>NC_091646.1:16578220-17202550 GCF_027580195.1 Bos mutus
AGGCTTCACCGTCCCTGGGATTCTCCAGGAAAGAACACTGGAGTGGGCTGCCATTTCCTTCTCCAAGATGTCAAACCTAGACATCATATTTAAAAGCTTGGAGCTTCAGCATCAGAAGTTCCAGTGAATATTCAGTGTTGATTTTTTTTAGGATTGATTGGTTTGATGTCTTTGCACTCCAAGGAACTCTTAAGAGTCTTTTTTGACATCATATTTAAAAGCAGAGACATCACTTTGCCGACAAAGGTCTGTATATTCAAAGCTATGGTTTTTCCAGTAGTCATGTACTCATGTGAGAGTTGGTCCATAAAGAAGGCTGAGTGCCAAAGAATGGATGATTTCAAACTGTGGTGCTGGTGAAGACTCTTCAGAGTTCCTTGGAGTGCAAAGACATCAAACCAATCAATCCTAAAAGAAATCAACACTGAATATTCACTGGAACTTCTGATGCTGAAGCTCCAATACTTTGGTCACCTGGTACGAAGAGCAAACTCATTGGAAAAGACCTGGATGCTGGGAAAGATTGAGGGCAGGAGGAGACGAGGGAGACAGAGGATGAGATGGTTGAATGGCATCATTGACTCAATGGATGCCATTGAGTTTGAGCAAATTCTGAGTTTGAGCAAATTCTGAGTTTGAGGAAACTCAGGGAGATAGTGAAGGACAGGGAAGACTGGCATGCTGCAATCCATGGGGTCATAGAGTTGAACACAACTTAACACTGAACAATAATAACAAGAAGACATAAGTATTATGTCCCGTTTAATAAGTATGGATGTGAGACTCAGCTCAGTTAAGTAAATTCCATCAAGTTGCATAGTAAGGAAGTACATAGCTTAGTCAGCTTTTTCTGACCAAAGCCCTTGTTTTTTGTATTTTGTCAAAACAAAATAAAAATAATTGCTAGTTGTCAAGGAAGACTTCTAAACTCTGAATGTTCCAGTCAAGTGCTTCAAGGGCAAGTTTACATTATAACTTCATTCCAGGAATTATTTTTTCTTCATAGCTATTTCTTTTTAAGGGATTTTGACCAGAATGATTTATTCTCTTTTCATGATCATGGTAAAGCAAGAAGGGTGCTGGATGGTCTCAGCTCCTTAGTGCTAAATATTTTGTACCATGGTTAAAACATTGTGACTTTTTCTTCCTTTTCTTTAACAATAAAATTTTAATGAGAGGTATATGGAAAGCATAATTAGAAATATTTATGTAGTACAAATGGGAAAACAATGTCAGTATTGTATTTAAAAGGAAATTACATTCAGCTTTTTTAGCATATATGAATTGTACATTTGTATACAATATAGGTACACAATGTCGACCTATTATAATTCTCTATATTTAAGTATTATGTCTTTCATGATAATTGTGTATTTCATTTAAGCTGCAAATGTATAGTCATAAAGTTGTTTGAAATGTATATTATTTATGAAAGAACTATGGGATATATAGTGATATCTTCTGTTTCTTTCCTGATATTGGTCATTTGTGTCTCCTATCTTTTTATCTTAACTGATAAAAAAAATTTTTAAATCTCATCATAAAACACTCATCATTTTAGGCCCTATTCTTTGTAAAAATCCAAACTTCATTGTCATATATTTCATTTTTCTTTAATCTGAAGAACTTCCTATAACATTTTTAATACTTCAGGACTGCTTGAAATATTCTCTCTGCTTCGTTTTGTTCTGAAATTTTCTATAATTCTTCATCTCCAAGAAAATTTCTATAATTCTTCATCTCCATATATTTTGACTCGATATAGACATCTAGGTTCCTGGAGAAGGGAATGGCAACCAACTCCAGTATCCTTGCCGGGAGAATTCCTTGGACAGACCATGGGGTTGCAAAGAATCAGATATGACTGAGTGATTTAAAAAAAAAAACAAAACATCTACTTTATCAGTTTTGTTTGTTGTAGCACTTTAAAAATTTTGTCAAAGTGTCTTCTGCCTTTCATAATTCCTTACAAGAAGACTGTAATAAGTCTTTGCATTCATCTACAGGTAACATGCTCTTTTTTTTCCCTCCTGCCTTTAATTTTATTTCTTTACTTGTTTAAATATTTGATTGTGATTACTTCAGCTTGGTCTTCTTTGTATTTATCCTACTGTGGTCAACTGAATTCCTTGGTTCTATTAATTTACAATGTTTTCAGTCAAATGTACTAAATTATATCCACTTATCCTCAAATGATTTTTTCTGTTACCATCTTTCTCCCTTTTCTTTCTTAGATTCCTAATATACACATATTTCATGATACAGCATCATGCACTTATTCCCAGTGCTCTGAAGAGTTTTTAATAAAAATTTTAGGATAGTTTTAGATTTACTGTAAAGATGTGAAACTTGTAGAGCAAATTCACATACAAGAAAACCCCATAGCCAGCTCCCCTAGTGTTAACATCTTACACTGCTGCTGCTGCTGCTAAGTTGCTTCAGTCGTGTCCGACTCTGTGCGACCCCATAGATGGCAGCACACCAGGCTCCCCTGTCCCTGGGATTCTCCAGGCAAGAACACTGGAGTGGGTTGCCATTTTCTTCTTCAATGCATGAAAAGTGAAAGTGAAGTCGCTCAGTCGTGTCCGACTCCTAGCGACCCCATGGACTGCAGCCTACCAGCCTCCTCCGTCCATGGGATTTTCCAGGCAAGAGTACTGGAGTGGGGTGCCATAGTATAGTTTATATATCATAACAAATGAGCCAACATTGATTTATTATTATTAATTAAAGTTCATACTTCATTCAGTATTTCTTAAGTTTTACCTGTTGTCCTTTATATGCTCCAGGATCTTATGCAGAGCACCATATTATATTTGGTAATTTGTTTCCTTAGTTTCCTCTTAGCTATTTCTCAAATTTTCCTTGTTTTTGATGACCTTGACAGCTGTGAAAATTACTCATGAGGTATTTTGTAGAATACCCCTCAACTGGGATCTGTCAGATGTTTTCTTATTATTAAACTGAAGCTATAAGTTTTAGGGAAGAATACCACAGAGATGAACTCTTTTATTCTCATCACATCATATCCGGGCTACATGATATCACGTGATATATCACATTAACTTTAAATACCTAGCCAAAATAGTGTATGCCATGTTCTCCACAGTACACTTACCCTTCCCTTTCCATACACTATTTTTTCAAAGCAAATAATTGAATGTTGCCAACACGCAATGAAAAGGAGACTTAAGCTCCACCTCTTGAGTATGGCATGATCAACATCAATTATTTGGAATTTTTCTGTATAGGAGATTTGTCTCTTGTCTTCCATTTATTTATTTACTCAGGAACTTATTTATATCAGATATTTACTGTATAGTTTGCATTACAGCTAAATACTGCTTTATTAATTTTATTTTTCATATTATTCCAGCTTGGACCACTAGGGGCTCTTTCTGCTGGTTTCTGTGTCCTTTGGACAATCCCCCATTCTTTCACTTTAGATCACTTTGTGGTATTATAAGACACTCCAGGTTCATATTGTGTATTTTCTGCCCCAGTCCTAGAATCAGCCATTTCTTCAAGAAGCCCTGATTTATTTTTTAAAAAGAATGATATCAGAAATCAAATTCTGAGCCCTAGGCATGTTGGTTGTTAGTTAGTTGTCATCAATTCTAGGCCCTCTCAACTGATACAATGAGTGAGTATATGTACATATACACAATTTTTTATATACCCATACCTATAAATATTTCTATATGTAGCCATCTGTATCTATATTAAGCTAAATATGATTTTATACTGATACTTTTAACTTAATCCACCAACTTATATATCATTCTAGCCTTTGGTCTTGCTTGCCTGACTTCCACATTCCCAAAGTGAGTAACTGAGTTTCCACAATCCATCATATATTTACTTAGGTATCCAGTTCCAGTATACATGTCAAGTGGTTTTAGAATTGTTAGCCTATACACCAATGGGAAACTGTGTCATCCAACAGTCTGCAGTGTTTATGTAAATTCTTTTGCTTTTACTCTCATAGTCTCCATTCATATTCACCTTCACTCCCACCCTCCTCATTGAGATTATTTAATACATTTGTTGTTCAGTTTGTTTTGTTAGAAAATTAAATGAAGATTTGGGGGGTTTGATTTTAAGGATTTCCTATTTGATTTTTTTTGGATGGTGATTTTAAAGTTTTGGACTTTGATTTTAAGGTTTGTTTTGAAGCTTTAGGAGGGTGAGTCTAGAGTAGCATGTACTCTTGGACAAGTCTACTAATTGCTTAAAGTATTAGGGTGAGGATTTTGAAGATATTTCATCCCTGTGTGGGGGAAAAAAAAAAAAAAAAAACACAAAGAAACGGTCCTTCACATCTGGGAATTTCTCTGACTCTTATAACTAGGCTTCAGTGCTATTAGAACCTGGCCTGGCACTCAACTAAGCCATATTCTCTAGTTGGACATAAACAATCTCACAGAACATCAATTTCAGACCATGATAACATGAAATAAAACAAGGTCATTTTATAAGTTTGTCTAAGCACAAAATAAGATCACTGTGTAACCCACAAAATATTCATATCCACTCTCTCTGCTAATAGGACCAAATGCTGCTTTTCTAATTATAGTTTTATATTTGCCCTAGTCTGCCCTCCTATATAAGATTTATTTTGATATCCACTCCTAGTACTGCCTCTGTTTTCTAACAGCATCAAATCAAGAGCAAAGCATTACTTCCTTAGACGTTTTTTCAAGCCACCCAACCAAAGCCTAAACCCTATAATAGGTTCTTTCTAACACCCTCTTACTAAGATACCCTGGTGTTCATTAACCCTCACTGAGATGAGTAATAAACCTGACTTCTTCATTTACTCGTGTGTTCCTGGGGGGCAGTGACAGTGAGTTCTGGAAAATTTTCAATTTATGACTCATAAGCAATCATTCTTTCTTGGATGTCACAAAATTCATCCTGCAAATGTGTTAATTAGTAGACAAATATTCAAAAGGCCCCCATGAAGATATCTGGAGTTCTTTTTCTGAATAGCTCCTTCCTCTCCATTATTCTGCTATGCAAATTTCAATTATTTCAACCTACCTGAATTCCAATTTTTACTCTTCAACTTATTGAAACAATAGTGGTTTACTTGAATTCTTCTTTCCTTTGCCACAGTACAAATTTACCTCCTGGGAGGGAGTTGAAATGATTGTAGAGCTCACCTTGTTTATTTCCCTTCTCTTAGTGATCACAGTCCTGCACTGACCATCATAGTGATTGCTGAAAAGAGATTGTTTCAAATGTTTATTTTCTAATTTTTGTATTGGGAGGGAAAATGCTAAATTGGTTATTCCTTCATGGGCAGAAATGGAAGCTCTTTCATTGTTTTTTAAAATGGAATCATACCATATATGTATTTGCTATTTGCTGTCCCCACTTCAACCCTTTGAAAACATGTAAAAGATACATTGCAGATTAAAATTTTTCATTGTATTTAAAATTTTGTTAATATTATATAAAATATAAGGACTATTATGTATATAATCAGGGCACTTTTAATGAACATCACTTTCAGTGTGTATGTTTGTGCATATGGTATTTGGTATTTTTTTGGTCATACAAACAATATTGCATTATTCTATTTGACATCCATATGCCCAACAAACATTCATTGAGATGTAACTGTGTGCCAGGCAGTATGCATTAAAATGATCGTGGTTCCTACTGCTAGAACTATGAAAGGGAAAAAAACATCATTGGCTATTTCTGAGAAATGTATTTTAATTTTCCAGGGTAGACTTTCTGTAACATCTATCAGAATTTTGGTGAATCCACTTTAAATTTCTCCAAAGTATTTCTCTCATAAATGCATTTTGAAACAATAAGTTTATAAATAAGTTGTGATTGTATGTATCTAACTTCAAATTGCCTTTTTGGATAGTCTGTAATTGGGAGTCAGATCTATTTGCTCCATTCATTTCATTTTCTAATATTTAGAGTACTAACAGAAGCAATGGGCTCTAGTAATATGGGCAAGTAGGTAGTATGTGGTTAAATAAAACAAATGAAGAAAAAGAAAAGCAAAAATCCTTGAAATTTTTAACTGAAGAAACACAATTACAGAGTTTCACAGTAGTCAATAGCTTTGCACTGTGGGATGAGAATGGCATATAAAGAACCAGAAAAGAATTATAGCCTTTTCTTCCCTCTTGGTAATTTCTTCTCTGTGCTACCTAAGTCAAAAGGAAAACTAGCACTTTTGATTAGTGGGAAGCAGTTCTTTCTCACTGGAAAATGAAGAACAAAGGAAAAGGTGTTTAATGTGAAACTGCCTTTGAAACATAAACCACAGTCATAATTCACCATTCACTATATTTAAAATGTTTCTCTAAGACTTCTAACATTACTCATTACAGTTTATGTTTATTGTGTTAATGAAAAATTAGAAGTTTTTAGAAAACATTTAAAGAATATTTGAGTTGCTCTTTGGTCACTATGTCATGTCTGACGCTTTTGTAACCTGGAGTGGCTTGCCATTCTCCTCTCCATGGGATTTTCCTGACCCAGGAATCAAACCTGCATCTCCTGCATTGGCAGGTGGATCCTTTTCCACCTGGTCTAAGGATAGGCAGCTAATACAAGGTAAAGTCAGGTTTCAAGCCCAGGTCTGTGTGAATATGTCATCTTAATTCTTTCCTCCCATGTTCTATTGCCTCTACATGGTATCTGTGTAAAATTCTTAGTCTCTTTAAGGGGAATAACTGTTTCCTATGGTTAATTTCCACTGAATATTCTCAGAAGAAGCATTTTATATCATATGTATGACTTCTGGTCCTAGGACTAGGGTTCACTTCAGCTCAGTTCAGTTCAGTCACTCAGTCGTGTCCGACTCTTTGTGACCCCATGAACTGCAGCACACCAGGCCTCCCTGTCCATCACCAACTCCCGGAGTTCACTCAAACTCACGTCCATCGAGTCGGTGAGGCCATCCAGCCATCTCATCCTCTGTCGTCCCCTTCTCCTCCTGCCCCCAATCCCTCCCAGCATCAGAGTCTTTTCCAGTGAGTCAACTCTTTGCATGAGGTGGCCAAAGTACTGGAGTTTCAGCTTTAGCATCATTCCTTCCAAAGAACACCAAGGACTGACCTCCTTTACAATGGACTGGTTGGATCTCCTTGCAGTTCAAGGGACTCTCAAGAGTCTTCTCCAACACCACAGTTCAAAAGCATCAACTCTTCGGCGCTCAGCTTTCTTCACAGTCCAACTCTCACATCCATACATGACCACTGGAAAAACCATAGACTTGACTAGACGGACCTTTGTGGGCAAAGTAATGTTTCTGCTTTTCAATATGCTATCTAGGTTGGTCATAACTTTCCTTCCAAGGAGTAAGCTCATACCATTAATTTGGGTGTTCATTTCCCTAATTCTATTCTTCTATTTGAAGGTTAATGTAGTGAGATGAGGCAAGATTCTCCTTAATGTCAGCTCTGCCTCCACTTGCTCCGGTGCTATTGGTTGATACTTGACTTTACTATCCAGGAGCAGGAAAAATGTTTCCTATTCTACTAAGATCAATAATAAGACCTTTCCTAACATCACATCACTTCCATGGGTTTCACTCTCTTTTACTCTAAAGGAGAGGGAACATATTTTCTTTCTTTTTTTTTTTTTTTTCTTGCTTGATGCTTGGGGCTGGTGCACTGGAATGACCCAGAGGGATGGTACGGGGAGGGAGGAGAGAGGAGGGTTCAGGATGCGGAACACGTGTATACCTGTGGTGGATTCATGTTGATATGTGGCAAAACCAATACAATATTGTAAAGTTATAAAATAAAATAAATAAATAAATAAAAATAAAAACTGCAAAAAAAAAGATGGAAAAAAAATAAAAACACAAATTTATTATCTTATGGTTTTAGAAGTCAGAAGTCTGAAATGAGTCCCACTGGACTAAAATCAAGGTATCAGCAGGGGCTTCTGGAGGATCTAGGTAAGAATCCATTTCCTTGCCTTTTCAGCTTTTTTTTTTTTAACATATTTTCTTTTTGTTGTTCAGTCACTCAGTTGTTACCAACTCTTTGCGACTCCATGGACTGCAATATCCCAAACTTCCTTGTCTTTCACCATCTCCTGGAGTTTGCTCAAACTCATCATGTCCATTGAGTCGGTGATGCCATCTAACCATCTCATCCTCTGCTGTCTGCTTCTCCTTCTGCCTTTAATCTTTCCCAGCACCAGGGTCTTTTCTAGTCGGTCGGCTCTTTGCATCAGGTGGGCAAATTATTGGAGCTTCAGCTTTAACATCAGTCCTTCCAATGTATATACAGGGTTGATTTCCTTCAGGATTGACTGGTTTGACCTCCTTGCAGTCCAAGGGATTCTCAAGAGTCTTCTCCAACACCACAGTTCAAAAGCATCAATTCTTTGACACTCAGCCTTTTTTATTGTCCAACTCTCACATCCATACATGACTACTGGAATAACAATAGCTTTGACTATAAGGACTTTTGTCAGCAAAGTAGTATCTCTGCTTTTTAATATGCTGTCTAGGTTTGTCATTGCATTTCTTCCAAGAAGCAAGCATCTTTTACATTCAAGATTTCAGTGACCATCCACAGTGATTTTGGAGCCCAAGAAAATAAAGTCTGTCACTGTTTCCTTTGTTTCCCCATCTATTTGCAAGGAAGTGATGGGACTGGATGCCATGATCTTCATTTTTTGAATGTTGAGTTTTAAGCCAGTTTTTTCACTCTCCTCTTTCACCTTCATCAAGAGCTCTTTAATCCCTCTTTGCTTTCTGCTATAAGGGTGGTATCATCTGCATATCTGAGGTTATTGATAATTCTCCCAGCAATCTTGATTCCAGCTTGTGCTTCTTCCAGCCCAGCATTTCACATGTTGTACTCTGCACGGAAGTTATATAAGCAGGGTGACAGTATACAGCCTTGATGTACTCCTTTCCCAATTTGGAACCAGTCTGTTGTTCCAAGTCGAGTTCTAACTGTTGCTTCTTGTCCTGCATACAGATTTTTCAGGAGGCAGGTAAGGTGGTCTGGTATTTCCATCTCTTTAAGAATTTTTCAGTTTGTTGTGATCTACACAGACAAAGGCTTTAGTGTAGTCAGTGAAAGAGAGGTAGATGTTTTTCTGGGATTCTCTAGCTTTTTCTATGTTTCAAAGGATGTTGGCAATTGTGCCAAATGCTATGTAGCTCAAGTGATACCAAAACATATATGGCCCTGTCTCTTTTCCTGGAGAGTATTTCAGAGTCCACTTGAATAAACAGACACTGAAACAAATAACTAAACTTGATGTGTCACGGCCTATAAAACACAAAATTTTAATACACTTCAGATCAGAGAATGAGTAGTTTTGTGAGAAAGAAATCAGAGAAGGCCTCAAGTAAAAAGTGATATTTGATCTAAGTCTTAAAGGATGTTAGTGATAACAATAGTAAGACGTTTGCTGAGTGGTTTCTACATATAAAACACTCTGGTAAATGCTTTATATACATTATTTTCTTTAATTCTCCCAGCAAAACTGTAAGTGGATTACTATTATGACTGTCATTTTATAGACTCAAAGTCACACTGTCAGTAAGGGCAAAATTGCAATTCAGCCCTATGACTCCTCATTAATAAATAAATAAATATTATTTTAGTAGCTGTTCTAGATTGGTGGTTCTCAAACAAGGCTAATTTTGCCCCCTAGAGGATGTTTGACAAAATCTTGGGATATTTTGGGCTATCTCAGCTGAGGTGTACTACGGGTATCTAGTGGTTAGAGACATGATACTGCTAAACAAACTACATGCATAGGATAGACACCCACAATAAACAAGTATCTGGACCAAAATGTCAGTAGTTGTTTAACAAATCCTGCTGATGTTGAAAAGTCCTATTTTAAATGTTTAGGGTACAGTAGGAAAAAAAATGTCCCTAAAGTCAATCATCTTATACTCTTTAGGTACAGAGAGAAGAGAAACAATTGATAAAACTATATATAATATAATGTCAGGTTGTGAAAAGTGCTATGAAGAAATATAAAGCAGAGTATCAAAATGTGGAAAAAATATACTAATTTAGAAAGAAAATATCTCTCTGTAAAAGTGACACTAGAGCAGAATGGAATAAAGGAAAAGGCCCTGTGGATATCTAGGGAATAGACAGTGCAAAGGCCCTGAAGCAAGAGCATGTTTGGCATTTTCCAGGACTAGCAAGGAGCCAGTGGGTATACAAAGAGGTGAATGGTGCAGAGAATGCTGGAAGGAGGCAGTGGAAGGCCAGATCATGTGAGACTTTGTAATCCATGATAAATAGGTTGAAATTTATTTTAAGTATAAAAGGTAAATAACATAATGAGATTTGCACTTCTTTAAGCAGAACATGGTAGCTTGCATGGGGAGAACAGACCATCTGAGAGACTCCTATTTCCATTAGTATGTCTGGCTGAGAATCCAAACCAAAATTTTACTAAAAAGAAATTAAAATATTGAATTAAAAACCAGCTTCTTAAAAACATTGGAAAACTAGTTAGAATTTATCATGGAAAAATATATATGAAGACAGGATTTCTGAAAGCAATGAAACTAATTTTGTTGCCAAACATGTAGAAGTTGAGCTTTGAGGCTGCGGGGAAGGAAGGCAATGCCTAGATTTTCACAAGATGGAGAGTTTAATAGGAGACCCTACTTTCACAAATTTAAACTTCATAAATTCACAATTTCAGCATAAAGATGAACTAGAAGTAAACCTGACTGCTCCACATATATCCCTAATGGACAGCAAGGGAAATTACCTTAGAAATGCATAGAGATGAAGCAGGGAGACACATAGATTTTACATCTTACAGCTGTTCAATCCTGTTCTTGAATGTATTACTGCAATTTTAGAATGGATTCCTGCTGGGTCCTCCTGTCCTTATGCATTGGGAGGTCTGACAGGATCCAGCTCTTAATGTGCAGCTCTGTCTCTGTGATCACTTCAAGTCCCATGCTTAGATAGTCTAACTCTACCATCCAGTAGAGTAGAACAGCAGGAGCTGCTTTTCAAATGGTTTATAATTCTCTGTTGCAGACGGCACAGACTTGAGATTAGCATCTGGGTGGAGAGCCATAGTATTTACTATACTGGCCAATTGTGAGTGAGAGAACTGTACCAATTGGAGATAATGTCTGCAAATCATGCCATGACATTTCAGAACTTTCAAATTTGCAGCTTCCTATTACAGATCCCTTGGAACCCTAAAACAATCTAACAAATTCCATTTCACTAACCGTCTAATCTATGATCAATTCAAATGAGATTATTTCCTGTTCTATTAACTTGGCTCCTACTTCTGCCTTTCTTACATTGCTCCACCTTCCTTTAATCCTTTACCCTCCCACCTTCTCCCTGTGTTTACTTGTTACTTATCCCTAAAAGGCCAGCATAAATATTCCCAAGGCCCTCCAATTCTTCTAAATTGTCTTCTCTGAATTCTAATGGCACTCCAACTTATGTGTTCCTTGTTTTAGAGTTATTTGTATCTATATATGACATCTACCAGACAGCGAGCTCTTTGGTGGAAGTATCTAAGTTTGACAAAGCCACAGAATTATTCAGTACACAGAAACAAGCAATTTACACTCCTTGAGTAGCTGTAAATTCTCGGAAGTAGTTCTTGTCCTCTCCATTATTAAGGTAAATATATGGGAAAACAGGACTATGAGGAATAGGTATGAACCAATGCAAACAGCAAAATTTGAAGCATAGATGGAAAGGAACAAAAGGTACTAAATGGGCTCCTCAAGGGATTTTTTTTTCTTGGCACATATTATCCAGTCTAGTTCTTCTTCATCTTTCATTTGAAAGTACAGCTGCCAAAGCAGAACTTTCCCTCACACAGGTTAGCAGGAACATAGAGAGTATTATCAACTAGATTCTATGGAGTAATAAACTAAGGCACCAAGTGGTGACAGATTCTCTGTGTCATCCAGTAAGGCATCACTATGCCTCAAAGTCCAAATATGCTCATATGGGCTGAGCAATTAGGCATATTCTAATGCAAAATTAAAGTTAAAATTCCGACATAGCTAATAACGAAAGTATTGAACTTTACAGAGGGTAAAGAGAGAGATGAGGGGAAATATTTCACTTACCAGGTAAGGAAACTCATTATGTTAACATATTCAAGAAAAAAGAAATAATCAGTCTAAGAGGACAGATACATGCAAACTAAACTCATCTTCATTAGAGCAGAAACTTCTGTGCCTCTTTAGAAATAGGGATTCTAACAGCCTAGTAGACTAGCAATATGGAGTCATATAATAGAACCACAGCATGTCTGAACTGAAAAGTATTTAGTCAGCATAGTAAATTCTCTCATTTTACATATGAAAAAAGCTGAGACAATTAAAAGGGATATGATTTGTGCAAGGTTACAGAGCTAGGTTATGGCAGAGCTGGAGACAAAACTCAAAAAGTTCCTAATTCATAAGCCAGTCATTATCAATTCACACGTATATGTGGAATACCTGATATGGGCCAGACACAGTAAGCCACAAGCCCCAAAATACAATGTGAGGGACTGACTAAAGCACATTGACACTGTCCTTTTCTTCATGAAAGACCAGCAGCTGACTAGCTTTTCTGAGTAGCTAAGTCCTACTTGAAATTCTTTCCAACAGGGATAATAACAGCAAAAGCTTTTTATCAGCTTCTCCTTTAAATCATTTAAAAATCTCTCTTCACTGTACAAGTGTTGAACAATAGAAATGCATGTTAAAATTTTTCAATAGCCACAATACAACCATTTAAACATTGAAATTAATTTTATTTATTTTTTAAATATAAATTTATTTATGAAATTAATTTTAAAAGTAGATTTGGTTTAACCTAATAAAGCTAAATTATTATTTCAACATATAAAAATTTTAATAACATATTACACATTATCTTTTGAAATCTACTTTGTATTTTATACTTGCAGCACATCTCCATTTGAACTGACTACATGTCAAGTGTGCAATAACCACACGTGGCTAGTTCTAGCATGACTCCATAACATATACTAGAAAAAACAGCCCCTGGAGCATTTCAGAAAAGTAACTAAAATACAATCAAAACATATTACATTTAATAATACAATAAATTACAAAAAGTGGAAAACACTTTTTCAGATGGAGTCCTATGAACTTCAATTAACTGTCCTACTTCCCTTGGTTATTCTATACCATGCCTGAGCACACTAGGTCACTGAAAAGGTTAAATGAAAAGTAGCAAAAGGAACATTAAAATAAAATGTTATATTAAACCCAATAGGTTTTTAATGATTTCTGGCCTTCATTTATTTCAAGTCTTTATAATTGGGATTAAATATTATTTTCACAGTAGCAAGTCAGAACAGATAACAACAGGAACAAAGCAACTTTTCTGGTAAGGCATTAGGGACTAAACCGTCCATTCCAAATTACAGTTTCTTTTTTCCCAATATCAAGACTGTCAAGACTAGTTTTCATAAAAACGAAGATCACTTTCACTTTACATGGAAGGAATTGCTAAGTAGGCTAGAGGTTCCAAATCCATTACCTGTTCATCATCTGGTTAATAGATATTCATCCTCTATAACCTTGGAGAAATTCTCCCACAAAATCCAAATGCAACATACAACTCATATTTCTGAGCCCAGTGTTGCAAAATATGGCTTGACAATATTACAGGAACTTTCAAATGAAAACATTCTAGAAATTCCAGAATTTATGGTCACAGTAATTATAAATCAGTGAAATACTACAAAAAATTTTGGATCCTAGGAAGATGTGGCCTAATGTTATAGTAGCTGGCCTAGAGAAAGTGGTTTCTCCAAAATCATTAAAAACTATCCTCTTCAGAGTGTGTGTTGTGCTCAGTCACTTCAGTATGTCCAACTCTTGCAACCCTGTGGACTGTAGCCCACCAGGCTCCTCCATCCATGGGATTCTCCAGGCAAGAACACTGGAGTAGGGTGCCATTTCCTTCTCCAGGGCATCTTCCCAACCTAGGGATAGAACCCATGTCTCTTATGTCTCCTGCATTGGCAGGTGGATTCTTTACCACTAGCATCACCTGGGCAGAGTTTTCCTATTACTCTAAACAGTGAATAGTGTAGGGAAAATGAGATACAAATATTGGGTGCTTCTCAATTTTTTTCATGTATCTTGCTTGATGAAATGTCATTTTCCCAAAAACGTTTAAAGCATGTTATTTCATTTCTAGATTTCTGGGGGGAAAATCTTTATTTCTCATTTGGCAATAATTTTAAAATGTGCTGCTCTAATTAGTAAGAAGATAAACAATGAAAGTTTACATGCCATATGGTTTTAAATGACTAAAAGATTATGTGTTTAAAGTAAATGTCAGAAATTTTATTTTCTTAGGAGTTTACTTTCAAGTGGGGATAGTTCCATTTTTGCAAATTGAAGTGTCCCTAATTCTTTAGGGGCAGTAATCTGCTGATGATTATGTTGCTCATTGTGTAAATTCTTGTTTTGCTGAAAGTTTTTACTTTTGTCTCAGGTTCAAAGGATTTGTTAGCAAAATAAGCCACTCGTTATATACTAATGAATAATATAAATATTCATTAGAGAATTACCTAGCTTAATTCAAAATACTAACAGTAAAAAAGAGAGACATAGAAATAACAGAGAATACATCACCAAATTGGGTTTTGACCAACATCTAGATTTAAACAGCACTGGGAAGTCCCATGTCACAGTACATCTGGAGTCCCAATTGGGAAAGGGTCCCAGGCGGCAACGTCGACTCTGTGGGTGAGACTTCAAAGACTGAAGTTTGGTTCCCATCTATATAATCCCAGGATGGATGCAAACTGATTATCACCATCAATCTGTGATCAAATTGCAAGCTTAGTTTCATGTTAATGATGTTTGTTTTGAAAAACTTGGAATATTGCTAAGCCTGGCAAGGCCCCCTTCAGGGATTCAACAATCTCAAGATTCCTCCCCCACCTTATCTAAGGTGCTGCAAGTCTTGAACTTACAGCAGGCAGTCACTTACAGTTACCCCCAGCCAGGGCAGTGTGCAGGCAGGTTAGCAGCAAGGTCAGAGGCCTGCTATGCTTTGTCTCTGAAGCCTAAATAAAAATATATATATTTTTAATTTCCCTACCAATTCTGCAATAGTCAGTACAACTATCTTGGAGCATTTGAAAACTAGAGGGTAGTCTAATGAACGTGACCAGGGTGTTATGTTCAGTTCAGTTCAGTCGCTCAATCATGTCCAATTCTTTGTGACTCCATGGACTGCAGCACGCCAGGCCTCCCTGTCCATCACCAACTCCCGGAGTTTACTCAAACTCATGTCCGTGGAGTTGGTGATGCCATCCAACCATCTTATCCTCTGTCGTCCCCTTCTCCTCCTGCCTTCATTCTTTCCCAGCATCAGAGTCTTTTCTAGTGAGTCAGTACTTCGCTTCAGGTGACCAAAGTATTGGAGCTTCAGTTTTAGCATCAGTCCTTCCAATGAATATTCAGGACTTATTTCCTTTAGGATAGACTGGTTGGATGTTATGTAAGGAGAATCAAATCATGTCATGTGAGGAATGGTCAAGTGAAATGGAGGAAGATTGTAGAATATCCCAATTTTAACATTCATCTCTGCATCTCTCACCTCCAATTCTAATCTGACTACCAGTTTACTCTCCTTATCAGCCTAGTGGCTGACGCAAAAAACCTATGGAGCCCCAAAACTATAAAAACCAAGCCCCAGCTCTGCTGCAGTCCTCACAAAGAAAATTAGAGGATGAATTTGCTCTTCTGTGACTCAAGCTAGAGCTTGGTGATTTGCTGCAGAGCTCAGGAATGAGGAGATGCTGGGAAGAGTTTGGCAAGAGGAGATCTACAAGTCCTCTTAGAAGATGAGTATCAGTCTCCCTAGCTCACTTTTTGATATGGAAAGATTTTAAGAAGTGATTTGAGTCTTCTATCCCCTAAGAGATAGAATGGACATGTTTCCAACTAAGGAGACCACAGAACAGAAATACTTCCTGCTGGTACCTTGACAGGGAGCTGATGACTTGCTAGTTGGTACATCACCAACCTACTAGGATAGAAACTACCATGTTACCTGACACAGGCAAGACCAACAGTGTCTAGTGAACCATAACAGCTTCTTTTAAGCTCTGAGAGTAAATAGATACATGAGCAAGTAAAGGAAAATAACTAATTTAAGATGATTTATTGGCAAGAAAACTATCAGACAGAACAAAATAACAGGAGGTTACTAGTACAAGGAAGCTGCTAGAGAAGATGGATGACAACAATTTTAATAAAAACACTTAAAAACATTCCATTATTGCATGAAAAGACTACGGAATGACAAGAAATATGTGTTTTGAAGTTAAATTTTCAGTTGATAAGATGGAGAGGATCATATTATTGAAACCAAAATGAAATGCCTGAAGGACCTAGTAGGAAAAAAAATACCTCAAAACAAAAGGCACAAATAAAGAGATGTAAATCTGAACTGAAATCCAAAGAAACAGATTATAGAAATGAATAGGAGGTCCAGAAAGAGAAAATTCAACAGAACTAATCATTAGTCAAATAATTGAAAAGATGTGAATGAATCTATTGAAAAGACTGAGGAATTTACAGAAAGGACTCATTAAGGAAGATACAATTAGGTGTGCGTGCACGCGCCTGTTAAGTTGCTTCAGTCGTGTCTAACTCTTTGCAACCCCATGGAATGTAGCCCACCAGGCACCTCTGTCCATGGAATTCTCCAGGCAAGAATACTAGAGTGGGTTGCCATGCCCTCCTACAGGGGATCTTCTTAATCCAGGGATAGAATCCATGTCTCTTTCGTCTCTTACATTGGCAGGTGGGTTCTTTACCACTAGCGCCACCTGGGAAGCCCTACAACTAGGCGTATATTCATTTTAAATTATCCCAAACTACAAAATAAATAGAAAACAAGCATCTGGACCAAAGAAAGTAATTTTTAAAAAATCAGACAAATACGAAGCTTGTCATGTCTAACGCCAGCAACTAGAAATAGTATATTATTAGAGACAAAATACTGGAAAAAAAATGAAGAAGAAGAAGAACTGTGATTACCAAATATAGGCAAGATATAAATCACTCATCAGATAATATGTCAACCACAACCCTGTCTGAGTGATATTTTCAAGAAAGGATTATGGGATTCTAGTCAAACACCAAATGAACCGAAAAAGAAGCCTTAAGAGAGGAAACAATGATAATGAAAGAAAGGAAATGAGGTGGCAATAAATATTTCAATATATATAGATAAATTATAAATGGAATATTCCAGAGTTACTGGCAATGTGTAGCATACACAAACTAAGAATATATATCATAAAAAATGTTTGTTTTTGGTTGGTTGTGCCTTGGTATCATTAAAAAAAAATCATTGCAAAGACCAATGTCAAGCAGCTTTCCCCCTGTGTTTTCTTCTACATTTTATAGTTTAAGGTCTTGTATTTAAGCTTTAATCCATTTCAAGTTAATTTTTGTGAGTGGTGTAAACAGGGGTCCAGTTTCATTCATCTGCATTGTGGTTGTCCAGTTTTCCTGACACTATTTATTAAAGAAACTACCCTTTCTGAATCATCAAATATTGGTTGATTGTTTATGCATAGGCTTATTTTGAGGCTCTCAATTCTTTTCCATTGGTCTGTCTGGTTTTTTCTCAGTTACATGTTATTTTGATTACTATAGCTTTGTAGTATAGCTTGAAATTACAAACTGCAACATGTCCACCTTGGTTATCCTTTCTCAAGATTGCTTTGCTTTGGCTATTTGTGGTCATTTGTGGCTCCCTACAACTTTCAGCATTTTTTCTGCAAAAAAGTGTTAATGCAATTTTGATAGGGAATGCATAGAACCTGTAGATCGCTTTGTATAGAATAAATTTTATAACAATACTAGTATTTCCAATTCATGAGCAAGGGATATTTTTCCATTTATTTGCATCTTCCTCAATTTCTTGCATCACCATTTTAAAATTTTTAGTATACAGTTCACTCATGAAATTTACATTAAACACACAGGTCCTCAACTTTATTCCTAAGTATTTTTGATGCTATTGTAAATTGGACCATTTTCTTAATCTCTCTTTTCAATAGTCTGTTGTTAGTTACAGAAACAACTATTTATTGATTTCTTTTTGGTTGATTAATAAATTATTATTTCTTTAGTGTTGCCATGCTTACTTGACTTCTTACGTTTCTTGATGTATTACACCATTGTCTTCACATTTAAAGAAGCAGTCATGTCCTCCAGTCTCTATTCACTGCTTTGGAGACAAAAATACCTTCTTTTAGTCCTTCTAGAGATTCTGAGGTTTTGTCAGACCTTTTTTATGAATACACCGGTTCCACACTTCTTGTTTCCTCTTATTGTGTGTGGTCAGGGAAAAGAATTCCTAAAACTGTATGCCTTCTCTCAATCTTTCAAAGCCAGGCTGAGTACTGACAGCCTCCTATTTGCTTTCCCTATGATGATGCTAACTCTTAAGTTTGTGTGCTTTCTTTAAATCCTGCAGAATCAGGCCAGTTTTCTGAGTAACCTCTCTAAAAAGTTAAGTCGCTCAGTCGTGTCTGACTCTTTGTGACCCCATGGACTGTAGCCCACCATGCTCCTCCATCCATGGAATTTTCTAGGCAAGAGTACTGGAGTGGGTTGCCATTTCCTTCTCCAGGGGATCTTCCCGACCCCAGGGATCGAAGCTGGGTCTCCCGCATTGCAGGTAGATGCTTTACTGTCTGAGCCACCAGGGAATCCCTCCAGTAACCTCATGAGACATATACAAAAGCTTACACTCAAAGTCTTCCAGAGCATTCATGGGAGCTAGCCACAGTGTGGGTGTGTTTGTGGTTAGGAGCACTGGGGGATTCTTGTGGGCCCACTGGCAGGATCTACAAGTGAGTCATCCCCTGTGATTTGTGGGCAGGCTTTCTGATGAATTCGTCAAAGCTCTTAGGATCTACAACACTTTGATGCTCTTGGAGAACCCTTGTTACTGTTTTCCCAGCCCCTCCATGCCCTCCAGTTGTGCAGTACATCTCTTTATTCTGGATAGGGTAAAAAAGAAATGAGCCTCTTTAGTAGCATCATGCACAGCTAAGGAAGCTATTTTACTAACTCACAAACTCTCACTTTCCCTTGTGGCAGAAACTGCAGGCTGAAATGTTCTCTCTTGACATTAAAGATGGTAGAAAATTCCTATTGTGCCATTTTGCTGTTGTCACGCTAAGATTTGGAAGTTTAAAGTTAAGTCTTATAAGGGTGTTTATTGAGTAGAAAAATAATGTCTTTGGAGACTCTTCTGGTAGACATAAGAATAAAAGCCTATGTATGAGCTCGTTTACTCAAGACTCGATGGATCTAACAGATTCTTGCATTCCTCATCACTTTGGGATTGACTTCCAAATGAACTGAAAGGAGACATTCAGAAACTGTCATACTTCAGCTGTCTCCTATGCCTATCCTATCCTTCTATCATTTCTATCTTAATAAGACTTATGAGTAAAAACAATAGGTGTCCCTAAATTTTATTTTCAGCTTTCCTTAAACCTGCTTTGGTCTTCTTTAACCAGCTCCTAAGGCATAATTACATAGAAAATGATGGAGCTGTTAAGAATGTGGTTATATATGTAAAATAGATACCCAACGGGAATTTGCTATATGGCTCAGGAAACTCAAACAGGGGCTCTGTATCAAGCTAGAGGGGTGGGATGCGGAAGGAGGTGGGAGGGGGGTTCGAAAGGGAGGGGATATATGCATACCTAGACTGGTTCCAAATAGGAAAAGGAGTATGTCAAGGCTATATATTGTCACCCTGCTTACTTAATTTATATGCAGAGTACGTCATGAGAAATGCTGGGCTGGAAGAAGCACAAGCTGGAATCAAGATTGGCGGGAGAAATATCAATAACCTCAGATATGCAAATGACACCACCCTTCTGGCAGAAAGTGAAGAGGAAGTAAAAAGCCTCTTGATGAAGGTGAAAGAGGAGAGTGAAAAGGTTGGCTTAAAACTCAACATTCAGATAACGAAGATCATGGCATCTGGTCCCATCATTTCATGGCAAATAGATGGGGAAACAGTGGAAACAGTGAGAAACTTTCTTTTCTTGAGCTCCAAAATCACTGCAGATGGTGACTGCAGCCAAGAAATTAAAAGACACTTACTCCTTGGAAGAAAAGTTATGACCAACCTAGATAGCATATTCAAAAGCAGAGACATTACTTTGCCAACAAATGTTTGTCTAGTCAAGGCTATGGTTTTTCCAGTGATCATGTATGGATTTGAGATTTGGACTGTGAAGAAAGCTGAGCGCCGAAGAATTGATGCTTTTGAACTGTGGTGTTGGAGAAGACTCTTGAGAGTCCCTTGGACTGCAAGGAGATCCAACCAGTCCATTCTGAAGGAGATCAGCCCTGGGATTTCTTTGGAAGGAATGATGCTAAAGCTGAAACTCCAATACTTTGGCCACCTCATGCGAAGAGTTGACTCATTGGAAAAGACTCTGATGCTGGGAGGGATTGGGGGCAGGAGGAGAAGGGGATGACAGAGGATGAGATGGCTGGATGGCATCACTGACTCGATGGATGTGAGTCTGAGTGAACTCCGGGAGTTTGTGATGGACAGGGAGGCCTGGCGTGCTGCGATTCATGGGGTCGCAAAGAGTTGGACACGACTGAGTGACTGAACTGAACTGAACTGATGGCTGATTCATGTTGAGATTTGACAGAAAACAAAATTCAGTAAGCAATTATCTTTCAATTAAAAATAAATAATTTTTTAAAAAGAATCTTAAAATCTTATGATATATGATATATTATATCCAAAAAACAATCACTAAAGAGCGTCATGGAGAAGGCAATGCTGCCCCACTTCAGTACTCTTGCCTGGAAAATCCTATGGATGGAGGAGCCCGGTAGGCTGTGGTCCATGGGGTCGCTAAGAGTCGGACACAACTGAGCGACTTCACGTTCACTTTTCACTTTCATGCATTGGAGAAGGAAAAGGCAACCCACTCCAGTATTCTTGCCTGGAGAATCCCAGTGATGGGGGAGCCTGGTGGGCTGCCATCTATGGGGTCACACAGAGTCAGACACAGCTGAAGTGACTTAACAGCAGCCACAGCAAACAGCATCATAGACTAAGATTTTATTAAATAATGACTATATATTTAGATATATACATAGTAACAAAAAGTAGAAAAATAAATGCCAGCCTGTTCACAGGTCTCATCTGTAAGAGGTAAAATTATTTTTATTTCCTCTCTTTGTAGTTTTATGCATTTGTTACACTTAGAGCAATTAACATGTATTACTTTGGTAATCAAATAAAAATGCTATTTCACAAATACAATTAAATAAAAAATTATTTCCTATGGTAGTTCTTAATTAGCCTACTTTTTTTCAGTAGTATGTTGGATATTCTCACTAGATTTGATGAGAATGATAAACACCTGTGGGGGAAGGGAAGCACTGATTCATTTATGTTTTTAATAATGGTGTCATGGATAATTTCTAATTTCTGATTATTAAACTAAAGAGTTGAATTTAGGCACACCATTCATATGAGTTTTAATACATAAAATTAAAGCTCTCATTTTAAACATATAAATAATTCAAATTAAAATAATTCAAGACATTTAATTTAAATCCTTAAGATTAAGCCTCTTAATTTAAATGAAGAAAATATATTATTTTCATTAAAATATTGTCTAATGGAAAATATATCATAGCTCCTACCACAAGAAAAAGACTGATAACCTGAATCTGCTGAATATCTCACTGTGAATTGGACAAGTAAAATTTATCTCTATACACTATACCTAAATATGATCAGAAGTTTATATAGATAATACACGTTTCTATAGAACAGCCTTCTAAAATACCTCACCATTTCAAAGTTTATTCCCTGAGCAGGACATATTTTCCTTCTGCATGCAATGAGTAAGTTGGAGAACATGACCTATGACAAGCCTTTAATAGGGCAACTGTCACCCTACACACCTTACACCAGCTCCATGAAGCAAATTGCATTAACATAAAGTCATGCTGGTTTTACACAGGTTTGAAAATACTGACTTAAGAACATACTTGTCCCTTTGAAGGAATACCCTTCACCAATCTGATCCAATGACCATATTGAAATATCCCTGAAATTTTAAAGCACATTGATCTAACCCACTGGAATAGCTCTAGCTCCATAGAGGGTGAAATTATCTTCTGAAAAAAACTCCCACCATTTGCAATCATGCCAACACTTGAAAGGGTTCTTCAGGCACCATATCCTTAAGGAGACTTCAATACATTTAGATGTACTAATTCACATAATCTTCGTATATTTTATAGGAATATCAGAAGGAAATTTATAGGAATTATATAGGAAAATGTACATAGAAGACTCACTTGCAAGTAGATTACATTCTACTGTTTTAGAGAAGTATCTAAAGGCTGTCCCATTTACCACTTTACACATATCAAAATATGCTGTGTTCAGTTTTCATTCTGCAAAGTAAAACTAACTGAAATCCACAAAAATACAGTTTAAGAAATTTAAATTGCATTAAAATTCCTTTTTACATTTAGGTGAACAATATCATCATTAATTCTATAATATAATTGTGACACCAGTAAAATTAACATTTTCCATTTAAAATGTTTCCCCAGAACAAGAGGCCAATGCTTCTGAGTATATCTTATTAATTATTCCAAAAAGTAAATTAGAATGTCTAACACCACATCTCATAGTCACATTATTATTTAGTGAATCCATTATGATTAATATCACCATTGTGACTATCAAGGGAACTAATAAATGACTACTTCTTTAGCATTTTACCAATGAAAGCTAAAATGTACAGTTTTATCACTTTTGCATGTGATTTTTTTTCTTTAGCTCATTCCAATAAATGAAGTCTTAAATCTACCATTGTTTGACACATAGTTCAAATTGGGTAATATATTTATCTTTCTTTATCACACAACTCTTACTACCCCATTATGTCTTAAACTATACCATCAAATGCAATCAACTTATTAAAAGAGGTGAATGTTATTATAATGGTAAAAATAGTTACTGCACTGTTGGATGTTTTTCTGTCAGTTAAGTAAAACATCTCTTGATTGCTAAACATTAATTATAGTAGGCGTGTACATTTGTTTAGCCTAATAAATCTGTGATGATGTGCCCCTACCTGCCTAAGTCTAAGGGGCCCAACAGTAATGACAGCTTTAAGGATAAGGATACCATTCTAAGATGTCAGGGCTTATGGAACCCTTCCTCAGTTTCCCCAGAAACTGTTATAGTGAGGGGCCTGGACCATGGGCCATGACACTAGGTTTGAGTATGTGTTGAATGCTGCTTCACTGAGAAGAAAGCCTGTGCAAGGCTGAGGTTCCTTCCTTACAGAGATCTTACCCATCTATCATAGGACATGGATGCATAATACTATTGCAGGTGACTAAATAATTAGAACCAGTCATTTAATCTATGACATCTTCTGCATATTAAGTGCTGCTACAAGCACTGAGGATACAGCAGTGTTTGAAACAGACAAACACACTGTACTTCTGGATTTTAAATTGCAATGTTGGGGCGGTGCATTTGGGCATGAAAACGATGTTAGAATCATAAATGAATTTATAAAATATTATGCAATGGCAAAAATTTTAATGATAGGATCTCACTGGTGGATGGATGGGTGTTCAGTCTAAGTTCCTTTCCATTATGCTACGTGTTTGAAAATGATCATAGTGAAATGTTAGAAAAAGTAAGTCTATTTATGTTTAAGGTAATTATTGATCACACTTATCAATAATTACGTTAAATGTAAATGAGACACAGATGTATAAAACAGTCTTTTGGACTCTGTGGGAGAGGGTGGGATGATTTGGGAGAATGGCATTGAAACATGTATAATATCATATAAGAAATGAATCGCCAGTTGAGGTTTGATGCAGGATACAGGATGCTTGGGGCTGGTACACTGGGATGACCCAGATGGATGGTACAGGGAGGGGAGGTGGGAGGGGGGTTCAGGATGGGGAACACATGTACACCCGTGGCGGATTCATGTTGATGTATTGCAAAACCAATACAATATTGTAAAGTAAAAAAAAAAAAAAGAAGAAGAAGAAGAAGAAGAAGAAGAAGAAAAAAGAAAAAGTAAATCCAGTTAAGTAGTTTTATAGAGTGGTATGTAGTTGTGATATTTTGGATAGGGAACTCAGTGAAGCATTTGTGAGGGGTTTACATTTGAGTAGAGACCTGTCTCATATAATAGATGAGTCAAAGTAGAAATCTGGGGAAAAAATTCTCCAAAAAGATATAACAGCACACTGAAGTGGCTTTAGGATCAGAAATGACTTACTGTGTTCTAGAAAAGCCAACAGGGCTTAGTAGAGTGGTAGTGGATGACCTCAGAGTTAGCAACCTGATCACATAGGGCTTTGTGGCTATAGCTAAAGACTTTCTACTTTATTTAAAATATCATGAGAAACATTGCAATATTCTCATATAAACAGATAATGAGCATATGTGAACTTTTTATGAACTTAATTAATAAAGGAATAAATAAGAAAGAAATAAGAGCTGGTTCAAAGACTGACAAATAAGGAATTGTATAGACAGAAAAGAAATGCCTAAGGCTGCTAAGTCAGATACATGGTTATATATCTTTCTACAGGAAAGTAAAATCATAACAGTTTTGTGGATAACTTTTCCAGCAGGCTTTGCTGTCAACTTGCCAGTTTCTACAGGTTAGCCTTGAAACTTTCAGAACTCTAAATAGATTTATTTATTTATTTATTTAATAGATAGATTTATTTATTTAGCAATTCATTAATTGCTGCAGATGATTATTAATCAGATTTGTTTTTGTGGCTTTGTTGCTAAGTTGTGTCCAACTCTTTTGCAACCTCATGGATTTTAGCCCATCAGGCTCCTCTGTCCATGAGATTTCCTAGGCAAGAATATGGGGGCGGGCTGCCATTTCCTTCTCCAGGAGATCTTCCTGACCCAGGGATCCAACCCAAGTCTCCTGCTTGGCAGGGAGATTCTTTACCACTGAGTCACCAGAAAAGTCCACTAATCAGAATAAACTGTGACAATAAGGCAACACTCATATGAAAATGTGTGTCAAATGAGAATGAAGCAAGCTTCTTAGAACATGTGTTAGCATGATACTGACATGGTGGTGGTGGTGGTTTAGTCACTAAATCACGTCCAACTCTTGCAACCCCGTGGACTCTAGCCCACCAGGCTCCTCTGTCCTTGGGGTTTCCCAGGCAAGAAAACTGGAGTACATTGTTATCCTCCTCCAGGGGATCTCTCCAACTCGGTGTGGCAGAGGTCGAACCTGCATCTCCTGTGTCTCCTGCATTGGCAAGCTGATTCTTTACCACTGAGCCTCCTGGGAAGCCTTGATATTGACATATCAAGCAGTTAACATTTTGTGATTTTCCAAGTTTGGTATAAAATTTTCATTCACAACAGACCTTGGAGGAAGTAGAATGTTGATATTACATGACTTCCATTCAAAAGGACTTCTCTTCATATTGTGTGAAGAAGAGACTGCAACAGGCAACAATCAAAGTAGGATGACCACTTAGAAGTCCATTACTCTGCTTCTGATGAGAGTCAATAGGGACTTGGACTAAGATGGGATCAGTGCAGATGGAGAAAAAAAAAAGCACAGAAATTCATAATATAATTTTGTTGTTGAGTTTTCAGGAACTGCTGATATGAGATTTTATCAACATATGCTCTTTTAAGACCATGACCATTAGCGGCTTCCAAGGCTTATCAGTGTGAGGAAGGAACCCAGCCCCGAAGTACCCCCCTTCTCTGATTTGTTCAGAAATGTTACTGGTAATTTATCTCCCTCTTTATGTGATATCAAAGTCTGCACCCAATTTTATCTATTATATAGTTAAAGCTCTCAGAGATAATGAAAAATAGTAATGTCTTTTCCCACCCAGTAATATTGAGAAACTGGCCTTAATCATATCAGTCCAATAATTCTCTCTCTCCAATATCATCACATTTCCTTCTCTCCTGGATCAATATCATCAGATACAAATATACTATTTCTACCATCCTAGGTAAAAAATTTTCTTGGCTCCTCTTCCTTGTTTAGCTTCATGCCCATTTATAGAAATACAGCAAAACTCCTTGGAAAGAATTGTCTATACTCTTTCTATTTCTTCTTGAACCAGAATAAAGCTTATGCTCCTACCACCCCAATAAAACTGCTCTTGTCAAGGTCACAAATAAATTGAATTAAATAGAATTGAAGCCACTACTTATTTCTAAGGCCTCATCTCATGTAGTTTCTTTCTTAGTTTCCAGAATACCACACATTGTTTCCTCTCACTTCTCTGACCACTCCTTTTCCATCTCCTTTTCAATTCTTCTTTATTTTCCATACTTCTAAAAGGTACAGTGTGTCCCAGTGCCCTTGAAGAGTTTACCAACACTCATATCTTTGCTGTTCTCCTTGTCTCTTAGCTTAAGTTCCATCTATATGCTGACGACTGCAAAATTTGTCTCAAACTTACGTCCTCTTCTGAACTTTAGACTGAAACAGACAGTAGCATAGTTGACAGCTCAACTGGAATGTCTAATAGTAAGAATAAATAATAGTAATGATAATAATAACAATAATAAAAATGAATGCTTGTATGGACTTCCCTAGTACCTCAGATGGTAAAGAATCTGCCTGCAATTGCAGGAGACTGGGGTTCAATCCCTGAGTTGGGAAGATTCCCTGGAGAAGGGAATGGCAACCCCCTCCAGTGATCTTGCCTGGAGAATTCCACAGACAGAGATGCCTAGTGGGCTACAGTCCATGGGCTTGCAAAGATTCGGACACAACTGAGCTCATATAGGGTTTATTCTTTTCTAAACCTCATTTTAAGCAGTTTTTCTAAACATTAATGTATTTAATCCTTAAAACAGCTGTATGAAGTATGTGCTAATATCACTCCCATTCTAAGATGAGAAAATAGGGACACACACTTATCAAGTAATTTTCTCAAGGTCACATGGCTGCTGAATGGTGGAAAGATAATTTAAATTTAGATAGTTTAGCTCTTGAATGTGTGCTCTTAATGATATACCATCGCTTCCAGCAACTACTAGGCATCTCAAACTTACCACGTATCAAACTGAGTTCCTGTTCCCCATCACCACCACCACCAAATTTGTCCTTCCACAGTTTTCTTCATGTGACAATTTGTAGCTCCAGGTGCTTAGGGCAAAAATATTGGAAAGTGAAAGTGAAGTCACTCAGTTGTGTCTGACTCTTTGCGACCCCATGAACTGTAGCCTACCATGCTCCTCTGTCCATGGGATTTTCCAGGCAAAAGTACTGGAGTGGGTTGCCATTTCTGGAGCCATCCTTAATTCTCCAATATATCACACAACCCACATCTGGTTCATCAGTAAATCCTGTTGCAAATCCATTAGTAAAACTTCAAATTATATCGAGACTCTGACACCTTCTCCACAAAATCTATTGCTACTACTTTAATCCAAAACACCATTATCTTTCCCCTGGAATGCTACAGTAGCATCCTCATTGGACCTCTTGCTTCTGTATTTGCCTCCCCTGCTTCAAACTCAGTGATGGATTCCCATCTCACTGAAAAAGCCAGAGTTTGTATAAGATTCTGCATGACAATCCCCTATATCTTTTGACCTGACCTCAGACTATGCTCCTGTTCACTCATTCTGACCCAGCTACACTGGCCTCCTAGATATTGCTAGACAATATCAGGCTTCTACCTGCTTCAGGGCCTCTGTAATTGCTGTTCCATCTGCCTAGTATGCTCTTCTTCAAATATCTGCATGGTTTACTCCTTCACTTCCTTCAGATCTCTACTCAAAAACCATTTTCTTAGTGAGGTCTCTCTGGTGGCCATATCTAACTTAAACCATACTCAACTACTACACAATCCTTCCTGCATGCCTATATCCTCCTATCAGAATTTACCTTCTATGAGATTAGAAATGTGCTTGTTTTATTTAATGCTGTAAGCTCGGTGTCTAGAAAACTGCTTGGCACATGGTGGGCATTCGATCAATATTTGTTGAAAACTAAATGAATTTGGCACAATAATTGTAACAGTGGGATACCACCACAAAAACAGGTAAGATAGATTTTTCCCTTGATTAACTAGTAACTGGTACCTCTAAGAGATCTCCTTTCCCCAGATTCTTTTGATTTCAGCCTTATAAATTGCATTGCTATAGACACTCACTAACCTGGGACTAAACTCATGAGGCAGACTGATGTCTCCTACAGGCTAGATTTGACCTACATAGAACTAACAGGACTATCAAGCATAGATAATCAAAAGTTTTGCAAAACTTTGTTAATAATGACTTTCCTAACCAATATTCCTATGGATCCTAAACTGCCTTGAATACTTGTCAATGAACTGCTTGTACCCTGCTGTCATCTTTTTAAACTCACAGTCAACCAGGAGATAATGTACACTGAGGCAGAAGATTCTTTCTTCCACAGTTTCTAAACCTGTGAATTGTAAAGAGATTAACTGGAGGGAAAAACCCTCATTAAACCTTAGTTATTAACACTGAGTGCTGATATTTAAAAAAGGAACTAAAAATCCATCCTTTTGATCTCTTAATTCTAAGAAGAGATTTCCAGCTGAAACCCTTTCTGGCACTTGAGCTGTATGAGTACAGGAATTTTAATTGAATTCCCTCAAAGACAGAGTTTCTATGTAAAGTATGAATAGTCTTTGCACACATCTTCATAAATCTCTTGCTTAATAGTACTTATCTTAATAGAGGCATTCAAATATTATATTTGCCACCAACATCAGTGAAATTCAGTTAAACTTTTAAATAAATATATGTCATAGAGCACCAAGTTTAGGTAGCACCTGGCATGAAAGAAAATCTGTTGCAATTTTAAGACCAGTGCCTCTAAGCATTTTATAAAAATCTCTTTATTAAGGCTCTTCATTGCCCTATTATTTGAGCTGGCATTTTGGTCTTACCTTGAGGACGCATAACTGACCCAGAAACCATTTTGTGATTATCAGATAGTGACTGCTGTAAAACAGTAAGTGAGGTATTTTTTTTCTCTGCTCCAGGGTTATTAGCCTTATACAGCTCAAGTACAGCAGTAACCGCTGATCCAGCAAGTAATGTATGAAGGGAAATGAAGCCTGTGGTCTCTGGGAAGTTCTGATTCTTCCATTACCTGCCATTAGCAAAAGTAAGTTTTATTAAGTCTAGATTTGTTTAGTCAATTGGAGACTAATGGTGGGCTGTAGAGTTGCTTCTAAGGAGTGCTTAGACTGGTTATTGATTTCAAAGTAAGTGAGGAGAACCAAGAGGAAAATTGTACTCCATTAGCTTTTTTCTCTCTCTACATGACCTTGGATAGACTGGGCATATTTTTTCGGACATATATAGGTTTGCAATATTCTAACCTAAGAGGTCTTAACTTGGACACACATGGTTCAAAAGGACAAAATGAGCCCCAGAGAACTTAACTGACTTGCCCAGTTAGTGAGATATACAGCTATGATAGGACCTAGATCTCTAGACTCTAGTCTAGTCTTCTTTCCATTAGTCAATTAACTAAAAATGTATTGAACACAAATGATGTATCAGGCATTGTGTTAGACCTTTAGGGGAATACAAAAATGAACATTAGACCAAAAGACAGACCATTCTTGTCTTCTAGTTGTTTCTGAAAGCAAAGTGTGTCCTAATCATACTATGACACTCAGAGATTACATTAAAAATCCATATTGAATGTTATACAAAGAAGAGAGGATGAGAATTAAAAGTTCTAATTTAAAAAATTAGAAGATTAAAAATGCTTCTAGGAGTTCATATTCAAAGCGCCCCACCCCGTAAAGAACAGTATGGAGGTTCTTTTAAAAATTAGGAAGAAAACTACCATGGCATAGAGTGCATGCATGTTCAGTCATGTCCAACTCTTTGCAACTCCATAGACCATAGCCTGCCAGGCTCCTCGGTCCATGGGATTCTCCAGGTAAGAATACTGGAGTGGGTAGCTGTTCTTCATGGGATCTTTCCAATCCAGGGACTGAACCTGGGTTTCCTGCATTGCAAGCAGATTCTTTACCATCTAAACTACCAGGGAAGCCCCAAAGCATCATATGACCCAGCAATCCCACTACTGGGCATATGCCCTGAGTAAACAACTATTCAAGACACATGTACTCCAGTGTTCATTGCATCACTATTTATAATAGCCAGGACATGGACACAACGTAGATATCCATCAACAGATGAATGGATAAAGAAGCTTGGTACATATATACAATGGTACATTACTCAGCCATAAAAAGGAAGAAATGTGAATCAGCTGAACTGAGGTATATGAACCAAAAGCCTGTTATACAGAATGAAGTAAGTCAGAAAGAGAAAGACAAATATCACATATTAACACATATATATGGAATCTAGAAAAAACAGTACTGATGAACCTATTTGCAGGGAAGGAATGGAGACACAGACATAGAGAATGAACCTGTGGACACAGAGGGGGAAGGAGGGGTGGAATGAATTGAGAAAGTAGCTTTAAAATATATACACTACCATGCGTAAAATAGCTAGTGGGAAGCTGCTATGTAACACAGGGAGCCCAGCCTGGTGCTCTGTAACCACCTAGAGGGGTGGGATTCGGGGGACTGACACGGAGATTCAAGAGGGAGGAGATATATATACACATATATATACATATATATACATATATATATATATATCTTATTTGTGATGTTGTAAAGCAGAAAACAACACAACACTGCAAAGCATTCTCCAATTAAATATCAGTCTAAAAAACAAAGCTTCCCATCCCATTTCTCACATAGAAATGAATGAGTTTTTATTTTAAATAAAAAGACATAATTGGCTTTTAAAATAAATACATAAATCTATGTACCACAAATGGAACACAAATATAGAGTGGATATACTAGCTTGCTAGGGCTTCCATAACAGACTATGACAAACTAGATGGCTTAAAACAGTAGATGTTTACTTCCTCACCGTTCTGGAGGCTAGGTGTCCAAGATCAAGAAGTTAGCAAAGTGGTTCCTTCTAAAGGCCTCTCTTCTTGGCTTGTTAATAGCCATCATCTTCTGTATTCACATGGTCTTCTCTAGGTACCTATCTGTATCTTAATCTCCTCTTCTGCTTACAAGGATGCCAAGCATAGTGGATTAAGCCCTGACCATTACCTAATTTTATCTTAATTATCTCTTTTAAAGACAGCATCTCTACAAACAGTCATATTCCAAGGTATTAGGATTAGGGGGTTAGGATTTCACATATGAATTTACAGAAAACGCAATTCAGCCCCATAACAATGGGGGTGTGCCACTGAAGTCACAGAACAGGAAGTAGACAGAGACTCATTTGATTTCCTTGAGGTAAAAAGAAAAACCCTACAAATCAGAACTACCTCACTGAATGAAGCTGAATCTAAGAGCGATCCCTTGCTCCAAGCAAAGTGCATGCGAAAAACTATACCTGGTATCCAACAAAGAACACAGATTCTATTTGTACTGAAAGGAAGAATTAAGTTTTAGACAATAAATAGGGACACAGGCCGTGGGGATTCAGGCTTCCCTGATAGCTCAGTTGATAAAGAATCTTCCTGCAATGCAGGAGACCCCGGTTCAATTCCTGGGTCAGGAAGATCTGCTGGAGAAGTGATAGGCTACCCACTCTAGTATTCTTGGGTTTCTCTTGTGGCTCAGCTGGTAAATAATCCGTCTGCAATGTGGGAGACATGGGTTTGATCCCAGAGTTGGGACGATCCCCTGGAGAAGGGAAAGGCTGCCCACTCCCCTATTCTGGCCTGGAGAACTCCATGGACTGTATAGTCCATGGGGTTGCAAAGAGTTGGACATGACTGAGCAACTTTCACTTCATGTGGGGATTCAGTGATTTGGAGAACATTCTAAGATCTTTGTCTTCCATTGTAGGAGACTAGAGATATTGAGCAACTTTGGAACTTGTTATAAAAATTGTGTATGTTACTGCAGATGCTAAAAATTTAAAGAAAACCCACCAGAAATACAGACATATAAGCTATAGTTCCTAAGGGAAAAGAAAAATTTTAAAGCTTCAATATAAATCAAGACAGTTGGAAAAATCAAACAAAATGCATGGTAAACAGAAAACATAAAATAAAAAGATGTAAATATTTCCAAATATACAATATAATGTTAATGAATATTGATTAAACTTATTGATTTAATAAGAAAGATAATTATATTTGAATCTAAAAATCCAGCTCTTTACTGCTTACAAGAAACGCACTTATAAGCAAAATAAGAAACAGGAGAAAATTTGAAATTATTAAGGATATAAAAAGATATGCCAGGAAAATACTAACCAAATTAAGCTAGTGTACATACCATACTAATACTAGAATATACTGAATTTAAAGCATAAAACCTTGATAAACATAAAGTATACTTCAACATGATAAAAATCATAATCTACCTAAATTCAACTTTTAGGAACTGGATAATGTAGCCTGAAAATATATGAAGCCAAATTTGATGACAACACAAAGATAAATCAATAGGGCAGCTTTTTTAAAATGTGTTCCTCTTCAAAACTGAAAAAAAAAAAATCAAATGACAAAAAATTTTGAACAATTCCATTACTATTCTCAATCGAATTTGTGTGTGTGTGTGTCCGTGTATGTATGTGTGCATATGTGTCAATAGAGACAGAAGGGCAAGAGAGAGAGAAGGGAAGCAAGAGACTTTTTACTTGCACACAATGACCGTTTACAAATATCGACTGTGTTCTAGGTCAGGGGTCTGTAAACTTTCTGCAAAGAGCCAGATATCTGGTAAATATTTAAAGCTTTGTGAGTTATAAGGTCTCTTTCACAAGCATTCAACTCTGACGTAGTAGTACAAAATCAGTCATAGATAATACCTAAATGAACAAACACGGCTGTATGCCAAAAAAAAAAACTTTACTTAAAAAAAAAAGAAGCAGCCAGGTGAATTTACTCCTCAAGTCAACTTGTCAACCTAACCCTTATTTCAGGTCATAAAGAAAATTTCAATACATTTTTAAGGATTGACATTTTACAAAACTCATTGCAAAAAAAATAGCTAAAGTAGAAATCAGAAATTAAGATTATTTTAAAAGTTTGGGAAGTAGAAAGCCTTCTCTCACATCACTCATATGTCAATGTATGGCAAAACCAATACAATATTGTAATTAGCCTCCAATTAAAATAAATAAATTTATATTAAAAAACAAATTAAAAGAAAAAAAAGAAAAATAGCCACAATACTGGAATTTACAAAATGTTTAGATTAAATAACAAATCTATATCCTGCTTATTTAACTTATATGCAGAGTGCATCATGAGAAACGCTGGGCTGGAAGAAGCACAAACTGCAATCAAGATTGATGGGAGAAATATCAATAACCTCAGATATGCAGAGGACACCACCCTTATGGCAGAAAGTGAAGAGGAACTAAAATGTCTCTTGATGAAAGTGAAAGAGGAGAGTGAAAAGGTTGGCTTAAAGCTCAACATTCAAAAAACGAAGATCATGGCATCTGGTCCCATCATTTCATGGCAAATAGATGGGGAAACAGTGGAAACAGTGTCAGACTTTATTTTTCTGGGCTCCAAAATCACTGAAGATGGTGCCTGCAGCCATGAAATTAAAAGACACTTACTCCTTGGAAGGAAAGTTATGACCAACCTAGATAGCATATTGAAAAGCAGAGACGTTACTTTGCCAACAAAGGTCCGTCTAGTCATGGCTATGGTTTTTGCAGTGGTCATTATGGATGTGAGAGTTAGACTGTGAAGAAAACTGAGCGCCGAAGAATTGATGCTTTTGAACTGTGGTGTTGGAGAAGACTCTTGAGCGTCCCTTGGACTGCAAGGAGATCCAACCAGTGTATTCTAAAGGAGACCAGCCCTGTGTGTTCTTTAGAAGGAATGATGCTAAAGCTCAAACTCCAGTACTTTGGCCACCTCATGCGAAGAGTTGACTCATTGGAAAAGACTCTGATGCTGGGAGGGATTGGGGGCAGGAGGAGAAGGGGATGACAGAGGATGAGATGGCTGGATAGCATCACCGACTCGATGGACATGAGTCTGAGTGAACTCCGGGAGTTGGTGATGGACAGGGAGGCCTGGCGTGCTGCGATTCATGGGGTCGCAAAGAGTCAGACACGACTGAGCGACTGAACTGAACTGAACTGAATGCATGTAAAATGGATCTCTGCTTTCACTTAGGTAAGAGTTTGAAAAAAGGTGCTTTGAAAAGATTAATAAACTTGATATATCTCTAGTAAAATAGGAATCAGAAGAGAAAATATAAATTTCCAATGTCAGGAAAGAAAGAGGTGAGCAACACTATAGGTCCTACTGACAGTAAAATGATATTGAAGGAATATAAATCTGACTTCATGTCAATAAATTTGAAAACCTATTAAGTGAACAAATTGATTGAAAGACCCAACTTATAAAAACTTACATAAGAAGTAAGTGAAACATATATAGATGTAGATGTGAATATAGATATATAGATAGAGATATATAATCTCACATATATTAAAAATTGATTTTGTAAATAAACAATATATGTATAACTTTTTAAAACACCTCTTATACACACACACACACACACACTCTCAGGCTGTAATGTCTTCACTGGTGAATTTTATGAGACATTTTAAAAAGAAATAGTACCCAATTTATACATATGATTTCAAAAAAAGAGGATGGACTACTTCTCAACTCATTTTACAAGATCAGCATATCCCTAATTTCAAAATCTGTCAAGACTATCACTAAAAATCTATAGATCTGTATCCTTCATGAACATAGGCACAAACACAGGCACAGGATACAAAGCAAAGTCAGCAAAGGAAAATGTCACATGGGGCAAAGTACAGAGAAAATCCGGGACAACCTTTGGAGAATTCTCTTCTATTAAAGTCACATAGGATATGCTTATTTTCTACAACAAGTTGAAATAAAATGTGTGAAATGCTGTCCATCAGGAAATCTCACTAAAGACTCAATTTCAAGGGATTTTTATTTGTTAATTTGCTTTTACTGTGGGTTGATTTTCTAGGCATTGTCTATCTAGCACATACATTCTGGACTCCAAAAAGAAAGCAGATGTTCAGCATAATGACATTGTTTGCATTAACAATTTAAGCACAGTGAGCTACCCTTATTAGTTGGAGTGGAGAGAGCTCTCCCAAAATCCAAGTTGCCAAACACCAGCCAAAAGCAAACTGTGCAAGTAAGCCTTTCCAATAACAGCAGTCTCCAACTGAAATGTTAACTCTTTTCTGATCAATGACCAAGTGAGATATATCCAAGGAATAAAAAGATGATTTATCTGATTAAAAATCAACCAATGCAGTTTACCATGTTAACAAACTAAAATTTAAAAAGAACATATGATAATTCAGATACAGTAAAAATATTTCACAAAATTCAATATTCATTCATGGAAAAACCTCTTACAAACCTGGACATAGACGGGAACTCTTCATACCCTTGCACCGAAAAAAAAAAAAAAAAAATGTATAAAACTATAGGTGAAACCTATGGTTTCACACTTAACTCAGAAATATGGAACATATTCCATAAGTCTTCCAAAAAGAAAATGGATTTATTCAAGGCTGTAGCCAGTGAAATATAGCAAGAATACTTTTTTTAAAAGTTCTACGTTTGGGAATAGAAGAAGTAAAGCTCTATTAGAAGACAGCATGATGGTTTACATAGAAAATTCTGAGTTATCTATAAAGCAACTAGTAAAATGGACAAGTAATTTAACAAATTTACAGAACAGCAAGTCAATATAAAAATGTAGTTGTTAATCTACTAGCAACCAAAATTTCAAAATAAACTTTAAAATACCATTTCCAGTAGTATTGGATAGCAGGAAATACTAGAATAATTTGAATGAAAAATTTGTAGACTCCCTACAAACATTGAGGGAGGTGACATCAGCAAAATGGTGGAATAGGAGATCCTCTACTCATATCCCTTCTCAGCAACAATAATTTGGTGGCAACCAGAGGACACAAGTGCCTTTATGGGAACTTTGAGATTTGGGTAGGAGACTGTTTGCAGGAATGAAAACTTGAGTAGCCATTATGGTAGACAATATAGAGTGTACTCAAAAAAATTAGAAATAAAACAGCAATCTCACTTATGGGTATATACCCAAAGGAAATAAAACCAGTATCTCAAAGAGCTATTTGTACCTCCATGTGTATTGCAGTATTATTCACAATAGCCAAGATATGGAAACAACCTAAATCTCTACCAAGGGATGAATGGATAATAACAACTATATAGAGCGAGGGGAAGTGGGAGGGAGGCTCAAGACAGAGGGGATATATATATATATATTTTTTTTTTTTTCCTGGTAGCTCAGCTGGTAAAGAATATGCTTGCAATGCAGGATACCCCAGTTTGATTCCTGGGTTGGGAAGTTCCCCTGAAGAAGGGATAGGCTACCCACTCCAGTATTCTTGGGCTTCCGTGGCAGCTCAGATGGTAAAGAATCCACCTGAAATGTGGGAGACCTGGGTTCGATCCCTGGGTTTGGAAGATCCCCTGCAGGAAGGCATGGCAACCCATTCCAGTATTCTTGCCCGGAGCATCCCCATGGACAGAGGAGCCTGGTGGGCTACAGTCCATGGGGTGGCAAAAAGTTGGACATTACTGAGCAACTAAGCACAGCACAGCATATATACATATATTCATATACTTATGGCTGATTCATGTGGTTGTACAGAAGAAACCAACACATTATAATGCAGTTATCTTCCAATTTAAATAACTATATATACATATTTATGTAAATAAATATATATAATATATTTGTATTAGAAGAAAGATTCTTTACATTCTATAGAGCTTTTCAATTTTCAAAAGTTTCACACAAATGATTTCATATATTGTCAAAGGAACCCTGACATTAACCTTCTATCCCTTCCCTCTATATTGCTGCTCTCTACTTCCCTCTCCTCATAGGTAACAATTAATTTGTTCTCTATATCTGTGAGTCTGCTTCTTTTTTGTTTTATTCACTAGCTTGCTATATTTTTTAGAATCCACAAGTAAGTGATATCAAACAATATTTGTCTTTCTGTGCCTGACTTATTTCACTTAGCATAATCCTCCAAGTCCATTCATGTTGCTGCCAATGGAAAAATGTCATCCTTTTCTATGGTCAAGCAGTGTTCCATTGTGTGTGTGTGTGTGTGTATACACACAAATACATATATATATATACAAATACATATCTATATACACATGTTTATATATATGTACCTATATATGGATGGTTGCTGGATACAAGACACATGCACCCCAAAGTTCATTGCACCATTATTTACAACAGCCAGGACATGAAAACAACCTAAGTGTCCATCAACAGATAAATGGATAAATACAACAGAACACTACTCAATGTGCCACTGTATATATATCCCTACATATATATATATATATGTGTGTGTGTGTGTGTGTGTGTATATTAGTGAATAGTGTTCCATTGTGTGTGTGTGTGTGTATATATATATACACACACAGACATATGTATGCATATGTGTATATATTAATATATCTATATGCACAATGGAACACTACTTTCTCTCTACATATATATACCACAGCTTCTTTATCCATTTATATGTTGATGGACACGTTGTTTTCCTGTCAAGGCTACTGTAAATAATGCTGCTATGAACATTGGGGTGCATGTATCTTGTATCCAACAACTATCCTGCCACAGACATAAATAAGCCCTAGTGGAAAAGAGGAATTAACCAAACAAATTCATCCAAAATAATCCAAATCCTAAAAGTGGCATTTATATTAACAGTTATTTTTTAATACCATTGTATTATGAGGTAGCTTTGTTGTGCAGCACCATTGTGTCAATAGACAAATGAGACAGAAATTGGTATGAAAGTAATATACCAGTACCATTTATAAAACTTAAAATAAGGGGCTGTCAGTGAAAACAGAGATATGATCTCTGAAACTTATGTCTTTCATAAAAACAACAAAAATGCTGACATCAAAATCAGTGTTTACAAAACTATGTAAATTAATCAAGGCTTGTAGCAATTGAGTATTCATTGAGGACAAATAACTAAATCAGGAAATTAACAGTTAGTTTCTGCATTATAACTTTCTATGTTGCCACATCCTCTGCTTCAACTCCATCATATTCACAAAAAATGCAAATCCACAACCACAGTGAAAATGAGCATCCTAGGAGTCACTGGAGAGAACAGAACAGAGCTAGAGATCTGCTATGACCTGAACGGCTTCCCTTGTGGCTCAGCTGGTAAAGAATCTGCCTGCAATGCAGGAGATGTGGGTTTGATCCCTGGGTTGGGAAGATCCCCTGGAGAAGGAAAAGGCTACCCACTCCAGTATTCTGGCCTGGAGAATTCCATGGACTGTACAGTCCATGGAGTCACAAAGAGTCGGACATGACTGAGCAACTTTCACTTTTCACTATGGACTGAAGGAATTAAAATCTTTACACTAAAAAATATCTACCTATCAAAAGAAAGCAGTAATGGGAGAACAGAAGAACAGAAATCAAATTACATACATAAAACAAACAGCAATATGGCAGACTAAATCCTATGTTATTAGTTATTGCTGTAAATATAGATTAAACACATTAAGTACATGGCAGAAGTTGGAAGAAATACATTTTAAAAACCCATAACTGAATCATTTACAGTCTACAGAAGACACACACTAAATGCAAAGATACAAAATTGAGTTGAATGTAAAAGTGAAAATATACACAATGCAAAAAATGACCAAAAGAGAGCTAGAGAATATATACCAATGTCAGACAAAATGGACTCTAGAGAAACAAACTGCTACTGAAGATAAAAATGGACATTTTATAATGCTGTAAGTGTCAATTTGTGAAGAAGATATAAGGATTAAAATATATATGCACCAAAAAAGAGTCCGATAATAGATAAAGCAAATACTGACAGAACTGAAGACATAAACAACACAGCAATAGTAGTTAGATACCAACATCTTTTATAAACACAGCACTCTCCCCCAAATCTTCAACAAAAAGTTCAAACCAAACCTATAAAATGATTATGCTCCATGACCAACTGAGATTTATCCCAGGAAAGAAAAGGTAGCTGAACATGAAAATCAATGAATTACATTAAAAAAAAGAAAAAAGATTACCATCTCAATAAGGCAGAAAACACATTTGGTAAAACTCAATACCCCTTCATAAAAAGCTATTCAACAAACTAGGGATAAAAGTGAATTTCTTCGACCTGATTAAAGGCATCTGTGAAAATCTCACAGCTAACTACAATCATATTTACTGACAAAATCCTGAAAAATTTCCCTCTAAGATTAGAAACAAAGCAAGGATGTTTGCTCTTCCATTTCTATTCAACATTGTAATAGAGCTTCTAGGCAGGACAAATATGCAAATAAAAGAAATAAAGGCATCCAGAATTTTTTTAAATTAAAATTTCCTCTATTTGCATATACATTGTGCATATAGAACATTCTAAGAAGCCTGAAAAGAAACTGTTATAGCTATGAAGTTCAGCAAGATATCAAGGTACAAGATCAATGTACAAAAATCAGTTGTATTTCTACACATCAGCAGTGAGCAACCTAAAATGAAAATAAGAAAACAATTTACATATGATAGCATGAAACAGAATAAGACATTTAGGAATAAATTTAACAAAAGTATAAGACTTGTACACTGAAAACTATAAAATATTTTGAAATAAATTGTACACAAAAACAAATGGAAATGAATCCAGTGTTCACGAATTTGATAAGTAATCATTAAGATGTCAATACTTCAAAAGTTGATCTACAGATTCACTGCAGTTCCTATCAAACTTTCAGCTCTCTTTTCAACAGAAACTGATAAAGTGATCCTAAAATTCTTATGGAAAGGCAAAGAGCCCTTCAGCATCCTTCTAGGGATTTCATTTGTCTCTCTCCTGCACCGTATCTTTTTTTGCATTCCACATCTTCCTCTTTCTTGGTTTACTTCTTACTTTGGGTGGAGAAAAATCTCCAATACCTTCCTGACAAAACTGCACACGGAGATTAAATTTTTGAGAGCTCATAAGCCTGAGAGTATCATTTACTTATATTTTTAGCTTATATATGTCTAGAATCATTTTCCTTACAAATCTTCACATCTTCATTCCATTGCCTTCTGTTTTATATTGATGATATTGAAACTTCTTAAGCCATTGTGTTTCTATTTTTTAATCCTCTGGAAACCTGAGGGTTAAATTTCTCTTTGTTCCCAGTATTCTGAAATTTCACCCTGATGTATCTTGGCATGAGTCTATTTTCATCAATTTTTGTGGGTGCTAGTCTTCTAAAATGTAAATAAACAATTTTACATTTTGCAAATTTTTCTTGAATAATTTTGCTGACAATTCTTCCCCTCCATTTTATGTTTTTTTTTTCTAGAACTCATATTATTAAAATATTAAAGAAATTTTTCTTGGAGCAGAGGAGATAGCCATAGTGATTCCAACTGCTTAATTAAATGTTAAATGTTAATTAAGGATATAAAGAGTAATAGAATGAGGATAGCTCAGTGAGGAAATTCAGTGGAGAAAAGAGGCTGAAGAATTCAGCCAGAAGGTAAGAGAAAGAACGACATGGTGAGACCAAGTTTCGTGAACAAGGCCCGTGACTTTATTTTTCAAAGTAGTTTTTATACCTTGTTATGCATAGAGGATAATGGGGAAGGGGTAGAGTCTTCAGGTAAGGGATATGGAAACTTAGCAGCAAACAATGGCCCAACAAGTGAAAAACCATTCACCAATACAATTTCTAATCAATCTTTTAACTATTCAAAAGAATCTGTGTTTAGACAGTTTAGAACATCTCCTGCCTCTCACAGTTGGGAGGCTCTGAACAATCACATGTGGCCGGAAAAACCTATTCAGGCAGGCTAGAGGATTTCAAAGGAGTTTGTAGGTTAAACACTGACAGAGTTGGACACGAGTGAGCGACTTTCACTTTCACTTTCATGGGAACCCACATGAAGACAGAGTACCTGTGACAGGAAACTCAGTTAGGGCAGTTGGAGACTAGGAAGTCTCAGAGTGTGCTTCAACTATGTCACATCTGACCATAAGCAAAAGGAATGGGTTTTAATCTTTATGAAGTCACAATCCTTTGGGGGGACATAATGAAATTATGACACTTCTTCCAATAAAAATGCATATAACAAACACACACACACACACACACACATGTATATTTTTCTTCCTAACTCAGAACATGCACCATTAAGAACTCTTGATATTGAAGGGTGAATAGGAAATTTTTAGGCAGATAAGAAGAAGAGAGTGCAAGCAGAGGAAACATCATATCAACATCTTATAGATGTAAAAAGCCTGTGCATTACTGGAGTGAAAGGGACTGTAAAATAATTGAGTATGATAGGAGCATAAGCCAGAAAGAGAATCAGGCATGCTATAAGATGAAAACAGAAGATAAGAAGATAAAGAGGGATAAAGCATAAAGTATCTCAAATGTCAGTCATCCACTTTGTTTACTCAGAGACTAGATCATGATTGATAGAGCTTACACAGGGTATGTCAATCCTCTCTTAACTGCTAAAAAATATAACTGGAACAACTAGTGCCCAAAAGAATACTAATTGATATTCTGTGACTGTGGAGTTTCACTCGTATTCATTGTACATGTTGAGTGTGCAGTACTCACATCTCAAGCTTACGGCTTTATGAGAGAAAAAAAAATACTGTAGTGAAACCAAAAGACCATGAATATCAATTATCTTACTCCTTAATAACCTACAGAGAAAGGTCAGTCCTTGATGAGTTGTAATGATTCTCAACACTGGCAAAAAATTAGATTTACCTGGGGAACTTCCAGATTTAAGCTGGATTTAGAAAAGGCAGAGGAACCAGAGATTAAATCGCCAACATCCATTGGATCATCGAAAAAGCATGAAAGTTCCAGAAAAATGTTTACTTCTTCTTTGTCGACTATGCCAAAGCCTTTGACTTTGTTCAGTTCAGTTCAGTTCAGTTGCTCAGTCATGTCCTACTCTTTGCAACCCCATTGCCTGCAGCACGCCAGGCATCCCTTTCCATCACCAACTCCCGGAGCCGACTCAAACTCATGCCCAACGCATCGATGATGCCATCCAACGATCTCATCCTCTGTTGTCCCCTTCTCCTCCTGCCTTCAATCTTTCCCAGCATCAGGGTCTTTTCCAGTGAGTCAGTTCTTCACATCAGGTGGCCAAAGTACTGGAGTTTCAGATTCAACAACAGTCATTCCAATGAATATTCAGGACTGATTTCCTTTAGGATGGACTGGTTGGATCTCCTTGCAGTCCAAGGAACTCTCAAGAGTCTTCTCCAACACCACAGTTCAAAAGCAGCAATTCTGCAGTGCCCAGCTTTATTTATAGTCCAACACTCACTTTCATACATGACTATTGGAAAATGATAGCTCCAACTAGACAGACCTTTGTTGGTAAAGTAATGTCTCTACTTTTTAATACGCTCTCTAGGTTGGTCATAGCTTTTCTTCCAAGGAGGAAGCATCTTTTAATTTTATGGCTGCAGTCTCCATCTGCAATGAATTTGGAACCACCCGTCCCCGCCCCCCCCAAAAAAAAAGTCTGCCACTGTTTCCATTGTTTCCTGTCTATTTGCCATGAAATTATAGGACTGGATGCCATGATCTTAGTTTTCTGAATGTGGAGTTTTAAGCCAACTTTTTCCCTCTCCTCTTTCACTTTCATCAAGAGGCTTTTTAGTTCCTCTTTGCTTTCTGCCATAAGGGTGGTGTCATCTGCATATCTGAGGTTACTGATATTTCTCCTGGCAATCTTGATTCCAGATGAAGTGCTTCATCCACCCCGGAACTTTGCATGATGTACTCTGCATATAAGTTTTGACTGTGTGGATCCCAACAAACTATGGAACATTCTTAAGGAGATGGGAATGCCAGACCACCTGACCTGCCTCCTGAGAAATCTGTATGCAGGTCAGGAAGCAACAGTTAGAGCTTGACATGGAACAACAGACTGGTTCCAAATCAGGAAAGGAGTATGTCAGGCTGTATATTGTCACCCTGATTATTTAATTTCTTTTTTTTAAATTTAAATTTATTTATTTTAATTAAAAGCTAATTACTTTACAATATTGTATAGGTTTTGCCATACATCAACATGAATCTGCCACAAGTGTACACGTGTCCCCAATTCTGAACCCCGCTCCCACCTCCCTCCCCATACCATTCCTCTGGGTCATCCCAGTGCACCAGCTCCAAGCTTCCTGTATCCTGCATCGAACCTGGACTGGCGATTCATTTCTTATATGATATTATACATGTTTCAATGCCATTCTCCCAAATCATCCCACCATCACTCTCCCACAGAGTCCAAAATACTGTTCTATACATCTGTGTCTCTTTTGCTGTCTTGCATACAGGGTTGTCATTACCATCTTTCTAAATTCCATATGTATGCGTTAGTACACTGTATTGGTGTTTTTCTTTCTGGCTTACTTCACTCTGTATAATCAGCTCCAGTTTCATCCACCTTGTTACAACTGATTCAAATGTATTCTTTTTAATGGCTGAGTAATACTCCATTGTGTATATGTACCACAGCTTTCTTATCCATTCCTCTGCTGATGGACATCTAGGTTGTTTCCATGTTCTGGCTATTATAAACAGTGCTGGGATGAACATTTGGGTACACATGTCTCTTTCAATTCTGGTTTCCTCAGTGTGTATGCCCAGCAGTGGGATTGCTGGGTGATAAGGCAGTTCTATTTCCAGTTTTTTAAGGAATCTCCACACTGTTCTCCATAGTGGCTGTACTAGTTTGCATTCCCACCAACAGTGTAAGAGGGTTCCCTTTTCTCCACATCCTCTCCAGCATTTATTACTTGTAGACTTTTGGATTGCAGCCATTCTTACTGGGGTGAAATGGTACCTCATTGTGGTTTTGATTTTCATTCTCTGATAATGAGTGATGTTGAGCATCTTTTCATGTCTTTGTTAGCCATCTGTATGTCTTCTTTGGAGAAATGTCTATTTAGTTCTTTGGCCTATTTTTTGATTATTTAATTTCTATTCAGAGTACATCATGCAAAATGCCAGGCTGGATGAAGCACAAGCTGGAATCAAGATTACCAGGTGAAATATCAATAACCTCTGACATGCAGATGACACCACCCTTATGGCAGAAGGTGAAGAACTAAAGCGCCTCTGATGAAAGTGAAAGAAGAGAGTGAAAAAGCTGACTTAAGACTCAACATTCATAAGATCATGGCATCCTGTCCCATCACTTCATGGCATATTGATAAGGAAATAATGGAAACAGTGAGGAACTTTAAAATCTTGGGCTCCAAAATCACTGCAGATGGTGACTGTCGCCATGAAATTAAAAGACGTTTGCTCTTTGGAAGAAAAGCTATGACCAACCTAGACAGCATATTAAAAAGTAGAGACATCACTTTGCCAACAGAAGTCCATCTAATCAAAGCTATGGTTTTCTCAGTAGTCATGTATGGATGTGAGAGTTGGACCATAAAGAAAGCTGAGCATCAAAGAATAGATGCTTTTGAACTGTGGTGTTTGAGAAGACTCTTGAGAGTCCCTTGGACTGCAAAGAGATCAAACCAGTCAATCCAAAAAGAAATCAGTCCTGAATATTCTTTGGAAGGACTGTTGTTGAAGCTGAAACTCCAATACTTCGGCCACCTGATGCGAAGAACTGACTCATTGGAAAAGACCTGGATGCTAGGAAAGATTAAAGGCAGGAGGAGAAGGGTATGATAGAGGATGAGATGGTCGGATGGCATCACCAGTTCAGTGGACATGAGTTTGATCAAGCTCCAGGAGTTGGTGATGGACAGGGAAGCCTGGCGTGCTGCAGTCCATGGGGTCACAAAGAGTCGGACATGACTGAGTGGCTGAAGTGAACTGAAATAGGGAACTTTCAAAAACCATACCATGCCTAAGATCCCCTGCAGATCAAATAAATTAGAATATGTAGGGTGGAGCCTGGACCTCTGAATTTTTGGAAGCTCTCCAAATAAATTTAATGTGTAACTAGAATTGAGAAATACTATGTTAAAAAATACCCCATAGAAGCAAAATCTTACCTACTAGTCTAGCCTCAATTCTATTACATCATTTCCATTCAACTCCAAAATAACGTTTTAAAAACTTTAAGTATGTGTTTGGCCAATTGAATTCCTTTGCTAAGTTACCAAGAATGTCACATGAGGAACTACAGGGCTCATGAAGGGAGTCTGAACAGTGTGCTTAGGTATCAACACGAGGACCTCCAAGCAGTCAGTCTCTGCTGGAAATGTTCACAGTGGGCTTTTCCACATTTTACTGTCTCATCTCCTTACTGTGTTGCCTGAGGCTATAGCTCTCTTCATAACTTTCAGTTCTGTCTGCAAAAAAGGCTATATGCATCAACAGTTTTTGCTAAGGGTCTTGTGATTAATTGGATGGCCTTTTAGTTGGACAGCTTCCAAGGAAAATATTTTTTTTCGTATTTTGGCTCAGGAAGCCACAAGGATTAGTTGTGCAAAAATATTTAAGATTACCAGAGCTAATAAGTCATCCATTGCCTTCAACAACATTTATAGCATCAAACATTTTCATCTTAGTTATACTTAAACATTTTATGGGTTTGTAATCAATCAGTTCTTATATTCTGTACCTTGTTTGATCCTGAACATAGAACTGAAAGAAAAAGGTCATGCAATAATTTATATAACAAATATTTATAGACCTTACACAGGTGGCTCAGTGGTAAAGAATCTGCCTGCCAAGCAAAAGATGCAGGTTCAATCCTTAGGTTGGGAAGATCCCTTGAAGAAGGAAATAGCAACTCACTCCAGTATTCTTGCCTGGAAAATCCCATGGACAGAGGACCCTGGTGGACTGCAGTCCATTGGGCCATAAAAGAGTTGGACATGACTTCAGCAAATAAACCAGAAATAAATCAAGAAGTGTGCTAAATGATGAGATTAGAAAACAGCATACATCCACTCTCAAAGTTCTCTATTTCTACTATAATGGTATGGTAACTCCACAATGAGTCATAAAAGTTCCATAAGAGAGGTACCTCAAAAAAATAAAATGTTGAATTCATGAGATATCATTATCACTTAGAGCTGAGAGGGGTTAGATCCAGATCTTCAAGGGTCATAAACATCAGGACAGAAAGTTTAGGAATGAACTCTTTAGGAAAAAAGGGGAGGTTTTGTTTTTGGTGGTTTTTATGAAGGTTTTTTTGTTTGTTTGTTTTTGTATTTGTATTGAAAAACAGTAAAGCCCAAGACTTGGGGAGATTATAAAGTTAGCTGCAATGTATAGAATGGACTGAAGAGTTATGGGTTTTATTAAATGGTTAAAATAAGAGGTGATGTTGAGTTAATCAAGGGAAATAGAAGTAAGGATTGAAAGGGACAGATGCTATAATCATTATAGAGATGAAATATAAAGGACTAAGCATGCATTTTCAATTTGAGGTTACTAAGTAAATTATGGGACAATTAGCATTCATCTACAGATTAAATCACTCAACAACTCCTTATTAGATAAGTACTTCTGCATCAAGCACTGTTGTATTCTGGAGGTACAGCAATAAATATAGCAATGAATAGTCCTTGCCTTCATATATTAATAACTTCATGTACTAAGAGAGACAAATAAGTAAAACACACAATAATTTACAGTTAGTTATAAGTGCTGTGGAGGAAGTTTTGAGATGCTGTAAGAGAATATCAGGCAGTAATGATTGATGGTTGGGGTGATGGACATAACTACCTTACATTGGGCATTAACAGAAGCCTTCTCTAAGGAAATATTATTTCAGAGGAGATCTGAAGGGTAATATCAGAAAGAGCAAGCATTGAAGAAGCAGGGAAATTAAATGCAAAGGCTCTGAAATGGGACAATCTTGTTATATTTCTGTGTTTGAAGATGAAACTGCTACTGTGTTTAATGAGGCTGAGAAGTTGAGTAAGATGAAAATGGTAAATTGACCATTGTCTTAGTAGCACAGATGCTGCTGTTGACCTTGGTGAAAGCAGTTCCCGCTAAGGAAAAAAAAAAAAAAAATTGGAGTGAATTGAAAAGTGAGTGGGAAGAAACGAGGGAAGTGGATTGAGAGTGTTTAGTAGACAAAAGAAATGAGAGAGTAGCTGGAGAGCAATGAAGAACAGAAGAAATCCAAGTTCCTTAAAGTGATACAAGAATTTATATCTCATGTATATACTGAGCTGGTAGAGAGGGAGAGAAAGAAAACGGAGCAGGGGATGACGCCTAGTACACCTCCAGTTTACCCTCACCGTGTATCTGAGTTGGATAAATTACTTAAAGTAGATTCTTTCCAAAGCTGGGCTCTATTGAGAGAAAGAAGAAGTAGGAAAGAGAAGGACACAATAGACTTCACAGGGAAGTAAAAGAATTCCAAACCACAGAGGGAGGGAAGGGTGGGACAAAACTGAGATCTGGATCATCTAACTACAGTGTAGCTTCATGTCAGACCTGCCCCAAATTCCAAAAGAACAGAGATAGTTTCATTTGCTCTAACAAAGTACTAAGTGGCAAAGTGCAGAGCATACTTTTCTCTCTCCCTTTAAAAGTCAGTTTAGTGCTCCCAGAATGCAAGTGGGTTAGTCAAAAAATTTGTTCACTTTTTTATACCATCTTATGGAAAAACCCAAAGGAATCTTTCAGTCAACCCAATATTTCATAATTAAATACAATTTATAAAATATGTTGGACCTATGGACATGAATTTGCACTAACTCCAGGAGATAGTGGAGGACAGAGGACCTTAGCATGCTGCAGTCCATGGGGTTGCAAAGAATTGGACACAACCTAGCAACTGAATAAAAACAATAACATAAAATACATTGGGGAACCATCAATGTTTTATTTTATCAACCAAGGACATTTTAGACATCCTTTCTTGTACATCCATTATCTCATAGAAGAAATAATATTTTAGGATCAAAAAGTAGAAAGAATCATAATATTGGGATTAAAAACAAGAAATGTTGCTTCATAGAAAACTTCTCTACACTGTTTTCTTATTTTATTTAAAAGTGTGTCATGTCATGGATTGGTGAAAATACCATCCCAGCCTGGTGTCAGTATGGAAATTAGCATTAGGAAATCACTGAACCAGATGACATAAAATCCCTTCCAATTCAAATTCTGATTCAGTTAATAGTAATGAAAAACTATCATATTTGAAGCAAAATAGTTTCTTTTTCATGTTCTATTCAATGATCTTATAAATAACTTTTCCCAAGTCACCTTTGCAGTTCTCTGAGCCTTATGATACTAAAACAACATTCTGCCCCTTCTCCCAAGTCTTTAGACAGCCCAGAGCATTTACAACAACCACCCTGCCCAGCACAAAACATAAAAGCAGTTTCTACTGCTTTCTCTCAGCCTGAATTTTAAGACCTCAGTAATCACACTCCATTCTATGTCAATCAAAAATCAAAACACAGATTAATTTTCAAAGAACAGAAATAAAGAACTGAAAGTAAAAAATAAAAAAGATAAAGCTTTCTTGCTGAAAGAAAGAGAGCAGGGGGAAAAAAAAAAGCTCACTGCCTAGCTTATTTGGATATTTTTATTTCAAAGTGTTCAAGTGTCCTAGTATTTACAAGCACTCTTAAAGTGACACATTAAAATATTATATCAAACAGGATATTTTACAAGATGACTAAGAAAAAAAAAAAAAAAAAACCCTTAAGTTATTTCAAACTCAAAATACCAGAATTGTCACTCGCCTAATGAGAGCTCTGTTCTGTGGGCATGTGCCTGATGATGCCTTTCTAATTCCACTTCAGGATCTGCTTTATTGAATTCCCCGCCTGCACTAATTCTATATATTTCCAATTAGCTGACCTTTAAAGCTGACACTGGAGGAAGGGAATTGTTTTCTGACAAGCTAACATTTTAAGGTTAATGGTTTTTAATAAGCAATTGGGTTTGCAGCATTCAGCTCTTGTTATGTTTTATTGGTTTTTGAGCTTTAATTTTGTATGTGTGTTTTGGCATGACTCCATGGCAGGTGCAATTTTAAAAATGGGATCAATAAGATTCACTGTGATGTATAATATGAGATTTCCAAGCTTAACTTTCAATACAAAACCCTAGACTTGGTTCTTTCCAGAGCCCTGCAAATAAAATGTGTTGATTCCTTGGGGCTTTCCACACTGCAGCTTTTTGAAATCTTGTTCACACTCCTCAAACATCCAAGTATGCTCTCCTTTAAACAGCTCTCACTCAGAACCTATGACCTCATCTACTTATTCTTGAAGAGATGAGGCTTACCTAGCAACACAGCATATGTACAGCTTTTCCTCTTTAAAATCTCTCTATTGCTTTCTAGAGTGTTGCTAATTAGTAGGGACTTAATAAATCTTTGTTAAATGACTGGCTGAATGAATTTTTCCTCCTTTACTTTTTCTCTGACTAAAAGGAAGAGAAATGCTTCCTTTCCATGACTAACATCTCTTAATGATACAGAGTTTATCTGATTGTAGCCCCTCCTGCCTTCTTCAAGACCTCGTTTCATCATGTATTCCTAGTCTAAGTGTCTTTAATCTTGATTTCTCTATTGGTCACTTAGAGGCTGCCTGTAAGACAGACAGATGTCTCAAATTTGTTAAACTACAGTCTGAGGGAGAAAGGGAGTAACTGGGACAGAGAACATACCAGGGGTACTGTGTTGGGTGGCAGTATTCTATTCCTTGATATCTGGGTGGTAGAGATGCAAACCATATACTACCACATACACCTTTTGTGCACTTTCTATATTTATGTTCTATTTAACAATGAAAAGCTTAAAAGAAAAGAAAAAGAAAAGAAAAAAAAAATCACCACAAAGGCAAGAGAAAAATAATTAGCACTACTGATAGCAGCTTGAGAAAGTGAGCAATTCTAATGTTGTTGTTGTTCAGCCACTAAGTCATGTCCATCTCTTTACGACCGCATGGACTGTAGCATTCCAGGCTCTTCTGTCCTTCATGATCTCAGAGAGTTTGCTCAGACTCAGGTCCAGCGAGTCGGTGATGCTATCCAAACATCTCATCCTCTGTCACCCATTTCTCCCACCCTCAGTCTATCCCAGTATCAGGGTCTTTTCAATGAGTCGGCTCTTTGTATCATGTGACCAAAGTATTTGAGCTTCAGCTTCAACATCAGTCCTTCCAATGAATATTCAGGGTTGATTTCCTTTAGGGTTGACTGGTTTGATCTCCTTATAGTCCAAGGGACTCTAAGAGTTCTCCAACACCACAGTTCGAAAGCATCGATTCTTCGGTGCTCGGACTTCTTTTTAATACACTGTCTAGATTTTTCATAGCTTTCCTTCCAAGAAGCAAGCATCTTTTAATTGTATGACTTCAGTCACCATCTGCAGTGGTTTTGGAGCCCAGGAAAATAAAATCTGTAACTGTTTCCACTTTTTTCCTCTTTTATTTGCCATGAAATGATGGGACTGGATGCCAAGATCTTAGTTTTCTGAATGTTGAGCTTTAAGCCCTGAACAACTCTAACAGCAAATTCTTTTGCAAGGCAGCTAATTTCTAATGCTTTGTTTTTAACAAAATTGAAGAATGATTTATAGTTGTCTTATAATTATATAATATATACTTTTAAATATATTACATATAAAGTAAACAATTTTGAGTACATAACTCTAGTTTTTTTTTTTAGTGAAGAGGAATTTCGAAAAAGATAAACCTCTACCATTCCATATAATTATTTATGAGAACAAAGTCTTTTTAACACTTTCATCCATAAAAACAAAAAGATAGAATTGATTATCAATTCTCATTTTAGCAATGAGTAATAATCATCTATGTTTACAGAAATGAATGGAGAGAGGTAGAAAAATTCCATGCATCTCATTAAGAAATGCATTTTCAATAAATGTTAACATTTTATGTTTGTTAATTTAAAAATTAATATATTATTCATAATCTATTGTATGCTAGTATTAATTGCGATTCTAAGGGAACTCAAGAAATTTAACACTAGAGCTTTATGTTCACATGATATTTAAAAAAAACAATGTGCATAATTTTTCTGAAATTATCAAGTGATCCATAAAATGGCTTTTAAACTTTTAGAAAACAATGCTCTAAACATTGTTTTAGAAAACAATGCTCTCTGATGAATGAAGCTGATAAATAGAATGTTAAGGAGGAAAAAAGCAAGTCACAAAGTGTATACACTTCTCTTTATATAAAGTTGAAACACAGGCAAAACAAAACTATGTCAGGAATTGGCAAACCTTTCCTATTAAGAATTAGATAGTAAATATTTTCAATCTTCTAGGCCACATGCTCTCTGTCCCAACAAATCAATTCAGGCATTGTGACAAGAAAAACACCAGATACAGTACATAATAGAGGGTGTGGTTGTGTTCCAATAAAACTATTTTTTAAAAAATGGCAGGTCAGATTTGGCCTATGAGCTGTAGCATAATGACCCTTGATCTATATTGTTTATAGGTACATACACATAGGTAGCGGGGCTTTCCAGGTGAAGCCTGCCAAGCAGAAGACGCAGATTCGATCCTTCAGTTAGGAAGATGCCCTGGAGAAGGAAATGGCAACCCACTCCAGCATTCTTGCCTGAAGAATCCCATGGACAGATCAGCTTGGCCAGCTATGGTCTATAGGGTTGCAAAGAGTCGTACACAGCTTAGCGACTTAGCAGGCACACACACATGTGTAGCACTATAACGGAATGATGATACTGTTGAGGGAGAGGCAGAGTTATAACTGGCTTAAAGTACAGGAGGAAGGTCAAGAGAGACAGTAATATTTTGTTTCTTGAGCCCAGTCTGTTATTACAGTGTTGCTCACTACACAAACATTTGTTAAATGTCACACACGTGTTTATGCCTTTTCCTATGTATTACACTTCACAGTACAACTTTAAAATAATTCTTCCATCTCATTACATACTGTTAAATGGCACTACAAAAATTATATTAACTTATTTTATGCCAATAATGAAGTTTTTAAAAAATTCCTTCTTTACACACTCAACAAATAACTGTTGTTCAATTGCTAAGTTGTGTCCAATTCTGTGTGACCCCATTGGACTCCAGCAAGTCAGGCTTCCCTGTCCTTCACTATCTACCAGAGTTTGCTCAATTTCATGTCCATCGAGTCTGTGATGTCATCCAACCATCTTATCCTCTGTCACCCTCTTCTCCTCTTTTCTCAGTCTTTCCCAGCATCAAAGTCTTTTCCAGTGAGTGGACTCCTCACATCAGGTGGCCAAAATATTGGAGCTTCAGTTTCAGTATCAGTCCTTCCAATGAATATTCAGGGTTGATTTCTTTTAGGATTGACTGGTTTGATCTCTTTGCAGTCCAAAGGACTCTCAAGAGTCTTCTCCACAACAACTTGAAAATATCAATTCTCAGCCCTCTTTTTATGGTCCAACTCTCACATTCGTACATGACTACTGGTAAAACCACAGATTTGACTAGATGAACCTTTATCAGTAAAGTGATGTCTCTGCTTTTTAACATGCTGACTAGGTTTGTTATGGTTTTCCTTCCAAGGTGCAAGTGTCTTTTAATTTGATGGCTGCAGTCACCATCCCCACCTATTTTGGAGCCCAAGAAAATAAAATCTGTCACTGTTTCCTTGTTCTCCATCTATTCACCATGAAGTGATGGGACCAGATGTCATGATCTTAGTTTTTTGAATGTTGAGTTTTAAGCCATTTTTTTCACTCTCCTCTTTCACCCTCATCAAGAGGCTACTAGTTCCTCTTTGCTTCCTGCTATTAGAGTGGTATCATCTACATATCTGAGGTTGTTGATATTTCTCCCAGAAATCTTGATTCCAGCTTATGCTTCATCCAGCCCAGCATTTTGCATGATGTACTCTGCATAGAAGTTAAATAAGCAGGGTGACAATATACAGCCTTGACATTCCCAGTTTTGAACCAGTTCGTTGTTCTATGTTCAGTTCTAATTGTTGCTTCTTGACCAGCATACAGGTTTCTCAGAAGATAGGTAAGGTGGTCTGGTATTCGCACCTCTGAGAATTTTGCAGTTTGTTGTGATCCACACAGTCAAAGGCTTGAGCCTAGTCAATGAAGCAGATGTAGAAATTTTTTGGAATTCCCTTGCTTTTTTCTATGATCCATTAGATATTGGCAATTTGGCCCATAATTTCCTTGAGCTAGAAAGTATATTGGTAGTCTTTGACCTAAAACTCTCAACTCTAGGAATTTATCCCCAGAAATTCATTGAGTGGTGCAAAATCTATATACAGTGGTCCCCCCTTATCTATGGTGGATGCATTCCAGGACTCCCAGTGGATGCCTGAAACTACAGATGGTACTAAACTTTATTTATATTACCTACTTTCCCATACATGAACACCTATGACAAAGTTTAATTTATAAATTAGGAACTATAAGAGAATATCTGAATTGCCAGCATCACTACATTTCTTCTTGGGGCCATTACTAAATGATATAAGGATTACCTGGACACAAGTACTGTTGATACTGCGCCAGTCAATCTGACGCCCAAGTCAGCTACCAAGTGACTTATAAGCAGGATCCACTGGACAAAGTGATGATTCATGTCCAGGGCAAGACTGAGTAGGATGGTATGAGATTTCATCTTGCTACTCAGTATGGTACATCATTTAAAACATTTGGATTTTTACTTCTGAAATTTTCTATTTAATATTATCAGACTGAAATTAAACACAGGTAACTGACACCATATAAAGCAAAAGAGGGGATAAGGTGGACTACTGTATGCATAAGGAAATTTCCTGCAATGTTACTTGTGTTGATAATATCCAGGAAACCTGGAACAACCACTAATAAAAGGTTATGAAGTGAATTATGGAACATAAACTGCCATTATAAGTGATAATGTAAATCTATATTTATTAACATGTGAATATATCATGCAATGAAAAGTAGGTTACCAAATAATATATAGTATGATTCAACATATGCAATAATTTATGAATATATGTATTTAGGAAATCTTCCTTAAAGTTCTGTAATTATCTCACCCTCAAGGATTGGAATGAAAACTATGATACAGGTTCCAACCTATACAGGAGTTTTTTTTCTGTAGATGTATTTCTTTCTTCATTCTAACACAATCAAAAGCAAGTGCTTAGACAGCAACAATGATTTGGCTAATTGTATACCATGAATCAAGATATTCCATTGTACTTGGTCCACAAGACCCTTCCATAAGTAGGTCCGATTTGTTATATTTATCTCCCTAAGAATGATAAAGTAGCTAAATCAATAGTTTTAGACACCCTCTGCTCTGCCTCTTAGGAGGGAATAAGCCAGTAAGACACAACAGCCCTACTTCTGATGTGGTAGTCTTCAGGAAAGAGCCCATTGACAGGTGTGGCTCTACTCTGAGTACATGAATATAATCCAGCTTCCCATTGGGAAAACTGGTATACATGTTTTGAGCCCTAGTTATAGTCTGAAGTTGAAAATATACCCATGACCTTAGAATGAACCAAACAGTACTTCTCTTGATCACTGTGAGACAGAAAAGAAAGATTAGTAATGGAGATCCATACAACTGAACCTTGTTCCAGAGTGAGACACTGACTTTGTACTAACAACAAATAACATTAATCCCATTAGGAAGGATTTTCAATTCATGAGTTTTCTATCAAGGGCCAGTGTGTAGAGAGAAAGAATTAGTAGTGTGTGACTGAGACTGTTTCTATCTTTTCTTTTTCTCCATTTGCATAACAAATGGGGTCACTTTCTAATGTCTGGTATTAAGATTTGAACCATACAGATGAGGTATGGAGAACTAAAACAAAATGCAACCCCCAAAAAAAAAAAAAAAAAAAACCCTAAGAATATAAGCATAGATAATTGTTTCCAAGTATGTGTATCAAAACAATAATGGTTATTTTTCTGTATTGTTGCTTTCATCTGTTTTTTCCTTCTGTTTTGTACTTTTTTATATTTTTAATCTTTACAATGTCTGTATAATTTACCCACAAAACAAAACATAACATATTAAAGCTATTTTTTTTAAGTTTTTCCTGAAAATACCACCACCTAGATGTATTTTTTTCTTTCTTTTTCTGATTCTTTTCCTCACTATTTACTCATTGTTTTTCCATAAGACTCCCACTCCTACCACTCCACTGAAAATATACTCTCCAAGGTCAACCTTTTCATTGCAAAATCCTCAGTCCTTATTTTCTTTGACAGCTCTCTCCAGCCTTCAGCATAGTCAACTATTCCAAGCTTTGCAAAATGTCTCCTTGGCTATTCATTCTCTTATTTTTCCCCTAACTTTATGTCTGCATCTCATCTGTCTTTTTGATTGGCTTTACTTCCTCTGCTGGTTGTGAAATGTAATCTTCAGGCTCAAACCTGCTCCTAGCTATGTGTCAGAGCCATTGCAGCCTGGTGAATGACTGTCCAGACTGCACTCACCATTTCAAGTGTTCCCTGAACACAAGCTCCATCTCTGCAACTGCCATTTCCACAGGGATAACTTGACATCACCTTAAAACCAACATGACTGAAACTACATCTGTTGGCCCAAATCAGTTTTTCCTCTAGATGTTCATCTTTCTGCTCACTGAACTAGGTCATAATTTCATTGCTTTGCAACAGTCTTTGACCAAAAACAAAGAAAAAGCACACAGTGATCTTTACTTACAGTAGAAAAAGCAAACAGAACAAATAGTCTGAATACAAGAAAACTTTTTAAGAGACAATTTCATAAAAGAAATCATTCCAATACATCATCATGTCAATTTAAGTGTAGCCAAAAGAGTAAATTTAACTCCAGTTTTGGAGTCAGTCAGTCCCTAGAGAGAAATGTGCTCATTACCAATATCAACACCTTATCCTCTAAGCCCTGTGGGCTGAGAATCAGGAGGAAGCACTACTCTTCTCCATCAGCTGTTTTCAAGTCTTTTTTCAGTGTCCTTCTTTGTCTGTTACCTGGTTATGCTCACAAAATATCTAATTCAGGTCTTGCTCATCTTATATCGAGATATTACAATGTTCAAATTTGTAACTTCATGACTGATACACTTTGCCTCCCATATTCTGCTCCTGTTTTCATAAATTTAACCTCTAAAAAATTCTCTTTGGCACTTTGCTGAATACAAGCTAGAGTATTCAGCAAAGCTGAGTATATAAGGTCTATAAAATCTGATCAAAAACTGCCTTTGTGATCTTATCCACCACTAAATTCCTTTACAAACTATATCTGATCAGTTTTTGGTAAGTGTTCTGTACGAAAGAAATAAAAGCAGTGAATGGATAGGGGAAAAAAGAAAAACCCAGGAAGCAGGGATTGTGTTAGTCATTCAGTTGTGTCTGACTCTTTGTGACCCCATGCACTGTCCCAGCCGGCCAGGCTCCTCTGTCCATGGAATTCTCCAGACAAGAATACTGGAGTGGGTTGTCATTTCCTTCTTCAGGGGATCTTTCCAATCCAGGGATCAAACCCAGGTCTCCTTCATTGCAGGCTGAGTCTTTATAATCTGAGCCACCAGGGAAGCACCAAGGAGGGATTGGGTGGGATTTAATGAGTGTAGAAAAAGAATAAAGAGCCTAGAACCAAGGTTTCAGGGTTCAATAAAGTAGGAGCCAAAGAAGGAGCATAAGAAAGAGAAGTCAGTGAGGTAGAAGGAAAGCTGGATCAAATGTGAAATTACAAAAGAAAAGGGGGAAAGATTTTAAAACAAAGATGGAATGACCAACTATATAAGATAAAGAAAGATGGTAGATCATTACGTTAGGAATGGGGAAGTCAATGCCAAAAGCAAGATCAGCAGATTGGACCAATGAAGTCTAGAGGAGGATAAGAAGAGAGAGGAATTTTGGGAAGAAGAAACAGTGAAGGGTCCAGAGCTCTTATATCTTATTACAGTGAAGATGGCAGAGAAATTGGATTATAAACAGATAAGTAATGTGAAGGTGGAATATTATAGTATGTTTGTATACTAAGAGAAATGATCCAATAAAAGAAAAACTAATGTTGCAAGACAAAGAGGGTGTAACTGAAAGAGCAAAACACTTAGGCAGATGAAAGAGAATGAGACTGTGTACAGTTGTGGAGGGACTGCCCTTTGATAGTAACAGAGGTACTTCCTTGGTTGTAAGAGAAGACAGAAGCTATGAAAACATGGGGTGTGGAGATTTTGCAGTCAAAATGTGGAGCTGGCTCCTCTCCATGGCTTCCATGTTCTCAGTCAGGTATAGGACTTGGACTAAGGGGGTGAGTGGGGGCAGTATACAAAGTTTAACAAGAGAAAAGGTATGCAAATAAGATTTCATAGGGTGAAAAAATTAGCTTGCTAAGAAACAACCAAAATTCCAGGCAGTACTGAGACCTAATAGAGTTTTGAAAGCATTACTTTTTCTTTGGCCTTATAGTACAGCGGAATCTTAGTTTCCCAGTCAGGGATGGAACCTGGGGCCCCTGCAGTGAAAGTGCAGAGTCCTAACTACCGGACCCCTAGGGAATTTTGGAGAGCATTACTTTAAAATGAAACTCACTTTAACTTAAAGTGAAACCAGGGTGCCTGAAGGGTTAATTTTTTCCAGGTATGAAAGTGAAAGCAACACAGTCATGTCCAACTCTTTGAGACCCAGGAACTCTCCAGGCCAGAATACTGGAGTAGGTATCCTTTTCCTTCTCCAGGGGATCTTCCCAACCCAGGGATCGAACCCAGGTCTCCTGCATTGCAGGTAGATTCTTTACCAGCTGAGCCACAAGGGAAGCCCACATATAAGGAATGGGTAATGAATACACAGGGCAGAATTGGGACTCACCCTCATGATTCATTAAGACGAACATTCTTTCCATTAAATTATTTTTCTAATGGTATTTTTCATATTTTCCTCTAGAAAAACCATAGGTCAGGTTATAATTGAATAAATTATTCTTTTTGAATTTAAAAAAATCTGAAAGAATGGTAAGCAACAATACCTATGGGTAGAAATTAAAATGGCTTCCAGCATGAAACCATTTGTAACCTGTTTGCCAATCAGCGTACATTTCCCCCTGTAAATATTGCAAAACGTCCATATGCTCACACTGCAAAAGCCCCTTTGGAGCCTTGTAATCAGGCCAGTGGACCATATTGTTATGCACAACCTAACCTGTTTCCTTCTCGGGCTCCCAATAAAGGACAGCAGGTTGATAGAACTAGAGCTAATTAACACCGTGTTCATCTTGCCTTATGCTTAGACTGCCTAAAGGAAGCTTCTTTTTTTTTTCCTTCTGGCTGATGATAAAACAGAATCAGTCTCTTTGCTCTCTGAGCGGAGTCATTTATCAATCATAATTCTGCAGACACACTGAAAATTAAAGAAGATATAGGTATACACACACATACACACATTCTTATGTGTAAAATGTTTTATGGTATGTGTGTATGCATTTGTACATATGTGTATTTAGCACCACAGTATAAAACAGGGGGGTGGGGGAAGTGGGCATAAATGGGGAGAGGTTGAGGGAAGAAAAGCCTGGAAATTGACTACAGCTATTCTTGGAGAAGCAGGGTAGAGTAGAGTTAAAAACGGACTCCCAAGTCAAACTTCCAGGTCAAATCCTGGCTCTGACACTTATTAGGCACATGGCCCTAGGCAAGTAAATTGTCTTTTCTGGACTTCAGTTACCTTTCTTGTAAAAGAGGAATAATGATAGTAACTAAATCAAAGGTTATTGGGAGGGTTAAATGAGTTATTATTTGTAGCTCTGGCACTTAGTAGCTGGTGAGCCTAGAGATGTCATTTAACCATTTGAGATTCAATTTCCTTATCAATAAAATTTATTTGGTTTTGTAAATTTTTTCCTCTTACAGGAATCTACATTTTCTGGTATTTTCGTAATGCATTTTATCAAATTTGTGAGGAAATAAAGATTATATTAGTTATAAATCTTTTTCAAAATAATGTTACCAATGCCTGTGTTAACATCAGCAACCAAAAAATATATATATATATATATCATTTATATTTGATTCAGGGATGTCATGTGAACCTAGAAAGCAGAAATGTCTTCCTAAAAATGTGTCTACACTAATATTTAAGTTCTGTGAGGGCTTTAGCCAAAGAAGTGCACAACTGACGAAGCTCAGTCTGCAAAATAGACTGTATAGCAGATGCCTCACTAACACAGCTAAGAGAAGTTCTAGAACGGTCACTTAGTCTCCTTCCTTTGTGTCTTCTGCCTCTTGCTTCATTAAGAAACTTTGCTATAGCTCCATAAGGGCAGACCTATGTTTTACTTACTCTGTATTCTCCTGGTGAGAACAGAGACGGGCACACAATAAGTCTCCAAAATGTGTGAAAAGTGAGTGAGGAAGGGAATGAAAAGGTTCATTTGTCTATTTGTCTCATTTTTCATCTGCCTTGATGTCAGTTCCTATAGTCTAAATCCTTTGGGTAATGCTATAGTAAATATTCTTTCTAATATAATGGAAACATATAATATATATGTTTGCATAATCAATTCCTAGGAAGTGTTTAGAAAGTTCACAAGAAATTCCTAAATATTTGCAATGCCTATATAACCATCTTTGCCTATAGCATAATATATTGCTTCTTATAATTTTGGCGTCCCCCCACAGATACACACACACACACACACACACACACACACACACACACAATCTCTTTTTCTCAATGAGCACTCCACTACATCAATGATTAAAAAGACACATACTCAAAATGCTAAGGGGAAAAACAGGACAACAAAATTCTGGTTTGTACTTAAGGCCTTGGGCTTTATTTTTCCATATGACTACTGAGCTTGCGACATAGCAAATACACATTTCAAAAGATCTTTTTCATCCCTCTGTTTTGTGATTTGTGCAGCCAAGCATGTTAGAAAGAATAAGTAACCAGAACAAAAAGCTGATCAGCAAATAGATAGAAATTTGTAATCAGTGAAGAGAATACTTTCCTCAGGTTCCAAGATTATCTTTTTTTTTTCTTTTTTAAACTCTGTTTTGCAGGACAGAGCAAACACAATTCTATAGCACCCAATTATAACCAAGTGAAAGCATTATCAAATAAGACTCTGAATCTTGGCTAGAATAAGATGGTCAACATATCAAAACAAGAAAGAAAGAAAACAGTAATTCCACAAGAATCATTTGGATATAAAGTGTTTGGTAATTATTTTTCTAATACATTTCTGTGGCTTAACCATAATCTCAAGAAATCTTTAATGTTTCAAATCATTTGGGGATTCAGAGAGCTTAATTTCTGAAAGACTGTATGATCTATCAAAGATCATTTAATAGAATGACTTTTATTACAGCAAAGCAAATAAAGAAAGAGTAAAGGAGAAAAGATATATAATGCAATAGAAAGGATGCTAGACTAAGGATCACAAGATCTGAAATCTAATCTTTTTTTCCCTATTTTTAATAGCTTTATTGAAATGTAATTAACTATAATTCACTGATTTAAAGTGTACTATTCAATGGCTTTTATATATTCATAGAGTTGTGCAAGCATGACCACAATCAATTTTAGAACATTTCATCACCTCAAAAAGAAACTTCACACCCCTTAACTGTCACTTTCCCAATGTCCCCACCTACCCTCACAGCCCCAGGCAACCAGTAATCAACTTCTGTCTCTGCTGTTGTTGTTGTTCAGTCACTAAGTCCTATCCAACACTATGATCCCATGGACTGCAGCATGCCAGGCTTCCCTGTCCTTCACTGTCTCCTGAAGTTTGGTCCAATTCATGTCCATTGAGTTGGTGATGCTACCTAACCATCTCACCATCTCATCCTCTGGCACCCCCTTCTTCTTCTTCTTCTTTTTTTTTTGAGGTCACAATTGCTGTATTTATTTATTCTATTTATTTATTTATTATTTTTTGTTTCTGGAGGCTAATTACTTTACAATGCTGTATTGATTTTGCCATACATTGACATGAATCCACCATGGCTGTACATGTGTTCCCCATCCTGAACCCATCTCCCTCCCCATCCCATCCCTCTGGGTCATCCCAGTGCAGCAGCCCTTAGCACCCTGTATCATGCATCAAACCTGGACTGGCGATCCATTTCACATATGATAATATACATGTTTCAAAGCCATTCTCTCAAACCATCCCACACTTGCCCTCTCCCACAGAGTCTAAAAGACTGTTCTATACATCTGTGTATCTTTTGCTGGCTCGCATACAGGGTTATCATTATCATCTTTATAAATTCCATATATACGTGTTAGTATACTGTATTGGTGTTTTTCTTTCTGGCTTACTTCACTCTGTATAATAGGCTCCAGTTTCATCCACCTCATTAGAACTGATTCAAATGTATTCTTTTTCATGGCTGAGTAATATTCCATTGTGTATCTGTACTACAGCTTTCTTATCTATTCATCTGCCAATGGACATCTAGGTTGCTTCCATGTCCTGGCTATTATAAACAGTGCTGGGGTGAACATTTGGGTACACGTGTCTCTTTCAATTCTGGTTTCCTCGGTGTGTATGCCCAGCAGTGGGATTGCTGGGTCATATGGCGGTTCTATTTCCAGTTTTTTAAGGAATCTCCACACTGTTCTCCATAGTGGTTGTACTAATTTGCATTCCCATCAACAGTGTAAGAGGGTTCCCTTTTCTCCACACCCTCTCCAGCATTTATTGCTTGTAGACTTTTGGATCACAGCCATTCTGACTGGGGTGAAATGGTACCTCATTGTGGTTTTAATTTGCATTTCTCTAATAGTGAATGATGCTGAGCATCTTTTCATGTGTTTGTTAGCCATCTGTATGTCTTCTTTGGAGAAATGTCTGTTTAGTTCTTTGGTGCACTTTTTGATTGGGTGTTTATTTTTCTGGAATTGAGCTGCATGAGCTGCTTGTATATTTTGAGATTAATTCTTTGTCAGTTGCTTCATTTGCTGTTATTTTCTCCCATTCTGAAGGCTGTCTTTTCACCTTGCTTATAGTTTCCTTTGTTGTGCAGAAGCTTTTAATTTTAATTAGGTCCCATTTGTTTATTTTTGCTTTTGTTTCCAATATTCTGAGAGGTGGGTCATAGAGGATCCTGCTGTGATTTATGTCAGAGAGTGTTTTGCTTATGTTCTCCTCTAGGAGTTTTATAGTTTCTGGCCTTATGTTTAGATCTGTAATCCATTTTGAGTTTATTTTTGTGTATGGTGTTAAAAAGTGTTCTAGTTTCATTCTTTTACCAGTGGTTGACCACTTTTCCCAGCACCACTTGTTCAAGAGATTGTCTTTTCTCCATTATATATTCTTGCATCCTTTGTTGAAGATAAGGTATCCACAGGTTCATGGATTTATCTCTGGGCTTTCTATTTTGTTCCATTGATATATATTTCTGTCTTTGTGCCAGTACCATACTGTCTTGATGACTATAGCTTTGTACTATAGCCTGAACTCAGGCAGGTTGATTCCTCCAGTTCCATTCTTCTTTCTCAAGATTGCTTTGGCTATTCGAGGTTTTTTGTATGTCCATACAAATTGTGAAATTATTTGTTCTAGCTCTGTGAAAAATACTGTTGGTAGCATGAGAGGGATTGCATTGAATCTATAGATTGCTTTGGGTAGTACACTCATTTTCACTATATTGATTCTTCTGATCCATGAACATGGTATATTTCTCCATCTATTTGTGTCCCCTTTCATTTCTTTCACCAGTGTTTTATAGTTTTCTATATCTAGGGCTTTTTTTTCTTTAGGTAGATATATTCCTAAGTATTTTATACTTTTCATTGCAATGGTGAATGGAATTGTTACCTTAATTTCTCTTTCTATTTTCTCATTATTAGTGTATAGGAATGCAAGGGATTTCTGTGTGTTGATTTTATATCCTGCAACTTTACTATATTCATTGATTAGATCTAGTAATTTTCTGGTGGAGCCTTTAGGGTTTTCTGTGTAGAGGATCATGTCATCTGCAAACAGTGAGAGTTTTACTTCTTCTTTTCCAATTTGGATTCCTTTTATTTCTTTTTCTGCTCTGATTGCTGTGGCCAAAACTTCCAAAACTATGTTGAATAGTAGTGGTGAGAGTGGGCACCCTTGTCTTGTTCCTGACTTCAGGGGAAATGCTTTCAATTTTTCACCATTGAGGATAATGTTTGCTGTGGGTTTGTCATATATAGATTTTATTATGTTAAGGTATGTTTCTTCTATGCCTGCTTTATGGTGAGTTTTTATTATAAATGGATGTTGAATTTTGTTAAAAGCTTTCTCTGCATCTATTGAGATAACCATATGGTTTTTATCTTTCAGTTTGTCAATGTGGTGTATAACGTTGATTGATTTGTGGATATTGAAGAATCCTTGCATCCCTGGGATAAAGCCCACTTGGTCATGATGCATGATCTTTTAAATATGTTGTTGGATTATGTTTGCTAGAATTTTGTTAAGGATTTTTGCATCTATGTTCATCAGTGATATTGGCCTGTAGTTTTCTTTTTTTTGTGGCATTTTTGTCAGGTTTTGGTATTAGGGTGATTGTGGCCTTATTGAATGAGTTTGGAAGTTTACCTTCCTGTGCAATTTTATGGAAGAGTTTGAGTAGGATAGGTGTTAGCTCTTCTCTAAATTTTTGGTAGAATTCAGCTGTGAAGCCATCTGGTCCTGGGTTTTTGTTTGCTGGAAGATTTCTGATTACATTTTCCATTTCTGTGCTTGTGATGGGTCTGTTAAGATTTTCTATTTCTTCCTGGTTCAGTTTTGGAATGTTGTACTTTTCTAAGAATTTGTCCATTTTTTCCAAGTTGTCTACTTTATTTGCATATGGTTGCTGATAGTAGTCTCTTATGATCATTTGTATTTCTGTGTTGTCTATTGTGATCTCTCCATTTTCATTTCTAATTTTATTGATTTGATTTTTCTCCCTTTGTTTCTTGATGAGTCTGGCTAATGGTTTGTCAATTATTTAACTTCTCAAAGAACTACTTTTGGGTTTGTTGATTTTTGCTATGGTATCTTCTGATTCTTTTGCATTTATTTCTGCCCTAATTTTTAGGATTTCTTTTCTTCTACTAACCCTGGCATTCTTCATTTCTTCCTTTTTTAGTTGCTTTAGGTGTAGAGTTAGGTTATTTATTTGACTTTTTCCTTGTTTCTTGAGGTAAGCCTGTATTGCTATAAGCCTTCCCCTTAGCACTGTTTTACAGTGTCCCATAGGTTTTGGGTCGTTGTGTTTTCATTTTCATTCATTTCTATGCATATTTTTATTTCTTTTTTTTTTTCTTCTGTGATTTGTTGGTTATTGAGCAGCATGTTGTTCAGCCTCCATATGTTGGAATTTTTAATAGTTTTTCTCCTGTAATTGACATCTAATCTTACTGCATTGTGGTCAGAAAAGATTCTTGGAATGATTTCAATTTTTTTGAATTTACCAAGGCTAGATTTATGGCCCAGGATGTGATCTATCCTGGAGAAGATTCCCTGCGCACTTGAGAAAAAGGTGAAATTCATTGTTTTGGGGTGAAATGTCCTATAGATATCAATTAAGTCTAACTGGTCTATTGTATCATTTAAAGTTTGTGTTTCCTTGTTAATTTTCTGTTTAGTTGGTCTATCCATAGATGTGAGTTGGGTATTAAAGTCTCCCAATATTATTGAGTTATTATTAATTTCCCCTTTCATACTTGTTAGTGTTTGTCTTACATAGGGCGGTGCTCCTGTGTTGGGTGCATATATATTTATAATTATTATATCTTCTTCTTGAAATGATCCTTTGATCATTATGCAGTGTCCTTCTTTGTCTCTTTTCACAGCCTTTGTTTTTAAGTCTACTTTATCTGATATCAGTATTGCTACTCCTGCTTTCTTTTGGTCTCTATTTGCATGGAATATCTTTTTCCAGCCCTTCACTTTCAGTCTGTATGTGTCTCTTTTTTTGAGGTGGGTCTCTTGTAGACAACATATATGGGGGTCTTGTTTTTGTATGCATTCAGCCAGTCTTTGTCTTTTGGTTGGGGCATTCAACCCATTTACATTTAAGGTAATTATTGATAAGTATGATCCCGTTGCCATTTAATTTATTGTTTTGGGTTCAAGTTTATACACCCTTTCTATGTTTCCTGTCTAGAGAAGATCCTTTAGCATTTGTTGGAGAGCTGGTTTGGTGGTGGTGAATTCTCTCAGCTTGTGCTTGTCTGTAAAGCTTTTGATTTCTCCTTCATATTTGAATGAGATCCTTGCTGGGTACAGTAATCTGGGCTGTAGGTTATTTTCTTTCATCACTTTAAGTATGTCCTGCCATTCCCTTCTGGCCTGAAGAGTTTCTATTGAAAGATCAGCTGTTATCCTTATGGGAATCCCCTTCTGTGTTATTTGTTTGTTTTCCCTTGCTGCTTTTAATATTTGTTCTTTGTGTTTGATTTTTTTAATTTGATTAATATGTGCCTTGGGGTGTTTCACCTTGGGTTTATCCTGCTTGGGACTCTCTGGGTTTCTTGGACTTTGGTGACTATTTCCTTCCCCATTTTAAGGAAGTTTTCAACTATTATCTCCTCAAGTATTTTCTCATGGTGTTTCTTTTTGTCTTCTCCTGGGATTCCTATGATTCGAATGTTGGGGCGTTTAACATGATCCCAGAGGTCTCTGAGTTTGTCCTCATTTCTTTTAATTCTTTTTTCTTTTTTCGTCTCTGTTTCATTTACTTCTACCATTCTATCTTCTACCTCACTAATCCTATCTTCTGCCTCTGTTATTCTACTGTTGGTTCCTTCCAGAGTGTTTTTGATCTCATTTATTGCATTATTCATTATATATTGACTCTTTTTTATTTCTTCTAGGTCCTTGTTAAACATTTCTTGCGTCTTCTTGATCCTAGTCTCCAGGCTATTTATCTGTAACTCCATTTCGTTTTCAAGATTTTGGATCATTTCCACTATCATCATTCAGAATTCTTTATCAGGTAGATTCCCTAACTCTTCCTCTTTTGTTTAGTTTTGGTGGGCATTTATCCTGTTCCTTTACCTGCTGGGTATTTCTTTACCTTTTCATCTTGTTTATATTGCTGTGTTTGGAGTGGCCTTTCTGTATTCTGGCAGTTTGTGGTTCCTCTTTATTGTGGAGGTTCCTTGCTGTGGGTGAGGTTGGATGGCTGGCTTGTCAAGGTTTCCTGGATAGGGAAGCTTGTGTCGGTGTTCTGGTGGGTGGAGTTGGATTTCTTCTCTCTGGAGTGCGATGAAGTGTCCATTAATGAGTTTTGTGATGTCAGTTTGGTGTGACTTTGGGCAGCCTTTATATTGTAGCTCAGGGCTATGTTCCTGTGTTGCTGGAGAATTTGAGTGGTATGTCTTTCTCTGGAACTTGTTGGCTTTGGGTGGTGCTTGGTTTCAGTGTAGGTATGGAGGTGTTTGATGAGCACCTATCGATTAATGTTCCCTGGAGTGAGGAGTTCTCTGGTGTTTTCAGGATTTGGACTTAAACCTCCTGCCTCTGGTTTTCAGTCTTATTCTTACAGTAGCCTCAAGACTTCTCCATCTATACAGCACTGATGATAAAATATCTAGGTTAATGATGAAAAGTTTCTCCACAGAGAGGGACACCTGAAGAGGTACACAGAGTTACATGGGGAGGAGAAGAGGGAGAAGAGAGTTACATGGAGAAGAGCAGAGGGAGATAGAGGTGACAAGGAGGAGAAGAGGGGTAATCAAAAGGGGAGAGAGCAAGCTAGCCAGTAATCACTTCCCTATGTGCTTTCCACAGTCTGGATCCCTCAGAGATTTTCACAGAGTTACACGGAGAAGAGAAGAGGGAGGAAGGAGACAGAGGTGGCCAGGAGGATAAAAGGGGAATCAAAAGGAGAGAGACTGATCTAGCCAGTAATCAGTTCCCTAAGTGTTCTCCACAGCCCAGAACACACAAAGCGATTCACAGAGTTGAGTAGAGAAGAGAAAGGGGAGGGAGGAGATAGAGACGACCTGGTGGAGAAAAAGGAAAGTCCAAAGGGGGAGAGAGCAATCCAGCCAGTAATCTCACTCCCAAGTAAAAAATGAGTACTGAAGATTGGATTCTTAAAGGTACAAAACTGATAAAAAAATACCAAAAAGCAAAGATTAAAAATCTAGAGTAGAGGTTAGATTCTCAAAAATACAATATTAAAAAAAAAAAAAATTATAAAAATATATATATGAAGTTTGCTTTAAAAATAGGGTCTTTTTTTTTTGCAAAGCAATAGCAGGCTATAAAAATTAAAATTAAATGAGTAACAAGAGACTCAAAAGTAAAAAATTTTTTTAATTAAAAATTGATAATAGTAAAAATATATCTAGGACTTTCTCTGGTGTTGTTATTGTGGGCAGTGTAGGTTCAGTTCATTTTCAGATAGTTCCTTGATCTGGCTTATACTTCTCAAGATCTTTGGGCCCCTCCTTATGTAGTCGGTGCTAACTGCAGGGTTTTATTCTATTGCACCTGTCACTTCCAAAGTGGTTCCCTCTGTTTATTTTAGCTTCTTCTGTTTGCTGGCCTCTTTAGTGTCTAATTTCCACCCTGACACAAGGGGGCGGTGGTGGTCACTTTTTTTTTTAGGCTCACTTGTTCAGTCGTGCTGTGGGGAGGGAGGAACACTGCAAACAAATATCACTGGCATCTGTGGGGAGTGCTCCCAGTGTCTTGGCCACACTGGGTTTGCCCCTTGCTCATGACTTGTGTGCTTTCCCAGTCTACACTGCTCAGGCTCTAGGTTGCTCTGCCAGGAACTGTCTGAGGTGTGCCCTGGGTTGAGAGCACTTCCCAGGTCTAAGCCTCTCAGGTTTAGGTTTTCAGGTACTCCACAAAGGCACAGACTTGATTGGGCCTGCGTTTTGTGCTCTTCCCCGGTCTGAGCAGCTCAGGTGACCAGGTGCTTGGTGAGCGCCGTCACCCCCAGTTGGGGCTGTGACTTATTGCCTCCCCTATACCTGCCACTCGGTTTTCTGGGTGTACAACTGGTGCACCTTCTCAGGTGTGCCATGCGTCTCTTCTGGGGAACTGATCTCTGGCTGCAACCTTCCCGGTGGATGTCGACCATCCAGAATCCCAAGCAATCTTGTTTAGCAACGAAGCCTACTTGAGGTTTGGTAGAAGATGCCTCTCTGGGGCCTCGATTGCCCCCTTCTGGCTCTGGCTGCCCTTGCCTGCCTGTCTCCGGCAGGAGTGGGCCAGTCTGCAGCTGGCTAGCTCTGCTCAGTCCTTTGTTCTGTGAGTGGGCCTGGTGGTGTCTTGGTTAGGGCTTTTCACAGGATAGCTATCCCACAGTCTGGCTTGCTATCTCTAGTTAGTTCCCTCAGATTGCCTTCAGGGCCTTCAGGCCCGGTCCTTACCCTAAGCAATGCAGCCCGCACCTCCCTGTCCAGTCCCCACTTACTAGTGGTGGATGCGAGCATCTGTGCTGCTTCTCCGCTAGGAGTTGCCTTTAGGCACGTAATCTGTGGGTTTTACTAATTTATTTATTTTTCCTCCCGGTTATGTTGCCCTCTGAGGTTCCAAGGATCACCACAGACTCGCCGGTGAGAGTGTTTCCTAGTGTTTGGCAACTTCTCTCTTTTTTAAGACTCCCTTCCCAGGATGGATCTCCATCCCTCCTTCTTTTGTCTCTCTTTTTATCTTTTATACTTTTTCCTACCTCCTTTTGAAGGCAATGGGTTGCCTTTCTGGGTGCCTGATGTCCTCTGCCAGCATTCAGAAGTTTTGTGGAATTTTCTCAGCGTTCAAACTTTCGATGAATTTGTAGGGGAGAAAGTGGTCTCCCAGTCCACTTCCTCCACCATCTTAGGACTGTCACCTGAAATCTAATCTTGAGTCAACCCACTAAGTCACTTTAGGATCTAAGACATGCCAATTCTGGTTTTTTTCCCCATTGAATAGAATGAGGTGATGAAAGGGAGTGTGTATTGAACCAGTTCCTTTCCAGCTCTAAAATTATTTTTTTTTAAGACTTTCAAATTTACAGTGCAAGTTGATAGTTTACAAAAGGCTCCATATACATTATATCATGGATATTCACAACAACTTTGTAAGATCAGTTGTGTTCAGTTCAGTCACTCAGTCATGTCCAACTATTTGCAACCCCATGGAATACAGCATGCCAGGCTTCCTTGTCCATCACAAACTCCCAGAGTTTACTCAAACTCATGTCCATTGAGTTGGTGATGCCATCCAACCAGCTCATCCTCTGTCATCCCCTTCTCCTCCTGCCTTCAATCTTTCCCAGCATCAGCGTCTTTTCCAATGAGTCAGTTCCTCGCATCAGGTGGCTAAAATGTTGGAGCTTCAGCTTCACCTCAGTCCTTCCAATGAATATTCAGGGTTGATTTCTTTTAGGATTGACTGATTTCCTTGTAGTCCGAGGGACTCTCAAGAGTCTTCTCCAACACCACAGTTCAAAAGCATCAATTCTTCAGTGCTCAGCTTTCTTTAGAGTCAAACACTCACATCCATACATGACTACTGGAAAAAAACACAAATTTGACTAGATGAAGTTTTGCCAGCAAAGCAGTATCTCTGCTTTTCAATATGCTGTCTAGGCTTGTCATAACTTTTCTTCCAAGGAGCAAGCATCTTTTACTTTCATGGCTGTAGTGTCCATCTGCAGTGATTTTGTAGCCCAACAAAAGAAAGTCTCTCACTGTTTTCTTTGTTTCCCCATCTATTTGCCATGAAGTGATGGGGCCAGACAACATGATTTTCATTCTTTGAACATTGAGTTTTAAGCCAGATTTTTCACTGTCCTCTTTCACTTTCATCAAGAGGCTCTTCTGTTCCTCTTCACTTTCTGCCATAAGGGTGGTGTCATCTGCATGTCTGAGATTATTCATATTTCTTCCAGCAACTTTGATTCAAGCTTGTGCTTCATCCAGCCCGGCATTTCACATGATGTACTCTGCATAGAAGTTAAATAAGCAGGGTGACAATATACAGCCTTGATGTACTCCTTTTCCTATTTGGAACCAGTCTGTTGTTCCATGTCCAGTTCTAGCTGTTTATTCTTGATCTGCATACAGATTTCTCAGGAGGCAGGTAGGTGGTCTGGTATTCACATCTCTTGAAGAATGTTCCACAGTTTCTTGTGGTCCACACAGTCAAAGGCTTTGATGTAGTCAATAAAGCAGAAGTAGATGTTTTCTGGAACTCTATTGCCTTTTCGATGATCCAACAGATGTTGGCAATTTGATCTCTGGTTTCTCTGCCTTTTCTAAATCCAGCTTGGACATCTGGAAGTTCTCAGTTCATGTACTGTTGAAGCCTCACTTGGAGAATTTTGAGCATTACTTTACTAGCATGTGAGATAAGACAAGAGTTATTATCTCCATTTATAGATGATGAAATCAAAGCTTGGAGAGATTAACTCATTCCTTCAAAACCATCCTGCTATTATGTTGCAAATTCAAATTTCCTCACATCAAATGCAGTGCTTTTTCAAACATAGTACACTGACTCCCCAATACTATTTACCCTAAAGTACAAAGTATCTCTCAAAAGTCAGATTTTTGTATGACAGACATATGGTAATGCAATAAAGTAGTAAAGGATTTCATGGGACTGGATATGACCTTTTCTATTAAAAAATAAAACAGTTTGACTATGAGCTACAACAAGTTCATATTATTCTTTCTAAGTCCTCTAGCCAAAGATCGATAGGAACACACCATAGTTAAACAACTAGGATTTACCATTCATTGCAGTAAGAGGCAACACACACCATAGGAACCGTGGAACAACTCAGTAAGAAGATAACATAAAGGGCTTGTTAGAAGATTTGGGTTTATATATGATGATTGGAGGAAAGTGTCAAAGAAGCAGTTTTGTTCTGAATCAGATGCTGTCAGGAAGTGGGGTTGTTGTTGTTGATCAGTCACTCAGTCGTGCAGACTTTTTGCAACACCACAGACTGTATCACACCAGGGTCCTCTGCCCTTCACTATCTCCTGGAGTTTACTCAAATTCATGTCCATTGAGTTGATGATGCCATCCAATGATCTCATCTTCTCTCACCTCCTTCTCCTTCTGCCCTCAGTCTTTCCTCCCCAGTGGTCAGATGGTGAAGAATCTGCCTGCAATGCAGGAGACCCGGATTTGATCCCTAGGTCAGAAAGATACTATGGAGAAGGGAATGGCTACTTGCTCCAGTATTCTTGTCTGGAAAATTCCACAGACAGAAGAGCCTGGTAGGCTACAGTACATAGGGATGCACAGAGTTGCACAAACCTGAAGCAACTTAGCACTCAGGCTTTGGAAGGCCAGTCTAAAACAAAGGTAAAGCTGTAACAGGTAAAGAAACAACAGTAGCATTAGCCAGGATAGAGAAATATGTGATCATTTTTTATAATTTGCACAATGTTCATCTTTGTCTACATTCGGATGTGACTATGGAGTGTACTTGTTTTTTCCCTAATCCGTCATGGTCACAGAGGGACCTTGTATGATGATGTTCTGTGAATGTATTTATGTTCAACAGGAGAATACCAAGCTATGAGTGCCAGACAAGCTTGTAGAAACACTCAGGCAGAGCTCCTGAATGTCAGAGGCACCTGTTCTTTTTCAAACCCACTTAACCATTGTATTGTTTGGCCTTGCTGGTGATGGAGGAGGGAGAATCTTAGAGAGAAAAAGAGAAAGAGTCTATTCTTTCTGAGAAAACACGTTTTCAATCACTACTTCTATGGCAAATAGTACACAAAGTTAAAACATAAAGAAGAGACTGGGAGAAAATAATTGCAATGTGTATAATAGAAAATATAAAGCTAACATATAAATCAAAAAGAAAAGCAAATAATCCAGTTGAAAAAGACAGTGAACAAAGATAGGGGTATGAGATTAAGAGATACAAAATACTTTGTACAAAATAGGTAAGCAACAAGGTCATACTGCATAGCCCAGGGAAATATAGCCATCTCTTTGTAATAGGTTTAAATGGAGCATAATCTATAAAAGTATTGCATCAAAGAAAAAGAAAGAAAGAAAAGGAGGAAGGAAGGAAGGAATGGTGGACAGAAATAAGCAATTTGCTGAATTGCTTGATTGCATAAAAACAGATATTCAACTTCACTATTCAAGAGGTAAATATAAATTAAAACAAAAGAGCAATTTGCTTCCATCTGATTGACAAAAAAAGAAAAGAAAAAGAAAGAAAATAGCGTAAGAGTAGGAGATGCTCTCACACTGCTGGTTAGGAGTATACAAAGTACAATTAGTTTGCAGGATATTTTGGCAATTCCTGCCAAACTTTAACATGCACATTATACTTTTAGGAAATTTTACTATAGATATGGGGCTTCCCAGATGCTGCTAGTGGTAAAGAACCCTCCTGTCAATGCAGGAGACAGAAGACTCAGAATGGATCCCTGGATTGGGAAAATCTCTTGAAGGAGGATGTGGCAACCCACTCCAGTATCCTAGCCTATAGAATTCCATGGACAGAGGATCCTGGTGGGCTACAGTCCATAGGGTTACAAAGAATCAGACATAACTAAAGTAACTGAAAAACAACAAGAAATGTCTCTTAAACTGCTTGAGAAAATTAAAATAATTAGATGGGTCTATGAAACTCCAGCACTTTGGCCACTTCATGCAAAGAGTTGACTCACTGGAAAAGACTCTGATGCTGGGAGGGATTGGGGGCAGGAGGAGAAGGGGACGACAGAGGATGAGATGGCTGGATGGCATCACCGACTCGATGGACGTGAGTTTGAGTGAACTCTGGGAGTTGGTGATGGACAGGGAGGTCTGTTGTGCTGCACTTCATGGGGTCACAAAGAGTCAGACACGACTGAGCGACTGAACTGAACTGAACTGATATGTCTATTTCAAATTCTAAAAGATGATGCTGTGAAAGTGCTGTACTCAATATGCCAGCAAATTTGAAAAACTCAGTAGTAGCCACAGAACTGGAAAAGGTCAGTTTTCATTCCATTTCTGAAGAAAAGCAATGTCAAAGAATGTCCAAACTACTGCACAATTGCACTCATCTCACATGCTAGCAAAGAAATGCTCAAAATTCTCCAAGCAAGGCTTCAACAGTACATGAACTGAGAACTTCCAGATGTTCAAGCTGGATTTAGAAAAGGCAGAGGAACCACAGATCAAATCGCCAACATCCACTGGATCATAGAAAAAGCAAGAGAGTTCCAGAAAAACATCTACTTCTACTTTATTGACTATGTCAAAGCCTTTGTTTGGATCTCAAGAAACTGTGGAACATTCTTCAAAAGCAGACCACCTTACCTGCCTCTTGAGAAATCTGTATGCAGGTCAAGAAACACCAGTTAGAACTGGACATGAAACAATGGACTAGTTCCAAATTGGGAAAGGAGTATATCAAGGCTATATATTTTCACCCTGCTTATTTAACTTCTATGCAGAGTACATCATGAGAAACACTGGGCTGGAGGAAGCACAAGCTGGAATCAAGATTTCCTGGAGAAATATCAATAACCTCAGATATGCAGATGACACCACCCTTATGGGAGAAAGTGAATAGGAACTGAAGAGCCTCTTGATGAAAGTGAAAAAGGAGAGTGAAAAAGCTGGCTTAAAACTCAACATTCAAAAAACTAAGATCATGGCATATGGTCCTATCACTTCATGGCAAATAGATGGGGAAACAAACAAAACAGTGAGAGACTTTCTTTTCTTGAGCTCCAAAATCACTGCAGGTGGTGACTGCAGCCATGAAATTAAAAGACGTTTGTTCCTTGGAAGAAAAGCTATGACAAACCTAGACAGCATATTAAAAAGCAGAGATGTTACTTTACTGACAAAGGTCTGTCTAGTCAAAGCTATGGTTTTTCCAGTAGTCATGTATGGATATGAAAGTTTGACCATAAATAAAGCTTAGCACCAAAAAATTGATGATTTTGAACTGTGGTGTTGGAGAAGACTTGAGAGTCCCTTGGACTTCAAGAAGATCAAACCGGTCAATCCTAAAAGAAATCAGTCCTGAATATTCATTGGAAGGACTGTTCCTGAAGCTGAAGCTCCAATACTTTGGCCACCTGATGTGAAGAAGAGACTCATTTGAAAAGACCCTGATGCTGGGAAAGATTGAAGGCTGGAGGAGAAGGGGATGACAGAGGATGAGATGGTTGGATCGTATCACCGACTCAATGGACATGAGTATGATCAAGCTCTGGGAGTTTGTGATGGACAGGGAAGCCTGGCGTGCTGCATTCCATGGGGTCGCAAAGAGTCGAACATGACTGAGCGACTGTAAATAACCTAACTGATATGGCATATAGTAGAATGAATCAAAGATACAGAACAAGAAAAGTAACTTACTAAATAATATTTAACATCTCATTTTGATTAAAATATTTATATATGCATAATATTTATATATATCTGTATCCTACATATATATGATATATGCATGTATATACTTAAATAAATATAAAACTTTCTATATATGAACATACCAATTGCAAACTGTTTCCTCTAAAGACTTCCTGGTGGCTCAGACGGTAAAGCATTTGCTTACAATGCGGGAGACCCAGGTTCGATCCCTGGGTTGAGAAGATCCCTTGGAGAAGGAAATGGCAATCCACTCCAGTACAGTTGCCTGGAAAATCCCATGGACAGCGGAGCCTGGTAGGCTACAGTCCATCGGGTCGCAAAGCGTCAGACACGACTGAGTGACTTCATTTCATTTTTTTTTTCTCCTCTAAAGATCATGGGTACAGTTGAATTTGGGAGAATATAGGGTGGGCAACATGGTGAGAAGTCTAATTTTTCTGTATACATGTCTATTTTGGTTGAAATTTTTATAAGAAAATATTATCCTCATAATAAAAAGCTAAATAATAAAATAATATCTTAGGAAACATCTAGCTGTGATGGAGTAACAGGGAATGAAGTTATCTTCCTGGCAGAAACCACTAAGAACACTGGATAATATATATGAAGTAATGGTTTTCACATGTTGGAGATAAGGTCCAGCAAGAGAGGAAACAAAATGAAACTTACTTCCTGGATGGGAGATTTCAGGCTGCATCATAGAGAGAGAGAATGTAAGTGGAACTCAGTGGCTTCCCTAAGCTAAGAGAGAGCTGAGAATCTGACAGAAAGCAGTGAGAATTCTGAAAGCAAAATACAAAAAAAAAAAAAAAAAAAAAATGCACAAAGAGAAGACTGTAGAGATATGTAGAGGATCTCTTCAACTCCTTATGTGAGCACTGTTCAGTGCATGAATATGAGAATATTACCTGAGGCTGGAGAAAGACTCACTGGAAAAGAGCAGACAGAACAGCTCTTGGAGCTCCCACAGGACAGGAAATATTTCCTATTCCTACAACTTAGAGTGAAATACCTTGTGTTTCAGATGGCATCAGGTAGTGTCCTCAGAGGGCATTGCCTCTGTATTGGACAAAAATCAGTCCTAGATTGATAGCTTGTCTGGTCCTGTCTAATGCAGCTTACAAACAAGCCTCAAAAGAATCAAATTGTTTCCAAGTAAATTTAAAGCAACTCAGATTTAATTTTGAGAATAATTTTAAGGGACAAAATACAGCATAAAAAAAAAAACCTATATTGTCTGGCATCAAATAAAAATTTACCAGGAATTTAGGTAATCAGGGAAATAGGACCAGTGATGAAGATAAAAACCATTCAACAGAAACAGACCAGAAAATGGCACATGTGATCAAATGATTAGACAAGAACATTAGAACGTCTGTTGCAACTATATTCCATGTGCTCAAGTCACAAGAAGAAAAGCTGAACATGTTAAGTAGACATATGAAATATATAAAATAAATCTAACTTCTAGTAATGTAAATTACAGGTCTGAGATTAAAAATAAAAGCTCACACAAAAATAAATAGATAACCTGAACAGCACTATATCTATAAAAAGAAATGGTAGTGTTATATAAAACTTTCATACAAAGAAAATTCCTGAGCAAAAGACTTCTCATGGGAATTCTGACAATTATCCAAACAATAAGTAATACAAATTTCACACAAACTCCTCCAGAAAATTTACAGGGGAAAAAAATCATTCCTCATTATATAAGTCCAACATTACCTCAATACAAAAATCAGACAATAGAATTACAAAAAAATTGCAGACCAATGTCCTTTATGAGAATAAATTCAAAAAATATTAACCAATTTTCAAATAAATTAAAAAATATGCAAAATACATAATATACCATGACCAAGTGAATTTTATGTAATGTTGGATTAACACTAGAAAAATGATCAATGTTATTCAACAATCAATATACTAGAAAAGAGCAAAACATATGATCATCTCCATAGATGCAGAAAAAGCACTTGACAAAACCCAATATCCACTCCTGATAATAGAATTAGAAAAGGACTTCTCCATCTGATAAAATATATCTATTAAAAAAGCTAAAACTAATATGAAAATGATCTAATGCTTTCCTTCTAAAATAAGGAAAAGATAATGCAAACCACTTCTTTTCAATACTGTATTAGTGTTTCTAGTCAATGCAATAAGGGAAGAAAAATAAAATTAATCCATAATGAAAAGGAAGGGGTAACACTGTTTATTAAGAGGCAGCCATATTACCTAGGTAGAAAAATCTTAAAATCTACAAAAAATTTCGATAATGAGTGAGTTTGGCAATATTGTGGAATACAAGATCCATATACAATAATCCATGATATTTCTATGGTGAAAATTAGAAACTAATAACACTAAAAATATGAAATACATAGGAATAAACTTGATAAAGTATACAGAAAATGAAAATTAATGAAATTTTGAATAGCTGAGATGCATATTATATGTATGGGTTGGAAGACTCGATATTGTTATGATTTCATTCCTCCCCCAAATGATCTACAGAATCAGTGCAATCTCAATGAAAATCTCAATAGTGTTTTTTCAAATTAAATGAACAAGCTAATTCTAAAAGTTACATGAAAATTCAAAAGACCTAGAATACTCATTAAAACTTTAAAAAAGAAGTCCAAAATTGGACAACTAAAACTATCTGATTTACAGATTTATTATAAAGGTATGGTAACCAAGATGGTTTGGTATTGTCATTAAGATATACACATAAATCAAAACAGAAGAATATGGAGTCCATAAATTGACCCACACAAAATGGTCAGTTGATTTTGACAGTTTCCTAAAGATAATTCAGTGGAGAAAGGATAGTCTTCTCAACAAAAACACTAAAAAAAACCTAGATATCCATATGCAAAAAAATAATAGTAGTAATAATAAACAACTTTAATCCATACTTCACACCATATACAAACATTTACTCAAAATACATCATAGATCAAGATATAAAATATCCAACATAAAATTTCTGGAAGAAAGTGTAGGGCATTATCTTTGGGAACCTATTTTTGGCAAAGATTTCTTAAATATAACACAAAGGCCTGAATTATAAAAGAAAAAATCAATAACTTGTACTTCACAGCAATAAAAATTTTTCTTCCAAAATGGCTGTTAAGAGAACAAAAAGGCAAGTGAAAGATTTGAGAAACTATTTGCAAATATCTCAAAGAGTTCCCTCACTCCTTTACCATGTGAAGACACAGCCAAAAGGCACCAGTTCTGAACCAGGAAGTAGGTCCTCACCAGCCACAATACAAAATCTGCTGGTGTGATGATCCTGAACTTCTCAGTCTTCAAATGTGTCAAAAATAATTTCTGCTGTTTATAAGCTACATTGTCTGTGGTATTTTGTGTTTTTTCATTATCTTTTTTATTCCAAAGTTATTGATTATTCAAAAAAAAAAGTCAGCACTTGGGCTAATACCATCATTTAGTGACTGTTTTTATGACTTTGTTATATAGCATATTTTCAAAATGCTCTTAAATTTAGCTATAGTATCCTGAACAGACTGGTCATTGTTCAGTCACTAAGTCTTGTCCAACTCTTTGGGATCCCATGGACTGCAGCATGCCAGGATACCCTGTCCTTCACTATCTTCCAGAGTCTGCTTAAATTCATGTCCACTGAGTTGGTGCTGCCACTCAACCATCTCATCCTCTGTCGTCCCCTTCTCCTCCCAACTTCCATATTCCCCAGCATCAGGTTATTTTCCAATGAATCAACTCTTCACATCAGATAGCCAAAGTATTGGAGCTTTAGCTTCATCATCAGTGCTTCCAATGAATATTCAGGATTTATTTCCTTTAGGATTGACTGATTTGATGTCCTTGCAGTCCAAGGGCGGAGAAGGCAGTAGCACCCCACTCCAGTACTCTTGCCTGGAAAATCCCATGGACAGAGGAGCCTGGTGGGCTGCAGTCCATGGGGTCACTAGGAGTGAGACACGACTGAGCGACTTCACTTTCACTTTTCGCTTTCGTGCATTGGAGAAGGAAATGGCAACCCACTCCAGTGTTCTTGCCTGGAGAGTCCCGGGGACGGTGGAACTGGGTGGGCTGCTGTCTCTGGGGTTGCACAGAGTCGAACACGACTGAAGTGACTTAGCAGCAGCAGCAGCAGTCCAAGGGATGCTCAAGAGTCTTCTACAGCATCACAATTTGAAAGCAACACAGTAAATGTATTTTGTAGACAGTAAACACCATAATCAGTAAGCTTTATGTAAGGGACATTATTTTAGATAATCTGAGTAGGAATGATTTATCCAATTAAAGGCCTTAATGAAGAGCAGAACTGAAGCTTTCTTGAAGAAGGAAATTTGCCTGTGAATATTACCTTCAACTCAAGCCCAAGAGTTGAAGGCTGAACTTCCTGATGGGCTGCCTTATGGATTTCAGATGTGCCTAGCAAGCCCCCAAAGTCAAGCAAGGCAATTTCTTCTAATAAATTTCTTTAGACTGATAGATGATAGATACATAGATAGATGAATGATAGAAACATTAACTACATAGACACATAGATGAATATAGATATATCCTCCCAGGGAGAAGGCAATGGCTCCCCACTCCAGTACTCTTGCCTGGAAAATCCCATGGATGGAGGAGCCTGGTGGGCTGCAGTCCATGGGGTCGCTAGGAGTCAGACACGACTCAGCGACTTCACTTTCACTTTTCACTTTCAGGCACTGGATAAGGAAATGGCAACCCACTCCAGTATTCTTGCCTGGAGAATCCCAGGGACAGGGGAGCCTGGTGGGCTGCCGTCTATGGGGTCGCACAGAGTCGGACACGACTGGAGTGACTTAGCAGCATAGATATGGTTCTGATTTTCTGGTAAAACCTGATTTGCACACTCAAAAATAGAGTATAGAAATAAAAAAATAGAAACTTTAAAAAGAACTAAATAAAAATTCTGCAGATGAAAAGAACAATAGCTGGAAAACTTAAAAATTACTAGGGGGGGGGTTAAAGCAGATTAGAAATATTCACACTGGTTCCAAAAAAAATAAAATAAAATGCAAATAGAGCTATAAAAAGGAAAGAGATTGAATTAGTAATCAAAAACCTCCCCACAAAGAAAAACTCAAGTACAGATGACTTCTCTGATGAATTTTGTCTGACTTTTAATGATAAATAACATTATCCTTCACAAACTTTTCCCAAACATATGAGGATGAATTACATCCCAACTCATTCAGTAAGGCCAGTATTATCCTAAATCCAAAATAAGACAAAGCTTACTTGTCTTATAAAACCACAGACCATTAACTCTCATGGATATACAAGCAAAAGTCGCTAGCAAAATATTTTCAACCTCACAGAGCAATATTTGAAAATGACTATACACCATGAGCAAGTCAGATTTATTCAAGGAATACAAGGTTGGTTTTCACATGTGAAAATTAAGGTAACATACTATATTAACAGAATCAAGTCCCCAAACCACATCTCAATAGACACAGAAAAAGCTTTTGGCAATCCAATATACTTTCATGATTAAAAAAAAAAAAAAAACTAAGACATTTTGCCAAGAGGAAATGCAGTTGACCAATAGACACATGAAAAGATGCTCAACATTGTTAATCATCAGAGAAATGCAAATCAAAACCACAGTGATCTCACATATTTAAGAATGGTTATCATCCAAAAGAACACAAATAATATGTTGATGAGAATTCAGAGAAAATGCAACCATTATACACTGTTGGTAGGATTTAAATTGAGGCAACCACTGTGGAAAACAGTATGGAGATTCCTCAAAAAACTAAAAATAGAACTACCATATGATCCAGCAATTCCACTCCTGGGTATATGTCCAAAAAAAAACAAAAATGCTAACTTGAAAAGATACATGCATCCCAATGTTTGTAGTGGCATTATTTACAATTGAAAAGATATGGAAGCAACCTATGCATTCAACAGATGAATGAATAAAGAAGATGAATTTGATACACATACACATACGACACACACAGTGGAATACTACTCTGTTGTGAAAAATATTAAGTTTTTGCCTTTTGTAGCAACGTAGATAGACTTGGAGGGCATTATGCTAAGCAAAATAAGTCAAATAGAGAAAGATAAATACTGTATGATATCACTTAAATGTGGACTCTAAAAAAATACAACAAACTAATATAACAAAAAAGAAGCAGATTCACAAATATAGAGAACAAACTGGTGGTTACCATTGGGAAGAAGAAAGTGGAGAGTAGCAATATAGGGGTGGGGTTAAGAAATATAAACTATTATATATTAAAAAGTTACAAATATATATTGTACAATGTGTGGATCATAGCCAATATTTTATAATATCTATAAATGAAGCATAACTTTTAAAAATTGTGAATCACTATGTTTTATACCAGTTACTTATATAATACTGTACATAAACTATAATTTGATTTAAAACAAATGAGTCTTTTGCATCCAGTATATTATGGCTAGAAAGATGTGTAAATATTTCCCTGAAGAACGAATGGAAAATGGGAAAGTGATGCAATAAGTAAATATATCCTATATATATAGGTATTATATATAATTATTGTTATGTCTTAATTTACTCTGATATGCCTAAGATTCCTATTCCCCATTAGTTTACTTCTGAGTTACCAGTGTATTGGATATTTGAATAGTTCTGATATGTTTATTTACTATTCATTATTTCATTTAATGCAATATATATATATATATATATATATTGGAGAAGGCAATGGCACCCCACTCCAGTACTCTTGCCTGGAAAATCCCATGGACAAAAGAGCCTGGAAGGCTGCAGTCCATGGGGTCGCTCAGAGTCGGACACGACTGAGCGACTTCACTTTCACTTTTCACTTTCATGCATTGGAGAAGGAAATGGCAACCCACTCCAGTGTTCTTGCCTGGAGAATCCCAGGGACGGGGGAGCCTGGTGGGCTGCCATCTATGGGGTCGCACAGAGTTGGACACGACTGAAGTGACTTAGCAGCATTATATATATTTCTGCTGAATTTATGTCCAATTTTAACAATAATTTGTCCACTTACTTATTAAGTAATCACTATTCTGAGAAAAACAGAATTAAGATATTTAAGTCAACACATATATTTAAGTATTCTAAGTATTTTAAGTGGATCATCTTATTCTCTCCAAAGAGGTTTTATTCCCAGAAGTCACAAGGACAAATAAGCAGACTTTTTTTTTCAATTTTGTACATTTCTGGCATTTATTTGATTCTCTTACAAAGAAATATTGAGGGAAATTACCACTCACTATTAAGTTATGCATATTTTAACAGATAAATGTACCTATAGACTAAATGGAAAGAAACAAAATCCCAAAACACTCCAAAACAGTAAATACTCCCCTCAGTAAAATACATTCTTAGCATAAACAAACAGAAAAATTTTAAAAGCCAAAAATTCCCAAATAGGATAGATTTTTTAAATCCATTTAAATAAACTGTATCCTCACTAATACCTTCATTTATACCATAAGGTTATGACAAAGTCATTTCAAAATCTATATTACATTAAAGAAATCAGGCAATTCAACCTGCCTTCTTTTCATCACTGCACATATACTTACAAATAGATTTGAAGATACTTCCCAGATGTTTTTCATGTCATGCTTTTTTTAGACACAGAAAGCAAATGAGCATTTTCACATAAACTTGTTTTTTAATAAGTTGGTGGCTGATGGTGCAGGTGTCTGAAGGAAATTCAAGAGGCTCCCAGCATTCCTTGGGGCTTGTCCACCTAGGGATCTATTGTAGGATACAAGCACAGGACTGGGGCCTCTGACTCCCATTTCAATACCAAAAACTGAAAGAGCTGCTCTGATTTTCCTGCAGTCAGATATACAAGGACTTAAGCTATAAAAAAACTTCCAAATGATCCAACTGTGATTGCTATTTTTGTAAGAACCAGCTCTAAGTAATTCTCATAATATTTTTCATTCCAAATTTTAATAGGTAATGTTTCTCCTAAACAAAGCCCCAGAATACTTTTTATATGACATTGAGTAGAAATTTATTAATTACCCATATACGGCTGTTTCAATATTTTGGAAGACTATGATATATTATAACAATTATATTGAATTCAAGGTACTTTTTGAATAGTGGGGGATATTATCTCACTCTTTCCAGTCACATCATTTTACAGATTTTACATCCCAGAAAAGAAATGACTTCTGGCAATTCATATGGCCAAACAGTGAGAAACCTAATAGTAGAAACCAGATCTCCCGCCCACAATCCCACTAATCCCTTATTCCTTCATCTTTCCACTATACCACCTCATCTACTGTTGAGTTCAAAGTTTAAAAAAAATGGCTGAAATGTGCCCAAAATAGTTTCTTAATTTTTGAGCTATTTTTTCAATTCAAGCTTCTGAAGAGTATAAAAAAGGGCATTTTATTTTATAGCTAATAAACTAAACTTTTTTTTTTTTTTCCTCAAGTAGAAAGGCAGAAACTAAGTTGACCAGTCTTGTGCACAGTATCATTTTAAAGCACATCCTTGATTGAAAAAAAAAAAAAAAAAAAAACTGAAAGAAACATGAACAACACTGACTGTTACATGAAGCATATGACAAGTTGGTAAGTGCTTTTGATCCTTCAAGTAGGAAGGAAAAATGGAGTAAATGATTTCTATAAAACTGTAGAATACTACCCATACCCTCCACCCAGGGAACCTACCTTCTGCATGCAAACAGAAAAGGAAATCAAAATAAAGCAAGCACTTCAGTCGTGTATAATGAACTGAAAATATATAGTACATGGTGCTGTACATAAGAGTGTCAAGTGTGAAGTCAATCATCACAATGAGAGAGCCAGCTAACTAAATCAGAGAGAAAAATGGGATTACAAAACCATCTTGAATAGCACTTTGGGCAACCAATTACAATAGACTAAGTGAGGTTATATACAGGTTCACAAAGACAAAGATAATGCAGTGCACAATAGAAAGCAGTACCTTAACATATCCGTTCAAATAAGATTTGGGATTTTAGTTGACAGTTAACTTAATATGAATTGATTAGCAATTAAAAAAAAAGAAAAAACCAGGGGCTTCCCTGGTGGCTCAGTGGTAAAGAATCCACCTACCAATTCAGGAGACACGGGTTTGATTCCTGGTCTGGGAAGATTCCACATGCTACAGAGCAACTAAGTCCGGGAGCAGCAACTATTGAGACCAAGTGCCACAACTACTGAAGCCTGTGCACCCAAGAGCCTGTGCTTCCCAACAAGAGAAGTCACCACAATGAGAAGCCCACACACTGCAACTAGAGAGCAGCCCCCATTCGCCACAACTAGAGAAAAGCCCATGCAGCAACTAAGACTCAGCACAGCCAAAAGTAACAAACTAAAAAAATAAATAAAAAGCATAAAATAAAACTAATGTGATCTTAGGCACATACATTAAAATATGATATCCATAATAGGAGAAAGACTAGTTTCACTCTGTTTAATACAATCTTGAGTAAATTATTTAACTTCCCTGTGCCTCAGTATCCTCACTGGCCAAATGAGAAAAAAATATGCCAAAGTCCTAGTACTGTTGTAAGGATTAAATGAATTAATACATGTAAAGTGCTCCACATAGTACTGGATGCCCAATAAAATATATCTTCTATTATTGTGATCATTATTTATTATTAAGTACATTCTAAAGTATTGAATTGAGTAACACATTTAAAAAAAAAAAGGGGGGGGGCACAGATCAACCAGGAGCTGTTCAGTAGAAAGTAGTCAAGAAGGTGAAGGGGGAAAAAACCTTAAAACCACATCAAATAAGGATCATATGTGAATCAGCACATTTAGCATGGAGAAAAAAAATGATTTTGAGTATTGTAGAAACTGTCACCACATATCAGAAGGGCTATCATGTGTAAGAGGAAGCAAATTTCTTCTCCAAGTCTCAAGACAGTGGGTAGAACTACAGGGAGACAAGATCTGTTTTAATACCTTAAAGACTGTTCTAATCAACAGAACTGTCCACAGATGGAGTGGGCCACCTTAAGAAGCAGAGTTCAAGCATTACTTGCATACTTGTTTGGCTAGGATTTTGAAGACAGAGTTTGCATATCAGATGGTTGGGTAGGCCTAAATGACAACTAAAATTCAGTTCTTTTCCAGACATGAGGTTCTGTAACTTTATGTCAGTTCTCCAAACACACTGTGGTAGACAAGCCAGTACAGTGAGATGCAGCCCAAAAATTTTCTGAGAGAAGAGGATTCCCATTATCATACCCACTAGTAACACTCTCAATGAAACACTGAGACCATGGTTAACCAGATGAACCACATAGCCAGATACTTAGAACTGCAAAATGTGGTAATTCACAGGGGGGGAAAAATCATAAATATATGAAAAGCTGCTCAAGCTCTCCAAAATCACAAAACAATGCGTATGTAAACTGTTATTTAATTGTTAGCATCATTAAAGCTTAATTATATTAAGGGCTGGAAATGGATGCAGAGAAATAGGAACCCTCATGTACTGTTGATGGAAAAAGTTGACATTCCTCAGTATCTATCCTAGAACACTAACAAAAAGCAAATGCAGACATTCCATAGCAGTCTTGTTTGTCATAATGAAAAACTACAAGATATCCAGACATCCATCAAAATGTTAAGGATTAATAAAATATGGTAGACTTATACCATGGAAAAGTTTAAAAGAAGGAAGTAGATCTATATACACTAACTTGCTTGCTTAATTAAAAATAAATATTTAAATTGGAAAATAAGAGAAAACTAAGGCTGGTAAAGACACTAGAACTCATTCATCTAGCTAATTCATTTTACAAATGAAGAAAATTGAGGCTTAGACATGCTAAGATAGTTATTCAAAACCTTACAGGTATTTAATGGTAGAGTCAGAACTACAGAACATTGTGTATAGGCTTGAGTCAAGAAGTCTGGATCTGGGTATTAACTCTACATATTAGGTATATGACCTTGGGAAGCCCCCTTTGTATGATTCTTAGCTTCCTCTTGTGTACACTGAGGGTTGTTTATTCAGGATTCGTTCAGCTACAGGGAACAGAAGCCCAACTTAAACTAATGGAGACACAAGGGAAACATGTCATCTTAAAAAGAGAAGAGTGGAGCAGATCTTAAGCATCACTGCATTCAGGCATGTAAATAATGTCCCCCAGACCAACTGTATCCTTCTACAAACTTCACTATTCATGTGGCTCCTGTGGGATTGTCAATCACAGTACCTTGCATCCCTCTGTGTGTTAGGGAGGGGATATTTCCCCCCACAAAAAAAGAGATGTCAGAATGAAAAAATGGAGAACAAATTTGAATGGGTATAAAAGAAAAGATTAATTGCCTACTAACCTTATAGTATTGATGAAAGGAACAAACAAAATTTAAGGGATGGAAGAGCCTGGCAGACTTCAGTCCATAGAGTCACAAAGAGTCAGACAGGACTGAAGTGACTGAGCACACAGCATATTCCACACACTGTATCAGTTCAGTTCAGTAGTTCAGTCGTGTCTGACTCTGCAACCCCATGAACTGCAGCACGCCAGGCCTCCCTGTCCATCACAAACTCCCGGAGTTCACCCAAACTCATGTCCATCGAGTCGGTGACTCCATCCAGCCATCTCATCCTCTGTCGTCCCCTTCTCCTCCTGCCCCCAATCCCTCCCAGCATCAGAGTCTTTTCCAATAAGTCAACTCTTTGCATGAGGTGGCCAAAGTACTGGAGTTTCAGCTTTAGCATCAGTCCTTCCAAAGGAATCCCAGGGCTGATCTCCTTTAGGATGGAATGGTTGGATCTCCTTGCAGTCCAAGGGACTCTCAAGAGTCTTCTCCAACACCACAGTTCAAAAGCATTGATTCTTCAGTGCTCAGCTTTCTTCACAGTCCAACTCTCACATCCATACATGACCACAGGGAAAACCATAGCCTTTACTAGACAGACCTTTGTTGGCAAAGTAATGTCTCTACTTCTGAATATGCTATCTAGGTTGGTCATAACTTTCCTTCGAAGGAGTAAGCGTCTTTTAATTTCATGGCTGCACTCACCATCTACAATAATTTTTGAGCCCCAAAAAATAAAGTCTGACGCTGTTTCCACTGTTTCCCCGTCTATTTCCCATGAAGTAATGGGACCAGATGCCATGATATTAGTTTTCTGAATGTTCAGCTTTAAGCCAACTTTCTAACTCTCCTCTTTCACTTTCATCAAGAGGCTTTTTAGTTCCTCTTAACTTTCTGCCATAAGGGTGGTATCATCCACATATCTGAGGTTCTTGATATTTCTCCCAGCAATCTTGATTCCAGCTTGTGCTTCCTCCAGCCCAGCGCTTCTCATAATGTACTCTGCATATAAGTTAAACAAGCAGGGTGACAATATAGAGCCTTGGAGTACTCCTTTTCCTATTTGGAGCCAGTCTTTTGCTCCATGTCCAGTTCTAACTGTTGTTTCCTGACCTGCATACAGGTTTCTCAAGAGGCAGGTCAGGTGGTCTGATATTCCCATCTCTTTCATATTTGTCCACAGTTTATTGTGATCCACACAGTCAAAGGCTTTGACATAGTCAATAAAGCAGAAGTAGATGTTTCTTCTGGAACTCTCTTGCTTTTTTGATGATCCAGCAGATGTTGGCAATTTGATCTCTGGTTCCTCTGCCTTTTCTAAAACCAGCTTGAACATCTGGAAGTTCATGTTTCACATATTGCTGAAGCCTGGCTTGGAGAATTTTGAGCATTACTTTACTAGCGTGTGAGATGAGTGCAATTGTGCGGTCGTTTGAGCATTCTTTGGCATTGCCTTTCTTTGGGATTGGAAGGAAAACTGACCTTTTCCAGTCCTGTGGCCACTGCTGAGTTTTCCAAATTTGCTGGCATATTGAGTGCAGCACTTTCACAGCATCATCTTTCAGGATTTGAAATAGCTCAACTGGAATTCCATCACCTCCACTAGCTTTGTTCATAGTAATGCTTCCTAAGGCCCACTTGACTTCACATTCCAGGATTTCTGGCTCTAGGTCAGTGATCACACCATCATGCTTATCTTGGTCATGAAGCTTTTTTTTGTATAGTTCTTCTGTGTATTCTTGCCACCTCTTCTTAATACCTTCTGCTTCTGTTAGGTCCATACCATTTCTGTCCTTTATTGAGCCCATCTATGCATGAAATGTTCCCTTGGTATCTCTAATTTTCTTAAAGAGATCTCTAGTCTTTCCCATTCTGTTGTTTTCCTCTATTTCTTTGCATTGATCGCTGAGGAAGGCTTTCTTATCTCTCCTTGCTATTCTTTGGAACTCTGCATTCAGATGCTTATATCTTTCCTTTTCTCCTTTGCTTTTCACTTCTCTTCTTTTCACAGCTATTTGTAAGGCCTCCCGAGACAGCCATTTTGCTTTTTTTCATTTCTTTTCCATGGGGATGGTCTTGATCCCTGTCTCCTGTACACTGTCATGAACCTCTGTCCATAGTTCATCAGGCACTCTATTTATCAGATCTAGTCCTTTAAATCTATTTCTCACTTCCACTGTATAATCATAAGGAATTTGATTTAGGTCATACCTGAATGGTCTAGTGGTTTTCCCTACTTTCTTCAGTTTAAGTCTGAATTTGGCAATAAGGAGTTCATGATTTGAGTTACAGTCATCTCCCAGTCTTGTTTTTGCTGACTGTATAGAGCTTCTCCATCTTTGGCTGCAAAGAATATAATCAATCTGATTTAGGTATTGATCATCTGGTGATGTCCATGTGTAGAGTCTTCTCTTGTGTTTTTGGAAGAGGGTCTTTGCTATGACCAGTGCATTCTCTTGGCAAAACTCTATTACCCTTTGCCCTGCTTCATTACATATTCCCAGGCCAAATTTGCCTGTTACCCCAGGTGTTTCTTGACTTCCTACTTTTACATTCCAGTCCCCTATAATAAAAAGGACATCTTTTTTGGGTGTTAGTTCTAAAAGTCTTGTAGGTCTTCATAGAACCATTCAACTTCAGCTTCTTCAGCATTACTGGTTGGGGCATAGACTTGGATTACCATGATATTGAATGGTTTGCCTTGGAAATGAACAGAGATCATTCTATTGTTTTTGAGATTGCATCCAAGTACTGCATTTCCGACCCTTTGTTGACCGTAATGGCTACTCCATTTCTTCTAAGGGATTCCTGCCCACAGTAGTAGATCTAATGGTAATCTGAGTTAAATTTACCCATTCCAGTCCATTTTAGTTCCCTGATTCCTAGAATGTCGACATGCACTCTTGCCATCTCCACTTTGACCACTTCCAATTTGCCTTGATTCATGGACCTGACATTCCAGGTTCCTATGCAATATTGCTCTTTACAGCATTGGACCTTGCTTCTATCACCAGTCACATCCACAACTGGGTATTGTTTTTGCTTTGGTTCCATCCCTTCATTCTTTCTGGAGTCATTTCTCCACTGATCTCCAGTAGCATATTGGGCACCTACCTACCTGGGGAGTTCCTCTTTCAGTATCCTATCTTTTTGCCTTTTTATACTGTTCATGGGGTTCTCAAGGCAAGAATACTGAAGTGGTTTGCAATTCCTTTCTCCAGTGGACCACATTCTGTCAGACCTCTCCACCATGGCCCACCTGTCTTGTCTGGCCCCACACAACATGGGTTAGTTTCATTGAGTTAGACAAGGCTGTGGTCCATGTGATCAGATTGGCTAGTTTTCTGTGATTATGGTCTCAGTGTGTCTGCCCTCTGATGCCTTCTCACAACACCTACTGTCTTACTTGGGTTTCTCTTACCTTGGATGTGGGGTATCTCCACGGCTGCTCCAGCAAAGCACAGCTGCTGCTCCTTACCTTGGATGAGGGGTATCTCCTCACCACCACCCCTCCTGACCTTGAACGTGGAGTAGCTCCTCTCGGCCCTCCTGTGCAGACCCCACTTCTTGGACGTGGGGCACACACTGTATAGTGCTACATAAACAAGAAAAGTTATGAAACTATGTCTAACCCCCTAGCAGCCTATAATTTCCACCCTCCCATATTGTATCTTTACCAATAGCTTCACAATGGTCCTCTTTCTCCCTGATGTTTCTGTCATACGCTCCCTTCTTTGTCAATGTTCCATAAGATCCATTGTATTTTTATTAAAATAATTAGAAGATGTTCACTATAAAAATGTTCTTACTTCAAACTTTGGAAGTAAAGGAGTGAAAACCATGCAAATTTTGTAGATATTAACAACAACATTGACAGAAATTATCAGTCATTGTTCAGTCGCTCAGTCTTGTCTGACTCTTGCAACCCAATGGACTGTAAGCACTCCAGGATTCCCTGTTCTTCACCATCTCCTTGAGCTTGCTCAAACTCATGTCCATTCAATCGGTGATGCCATCCAATAATCTCAGCCTCTGTTGTCCCCTTCTCCTCCTGCCTTCTATCTTTCCCAGCATCAGGGTCTTTTTCAATGAATCGTCTCTTCACATCAGGTGTCCAAAGTATTGGAGATTCAGCTTCAGCCTCAGTCCTTCCAATGAATATTCAGGACTGAGTCCTTTTAGGATTGACTCGTTTGATCTTGCAGTCCAAGGGACTCTCAAGAGTCTTCTCCAACACCACAGTTCAAAAACATTAATTTTTCGGCTCTCAGCCTTTTTTGTGGTCCAACTTTCACATCCATGCATGACTACTAGAAAAACCATAGCTTTGAATAGACAGACCCTGGTCGGCAAAGTGATGTCTTTGCTTTTAAATACACTGTCTAGATTTGTCATGGCCTTCCTTCCAAGGAGCAAGTATCTTTTAATTTCATGACCACAGTGATCTTGAGCCCAAGAAAAGAAAATCTGCCACTACTTCTAATTTTCCTTTTCTATTTGCCATGAAATGATGAGGCCTGATGCCATGATCTTTGCTTTTTGAATGTTGAATTTTAACCCTGCTTTTTCACTCTCTTCTTTCTTGATGAGCCTGCCTCCTTAAGAGTCTGTTTAGTTTCTCTTCACTTGCTGCCATTAGAGTAGTATTATCTGCATATCTGAGGTTGTTGATATTTCTCTTGGCAATCTTGATTCCAGCTTGTGAGTCATCTAGCCCAGCATTTCATATGATGTACTCTGCTTAGAAGCTAAATAAACAGGATGACAATATATTGCCTTGTCATACACTTTCCCCAATTTTAAACTAGTCAGTTGTTTCATGTAAGGTTCTAATTGTTGCTTTTTGGCTGCATACAGGTTTCTCAGGAGACAGGTAAAGTGAAAGTGAAAGTCATGTCTGAGTCTTTGCGACCCTATTGACTCTACAGTCCATGGAATTCTCCAGGCCAAAGTACTGGAGTGGATATCCTGTCCCTTCTCCAGGGGATCTTCCCAAATCAGGGATCAAACACAGGTCTCCCACATTGCAGGCAGACTCTTTACCAGCTGAGCCACAAGGGAAGCCCAAAAATACTGGAGTGGGTAACCTATCCCTTCTCCAGCAGATCTTCCTGACCCAAGAATCAAACCAGGGTCTCCTGCATTGTAGGCAGATTCTTTACCAACTGAGTTATCAGGGGAAGGCAGAGACAGGTAAGGTGGTCTGGTATTCCCATCTCTCTAAGAATTTTCTACAGTTTGCTGGGATCCACACAAAGGTTTTAGCATACACAATGAAGCAGAAATAGATGTTTTCCTGGAACTCCCTTGCTCTCTCCATGATCCGACAGATGTTGGCAATTTGATCTCTGGTTCCTCTGCCTTTTCTAAATCCTGCTTGTATATATGGAAGTTCTTGGTTCAGATACTGCTGAAAACTACCTTGAAGGATTTTGAGCAAAACCTTGCTAGCATGTGTAATAAGCACAATTGTCTGGTATTCTGAACATTCTTTGGCACTGCCCTTCTTTGGGATTGAAATGAAAACTGACCTTTTCCAGTCCTGTGGCTACTGTTGAGTTTTCAAAATTGGCTGGCATATTGAGTGCAGCACTTTAACAGCATTATCTCTTAGGATTTGAAATAGCTCAACTGGAATTCCATCATCTCCACTAGCTTTGTTTGCAGTAATGCTTCCTAAGACTCAGTTGATTTCACACTCCAGGATGTCTGGCTCTAGGTAAGTGACCACACCATCATGGTTATCCCAATCATTTAGACCTTTTTTGTATAGTTCTTCTGTGCATTCTTGCACACTTCTTCCTAATATCTTCTGCTTCTGTTAGATCCTTACTATTGCTGTCCTTTATCAAGCCCATCCTTGCATGATAGATGCAAAATTAAAGATACTATATTGTTCTTAGTTTCACTCCAGTATCACCATAGCTTCCACTATGTGGAGGAAATGTCATGAACAATTATCAGTGTATGCAATAAACATAAATTCTTGAAACTTCTCCAAGAAGAAAGCCCATAAAAACCTAGGTGTCTTTTTTTCCTCTTTTCATGTGTGCACTAAACACAGCAAAGTTTTGAGGCATTCACCTATATTTTTCAAGTCATTTCCTTCCTACCTGATATTCCTTAGCTCTCTAGATTTTGAGGGAAAACAAGGACAGAGATAGAGGCCTAAACTAATGTCTCTCTAAAGGTTGCAAACACTATCACTTTTTCCAGGTACACTGTAGCATATTAAACTGTTAGTGACAGTCACTATTAGAATAGCATATTGAAAATACAACAACAAATTGAAGACAACTCAAAAGACAGCAACCAGAATGATAGAAATTTCAAAGCTAACATACTAATTTTAATTTCTTAACCTCAGCCTCATTTTCCATTTTTTGCTACTTGTTCCCTTCCCAAGTTAAAAATTATATTCTAGTGCTTACCTGGTCAGTCAACAATGACTATAACAAGAACGAGAAAAATTTCTGAGTCTTGTACCTTAAAAAGCACTTATATCCCATCAACTCATTGATTTTCATAGTAAGATTTGCTGGATTAGTGAGGCAGGGAATATTGTTGCTGTTTTGAGATGAGGAAGTTGAGGTTCATATATATGAAGTGACTTGTGCAAAGTCACAGGGGTAGTAAATGCAAAAGGCATACCTTGGCTTCCAATCTAGTACTATTCTTATGACATCATCATGGCATTCAACAGACATTTGGGCACCTATTGTGCACAAAACATTGAGAAGAATAAGTGGTATAGAGTATATGAGGAATTGCCATATATTCCTTAGCACTTAAGCAGACAGGGTTTAAATAACAGAGCATTCTAAAAAATTAGCAAAGGAAAACTTGGTTTATCTTATTCACTACAGTATACCCAGTGCCTACAATATGTCTGACATACAGCAGGTGCTCAATAAATATTTACAAAGTATATGAATAAATTAGTTAATAAAAAACCATAAAAAGGTCAAAGTAACAATAAATATAAATATAGTGTCAAGTATATATCAATAAGTGCTTGGGAGACTATCATTCTTCAAAATCTTCTTTAAAATAGACTATACATTATAACACTTAGAAAGATTAAACCTGGGACCCATAAAATGCCACTTATGATCTGTGGGGCCTTGGGAAATTTATTTAATCTCTTGAACAATTCATTGCTTAATTCAACAGGTATTTATTGAAAATTCATTATATGATATACTGTCACAGATTAAGATAATATAATAACAATAAGCTCAAAGAGCTATTATGATGATAAATTAAAAGAAGACATATAGAGTGACTATCACATAGTAAGAACTAAATATATGGTAGATTTTATTTTTATTATCAAATCATCCAATAACCACATTTGAGAAATACCTTAGACAACTGAACACTGAGGAGACAGAATGAGAATACTGTCTCCAAATTACAGACCAAATAAAAAAACATGATCAAAAAGTCCATACAGATTCTCACTTGGATCCAATAAACCAGTTCCACTGGTATAGGATGGGGGTCATCCAACCTGGCAGCACCCACCACTACTGGAGGAGACAAATTATTACAACAGAATGTTGTAGACAAAGGGAATCAAACATTTCTAGGAGGAAAAGTTTGGCCAGAACTGAGGATATTTAAATTAGAGAAGAGGAGTCAGGAATGTGAAAGTGGGGAGACACTGAAGAACACAGAATAGTTGGCATGTGAACTGTTTCCAAAGGTATTAAGAGAAAAAGGACCTAAAGTTGTGCATGATTACAACCAAGGATCGCAGACCTAGGTGACAGCTTGATGGAGGGAAGGTTGTATTCGTAAAATATGAAGCGACTGAAATTTCAAGCAGATATATTAGGAAAAATGAGGGCCAGAAGGGTGGTCAGAGTGGCCCACCAAAAAAACTCAGATGTCCTTTGAATAGTACTCACGCAGATGACAAAACCCTTATGGGAGAAAGTGAAGAAGAAGTAAAGAGCTTCTTGATGAAAGTGAAAGAGGAGAGTGAAAAAGTTGGCTTAAAACTCAACATTCAGAAAACTAACATCATGGCATCTGGTCCCATCACTTCGTGGCAAATAGATGGGAAAACAGTGGAAACACAGACTTTATTTTGGGGGGCTCCAAAATCACTGCAGATGGTTACTGCAGCCATGAAATTAAAAGACACTTGCTCCTTGGAAGAAAAGCTATGACAAAGCTAGACAGCATATTAAAAAGCAGAGACATTACTTTGCCAACAAAGGTCCGTCTAATCAAGGCTATGGTTTTTCCAGTGGTCATGTATGAATGTGAGAGTTGGATTGTGAAGAAAGCTGAGCGCCGAAGAATTGATGCTTTTTGAACTGTGGTATTGGAGAAGACTCTTGAGAGTCCCTTGGACAGCAAGGAGATCCCACCAGTCCATCCTAAAGGAAATCAGTCCTGAATATTCATTGAAAGGACTGATGCTGAAGCTGAAACTCCAATACTTTGGCCACCTGATGTGAAGAGCTGACTCATTGGAAAGGACCCTGATGCTGGGAAATATTGAAGCCAGGAGGAGAAGGGGATGACGGAGGATGAGATGGTTGGATGGCATCACCAACTCGACGGACATGAGTTTGAGTAAGCTCCAGGAGTTGGTAATGGACAGGGAAGCCTGGCGTACTGCAGTCCATGGGGTCGCAAAGAGTTGGACACGACTGAGCGACTGAATTGAACTGAACTGAACTGAAGTGGTATTAGAGTGCAGGTGCCTTAGGCTGAAGTCAGCATTTGGGAGCTGTCCTGGGTCACATTTAGTTGAAACATACACATTAATAAGAACGTGACTGACATAAACCTATTTTATTTTTTGGCCATGCTGCAAGGCTTGTAGGATTTTTAGTTCTCCAAGCAGGTATTGAACCCATGCCTCCTGCAGTGTAAGCACAGAGTCTTAAGCACTGAACTGCCAGGGAAGTCTCTGACATAAAACAATTTTAGAAACTGAAGTTGGGTGCTGCTTGAAGAGAAATTATAAAAATCCATAATAAAAATCCATGGAATTCAAAATCTATTGTCTGTCTTGTCTTAATTTGGAGTCAGGCTATTGACATGCGGAGGAGGTATGGTATGTTCTTTGAAAGCAGTTCGAATAAGAAATAGCTTAATGATAATAGGGGCTCCCTTGCTAGCTCAGAAGGTAAAGAATCTGCCTCCAATGCAGGAGACCAGGGTTCGATCCCTGAGTCAGGAAGATCCCTGGAGAAGGGAATGGCAACCCACTCCAGTATTCTCGCCTGGAGAATCCCATGGACAGAGGAGCCTGGGGGGCTACGGTCCATGTGGTCGCAAAGAGTTAAACACACTTTCACTTTAATAATGATAATTATGATGCCTCTCAGACACGGCACTCAACAGTTTTCTGCATTTCACATATATCTTCTCATTCAGCCCACAGCAAAATAGTTACCTTGTAAATATTATCTAACATTAAATGTAATTGCTGCACAAATCTGCTTTTATTAAGCAATCCATAACAACAATTCAATTATTCTCTTTAGCTGCTCCATTAATCCTTCTCTTCCCCACCAAGAGAGCAGACAGGTAAAAGTTTTTTCCATGCTGCTGTAGGAAGTTTTTTCTATGTATTGCCAAATCTTATCTGAGCATCTCTGTCCTTGGAAATAGGTGCATCATGAAAGCACCTGTAGAAAATTAACTGCTTTAGAAAACTCTAGGGGAAATAAAATATGAAGGAAAGATAAGTTAATACCCTCTAATACTGAGAAGCATGTCATAAACAAGCCAAATCAATAATCTTCATTAATCAATGAGAAAGGGCAAATGCCTGTTTAAAATGCAGTAGGAAGCATTGCTTTTTAAAATGACTTTCAAGCATATTTTACTTCATAAAGATGTTCATGATATCAAAAGAGCCATGGGCTATATATGACACTCGATGAGAAGCTAAGAACAATTGAAAATGTATTTTGGTGGAAAGAAAAATTTCAGATTACTCACACTCTATAAAGGTATCTTTCCCAAAACGCTTTGACTCTATTGATATAAAAAGAATTGACCTTATTAATAGTAATGTTTCATGTGAAATCCAAGTAAGTCCTCAAGATTCCAACTTGGAATCTCATGCTAGATGTCACTATATCAAATGCATACATTAATCTTGAGTGTATTCTTTACAGGCAAAAATAAGGGCGAACATGAAAACTTTCTGATGTCAATAAAATATCTTAAGATTATAGTCTTATATATCCACAGGTCCATTTTGTGGATTTATTAATCTCAACACATATTTGTTGAATTCAAAGGAAACACTAAGGAAGTGGCCTTGCACTTAGCACCAAACATCAAATAGAGATGAAGAATTCATATGCCCACCCCTTGAGGAGTGCTTTGTTGTTGTTGTTCAGTTGCTAAGTCATGTCCGACTCTTTGTGACCTCATGGACTACAGCACGCCAGGCCTCCCTGTCCCTTACTATCTCCTGGAGTTTGCCCAAGTTCACGTCCATTAACTCAGTGATGCCATCCAACCATCTTATCCTCTGTCCCCTCTTTCTCCTCCTGCCCTCAGTGTTTCTCAGCATCAGGGTCTTTTCCAATGAGTCAGCTCTTTGCATCAGGTGGCCAAAGTATTGGAGTTTCAGTTTCAGCATCAGTCTTTCCAATGAATATCCAGGGTCAGTTTCCTTTAGGATTGAGTGGTTTGATCTCCTTGAAGTCCAAGATGCTAGTGTAATGTAAAACTAGCACATATTGAGAACCAATGTACTATGGTGAGTTTCATAATATAAGTACAATGAATTTATACCTGTCAAATATCAAATGAAGGTAAAGACAAATTATAAACCAATAATTGTGTGTATAAGTTGATGAAGATCTTGACAAGACATATTGTGCTAAGAAATGCAGAGGTTAAAATGAAGCATAGTTACTTACATTTTAGCTTTGACATCCCAGTTACTTAGGGAAATCAAGTGACTGACTTTCTTAAAAATTACATCAACCACACAGTTGTTAGGTTTGGAATATTTAAGAAGATGAATGTCACACAATTACTAGAATCTCTGTTACACATGCTTCCAAAGTATAAAATAAAATCATCTTTGCTTTCAGTCATGGATCATTTGTCTAACGAGGATCATCATTAAAGATGGATGTTGTCACATTACATGCACTACCAAGAGAACCAAAAGAATACTTGAACAGTCCAAGGACAGATATTCTGAAATGCAACCTAAGATAAAATTATGGACAATTACTCAAAAGAATATCTTGTCATTTAAGTCTTTTTTGATTTTTCTGGATGTCACGTCATTTCTCTCCAGAACTGTAATACCCATTTCACTTGAACCATGAGAGACAACTGAGCATAGTGCATGTGAAAACTGATTTTGGAGATGACAATCCAAGGTTCCAGTCTAAATTCAGATATTTATCCCCTATGTGACCAGTGGAAAAAGACTAGTTTTCAGAGCCTCATTTCCTTATCTTTGTTTTCTGGATGTTTTGTAGTTCACTTTTTCCTTAATTCCTCTCTTAGTTTGTGAATTAGATATTATCCATAGTGGTATATTTAGATTGCCTTCCAGTTGTCTTTTCTGAACCTACTGCTGCTTTTGTTCCACTGTTACCATGTGGCTTAACTACAACTTCTTATATATAAAATAGTCTATTTTGCACTGATAGAAATTTAATTTGGATTGCATGCAAAACCTATACTTTTTTACTTGCCTACTTTAATGTTTTTGATGTTGCAATTTACATCTTTTTTACATTGTGTATCTGTATCTGTTTAGAAATTATTCTAGCTATAGCTATTTTAATATTGCTTTAACTTTTATATTAGAATTAAGTAGTAAACACATAACCATATTGCAATTTGAAAGTATTCTGAATCAGACAATATGCTTACTTTTCTAAGGTATTGTATATCTTCAAATGTTTTTGTGTTAATATTTAGCACCTTTCATTTCAGCTTGAAGAAATCCTTTCAGCATTTCTTGTAAGGCAGGTCTAATGGTGATAAACTCACTCAGCTTTTGTTTGTTTGGAAAAAAAAATCTCTCTTCTTCATTTCTGAAGGACAACTTTTCTGGGTAAAGTGTTCTTGGGTGAGGATTGCTTGCTGTCAGCAATTTTAATATACCATTTTACCTCTCCTGGCCTGTAAGGTCTCTCCTGACAAAATATTTTCCACTCCCTGCTTTTAGAACTTTCTATTTTTTAATTTTTTTTTAAATTTTTTAGTTTTTGAACAGTTTTTGTTATAATACATCTTGGAGAAGATCACTATGGTTTGAAATTTTGGGGTGACTTATTAGCTTCATGAACTTGGATGCCCAAATTACTCCTCAAGTTTAGGAAATTCTTAGCCATTATTTCTGTAAATAAGCTTTCTACATCTTCGCCTTTTCTTTTTCTTCTGGGTCTCCAATAATGCAAACAATGTACTGGGTTAGCCAAAAAGTTCGTTAGATTTTTTCCATAAGATGATTCTTGTAGCACTTAGTTGTCTTCAACTTCATTCAAAAAATTTTGTTAGATTTTATTGTGACAGCTGTCAAATCAGTGTGCAATTAAAAGAATGGTCAAAATTGGTTAATTTTTGTGTAGCTATTTTAATATTGAAGATGGAAGAAAAAAGTAACATTTTAGGCATATTATTATGCTTTATTATTTCAAGAAAGATAAAACTGAAACTCCACTACACAAATAAAAATTTGTTCAGTGTATGGAGAAGGTACTATGATTGATGGAACATGGCAAAAGTGGTTTCTGAAGTTTCATGCTGGTCACCTATTTGAGTATATAAGGAAAAAGCAGAATAGGTCTACAGACACTACACAAATTTATCATTAGTCTTTCTGTCTCTGTCTCTCTGTTTCTTTATCTCTCTCCAGTCTGTGTGCATGTGTATTTTTTTCAATCTTTACAAGTAAAACCTAGTTCAAAATATTAAATGAATATAAATATATTAAATAAATATGCAATTAAACATCAAATTTTATTCAGAAGTTTTAGAGACTATTACTTATTAAAAGAGAAATTAAAGTTAATAGAACTATATTTTTCTGTATAAAATTCATAACCACAACAATAGCTACATTATATACCAGGAACTATATCAACTGCTTTACATGCATTAGTTCACTGAATCTTCACAACTCTACTTTGGAGATACTATGAACACATTTTGCAGATGAGTAAACAAAAGCTCATAGTGATGATGTGACTTGAGAAAGGTCACTTTGATGTGAAGACTGGGGCCAGAACTTGAAGACATACCTGCCTAAATTTAATGCCCAAGGTCTTAATTCTTTACCAGAGTTTCTCAAAGAGTAATACAAGGGATGACTCTGAATATCAGTTTGAACATTCTTTGGCATAGCCTTTCTTTGGGATTGGAATGAAAACTGACCTTTTCCAGTCCTGTGGCCACTGCTAAGTTTTCTAAATTGGCTGGCTTATTTTGTGGAGCACTTTAACAGCATCATCTTTTAGGATTTGAAATAGCTCAACTGGAATTCCATCACCTCCAATAGCTTTGTTCATAGTGATGATTCCTAAGGCCCTCTTGACTTTGCATTCCAGGATGTCTGGCTATAGGTGAGTGAACACACCATTGTGATTATCTAGGTCATGAAGATCTTTTATGTATTCTTCTGTGTATTCTTGCCACCTGTTCTTAATATCTTCTGCTTTTGTTAGGTCCATACCATTTTGGTACTTTATTGTGCCCATCTTTTCATGAAAATATTCCCTTGGTATCTCTAATTTTCTTGAAGAGATCTCTAGTCTTTCCCATTCTATTGTTTGCCTCTATTTCTTTGCATTGATCACTGAGGAAGGCTTTCTTATCTCTCCTTGCTATTCTTTGGAACTCTGCATTCAAACGGGTATGTCTTTCCTTTTCTCCTTTGCCTTTAGCATCTCTTCTTTTCGCAGCTATTTGTAAGGCCTTCTCAGATAATCATTTTGCCTTTTTGCATTTCTTTTCCTTGGGGATGGTCTTGATCCTTGCTTCCTGTACAATGTCACGAACCTCCATCCATAGTTCATCAGGCACTCTGTCTACCAGATCTAATCCCTTGAATCTATTTGTCATTTCCACTGCATAATCATAAGGAACTTGATTTAGGTCATGCCTGAATGATCTAGTGGTTTTCCATACTTTCTTCAATTAAAGTCTGAATTTTGCAATAAGGAGTTCATGATATGAGCCACAGTCAGCTCCCGGTCTTGTTTCTGCTGACTGTATAGAGCTTCTCCATCTTTGGCTGCAAAGAATATAATCAATCTGATTTTGGTATTGATCATCTGGTGATGTCCATGTGTAGAGTCTTCTCTTGTGGTGTTGGAAAAGGATGTTTGTTATGACCAGTGCATTCTCTTGACAAAACTCTCTTAGCCTTTGACCTGCTTCGTTTTGAACTCCAAGGCCAGATTTGCCTAGTACTTCAGATATCTCTTGATTTCTTACTTTTGCATTCCAGTCCCCTATAATGAAAACAACATCTCTTTTTTTGGGTGTTCATTCTAGAAGGTCTTGTAGGTCTTCATAGAACAGTTTAACTTCAGCTTCTTCAGCTTTACTGGTTGGGGCATAGACTTGGATTACTGTGATATTAAATGGTTTGCCTTGGAAACGAACAGAGATCATTCTGTCGTTTTTGAGATTGCATCCAAGTACTGCATTTGAGACTCTTCTGTTGACTATGATGGCTACTCCATTTCTTCTAAGAGATTCTTGCCCACAGTAGTATGCATAATGGACATCTGAGTTAAATTCACCAATTCTAGTTCATTTTAGTTCACTGATTCCTAAAATGTTGATGTTCACTCTTGCCATCTCCTGTTTGACCACTTCCAAACATTTCAGGTTCCTATGCAATATTGCTGTTCACTGCATTGGACTTTACTTCCATCTCCAGTCACATCCACAACTGTGTGTTGGTTTTGCACTTAACTCACATGCTAGCAAAGTAATGCTCAAAATTCTCCAAGTCAGGCTTCAACAGTACATGAATTGTGAACTTCCAGATGTGCAAGCTGGATTTACAAAAGGCAGAAGAACCAGAGATCAAATTTTTAACATCCATTAGATCATCAAAACAGCTAGAGAGTTCCAGAAAAATATCTACTTCTGCTTTATTGACTATGCTAAAGACTTTGACTGTGTGGATCACAACAAACTGTGGAACATTTTGGTCTAGAATACCAGACCACCTTACCTGCCTCCTGAGAAATATGTACACAGGTCAAGAAGCAACAGTTAGAACTGGACATGGAACAACAGACTGTTTAAAAATTGGGAAAGGAGTACATCAAGGCTGTATATTTCCAACCTGCTTATTTAACTTCTATGATGAATACATCATGTGAAATGCCTGGCTGGATGAAGCACAAGCTGGAATGAAGATTGCCGGGAGAAATATCAGTAACCTCAGATATGCAGATGACACCACCCTTATGGCAGAAAGTGAAGAAGAACTAAAGAGCATCTTTATGAAGGTGAGAGAGTGAAAAAGTTGACTTAAAACTCCACATTCAGAAAACTAATTTCTTGGCATCCGGTCCCATCATATCATGGCAAATAGATGGGGATACAACGGAAACAGTGACAGACTTTATATTTGGTGGCACAAAAATTACTACAGATGGTGATTTCAGCCATGAAATTAAGACTCTTGTTCCTTAGAAGAAAAGCTATGGCAAACCTAGACAGCATATTAAAAAGCAGAGACATTACTTTGTCAACAAATGTCCGTCTAGTCAAAGCTATGGTTTTTCCAATAGTCACATATGGATGTAAGAGTTGGACTTTAAAGAAAGCTGAGCGCCAAAGAATTGATGCTTTTGAACTGTGGTGTTGGAGAAGACTCTTGAGAGTCCCTTGGCCTGCAAGAAGATCCAACTAGCCCATCCTAAAGAAAATCAGTCCTGAATATTCATTGAAAGGAATGATGCTGAAGCTGAAACTCCAATACTTTGGCCACCTGATGTAAAGAACTGACTCATTGGAAAAGACTCTGGTGCTGGGAAAGATTGAAAGTGGGAAGAAAAGGGGACGACAGAGGATGACATGGTTGGATGGCATCACTGACTCAATGGACATGAGTTTGAGCAAGCTCTGGGAGTTAGTGATGGACAGAGAAGCCTGGAGTGGTACAGTCCATGGAGTTGCAAAGAGTCAGACACAACTGAGCGACTGAACTGAACTGAAATGACAACAGATATCATACCAAAGAAAATAAGCATATGAAAAGATTTTGAATGTAATTTTTCATTAGAAAAATATGAAATACAATAAAAACAATGAGATCCCACTGTACAGCTATTCAAATGGATAAAATCTAAACATTTACAATATAAATTGCTGGAGAGGATATGGAGCAGTAGGATCTCTCATTCATTGCTAATGTGAATGCAAAATGGTACTGTTACTTTTTCTGAAAGACAGTTTGGCAATCTAAAGATAATTTCACCATATGATCAAAAGCTAATTTTACCATATGATCCAGTGATTGTGGTCCTACATACTTACTCAGTTGATTTGCAAACCTATGTTCACATAAAAATTCAAATGGGAACGTTCACAGCAGCTGTATTCATATGCACCAAAACTGAAAACAAATATGATATCCTTTAATAGGCAAATTGAAAGGAAAAATAACTATAGCATATGTATGCAATGAAATGCTGTTCTGTAATAAAAATAAATTAGATACCAAGTCATGAAAAGACACAAAAGAACCTAGGAGGCATATTACTAAATGATGGGAGCCAGTCAGGAAGGGCTACATACTGTATGGTATAAATCATATGACATTCTGGGAATGGCAAAATAATAGGGACAGTAAAAAAAAAATGTGTGATTGCCAGAGGTTTGTGGGGGGCAAAAGGGTAGAAGTTTTAATGGCCAAAGCACTGGATTATTTTAAGGGTGGTGAATCTGTTCTGTATAATACTAAATTTATTGATACATGACACTGTGCATATGTGAAAATCCATGTAATCATACAGCATAAAGAGCCGACATTAAATTATGAAAAATTATAAAAATAATTTATAAAATCGAGGGATCCTAGGATGGAATGATACAGACACTTGACCAAAAAAAAAAAAAAGTCATCTAACTGTATTACGAGAGTGTGAAACAACTTCACTGAATAGGATGGGAGAGAAGATACTGACCTAAGTAACTGCAATTGAGTGACTATTGTATGAGTAAAGCAAAAGGAATTGTACATAAAAGTATTGTACTTATTTGGCAAAAAGTCATTTTCCATGAGGATACTGGTTAATAATTGTGAAACCACCGAGCATGTTTACCAAAATGAAAAATTTTAGTAAATGTAATGCAGGATCCAGAATGGCCTCCTACAAGAAAAAGAACACTAAGTAACAACAAAAATAATCTGAATAAAGTATGGGCCTTAGTAATCTTTTGATGCTCGACTATAGGTTTTGTTTTGTTCTGTTTTTCTGCTCCTGTATATCCTGGCTCTTCCCTTACCTCTTTGAAGCAGTCCCTCAGAGCCATCTGAGAGGCTATTTCCTGAACTTAAGCCCTCCATAAGTTCACCAAATGAAACTTAATTCTCAACTTTTAGGCTGTGCATTTTTTTCAGGTTACAAGGCTAATGTCAAATGTTAATAACAGGAAATTAAACTGGTTGCTTGAACTGTAAGAACTTGGTTATACCTTCACAGGTTTCATGTTTATCCAAAATGATCCTAAAATTACATACTTACATAAAAAAAAATCTAAGATCTAGCCCAGACAACCTAATCAGAGTTTTCAGAGTGAGAATCTGCTTGTTAAAAATTGCTCCTTGGTGAGTGTTGTTGCTGTGCAGTTGTCAAGTGGTGTCTGACCCCATGGACTGAAGCATGCCAGGATCCTCTGTCCTCCATTATCTCCTGGAGTGTGCTCAGATTCATGCCCATTGAGTCAGTGATGCTACCTAGGTGAGTTTTATGCATACCAAAATTTGAGAATCACTACTCCAAATATATACCTATCTCCCAAAGATAATGGCTAACAATTTTAAATGTAAAATACTAGATTTTATGGAGGAAATACTCAGGGAAAAGGGGGAGAGTAGCTTGGAGGTCATTCCTGCAGGCAAGGAGCTGGCAACTTCACATGCCAGGAGTTCTCCCTGTGGTTTGAGAAAAAAATGTGGCAATGTGATGTCCAGAGAGCAGGAAGTACAGTGCACTGTGCTCAGTGTGGTCTACCACGCACATTGGTGTGGGCCGATGGCGCAAACCCAAGCAGTTGGCTTTTCATTTTGTAATCTAAGTGCTTAGCTAAGCTCTGATTGCTGAGGCATCCCTCTGGTTCAGAGGTAGCTCTTTCAAAGATAGCTATCTCAATTGAACACATTGCCCATTGCCACCCACATGACTAGATAAAGAGCCAGGCTGCCCTCATTCCCTACCACCTCCCCATTTCCTCAGCCCCATGCACCTCCCCTCTCCCACCCAAGAAGCTGTTTTGCTTTAGAGATCTCATTTAATTTAGATAACTGACCATTTGGGCCTCTTGTCTTTTCTCTTCTGCTTTAATTTCCCACTCTTATGTATTAAATTCACCATTAAAGAATGAGCCCAAGGAACCACAGGCCCTCAACCCCAATAAAAACAGAACCCTAGGTCCACACTTTTTATCTTTCTAATCTTGACTTTGCTGTGTGGCCCCAGATATGCCATGCAATTTCCAGGACCTGTAAGTAATAAGCCAGTAATAAGTCTTTTATTTATTTTTTTAACCAGTTTCCTCATGGTTACTGTTGAAAGCATCTTACAATGATAATAAGAACATCAGTGGGAGAAGGTGAGGGTGGAGTGATTTGAGAGAATAGCATTGAAACATGAATATTACCATACGTAAAATAGATGACCAGTGCAAGTTCACAGAGAAGGCAACGGCACCCCACTCCAGTACTCTTGCCTGGACAATCCCATGGACGGAGGAGCCTGGTAGGCTGCAGCCCATGGAGTCGCTGGGAGTCAGACACGACTGAACGACTTCACTTTCACTTTTCACTTTCATGTAGTGGAGAAGGAAATGGCAACCCACTCCAGTGTTCTTGCCTGGAGAATCCCAGGGACAGGGGAGCCTGGTGGGCTGCTGTCTATGGGGTCGCACAGAGTCGGACACGACTGAAGTGACTTAGCATAGCATAGCATAGCATAGCATAGCATAGTGCAAGTTCAACACATGAGGCAGAGCACCCAAAACCAGTGCTCTGGGAAAACCCAGAGAGATAGTGGGGACGGAGCTGGGCAGGGGGGATTCAGGATGAGGGGACTCATGTATACCTGTGGCTGATCATATTGATGTATGGCAAAAACCATCACAATATTGTAAAGTATTTATCCTCCAACCAAAATAAATTAATTAATTTAACAACAACAACAACAACAAAAACAGAGCTACAACACCCAGTCCAGCACTAACAGTAGCTATCCATAGGCTGAGACCAGCACATAACAGGGCCACATTAGGGTAGGGCTATCACAGAAGGAAATGGCAACCCACTCCAGTGTTTTTGCCTGGAGAATCCCAGGGACGGGGGAGCCTGGTAGGTTGCCATCTCTGGGGTCGCACAGAGTCAGACACGACTGAAGCGACTTAGCAGCAGCAGCAGCATCACAGCCTAAGCCAGAAGTTCTTCATCTGAAATTGTTACCAAACACAAGTTCATGCAGTGAGGCCAAAGAAACTCAAATATTGGAGTTTGAAGCAGAGAACATGTTTACTGCAGAGCCAAGCAAAAGGAATGGGTGCCTCATATTCAAAACCCCATAATTTCCTGACGGTTTGGGGATGACGTTTATGGGCAAAATTTGAGGTGAAGGCTTTAGGGGATGTGACTTTCTTCTGACTGGGTTGATGGTAAGGTAACAGAGTGATGCACCACTAATCTTGGGCTAAGCCTGAAGTTGGGCTTCCAGGTGGCACTAGTGGTAAAGAACCCAACTGCTGATGGAGGCAATGCAATAGATGCACGTTCAATTGCTAGGTCAGGAAGATCCTTCTGGAGGAGGGCATGGCAACCCACTCCAGTATTCTTGCCCAGAGAACTCCATGGGCAGAGGAGCCTGGCGGGCTACAGTCCACAGGGTTGCAAAGAGTCGGGATGACAGGATTGAGGAGACTTAACATGAACACAGACAGGCAGCCTGAAGGAATCCTTCCCCTTAGCAGGGGAGGGGGATTGCAGTTTTAGTTCCTGTGGAAGAACTCAACATACTGTTAAGTATATCCCTTGAAGGGGAACCAGGATCCTGTCTTAATGGCTGCACTATTGTTTCTCGACTACTCCTCCTTTGATTCTTCATTCCCTTACTTCCCTGACTAGTAACTGTTTCAGTTAGTCCTTTGATACTCTGGGAATGTTCAGGCAGCTGAAGTCTTTTCATCCTGCAAATAAAAAATGAGGGAACCATAAAAAGCTTTTGTGCTCAGGAGGGTTCTACGAGATCCTACTCAGTTTCCGAATCTACAAATATACTTCAAGAGGATCATCAATAACTTGAAAATTTCTGCAAATTTAATGTTTCTGTCCATATGTTGATTTTACTTAGAGACAAAATCCTTACATGTCCTCAGATCTTCAAAGAATCCCATTACTCTCATGATAGTTAAGAACCACTGGTCTATTCTGTGTCTTAAATAGTACAGTTAAGACAACGTGAAGATCTTTAGTCAACAATAGGATGCATCCTCTTGCTATGTGCATTCTACCTTTGTCGGAACTCTAGGTAATATCTGAGAGCATCAAATCCATATCAGACATTACTCTGCCATTACAGATATTTACCATGCATATAACAGAATAAAAATAGATCAGCCAGGAAAAATTATCTGTCAAAAATGTTCACTAAAAATGAAATACCTTTTTTTTTTATTATGAAAAAACGTTCTAGTGTTTCACTAATTTGCTTGGTCCTTATAAGCATTATTATTGCAGAGAGGAAGCCAATTCTGACTCCATTTTGGAACTGCTTCTTTGATTTGCTTTTCATTGTTTTTGTTCTTATAATCATACAGTATGGTTTGCCTCAGAGAATCCTGCACCTCTGCCTGACTGTTAAACTAAAGAGCCTTTGTTCAGAACCCTGTCCACCCATGAATGGCAGGGAAGAAGAAATTAACACTTCCCTGACTGAGGCTTGCCCTTCTAAGGGATGTTTTCAGGATTAATGGCCTTTTTACTTTGCTTCCTCACCTCCCCTCATCTCTGATCTATAAAAGAACCTGGCATCCAGACCCCAATAAGATGGTTATTTTGAGGCACTACCCTGCCATCTTCTCAGTCTGCCAGCTCCCTGATTAAAGTCTCTTCCTTGCCTCAACACCTTGTCTCTTGGATACATTGGCTTATGGTGCAGCAAGCAGAGTGAGCTGGGACTCAGAAACATTACGATCCTTACCTTCCCAGAAAGTTAATATAAATGATTATGAGGTTCTGGGATTTGTTTTGCACTTTCAGAGCTAGAAGATGGATACCACAGATGCCGGTGGGAATGTAAATTGACAAACCCTTTAAAAAGCACTTTGACAGTATGCATCAAGAACCTGAAAAAAAAAATGGCTTTCTCTGTTGGGAATCTATCCTAAGGGCTGGATAAGTTTATCATCAAATTATTGGCTATGATTTTTTAAAAACCAAAGAAAGAAAAGAAATCACTTCACAAAATAGGTTCTCCTGGATTGATGGTATTTATAAAAACTGACAATTCCACTTGATGGAAACATATGTAGTCATTAAAATGTTTAAAAGGCATTTAAGAGCATTAAGAAAAGAAAAAAGCACATACAAATTTATATATAGTACATTATTATAATCATGCAACAATAATACATAATATAAAGACTCGAAGGATATATACAGAGAATATTTATAAGAGTTGTCTTTTTAGCTTTTTGTACTTTCCACAATGTTCTAGAGTCAGCATGTGATTATGGCTAAAGAACATCTGATTAACTGCCTTCCTCTAGGGCTATCCATGAGTGCTAAGTCACTTCAATCATGTTCAATTCTTTGTGACCCTATGGGCTGCAGCCTGCCAGGCTCCTCTGTCCATGGAATTCTCCAGGCAAGAATACTGGAGTGGGTTACCATGCCCTCTTCTAGGGGATCTTCCCCACCATAGGATCAAACCCATGCCTCTTGCATCTCCTGCATTGGCAGGCAGGTTTTTACCATGAGCGCCATCTGGGAAGCCCTACCCCAGGGACACCACCACAATAACGGAGAGCCCAAGAGCTTACCAGGAGATATGACTGAGAAAGTATTTTATCAGTGTTGCTGATGGCGTAAAACTTTTATGGGCAAACCACCTCTGAACTGCTTTTGTATCATGGAAACAATGTTGAGAACAAAATTGGTTTGATTGTTTAGTTGCACTTTACTCTTTTTGTTCCTGAATGTTAAATAGCTTAGCATTTCGTCACGTATGCTGACAGATTCTTCTGGTAAGGGACAATGGGGCCAGGTAGACTGAAAATGTTTGCTACTTACCCAGCCAGCAAAAGACCAACATGGTGCCATCTTCATGAATCATTTGATTTATAAGACAACAAATCAATGACAACCAGGTGGAAGACAATGTAAGCAGTAGGTTGCTTGGTTGCTAAGAAGCCCATCCAGACTTCAGTTAAGTAGTTTTATAGTCTGCAACTGTGTTTTAACAAGAGGGCATGAGGTGGAAAATCCCACACCTCATAGGAACCAAGGAGGCAGCTAAGAAACTGCTTCTCAGCCACCTCTTGCAAGGTCGGGAGTCCATTGAGAAATGACTTCACAAGGCTTCCATTTTAGCAGGGCATTTTCAACAAGAGTTAGGCCAGTCTGTGTTTGAGTCTTGTCTATGTGGAGCCATTCAAGGTTGTCAGACTCCCAACATGGAGCTGCTGCCCTACATATTTGTCCTACCCTCTTTCACTCTTTAAAGTGCCCTGGAGCCTGGTGGGCTATCGTCCACAGGATCACAAAGAGTCGGACACAACTGAAGCGACTTAGTGCACATGTTGGACTTTAAATTGTATGGTCACACTACATACCTAAAGAAGATAATCATCTACCTCTTTTCCAAAAACCACAAAACACTGAATACATAAATACACTTACTTATAGGTCAGTCAGTTCAGTTGCTCAGTCGTGTCCGACTCTTTGCGACCCCATGAATTGCAGCACACCAGGCCTCCCTGTCCATTACCAACTCCCAGAGATGACTCAAACTCATGTCCATTGAGTCGATGATGCCATCCAGCCATCTCATCTTCTGTCGTCCCCTTCTCCTCTTGCTCCCAATCCCTCCCAGCATCAGAGTCTTTTCCAATGAATCAACTCTTCTCATGAGGTGGCCAAAGTATTGGAGTTTCAGCTTTAGCATCAGTCCTTCCAAAGAACACCCAGGACTGATCTCCTTTAGAATGGACTGGTTGGATCTCCTTGCAGTCCAAGGGACTCTCAAGAGTCTTCTCCAACACCACAGTTCAAAAGCATCAATTCTTCGGCGGTCAGCTTTCTTCACAGTCCAACTCTCACATCCATACATGACCATTGGAAAAACCATAGCCTTGACTAGATGGACCTTTGTTGGCAAAGTAATGTTTCTGCTTTTGAATATGCTATCTAGGTTGGTCATAACTTTCCTTCCAAGGAGTAAGCATCTTTTAATTTCATGGCTGCAATCACCATCTACAGTGATTTTGGAGCCAAAAAAAAATGAAGTCTGCCACTGTTTCCACTGTTTCCCCATCTATTTCCCATGAAGTGATGGGACCAGATGCCATGATCTTAGTTTTCTGAATGTTGAGCTTTAAGCCAACTTTTTCACTCTCCTCTTAAACGACAGAATGATCTCTGTTCATTTCCAAGGCAAACCATTCAATATCACGGCAATCCAAGTCTATGCCCCAACCAGTAACACTGAAGAAGCTGAAGTTGAACGGTTCTATGAAGGCCTCCAAGACCTTTTAGAACTAACACCCAAAAAAGATGTCCTTCTCATTATAGGGGACTGGAATGTAAAAGTAGGAAGTCAAGAAACACCTGGGGTAACAGGCAAATTTGGCCTGGGAATACGGAATGAAGCAGGGCAAAAGCTAATAGAGGTTTGCCAAGAGAACTGGTGGTTGCTATGCACTGGTCATAGCAACCACCCTCTTCCAACAACACAAGAGAAGACTCTACACATGGACATCACCAGATGGTCAACACCGAAATCAGATTGATTATACTTATAGGTAGGGAGTTAAAATAATGGAAGAGTGAAAGCCCACCTCTAACATATTTGTTAATGCAGTTTTCAGAAACTAACAAAAATGATTCTGAGTTTTACATACGATAATAGATAGACAAAGTTAGCTAAGCAAAGCAAAAAAGGGACTCATATATTAATATGTATTATAAAGCAACAGTAATTAAAAAGTTTCACACTGATAAAGGATTAGGTAGACAAACAATTGGAACAGAATGGAGAAATCAAGAGACATTGTTTCATTTCTATGTTTACACACAATAGTACATAAGAAACTGGCACAACAAACAGTGGCAGAATGATGGATTACTCAAATAAATGGTATTGCAACTGGCTGCTGCTACTGCTGCTACTGCTGCTGCTGCTGCTAAGTCGCTTCAGTTGTGTCTGGCTCTGTGCGACCCCATAGACGGCAGCCCACCAGGCTCCCCCGTCCCTGGGATTCTCCAGGCAAGAACACTGGAGTGGGTTGCCATTTCCTTCTCCAATGCAGGAAAGTGAAAAAATAAAGTGAAGTCGCTCAGTCGTGTCCGACTCCTAGCGACCCCATGGACTGCAGCCCACCAGGTCCCTCTGTCCATGGGATTTTCCAGGCAAGAGTACTGAAGTGGGGTGCCATCACCTTCTCTGTGCAACTGGCTAAGTGTTTGAAAAGACAGAGGGATTAGGTTCCTGCCTCACACCAAAGAGTAAAATAAATTTCAAGGAGATTTAAAAGATAAATGTAAAAAGAAAAATGACAAAAGTACTATAAAAGACAAGTTGGGTAAGTATTTATTTATCTAATCAGGCATTGTCCTATAACACATGAAATAAAGAACATTCTAAGGGGAAAAAACCTGAAAGGTTTGGCTATATAAATATGAAAAAAGTATGTCAAAATAATAACAATGCCCACTTCACAACATTATTATTCCTATTTGCCAGATGAGAGAATTGACACTCAGGTTAAATTACTACAACCTTAGTACCCTGGCACCAGTTTGAGGTATAGCAATGTGTCTCTCAGTAAATAGCATGTCCTAACTTGGCTATGTGTGCAGAGATCATATCTTCTCCAGGGGTCCCTGTATATCTAAATTCATGCTTTTCTTACAACTCTGTAAGTGAGCTTAGTTAGTGACCATAGGTGACTGAGGTCTTAATTAAAATTCCAGGAAGGTTTGCTACAGCCAGGATGTATCCCATAGAGAATCTGTGGGGAAAAGAAGCAACAAGCATATGTAGTTTTTGTTGTTGGCCTACAGATGGATTATGACCTAAACGCAGAGAAAATGGATTATTTCTCATCTTGATCTTATGTTGCTGATCTCAATCATGTAGTTTACTGCAACTAGTACCATTACTAATTACAAGGAGAAAATTTAGCAGCAAAGAAATTACCCAGGACAGTCTGAGTGGAAAGTTTACTTTTATCAAGTTTGAGTGCATCATCTGATATTATTCCTTTGCAAAGACAAACAATTGAATCTCAAAGCAAGAGATTATGGCTTTGAAGAAATGACTAGGCTAACTTAAGGTGTTATTCATAAAACACTTTCTTCTAACCAGTGAAAACTAAGCAATTTAGAGATAAATATGTAGAATATTATATTTTCTAACAAGAAAAAAACAGACTTGCAAAATGCAGGCTGTCATTTTCCTAAGGTACAATTTCCAACTCCTTTTGAAAACTCTTAGGGGTCAAGATCCTTCTCAATGTAATGCTTCTGGCTTCAAGACACTTAAAAATATGAAGAATACAAGCTAGAACAGCCTTTTAAAGATCAGCTGATACAACTTTATTTTGCATATAGAGATTTTAAGGTCAAGATTTTGAAAACCAATATGAAAAAGATGGATGGAGTATCATAACATTGTCAAAGAACACGGGTAAGAAATTCCTCCAAAAATAAATAATAATGGAAAAATAAAGAACTAAAAAGTCTCTATTTTCCAAGCAATCTAAGTTAAAATAATAGACAATATTTAACATTTATTGAGCATTCTTGACTATGAAATAGGTACTATTTTCATCCATATTTACGCATGATCCTTTAGGTTTTGCATATGTGGTCTACAGGAAAACATGTAAGGTTGTCAGGGTCCAGATGAAACAGCTCATCACACTCTTGTCCTGCCTCTGTTCACTTTCCAAATACCCTGGTTAGGTTACTCACCTTCCTCCTCTTTCCAACCTCTAAATGTAGGGGAATCCTATGGTTTTAAATATCTTCATGTCTCAAATGTTACCCCCCCTCCCCCCACAGAAAGAACTTTCCTGAATACCCAATAAAAGCAGGTCATCCTGTTATTATTTATCAAAGCACCATATCTATTCTTTCATAGCACTAACCACATCCTACAATTAACCATTTGTTTGGTCATCTGTTATCCATGCCCTGTTTCTCTTTGTATGTCACACTCTTTCACAGGATAGAAAACATCTCAGTTATTTATCATAGCACCTATAACACACAGCGCGACAAACAATAGCAGCTTAAAATAACTTTTATCAGGTTTCAGTGCTTCCATGCTATTCAGTATGCCATGGGTGGATAACAGGAATGTGTATTTTTTTAAAAAAAAGCATCCCAGTGATTCTGATGCAGGTGCTTTGCAAATTACCCTTTGAGAAACATGAGTGAAAGAGACTGAATTTTTTTTTAATGCTGCTGCTGCTGCTGCTAAGTCACTTCAGGCGTGTCCAACTCTGTGCGACCCCATAGACGGCAGCCCACCAGGCTCCCCCATCCCTGGGATTCTCCAGGCAAGAACACTGGAGTGGGTTGCCATTTCCTTCTCCAATGCATGAAAGTGAAAAAATAAGGTGAAATCGCTCAGTCGTGTCCGACTCCTAGCAACCCCATGGACTGCAGCCCACCAGTCCCCTCCGTCCATGGGATTTTCCAGGTAAGAGTACTGGAGTGGGGTGCCATCGCCTTCCCCGTTTTTTAATGAATACTTCTTTATTTATTCAAAATTTATTGAGGGCCTATACTGTACCAGATACTATGCTAGGACTAAGCCAAAGAACCATTTGACATAAAGCAGAAAAAAATAATAGGATAAAGTAAACAGTGTGGAAAACACAGAAAACTTTTTTAACACTTTGTTTTTACTGGTAACATAATGAAAAAGTGAGAAACAGCTTTCATATTTACACTTCACAGCAGGTTTCATGGACTTTACTAAGAAACAATTAAGCTTTGGGAGGCTTTATCTGGACACTGGGCAATTATAATAGCATGTGTACTTCAAAATAAATGCTTTCAAACTCTACAGGATGCAGAAAAATCATGTCGATAAAAAGCGGTTTTTAAAATGTCTTGTTTCAGCAGGTGATATCATTATATCTTAGCTTTTAGAATGCCCCCTCTTATTTCCTCACTCATTGGAGACTGCAATTTTCCACACACATGGTGCTCAATGTCCTTTTTTAGGTAAGGAAAATTCAAGAACTATTCAATTTATACCCAAATGAAAGCCATTAAAACAAGTGGATTTTTTAAACATAAAAACTGTAAGGCATCACAGCCAGAAATCAGCAATTATAGGACTTGACTTTTATCCATGATTCTCTAGATTTTCTTCCTTTGAATTCTAAATAACTTTGAGAGTTTTTTTTTTTTTTTAATCATAACTTTCTCCTCTGTGCAGTGCTGTTTAGAGAAAAATGATACAGTTTTGTGTTATTAATATAATTTAGTCATTCATTAACTTACTTAACAAATACTCATGGAAACCCAGATATGTACCAAGTCCCATGTTAGAAGTTAGGGAAACAAGTCGGACAGAAATACAGGCCTTCAAGGAGTTTCCATTCAAGTGTGTGTGGTAAGGAGGTACAATAAGTAATGCGCAGTTTGAGTGCTATGGGGGGAAGTAGGGCACATGAACAGTAGTATTGCAGATAGCATAAAAGGATGGTCAGGGAAGACATAACTGGGAAGTGATGTTTGAGCAGATTCTTGAAAGAGGTTAAGGAGAGAGACACGCAGATATCTGGGCAAGGGCCATTCCAGGCAAAGCAAATGTAAATATATCCAGGTGGGAGCATGTCTGGCAAATTTTAAAAAGATCAGAAAGATCAATACAAGTGAGTACAGTGGCTAAGGGGAGAGCCAGAGGAGAAGTAAGGGAGATGGGCAGGAGTAAAATCATAAGGACCTTATGGTAAAGTTTTTACCTTGGTAGAGAGACGAATCACTGGTTTTAAGCAGAGAAATAACATACTCCTTTAGAAATATCACTGTGGCTACAGTGTGGAGGACAGAGTACAGACAAATGCAGAGGCGGTGAGTCAAGTTAAGAAGATAATTGTTATAATCCAGGCTAGGAATCGTACCTTGGACAAGAGAGGTAGTAATGGGAGTGATGAATAATGAATGCAGAGGGGGTCTAAGGACTGAGCCCTAGAGTTGTTCAAAGTTTAGAATTGGAAAAGTGGAAGAGGGGTTCACTAAAGACACTGAGAAGGAGAAACCAGTTATAAGGAAAATCTAGAGATTGTAATATCCTTAAAACAAAGTGGAAATATTGTATCAAGGAGGAAGAAGCGATTACCTATATCAGAATTTCATTAAAAACCAAGCTATGTGAAGACTGAGAATGGGCTTTAAGATTTAGCAAGATGGATATGACTGGTAACTGTATTAGGCTATGAGGGCTGCTATAACAAAATACCATAGGCTGGGTGGCTTAGACAACAGAGATTTATTTGTTCACAGTTCTGGAGGCTACTGTCCATGATCAAGGTGCTCGCAGGTTTGATTTTTTCTGAGGCCTTTCTCCTTGGCTTGCAGACTCTTGCTGTGCCCTCACATGGCCTCTCCTCTGAAGCATGTGTCCTAATCTCCTCTTCTTAGAAGGACCCCAGTTCTATTGGATTGAGCCTCAACCAGTGACCTCGTTTTAATTCAATTATCTCTGAGGTACTGGAGTTTAGGACTTCAACATATGAATCTGGGGAGACACAATTCAGTCCACAATAGCAACCTTTATAAAATCAATTGCATACAGAATGGTAGTACTGAAAGCCTTAAGAAAAAGTTGGAGAAGAACCAAAGATAGCAAGTATAGATTACTCCTTCAAGGGCTTTTGCTATCAAGGGGAAGGAGAAGTGGGGCAGCAGCCAGAGGGAAATGAAATCAAGAGAGCTATTTATTTTGTTGGTTTAGAATGGGAGAAACATTAGTAACGGAGAAGGTGATGGCACTCCACTCCAGTACTCTTGCCTGGAAAATCCCATGGATGGAGGAGCCTGATAGGCTGCAGTCCATGGCGTCGCGAAGAGTCAGACACAAATGAGCAACTTCACTTTCACTTTTCACTTTCATGCATTGGAGAAGGAAATGGCAAGCAACCCACTCCAGTGTTCTTGCCTGGAGAATCCCAGGGATGGGGGAACCTGTTGGGCTGCTGTCTATGGGGTCGCACAGAGTCGGACACGACTGAAGCAAGTTAGCAGCAGCAGCAGCAAACATTAGTAGGCTATGTTTATGAGAAAGATCTGGGGTGGGGGGTGGGGGAAGATATAGAAAAGGAAGAAGAGAATTGTAAGGTGGATATTTTGGAGTTAGTGAGCAGGGTTAGGATTAACTGCAAAGGTTTCAGCTGGGAGTACAGACTTCATAGTAACAGGAACAAAGGTTGAGTGTATGAGCACAGAAGCTGGCTGGTGGGAAGATGTGGTGATATTAATAGTAATTTGAGGAAAATTTCTTCTGATTATCTCTACTCTCTCACTTAAACAGGAAGCAAGTGGAGGGAGTAGATGCTTCATTTTTGTAAAAGGAGAGGCATGAAATAGTCATCGAGGGTGTTAATGGAAATGGCTATTACAGCATAATAGCCACACAGATTTAAGGATCCATTTGAGGCTGGTGATGTTGGATTTAAAGTGAGACCACTTGGCATGATTGCATGAGTTTCTCCGACCACGTTTGATTTAACCAGGCTTGCTGCTGCTGCTGCTATGAAGTCGCTTCAGTAACGCTTGGGATTTTGTCAAATATGTGTGATTAAGAAGGGAGAGGCAACAAAGTTGAAGGTAATAATGGACTATGGACACTAAGACAATGTGGATGGAGGTGAGGATATGTTCATGGCAGCAGTGGGGCAGGGCTGGGGAGAGTTGATAGACAAAAATTAGCAGAGTCACTATACTGGGGGTCCCAGTGAGATAAAATAGTTCTTACCAGGGTAGGAGAGGGAGTGAGTTGGTGGTCAAGTATGATACTTAATATTGTGGAGGGTTTGGAGCTATTGATAATAATAAGATAAGATATGGCCATATGAACAAGTAGCAAAGTTGGGAAAGAAAATAAAACTAAAGAACAGGTCATGAAACTGAGAGGCCAGGGTGTTGGAATACATGAATATTGAAATCACCAAGGATTGAAATAGGAATGATATGGACAAGAGTGATAGTGTGCCAGAAGGTAAAATGTCTTTAATGCCTGTAGAGGAGTAAACTGGAAGTCAGTAGATGGCTAAAATATAGAAGCATGTGTTAGCCAGGGTTCTCCAGAGAAATATAACCAATAGAATTTAAAGATATTTGTTATAAGGAATTGGCTCACGTGATTACGGAGGCTGAGAAGTCCCAAGACTTGGAGTTAGCAAGGTAGAGACACAGGGGAGCCAGTGATATAGTCCCAGTCCAAGTCCAAAGGCCTGAGAACCAGGAGAGCTTATGGTATAATTTTCAGTTCAAGTCCAAAGGCAAGGAAAAAAACAATGTCCCAGCTCAAAGGCAGTTATGCAGGGGCATTCCCTCTGCATATTGAGGAAAGTCAGCCTTTTGCTTCTATTCAGGCCTTTGACTGATTTGATGAGACCCACCCACATAAGGGAGAGCAATCTGCTTTACTCAGTCTATCAATTTTAATGTTAAATTCATCTAAAAGCACCTTCACAGACACAGCCAGAATAATTTTTGCCCAAATATCTGGATATCCTGTGGCCTGGTCAGATTAACACATAAAATTAACTATCACAAGGGATAACAGGAGATATATAATAAAATAACATAAGATTCCAAGCTGGGAGGAAGAGGAAGAGAGAATAGTCTGTCATCAGCAAGGAAGAGCAATAAAAATACCTATCTTAACCCCAGGATCAATAGTAATTGGGGTGTGTTAGAGAAAAAGAAACCCATCATTTAAAAAGGCTACAGTGAGAGTCATTAGTGTAGAGCCAAGTTTCATTTAGATAAGGAGGTAAAGAAATATTAAGATGACGCTGATGTATGGAACAGTCTTATGGACTCTGTGGGAGAGGGAGAGGGTGGGAAGATTTGGGAGAATGGCATTGAAACATGTAAAATATCATGTATGAAACGAGATGCCAGTCCAGGTTCAATGCACGATACTGGATGCTTGGGGCTGGTGCACTGGGACGACCTGGAGGGATGGTATGGGGGAGGGAGGAGGGAGGAGGTTCAGGAGGGGGAGCACATGTATACCTGTGATGGATTCATTTTGATATTTGGCAAAACTAATACAATTATGTAAAGTTTAAAAATAAAATAAATTAAAAAATTTTTTAAAAAAAGAAATATTAAGAGAAGTTACTGAAAGTAAAGATTTTACTAAACACTGTCTCTGATATCTAGAATGCAAAGTAGATGGTTTTTAAGAGTTGATAAATAGTTGTTTGGTTTTTTAAGATGTACAAGATGACTATGGAGACAAGGAGAGCTGGGATACCTATGGACCTGAGATATAAAAGATAAAAGAACAAGATGAGATTAGTCCTAATGACTCCAAATCAAAATAGTGGTCAAGGGACTCTATTGCTAAGTAGAGAGGAAGGGTGGGTAGTTTTGTCTTGAGAGCAGGGCTGTTCAGTTTTATTCTGCTCTTCATAGTATCTCCCCCAGTATGGGAGATTTCATCCCTTAACATTTATTTTTTTGCTGTGGATTTTTATGAAAAAAATCATCCAGTATCTGATAAACTGTTATAATAGGCCCTTGCTTTACTCCATAAACTGTCATGCTGCTTAGAATGTAATTCCCTTGAAGACAGAGTCTACCAGGTGAATATTCACTCCAAAACTAGTTTTTCCTATAGAATCTTTTAACTTTTCCATCAGTGATTTTATATTGGCTGATTTCTGCCCATAGCGATAACCTGTTACATTGCTTCAATGCACTCCTTGTCTATTAAACTTATTAGGCCTATCCATCTCTTCAGGCCTTTGAGAATGGTCTGACAACTCCATCTCCCCCAGGGATCCACAGTTGGGAAAAGCAGGGCAAACACCCTGGTCCAACTCAGTCTAACCATAAAAATGCATTAGCCACAGGCTGAACGATACCCCCTCACACACAAATCCATGACTACACTATATCCTGGAAACTGTGAACATTATTTCTAAAAGGCAAAAAAAGACACACTGATGTAAAGAAAAGACTTTTGGACTATGTGGGCGAAGGTGAGGGTGGGATTATTTAAGAGAATAGCATGTATATTACTATATGCAAAACAGATTACCAGTGCAAGTTTGATGCATGAAGCAGGGCACTCAAAGCTGGTGCACTGAGACAACCCAGAGGGATGGGGTGGGGAGCGGGGTTCAGGATGGGGAGGACACATGTGTACCTGTGACTGATTCATGTTGACGTATGGTTTGCCACCACAATATTATAAAGTAATTATCTTCCAATTAAAACAAATTAATTTAAAAGTTTTTTTTTTAAAAGGGATATTTGCAGATGTAATCAAGTTAAAGATCTTGAGATGAGGCTATCATTCTTGCTTACAAGGATGATCCCTAAATTCAATGACAAGTGTCCTTTTAAGAGTGAGACTGAAGGAGATTTGACAGACAGAAGAGGAGGAGGCAAAATGACTGTCGGAGGAGCAATTAGAGTGATACTGGCCACCATAAGCTGAAAAGATAAAGAAAAAGACTCCCTCCTTGAGCCTCCAATGGGAGTGCAGACCTCCATGGACCTTAATTTCAGACTTCTGGACTCAAAAACTGTGAAGGCACAAATTTATACTATTTTAAGTCACCAAGTTTGTAGTGATTTGTTTCAATAGCCACAAGAAACTTCAGAGACTCACCCTTCAAATATTACTCTTTTCATGTATATTCACTCCTCTATTATATGTTTATTTGATGCATTTTATTATTCAAACAGAATCATGGTGTATTGATACCTTTGGGATCACATAGACCTGAATTTGAATCTTAGCTCGTAAAATTTGGGCAAGTTTTATATCTCACTGAACATCAATTTCCTGTTAAACAGAAGAATAATATTTTGAAAAATTGTAATAAATCGTAATAAACATTAGAGATCATGATAATGTTATACTTACCAGAGAGTTGGCATAATATACATATTCAGAAATGTTATTATATTCTGCATTCCATGAAAACACATTAATGATGCCTAACATTAAAATGTCCAAGAGATTGATACTCATATCTACATAAGTAAATCCACTGAAGACCCAGGACACATCCCCTCTTCTTGCAAACTGCTTCCATGTACACTTTTCTTTATCAATATTTCTTAACAAAGCAGCACCCAGGAATTCTAAAATCTAATCTTAATTTTCACACAGGCTTGTGAGGGTAATCTTGGGTACTTCCATTTCTACCTCAATTTCAGTGTCTACAAAAAGACTTAATATGCCTCGTAATACCAGTCCATCTTAAAGGAGATCAGTCCTGGGTGTTCATTAGAGGGACTGATGCTGAAGCTGAAACTCCAATATTTTGGCCACCTGATGTGAAGAGTTGACTCATTGGAAAAGACCCTGATGCTGGGAGGGATTGGGGGCTCGAGGAGAAGGGAACGACAGAGGATGAGATGGCTGGATGGCATCACCAACTCTATGGACAGTTTGAGTGAACTCCGGGAGTTGGTGATGGACAGGGAGGCCTGGCGTGCTACAATTCATGGCATCGCAAAGAGTCGGACACGACTGAGTGACTGAACTGAAGATACACAAAGACCTATAAAAGCCCATAAACATTTTCATCCTTGATGTGATCTGTATCACCATAGGGCCATTAACATAATTGACACTGGACCTCCATTTAAACAGTTACTTTTTTGCAAAACAGAATCATGAATGCCAGGGATTTAAAAGCAGCAGTCAAATCATTGTGTCAGGAAAACCAAGGCCATATATTTTATGTCCTCTTTGCTGAGATACCTCTGCAAGAGAAGTTTCACATAGTGTATAGTCAGATGTATAGTCAGAAGCCAAAGGAGGTTTCAGTATTTTGTTATCTCTTCCAAGTACAGTTGTAGATATTTTTAAATTAATTAAATTTAATTTAAAATAGCCTACTATTCAATGATTTTGAGGAGTTTATTTACACTCTATGAGCATTTTTCAAATTCTATCTAGCAATATCTTGATATAAAAAGACATCAAGATATTATTCTGAGATGACTACCATGGAGGAAATTTTCCAGCTTTATGTTAGCTTCAGAACTACATGTCCATAAAACAGTCTCTCTCAGGGTCAGGGCTCTGGTGTTGATATTATTAGCAAAGAGCAAAGTAAAGCTCAGTAAATAGATACTGTCTTCCCTTTTTGCTCTTTAACTCCTAAAAATGTGCTGACTGCCCTGCAACTGATCAAAACATTTTCCTCAGTTTTTGTGGAATAATCCAGTGTAAGTGCTAAAGGAGTATAAAGAAAGGGCAAGACTGAGTCTGATGCATGTATATTTGAGTCAAGGGAAGTAAGCTGAGACAGACCTACTCACTGAAGAAGTAAACATCTGAACCAAAGCACCAACTACCACAGAGCAAAATGTTATGCAAATACTACTACTACTACTACTAAGTCACTTCAGTCGTGTCCGACTCTGTGTGACCCCATAGACGGCAGCCCACCAGGCCCCGCCATCCCTGGGATTCTCCAGGCAAGAACACTTGAGTGGGTTGCCATTTCCTTCTCCAATGCATGAAAGTGAAAGGTGAAAGTGAAGTCGCTCAGTCGTATCCAACTCTTAGCGACCCCATGGACTGCAGCCTACCAGGCTCCTCTGTCCATGGGATTTTCCAGGCAAGAGTGCTGGAGTGGGTTTGAATAAATGTTTCTATCACAATTTCAAAAATTACTACCAATGTTGCTTATATTCTCCATGTGCAATTCTTCCAAAAGAAAGTTTTGAAATGACCAAAAATTAATACGCAATGCTTATATGACAAGAACATTTAAAGTAGTCTCTCAAATTCCATTGATCCATTCATATGTATGAGGGTAGCTACCATCACAGAGGCAGTTATAACAAGCTTACCACAGAGTGGAACATGGCATCCAGAATTCTTTTTTATTGCATCATTAGCAATTTTTGACCTAAAGATATATAAACTGAGTTTACTTATATACACTGCTTTAATTATTCTATGGCTGACTGAAAAGGTGGAAAAGGTGAAAGTGTTAATCATTCAATTGTGTCTGACTCTCTGACTCCATGGACTGTAGCTCATCAGACTCCTCTGTCCATGAAATTCTCCAGGCAAGAATATTGGAGTGGACTGCCAGTCCCTTCTCCAGCAGATCCTCCTGACCCAAGGATGGAACCCAGGTCTCCTGTATTGCAGGCAAATTCTTTACCATCTGAGCCATCAGAAGGAAACTGAAAATGAGAAGTATAGAAAAAAGAAAAGGACTTGGAAGTAAGGAGGTTTGTAAGAAGAAAAATAACTTCACAACAGTCAACTACTGCATGTAGATAAACATGGCTTCTGTGATGACATCTTTCAAAACCCATTATCTGTTATTCTCCAAAAGCATCCTTTAACCTCAAACTTAGATCTCTGGCATTTCCTAATTTCCTTAGGGTGGCAACATGAATCCAGTGTTTTCAATGATAATGAATTTTTTTTCAAATACCCCTATCTCTAGCAGAGCATAAGACTTTAATGTCACCTTTGAAAATAAAATAATATGGAAAGCAGATGCTGTGTACATTGTCAGTAAACCTCAGAAAGATTTCTACTCTTAGTTGTCTTTGATTACTACTTTTTTTTTGGTAAATTAAATAAGGAGATAATCAGTTCAGTTCAGTTCAGTCGCTCAGTCGTGTCCAACTCTTTGTGACCCCATCAATCACGTGCACGCGAAGGAGATAATAATGGCTCATAAAGTGCCGAAAACACTTTACAAAAAGAGCTCCATGCCATCCTTCTTTTGCAGAAAGGTGTACTTTTCTTCTTAGGGCATGCTCACTGAAGTCTCTCTCTTTGCTTTATTTAGTAAAGTAATGAGGCCTGAATTTTCTGATATCCCCCAAACTCCAGTTATCTCATGCACAAACCTCTTTCACAATGCTTGTTTAAAGTCACTCATTCATTCACTCAACCATTTATACAACACATATTTACTAGTACATACCAGGTGCTCAAGATTGTTTTAGATACTATTGTACAGTGGGGAATTAGACAAGCAAAAACCCGGACCTCAAAGAGCTTGCATTCTAATAGGAGACAATAAAAAAATCACATAAGTGATTCTTTTACAAATGCACCAACAGAGAAGTATGGCATAGTGAGAGTTTATAAGAGTAAACTGGTGTTGTTTAGGAAGGGGAGGTATTAGCCTAGTAAGGCCACTCTGAGAAAATTACATTTCAAGTAAGATTAGAGATACTTGGAGATACCTAGATAAAGAGAGGTGGGGAAAATTGTCCAAGGAAGAGAAACAGCCCAAATAAACCTATACATCCATGACCAATTGATTTTTTGAGAAGAGTACTAAGACAATTTATGGGGTTAAAATAATATTCCTTTCAACAAATGGTGTTGGGACATTGGATTGCTGTCGTCATTGTTGTTTAGTCACTAAGTTGTGTTCGCTCTTTGCAACCAAATGGACTATAGCCCGCCAGACTCCTCTGTCCATGGGATTTCCCAGGCAAGAATACTGGAGTCGGTTGCCATTTCCCTCTCCAGGTGATCTTCCCAACCTAGGGATCGAACCTGCATCTCCTGCATTGGCAGACAGATTCTTTACCACTGAGCCACCAGAGAAGCCTGAGACACTGGATAGCCACATGCAGAAAAATGAATTTAAACCACTGCCTCACACCATATATAAAAGTTAACTCAAAATGAACCAAAGGCCAAAATGAAATATCTAAAATTTAAAACTTTGAGTACTATGAAAGTATATATATAAAATATTCAGTTCAGTTCAGTTCAGTCGCTCAGTCATGTCCAGCTCTTTGTGACCCCATGGACCACAGCATGCCAGGCTTCTCTATCCATCACCAACTCCCAGAGCTTGCTCACACTCAGGTCTATCAAGTTGAACATAGAAATTATAAAAAAGGTGTTAATTGTTGTGACTCTGGGTTAGGAAATTGTTTCATAAGTATGACACAAAAAACACAACTAATCAAAGAGAAAATATATAAATTGGATTTCATGAAAATTAAACACATTTATGCATCAAAAAGTGAAAAGGCAATCCATCAAATAGGTAAAAATATCTGTAAATCATACATCCAATAATAATTAAGCATAGTATCCAGAACATATATGGAACTCTTTTATAAAAAGATGGCCCAATTTAAAAATGGGCATTTCTCCAAAAAAAAAAAAATATATATATATATATATATATATACAAATGATCAATAAGCACAAGAGAAAATACTTGCCATCATTAATCATTAGAGAAAAACAAATCAAAATCACAATGATAGACCACTTAACACCAATTAGGATGACTATAATTAAAAATGTGGACAATAAAAGGTGTTTCTGAGAATGTAGAGAAATTGTAAAACTCACATAATACTAGTGGGAATATAAAATGGTATAGCCACATTGGAAAACAATCTGGCAGTTCTACAAAAAGTTAAGCACAGAATTACATATGTCCTAGCAATTCTACTCCTAGATAGAAACCCAAGATAATTGAAAATAGATGTTGAAACAAAAGTTTGTACATGAATTTTCATAGCAGCATCATTTATAGTAGCCACAAATTGAAGACAACTCAAATTTACTTCAACTGACAAATAGAAAACCAAAATGTGGTATAAATGTGGTATATCCACACAATAGAATATTATTCAGCCGTGAAAGAAATGAAATACTGATACATGCTACAACAATTTTATGCTAAGAACAAGAAATCAATCACAAACCATATATCACATGATTGTATTTGTAAAAAATGTCCTGAATAGGCAATCCACAGGGACAGAAATTAGTAGTTCCCAAGCATAGGGATGAGGTGGGGGGATGGGGCAATAAGGAGTAACTGCTGATAGGTATGGGATTTCTTTCTGAGATAATGAAAAGTTTCTAGAATTACATAGTGGTGATGGCTACACAATTTTGTGAATATCATAAAAGTTCTGAACTGTACATATAGAAAGGTAAATTTTATGATATGTAAATTATATCTCAATAAAAAGATAATTTTAAAAAAGAGTAATACAGACATAAATGTTATGTTATAGAATTTAAGTACTTTCTGAAGAAATGGGAATACAGAAAGACTTTGAGTGAAAAAAGTGGTAAGATTTACATTTCAGAAAGACAACACTAACAGCAATGAAAAGAACAGATTAGAAGGAAGAGAGCCTGAAAGAAGAAAAGTCATCTAGGAGTCTATACAAATAAACCTGGCAAGCAATGAGGTTTTATTATACTAAGGAAATCACAGCTGAAAAGAAAGGGACAAATTGAAAAGGTATTATAGAATGACCTATTTCTAACAGCACTGACCAGACTTGCTACTGAAATAATTGAGTATAGGCTGTTTTCATTGATAAAACAAAGTTTTATTATCGATTATTTAGTGGAATTAAAGTAACATACCAGGATTTATAAAACCAATTGTGTTTATTTTACAACAAACTGTGAATAAGTTTATGGTTCCTAAAATATGAATTATTGTTTCCAAAAGAGAACTATTTTATAATGTTACCAAGTTGCTTTTTTTTAAATTTTCACTAAAACCTATCCAGAATAAGTACTAATTCTATGTTTTACATTAGTATTCATTGTATTAAATCTGAGCAATATAGAATAATTGGGCAAACATTCTCTTTCATACTAATCCCATCTAGGGTAAATATTGATAAATTTTTGGCTTTTATCTTCCTGTTCTTTTATTCCTATTGTATGTATTTGTATACATACACACACATTTTAAAATACTATGTTTTTAAATATTTAGGTTATAAAATATTCATAAATATCATCATACTTTACATGTATTTATAAAGTACTTTTATGCTTAACAATTCCTATTGGAATGTCCCCTCAAAAATACAAGGAAATCATTATTTTTACCCTTGCAAGGTAGCTCATGGGCTTCCCAGGTGGCACTCGTGGTAAAGAATCTGCCTGTCAATCCTGGAGACATAAGAGACGAAGGTTCAATCCCTGGGTCGGGAAGATCCCCTGGATTAGGAAATGGCACCCCACTCCAGTATTCTTGCCTGAGAAATTCCGTAGGAGAGGAGCCTGGTGGGCTACAGTCCATAGGGTCGCAAAGCATTGGACATGACTGAGTGACTTAGTACAACAACAAAGTAGTTCATGGGGATGTAATTTATCATTATTTGTCTATCTCCTTTGATGGACATTTAGGTTTGGGGGGTGTTTGGGGGGCTTGCTTTTAAAAAATGAGTCACCCCAGCATCTTTGTCAAATCCTGTACTGTTTCCTATAAGTATTCCAGCAATTGTGGAAAATGGAGATAAAATTACAGGGGTTCAGAGTTGGAGTGGACAGTGACAGTTGCTCATTTTGAGGGCTACTTTGCTATTAAATTAGAGAAGAACCTGCAGAGTGGCCCACTAATGAAAATATTTCAGATTATAAACAAGGAAATGAAGGTCCATGGGAGACAGACAACCTGAAACAAGGTATTACTTTCAAAAGGCAGCGTGAAACTGTAAAAAGAGTACAGAACTCAAGTAGGAACTCTGGCTTACATTCTAACTTTTTTTATCATGAACAAGTTCTAGGGCATCTCAGAGACTTAATATTCCAAATGTAAATAAAAATATCTCTTCACTGAGTTGGCGTGAGTCTCACATAAGAAATTGAATATGAAAGTAACTTTTAAAGTGTCAAATATTGTTCACATATCAATTAATTCTTAATACTCATTCTTAATATCCAACACTTTGATGTGCTAACCACATTTTCTGTTAACACTCCAAATTCCCCAATACAGTGGCTTTCTACCAAAACACACAACTAGCATAACAGCCAACCTTATACTCCTATTTTACTAAATAATACCTATTGAAGAAAAGAATGATGTTAATATTTATTGACTACCAGATAAGATACTAGGCAGTTTTTTCTTATACTAGCCCTAAGATATAATTATTCCCATGACATAGACACAGAAGTTTAGAACCAGAGAAGTCAAGAAAGCTGTTTAGGTCTGGCAGAGTAAATCTAAGGCAAAGCTAAACAGGGATCAGCCTTTCTGATTCCCAATACATTCTCACTGAACTCAAACTTTGTGTGAGGAACAATCCATTTTCAACTTGCAGCAAACAAAACTTTCCATGTATCCTTTTTTTTTAATCTCTTCTAATGTCCATTTTCTGGTGCTAATTTCACCTTCACTTCTTATTCCAATGAACAACAGATTTGTTTTTTCCCCCCATATACATATTGATGGGATCTGCTACACATGCAGTGCCTCTTCTTCACAGATGGCTAAAACCCTTCTATTTTTCTTCTTGTTACAGAGGGGATAAAAAGTTGTTTCAAAAATTGAGACTAAAATTGATTCTAGTTTTGAAACACACACACAAACACACACACAGCTGTAGTGAGAAAATATTCTAAGTCATTAATTCACTTTTTACTTTTCAGGTTGTCCCACCCCCAGAGCTGAATCTTATTCAATCCCTCTCAAAGGTTAGCTCATGTTTCTCAGGGATAGAGATTATCTTGGGTGATTAAGAGATAAGAACTACTGAGCAGCAGAGACAAGAATAGAAAGTACAGGATGTTGATTCTGAAAATAATGTTAGAAACCATCTAGGTACATTAGGTACAATGAAAACATGAAAGTGCTATGGAAATGTTTTGAAAACAGAATGGAGAGTCAGATTTGTCTCATTTCAGAAAAATGGGAAGTATGCAACGTACAGGTCACTAACACTGAGTTATTTCTGCCAGAGAAAAGAAAGGCTGACTTATAGCTTTACTGAGCATGAACAGCGTTATTGGAAAGGAGGCAAGATACTGAAAGGTTCCTAGATGCACTCCCACAGAAGGAAAGAAACAAGGGAAAAAATGGCAAATAACACTCCCAACAAGAATACTGCTGAGAAAAGAGATGTGATTTATATCACCCATCATAACACAGCACATCACCATCAACTTAAAAGATATAAAGAATTCGTAGCTACACAACAAGAGAACAAATAAAAAATATGTGACTCAGGAATATGCACGAGTCAACAGAAACTTAAGCATGAGCTCGCGACACTTGGCAAAGAAGTTGGATAAAACAAAACTGTCATATATGAAGCCAAACAGGAAGCAACACAAAGAATGAGAGAGATATCTGAAATCACTGAAAAGGACAAAGAGAATAGGACTGACCGAAGTAAAGAGAACAAAATGTAAATGAAGAAAAAATTTGTAAAAAATCTGAGAAAATTTAAGATATAGAGGGCAGGTAAAAGAGAGTTAACATAAATATCACTATGCATTATACATATTTAAATAAATAATTACGAAAGTTTTGCAGAAAGGAATCAGATCTCGAATCTACATATTAAATGGTCACACCAGGTTACACAAAAACATGACCAAAAAAATGAGTAATACTTCAATTCAGTTCAATCGCTCAGTCGTGTCCAGCTGTTTGCGACCCGATGAATCGCAGCATGCCAGGCTTCCCTGGCCATCACCAACTCCCAGAGTTCACTCAAACTCATATCCATCGAGTCGGTGATGCCATCCAGCCATCTCATCCTCTGTCGTCCCCTTCTCCTCCTGCCCCCAATCCCTCCCAGCATCAGGGTCTTTTCCAGTGAGTCAACTCTTTGCATGAGGCGGCCAAAGTACTGGAGTTTCAGCTTTAGCATCAGTCCTTCCAAAGAACACCCAGGACTGATCTCCTTTAGGATGGACTGGTTGGACCTCCTTGCAGCCCAAGGGACTCTCAAGAGTCTTCTCCAACACCACAGTTCAAAAGCATCAATTCTTCAGTGCTCAGCTTTCTTCACAGTCCAACTCTCACATCCATACATGACTACTGGAAAAACCATAGCCTTGACTAGATGGACCTTTGTTGGCAAAGTAATGTCTCTGCTTTTGAATATACTATTTAGGTTGGTCATAACTTTCCTTCGAAGGAGTAAGCGTCTTTTAATTTCATGGCTGAAGTCACCATCTGCAGTGATTTTGGAGCCCAAAAAAATAAAGTCTGACACTGTTTCCACTGTTTCCCCATCTATTTCCCATGAAGTGATGGGACCAGATGCCATGATCTTAGTTTTCTGAATATTGAGATTTAAGCCAACTTTTTCCACTCTCCTCTTTCACTTTCATCAAGAGGCTTTTAATTCCTCTTCACTTTCTACCATAAGGGTGGTATCATCTGTATATCTGAGGTTATTGATATTTCTCCTGGCAATCTTGATTCCAGCTTGTGCTTCTTCCAGCCCAGCATTTCTCATGATGTACTCTGCATATAAGTTAAATAAGAGGGATGGTATGGGGAGGGAGGAGGGAGGAGGGTTCAGGATGGGGAGCACATGTATACCTGTGATGGATTCATTTTGATATTTGGCAAAACTAATACAATTATGTAAAGTTTAAAAATAAAATAAAATTAAAAAAAAATAAGCAGGGTGACCATATACAGCCTTGATGTACTCCTTTTCCTATTTGGAACCAGTGTGTTGTTCCATGTCCAGTTCTAACTGTTGCTTCCTGATCTGCATACAGATTTCTCAAGAGGCAGGTCAGGTGGTCTGGTATCCCCATCTCTTTCAGAATTTTCCACAGTGTATTGTGGTCCACACAGTCAAAGGCTTTGGCATAGTCATTAAAGCAGAAACAGATGTTTTTCTGGAACTCTCTTCCTTTTTCCATGATCCAGCGGATGTTGGCAATTTGATCTCTGGTTCCTCTGTCTTTTCTAAAACCAGCTTGAACATCTGGAAGTTCACGGTTCACATATTGCTGAAGCCTGGCTTGGAGAATTTTGAGCATTACTTTACTAGCGTGTGAGATGAGTGCAATTGTGCGGTAGTTTGAGCATTCTTTGGCATTGCCTTTCTTTGGGATTGGAATGAAAACTGACCTTTTCCAGTCCTGTGGCCACAGCTGAATTTTCCAAATTTGCTGGCATACTGAGTGCAGCACTTTCACAGCATCATCTTTCAGGATTTGAAATAACTCAACTGGAATTCCATCACCTCCACTAGCTTTGTTCGTAGTGATGCTTCCTAAGGCCCACTTGACTTCATATTCCAGGATGTCTGGCTCTAGGTCAGTGATCACACCATCGTGATTATCTGGGTCGTGAAGCTCATTTTTGTACAATTCTCCTGTGTATTCTTGCCACCTCTTCTTAATATCTTCTTTTTCTGTTTTTTTTTTTTTTTTCCTTTCCTAGACCCACTGTCTTTTAGCATTGAATGTTATTTTCTAGAAGACTGAGGCCATCCTAATATTTTTCATTCACAATTGACTTGATACTTTTGTTGAATTTGTGAATGAAAAATATTAGGTTGGCCTCAGTCTTCCAGAAAATAACATTCAATGCTAAAAGACAGTGGAGCTAAGAAAGAAAAAGAAAAAGTACCTATAACAAAACTGTCATTCACCATCAAAACTTCAGACTACATAGTTTCCAGGAATTTTATAGGGTTCTTTACATTTTGAAGAAACAACTAAAAATGGAAAAAGAAACTAGCTAACAAAAAGACATTGAACGAATATTAGACTAAGTAGTTATTATTTAATTCAGTTATCTGATATACTAAGATTAAAACACATGGAGGATTATGGTCACAGGAATAAGGAACTTCTCTGATGGCCCAGTGGTTAGGACTCAGTGCTTCCACTGCAGGGGGCGCACGTTCAATCCCTCCTCAGGGAACTAAGATCCCACCTGTCACATGGCATGGCCAAAAATTTTTACCACTATAAAAATAAATATTTGCAACATATATCATCAATCCCTAATGAATAAAGAGCCTCTAAGAAATTGAGAAACACCAACAATCCAAGAGAAATTTGGGCAAGGATATGAAAAACTTAAGCAGGTCTAGAATATAGGAAATTCCATAGGACAAAATGACCTGGTTTACTCAATAAATAATTTACAGGGGAAAAAATATGGAGGGTCATTGTTATTAGTTAAAAGAAAGTTTTAGAGATATATAAACCAAAGGCACTGTGTCGACATTTTTGAAACCTAATTCAAACAAATAATTAAAAACACTTGTTAAAGTTACTGTGGATATTTGAATATGGAGTATTAAATATTAAGGAGTCATTGTATTTTAGTACATGATGGTGATGATATTATGGATTGTTTTTAAAGGCTTATCTGTTAGAGAAACATACTGAAATATTAAAGGGTGAATTAATATGACATCTGAAATTTTATTTTAAATATTTCATTAACATTATAAGAAAGCAAAGGGATAGGTGAAGCAAAAATGTTGGTAAGTTTTGAATATGGAGATGGGTCTATGGGGACTCATTATATTATTCTCCCTACTTGTGAACATGTTAAAAATTTAATTATGTTCATTCAAATGAGCAGTTCTAAAAGCCCTGTATGGCAGTGCAATTATCTGTGTCTGGAGAACAAAAAGTCAGACACAACTGAGCGACTGAACTGCACTGACTGAGAGAACAAATAAATCAGAAATACCTCAATTACTTCAGTTACCACTGAAATACCCTTTGCTTTCCTTTACTGTTATTATTTGTTTTAAAAGTAACAATTTTAAGTGAGGAATGTAAGAGTCTTGTGACAGTTTTTTATCTTGAGCCGACTGACTCTGAACTGACTGGTCATGTAAGAAGGGACTTTGGCTAAAATGGGCTTCCCTGGTGGCTCACAGGTAATGAATCTGCCTGCAATGTGGGAGACCTGGGTTCAACCCCTGGGTCGGGAAGATCTGGAGAAGGAAATGGCAACCCGCTCCAGTATTCTTGCCCAGAAAATTCCATGGACAGAGGAGCCTGGCAGGCTACAGTCCATGGGGTCACAAAGAGTTGAACATGACTGAGTGACTAACACTTGATTAAAATAGAAGAATTACATCATTATAATTCTGCTCATGAAATCCTTTGTTATTAGGGTGGGGGAAGAAGGTATGTAAATATTGTGGATATTAAGAAAAGTTAATTTGTTATTGATCATAAGTGAGATACCAGGAGGTACATTAATGCTGCTATCTAACTATTCTGAAACCTCCTTTTCAGCATCTCACCACCACCTCCCCTAATTCATCCAGGGGAGGGCTTCTGCTCCTTTAACAAATCTTGCTATGCAGTTCATAATTATTTCAAGCAAGCTATTATCCATCACGGGTTAACTGCATTGTTGTTGTTTTTTGTTAACTCTCTGGACAATACAATATTTAAGATAACAATAACAGAAGCATTTCAGACAAGAAGGGAAAATATGCAAGGGGAATGATCAGAAGTAGGGGTTCCAGCACTGTCGAAGGACACCAAACAGGTCATAGTTCCTTGTATTTAATTTTAGGAATAAGTGGGCATAAGACTGTAGGAAATATACTTGAACTACTGAGTAATGCAAACTACCAGACACTTCTAATGCTGCTTTAGCAAAATTCATGCAGGCATGCACGCTAAGTCTCTTCAGTCATGTCTGACTCTTCACAACCCTATTGACTGTAGCCCACCAGTCTCCTCTGTCCATGGGATTCCCCAGGCAAGAATACTGGAGTGGGTTGCCACGCCCTCCTCCAGAGGAACTTCCAGACCCAGGGATCAAACCTGAGTCTCCTGCATTGGCATGCAGGCTCTTTACCATAAAGCCCAGCAAAATTCTTATTTCAAAGCAAATAATATATATACTTCATACAATTACCCCACATTGATCATTCATCAAGGAAAACATTCTCAGGAATGTTCTAAATTCAGATACCCCTTTATTAGCTTCATTTTAATTGATTTAAGAAGTTAAAAAATTATTTAAATTCATTTATTTAAAAAAAATATATTCCACTAATTTCAAGAAGACATCTCCCTCTACTTCCAAATCACTGTTATAATAACAGAACATAACCAAACATAATGTGCATAATGTACCTCTAGCTTTACATACAATCCTGCAAAACACAATAACATAGGATTAATGGATGGCACTGCTTACCTACTCAAATGATTAGAGAAATTCAATCATACTTTGGAAGATTTAATATGATTCCATGAGTATGATCTACAATATGATTGATTTCATTAACAGCATAATTTCAGTGACCTTTTCAAGTCCAGTGTGGTGGGAATTCAGGAGTCTGAAGTTCATAACTTGCTATTTCAACATTTTCACCTACTTTTAATAGTTTCCATCTGAGTGGTGACACTCTGTTCAGATGTGCTTATCTGCTTCTCCATTCTTTTCTGCTGTGCTTATGCTACAATCAAACTATCATGAATTCCTCCCATGGGAGTCATGCCCTTGCTAGTATTGATACTTTTATTGCAGAATCTGCCCCCAAGGTAGCCAGATTCTTAACACTGCCCCTCTCTGCAGCTCACAGCGTAACCTGCTCCTCCATGACACCTGAAGGACACGAACACACACACACACACACACACACACAGAGTCAGCTCACACCCATGCATACATGCCCAGGATGTGTGCATTTCAGATTCCAGAAGCTCCTGGCCTAGCTGTCATGAGTGCTACTCAGGCACTGCATTGGCATCTTCACTGATCAGAGACCCATACTTCCCCATGAAAAGAAAGGACTCACTTGGTTTGGTGGTAGGGAGGAGATCTCATCTATTCATGCCTTCAACTTCCACCCTGAAAAGGTCACCCTCAAATCTAATCAGTTTAGATTCTCTTTCTGGACCTTACCTTGTAGTAAGGTAGCATCCTAATTTTGGCCCAAGGCACCATAAGAGCAACAAATTGAAATCACCATGAGGCCAAGAACTACATTTATTTGACCACCATATCTCTTTCTCCTCTAAGTCTACCCAGGCCACTGATTACTTTGGATGACTGAATTTTGGTTTCGCTGGGTCTCATTCAACTCTCAGCTCTTGACCAGCACTTTCCCACATCCACCCCCAGGATGGACCTCAACTTCCTCTGCTACATCGTTATCTACCCCTGTCACACCCTCCAGAAACAACCTGCTTAGGCTGGAAAAATGACTCCTGCTCTGGACTTTGCCTCTTCACCAAAGTAACTGTAAACTGGCTTTTTATCTGACTTCGTGCCAGATCCAAAAGAGTAAACAAAGTCTCGTGCTGCTCCCATTTCCACTATCCCTGAGCCTACCCTGCTTCTATGGACTCCTGACATTTTCCTACTGAGGCCAAGGTCATAGCAAGAGATCTGTTTCTGGAATGATGCTTCGGTTCCCAGGCCTAAGAGTAAGAGCCTAAGTTTACTGAGTGCTCACCGTGTAGCAGAGACAGTTCAAACTATCTCATGGGTGTGATCTCACTGAATCCACACCCATAAAATACCCAGGAGAATGATCAGGATCTCATTTAACCCACACTGTGAGGTTTACCAGTACAAATAAAAGAACACTTAGCTTCGAAAGGTCTTAAACAACAAGGAAATTCATTGTCTAAATTAGAAGTTCTAAGGTAGGGCTGGCTCTGGACATGGTACAATGAAGACACTGGGGCAGATACAGATAAGAACTCAGAACAGCTCAAATCCTCCATGACAGGTCCTGGCTGGCATAGGCAGCCCCCACAACCGGACCAAGGTTCCCTGACTTAACACTGCTGCGACTTAACTGGGTAATTGCCTCACAAAGGTATGCAGTTTCTTCTCAACACTCACCCCACTACCTCAGTGCCTCTGAGCCCTCCGGGCCCACAAAGAGATTTCAGCATAGCTCAGATAGCAGCAGTACAAGATCTAGGAATCTTGTCAGTTTCTTCAGGCAGGAATCTGGGGCACATGGATGGGTAGGAATTCTAAGGGGATCTGCCTGAGGAAGATGAAACGTTCAAATCGGGCTCCATTTAGTATGCACACATTTATCCAGGATCTGGGATTTAATGTTAGCTCAAGCATCTAAAAGGGGTTTTAAAACAATGTGCTACACTATGTATTGAAGCCCGAAATCAATAGCACCCAACAGGCATTAAGAGTTAAGAGGCAGAACATCTCTGACCATGTTGAGGAAGAACCCCAAAGCTCATGAAGATAGAAATATTGTGTGTCCTGACTTGTACTTGTTGTTCCAGTCTAATTATTAATAGTGCCCCCTTGAAGTTCTCTCTAAAGTGTCCCAGTTTGGGATGCTGTGCCACCTGTCTGCCTCAGCCACCCCTTACCCATGCCACCTCAGAAGCACCAGAGAACACTCCCTTCACCAGGGCTATAAGAAAGGCGTCAGTGGGGGTAGTACGTGTTTCCCCATAAAGCCCTGTGGTAACTGTCCTCTGGAGCTTAGTCGTGACAGTGGGGAGTACAGAGATTGAACGTTGAATTAGATTCCCTGATATCAGTGGGAATAATGAGAGTCAGGCTGAAAGTGGCAAAGGCCAATGATAGCCCTTAACCATGAAAAGACACTTTTTGGTATTTTTTTTCGGTAGTGCTTGAAATTTATTGAAAAGAATGCAAATGCTTTTTCCAGGTAGCATTGAGGAGCTGGGCTGAGTACCTGCTTTTGTTTGTATTGTTCGGTTTTTAGTATTTTTGTCCAAATGCACACCTCGATGGGACTGCTGCAATTTTGAAACAAAGATGACAGGTGTGCAAAACTGGTGCATAGGAGAAATGTCAACAATTGGGTTGCCAGGCACAATGGGCCCCTGCAGCAATCTCGTGGGGCACGAGGAAGACTCAGAGTTAGTACAGAACAATTAATCAAGTTGAAAGATTAGCCCCTGGGGAGGGGGGTGGAGTTGTTGGTGAGCAGTCCAAATCAGTGTCCCAGGAGGTGTAGCCCACAAAGGCATATTCTAGGTTGCTCCTGATCTCCAAAGGCCGGGTCTGTCGCTGGAATCTGATGGAGCGTGCTTGGGTGGCAGCGCAGGTCGCTGGGCAGAGGTGCAGGCCTGACAGTCGGCAGGGCAGAGTATAGGCTGACCGGTTTGTAAGAGGAGCTTGCCCTAGAGCTGGGGCTCAGAACACAGTTCTAATGAGCGGTGAGGGTCCTGGGGCTGGCCAGAGTGGGCAGCAGAGCGCACTTCAGAGACGCCCCAGCCTCAGCAGCAGGTGACTGGAGAGCACTATGCCTGGAACAAAGACAAGCACTACGGCAGAGAGTGGAGGGTGAGGAAGACAACCAGAGGGGAGGGAAAGGCCAGGGGATCACAGCGTTAGGGGAGCGCGGCGGCTCCGGGCGGGGCGAGGCGGGGAGGCAGGGGGGTGGCGGCGGGCAGTGCCCTTCCCCCTCCTAGGCCCGAGGGTCTCCGGGCCTAATAATCATCTTCTTCATATTCGTCTTCGTCTTCTTCGTCGTCATCCCAGCCAAAACACTGTTTCATCTCATCGAGGAAGGCCCGGTAATCGCCCAGGATGGGGCTATCCATCTCAATGTAGGGCACCACCCACTCCTCGGCTTCCCCGGTGAGCAGGCTGATCAGGAATGCCACCTTCATGGCGTCGTTGCAGAATCGGTTCTCGTTGACGAGCATGTAAGACGCCGTCTGCACGATAAACTCGGGGAGCCGAGAGCTCTCGCCGTCAAACGTTTCAGGGAAGGGCACAGGGCAGCTCGGCGGACGTACCTGGCGCAGCAGGGTGGCCCTCTCGCACACCAGCAGCCGAAGCTGTTCCATGAGCTGGCTGTTCTCGATGCTAAGGGCGCGGTGCCGCATCAGAAGCGCGTGCAGCAGCAGGACCAGCTCATCCACCATGGCGAACAGCTTGGAAAGGCAAGGCAGGGCACAGCTCGATTCGGCCGGGATAAGGTGCGCTCGGAGGCCTCGCAGGAAGTGCGTGTCGGCGGAGACGCGCGGTGGCTAGGGGCGAGGGGCGGTGCGCGCAGGGGTCCTGGAGGCGGCGCAAGCTCCGCCCACACAGCCGAGCTGACAGCCCCGCTCCGGCGCCGCCCGGCTGGAGGGGGCGGGGCCGGGAAAGACAGGGGCGGGGCCGGGAAAGACAAGGGGCGGGGCCGGGGTGGCGCGGACAGGGGCTTGGGGTCCGCGCTCGCAGGTCTCGGGGCCGCTGGATAAAGGCGAAGACCCAAACTTGGATGTGGGTCGGGCCATGGCTTGGACTGTGCAGGCGCGAAAGACCCATCTCTCAGAGAGGTTCAACCTGCTCAGGTTTATAGGACTCACCACCCTTCAGCCAAGCCGACTCATACATCTCGGTGTTCCTTGGAGGGCCAGTGGCCCCTGGGTTCCCTCTGAGTGGTTTTAACACATTTCTTGGCTTGTGAAATCTCCCTCACCCAAAGAACCGTTAGCAGTGCTGGCTGCACGCCAGCGTCACACCCTGTAAGAGTTATGAAAGACCCTCAGGGGTCCTGTCTTTCATGACAAAATGATATTTAAAAGGGACTTTTCTTTGGTTGGAAAATAGTATTGTGTACTTCTATGCCTTTGTTTAAAATTATTTTTGTAAATAGCAAAGTGTAAAAAGTTCTGCAAAATTTAGCATCCAATCACCATTTTCAGGAGTCCTGCCTATCTTTGACTCTACTTCTGTCCTAATGTTAGTGTTCCTTGACTACTGGGTATTTATTCCTGCTTAACAATAAACACTTGTGTTTTAAAAATGGCTTTGCTTTTCTACTTTGAATGTGATTATTCAAATAGTTGACAAATGAGTTGGGGAGACAGCCTCCGGGCCACCCCATTCTGTTGGAATGCATTTTAAAATATATTCCCAGTCAAATCACTTCTTGTTACTTCTACCAATAACACCTGGTCCCAGCCGTCCTTTCTCACACAGGCTGTTGAAACTAACCACTTAACTTCCATTCTTCTCTTCCTATAGTGTATGTATTCCCCAGAGAAAGGACGGGACTCCTTTAGAACAAAAGTTAGATCACTTCCCCTCCCTGCTGTAAACCCTCCAATAGTTTTCCCTTCTCAGTCCAAAGAAAAACCAAAGTCTTGATAATGGCCTACCAGGCCCTGCCTCATCTGTGCCTCCTCTCAGTTCCTGCTGTGCTCTAACCATATTGTTCTCCCTGCTGATTCTCGCACACAAGTAGCTTTGGCCCCAGGATCTTTGTACTTTCTATTTTTTCTGCCTTGGAAGGCTCTCTCCTCATTTAACTGCCTGACTCTTTCTCCCTCGGGTTTCAGAGAGGACTTTCCTAACCACTTCACCTATCAGAGCACCCCATTCTCTGCCAGTAATCTCTAACCCCTTGCCTCACTTCATTTCTCTACACAGCATTTATCACACCAGTAGCCATCATATCATACAGCACTTTGTGTATTTGTCAGCCTCCACTTTAATATGGAAGTCTGTGTGGACAGAGGCTTTGCTTTGTTGATTGCTCTATCCATAATGCAAGAAAAATGCCTGGCCCACAGCAAAACTCCATAAATATTTGGTGGATGAAAGAATCTCAGGGTTCAGATGTTAAGATAGAATTTACAAGTGGTGGCAGCATAGAGTGTTCAGAAATGCTCAAGTTGTCTGGTATGTTCTATCTCTGATCATGAATATTTTCCACTGTGAAATTATGGCTGACATAATAAAAGTGGCAAAATAAAATTTTTAAACCCTACTCAGTCCTTTTGCAATATAATTCGATGGACATCCATGGAAGTGAGAAGCTGAGAAAGAGGAGTGAAACGAGACCAAGTTCCAAGGGAGAGGAGGAGGATCCCACTGCGGTGAGTGTGGGCAGGGAAAAGGACAGGCAGGTAGGACTATGAACCCTTGAACTCTCCTGGGATGTGAGCTCCCCCACTGGATCAGAAGACCCTTGAAACCAATCAGGGACCCTCTCTCATTCATCCTTTCATCTTCTGCATCTGAAAGCATTAACTAGTTGCTCCATAAGTGTTCAGTGGCTGGAATGAAGGGACAAGAAGTGGTAGAGGTAGGTTTCTGGGCCTCCTGCTCATTCACAGCTCAGGGTGGAAGGTGAACCTGCCTGGGGCCGCAGTGAGTATCCATCTCTACTTTCCAGCTTTAGACCCTAATTCTGGATGATAGACCCAGGGTTTTAGTCCTGGAAGCACACATCCTGCGGCAGGCACTGGATCTGGTGATTGACATGGGTTGTCTTGTTGACCTTTGCACAGGGACCATACGTGGGAATGGGCCCTCTGGGAGCCTGAGACCCAGAAGTTAAAGCAGTATGTTGGTGGTACGATAGATACCACTGGCTCAGCTTCTCTGATTGCTGTGCCCATGCACTTCCACTGAAAATTATTTCTGTACTGGACTTCTGTGGATTAGGAAGGTCTGTTGAGGACCCAGAGATGATTAGACCCTTGCTGTCCTACTCCCATTCCTACAAACCCATGACAGAGGAAATCAGGGAGGAAACCAGAGGAATCAACCACTAGTATTACCTCTTAGAGGGCTCTGCGTACCTAGAGAACAAGAAGTGCCCAGGCCAGAACCGACCACAGAGCTGAGCAGGGATTTTGTGAGGTGCAATGGCAACCCACTCCAGTACTCTTGCCTGGAAAATCCCACGGACCAAGGAGGCTGGTAGGCTACAGTCCATGGGGTCACAAAGAGTCAGAGATGACTGAGCAATTTCACTTCACTTCACTTCCCAACTTGGAGGGAGAAAAAAAGAGACAGGCAGTCCATCAGTGACTCATGAGGGAAGCAGTTGGGAAGAGGCTGGTAGTATCACTAGATAAATTATATAGAATTGTAATGCTCATATTAACCAGCTTCCTGGTGCCTGTGAGGCTGTCCCACCAAGGTCAAGGCCTACCAGACCTTCCTTGCCCATTTATCCCACTTACGACTGCATGGCGCCTTCCTTCTTCCCCTTTCTCCTCTAAAGTGACCCTTCAATGTTCCTTTATGGCTGTGTGAAGATGCTAGCGGCAATAAGTACACCATATGACTTATCTCAGACTCAGAAATTTTATCAGAACAGCTCTGGCCCAGAACGTTCCAAGGGGAGTTCAAACCCCATGCTTTGGCATGAGCACGGGCCCAAGGCCAAGGGAGGGAGTGATTCCAGGTTCTGATCATTTCTACCTCCTTCCAAGCTCCAAACACTGCCCTAGTATATACCTAGCAGTCAGACTGTAAGATTCCCTTGAAATAAACACAAAAACATTCCTAGATTTTTCATCTTCCAGAGGAATGTGTACAGATTGAGAAAATCAAGCTGACACTTAAATATGCAGACAGGAGCAGAAAACAGCTTTGAAGGGAATATTTGCCAGAGGGTCAAATGGATGCCACTAAGATATGGGCCTCTGCCCATACACATCCCTCCCTCTCATTCTTCTTAACCAGGTCCACCTGGGGCTGTGTTTTTACAGTAACCACACCTGCAGGGCTGTGGAGACCTTCAGCCTAAAGAGAGGAATAGAAGGGTACAGCTTTCTTTCTCCTGTCTTCATCCTCTCCAGCTCACCAAAGTGCACTGAAACATTTTTACGTGTTTATTCAAGTACTGAAGAAACATATTCTTATGTCAAAAGAAATTAACTAATACTGGAATGCTGAAATAAAAAGGAAACATTCCCAATACCTTTCCTTCTTCCTGCAAAATCTCACTTAACAGGATTATTGAAAATCCAAACTTTGGTTCGCCTCCTTCCATTGTGTGTGTGTGTGTGTGTGTGTGTGGTAGATATGTGTATATATATATAATATATATGTATACACACACATGCACACACACACACATAGTGTTTACAGAATCCTAATACATATAGCTCTGCTAACAAATATATGTCAAACTCCCTCTCATGTCAGGAGGCACAGAGATATGATGCACAGAGCTGTCTTCTTCATAACTGCATAGTACTTCTGAATTTCTTAGATACATTCCTGCCTCAGAACCAAAGAGATCCAACATAGCTCAGTTTCTCAGATGATGTGGGAGAAGGACGGCAACAAATACACTCACAGTCTCAAAGATGTAGAACTGGAAAAATCAGATTTCCATAACTGAATTATGATTTCTATGAGTTAATGTCTTACTATTAAGTAAGCAGTATTCTTCATGTATGTTCTTAGATGGCTGTAATATAGCATTTATTGCCCACAGTATATTGCACTATATTTTTATTCTCATGGTTTTTCATTCCTAGTTATTTTAATATAATTAGTATGTTGAACATGCAAGAGTTCATATAGTTGCTTTGTTTCTGACATTTTCATACATTTTAAAAAGTGTCTGGCATCATCATAAATTTTTTGTTGTGTTAAGAGTGTAGCTTGGCATAATTTGTGTTTATTTATTTTAAGTATACTTTAGACCTTTCTTTCAAATTGGCTAGTTACTTTGATTTAGACTAAATTTTCATGAGGAAGAATGGATGTGGTGAGTTGAAAATAACCATAAATTCTTTTCCACTTAACCTATCAAAAGTAAAATCGCTCAGTCATATCTGACTCTTTGCGACCCCATGGACTATACAGTCCAGGCCAGAATACTGGAGTGTGTAGCCTTTCCCTTCTCCAGGGGATCTTCCCAACCCAGGGGTTAAACCCAGGTCTTCCACATTACAGACGGATTCATGACCAGCTGAGCCACAAGCCACAAGCCACAGTTCTTTACCTTTGGCCCATCAAAAGGTAGAAACAATTTCGTCTGCTCCTTTAATCTGGGCTGGCATTGTGACTTGATTTGACAAATAAATTGTGGTAGAAGCAATTTGTAACTTACAAGGCAAAGTCTTAAAGACCTGAAGTGTCTGCCTGTCACTTGGAGTGCTCCCTACTACAGTCTCCTCAGTTGTGTCTGACTCTGTGTGACCCTATGGACTGTAGCCCACCAGGTTCCTCTGTCCATTGGGATTCTCGAGTCAGGAATACTGGAGTGGGTTACCATTTCCTCCTCCAAGGGATCTTCCCCACCCAGGGATCAAAACTGCATCTCTAACGTCTCCTGCATTGGCAGGCAGGTTCCTTACCACTAGTGCCACCTGGGAAGCCCTAGGAATCTAGAGCCCTGTCCTATTTTCTTAATTCTGTATTTGTCTATTTGTATTCATTAATTACAGGGCCTAACTAACAGCCAAAGTTGTTTATGTCTCCCCTGCAGTCCAGATCTCAGATTCTGAAACTGTCTCCTGTATCTAAGTCACACACACCAAGTCAGTATTTCCTCTGACCTAAATCAATTCAGGGCCAAGTACCAAACATTAGGGAAAGTCCCTATTCCTCAGTGCTCACCAGAATTATTTAAACTAGCTAATCCTAAACGGTTCACCTAGCCTTGCCTAGCCTTTCCCATGAAAACTCCAGCAAAGTCTCTCTGGCCTAAGTCTTCACCCTCACTCCTTTCTTCATTTTGACTAAAACCTGGTGTTTCCCAAGTGTCCCTGCTTAGCATGGCATGCCCCCTCTTGTCAATGGCATTGACGTCTCCATATCCTCTTTTGGTCCATAAATTAAAATTAAAATTCTGTTGGTATAATTGAGACAAGTCCAAAGTAACCATCTCCTGTGGGGAACTGCTCAGGAGTGTGTATGTGTGTGTTCACACCTGTCCTTGTGTGTCTGTATCCACGTGGATATACGCATACTGCTGCCGTCTAACACCATGTACCATCTACCACTGCATGTACCATCATGGTGCTACTTGTAGTTAGAACTGGCAGTGTCACAGTATGACAAAGGTAGAATCAAAGCTGACCATGTTTTCCAATGAATATGTGTGCCTACATAAAAACAGTGAAGCACATTTCAGGGAAGCATTAGGAAAAGAAAAGAATTTTTGAAATTTGGGTTCAAATTCTCATACTCTTACTGTGACTTGAGCAAGTCTCTTAATTTTTCTGAATCTTAGACTCCTTTGCAATAAATATACCTAATGGTGGTTTAGTCGCTAAGTCGTGTCCAACTCTTGGGAACCCATGGACTGTAGCCTTCCAGGCTCCTCTGTCCATGGGATTCTGCAGCCAAGAATACTGGAATGGATTGCCATTTCCTTCTCCAGGGGATCTTCCCGACCCAGGAATTGAACCCAAGTCTTCTGCATTGCAGGCAGATTCTTTACCAACTGAGCTACAAAGGAAACCCAATATTCCTAGTAATAGGATCCAAATCATAAGGTTGCAGTGAAGATCAAATGATAAAATACAAAGGTGTTTGTCAAAAATAAAGCACTGCATGCAGATTGCATATTATTTTTCACCAGAGAATTGTGATTTATTAGTCTTACAGTGACTCTACTACTTGTATTTTAAGTTTAATGTGTAGTTAATTCATTTCTCTTATCATGGTATCCATAAATCTAGCTATGATGTTTAACTTTTAAAAATGTTTACTCTTGAATAAGAAGTTGTTGGAAGCATAAAATAAGGTTTCATTTTGGTCTTGTTTTCTGTCAGTTCAAAACACGCTGCTCTCATAGATACGAGACGTAAGGTTTCTGGTTCTGTTTTTAGGGAAAACCAATGACCATTATGACCTTCTGAAGGCCAACCTGTAACATTTTCTCTTTCCTCCTACCATCTTGGGAGAATCTGTGCCACATCTGTGATGTGGACACATGATGCTCTCCCTGAGTAAAGAGGCAATTGTACTTCCAGAAACTTTCTTTCATCACTGCACCACCATAGTGGTCATCTGGGAGAGGCCAGCAGACTTGGGACATCTGAGAGACCGGAAGGAAGGTTTCTCTCAGTCCTCGCAGCATCTCTGGTCACCCTTCAGCTGAGTCCCATGATCCTCTCCTCTCAGGCTCCCTAGGGTTTCCTGCTAGCCCTTCAAGTCCCTTGTCTCCTCCTCATCCACTCAGGGTCTATTTCTCTCAACACAGAAAAATGAGTTCATTAAAAATGAGTTAAAAAGCCCTCCCTAAGAAAGAGGAAGCATGTGATGTAAAAGAGTATCCCCAGTACCTTTCTCAAACCCCATACTGGTTCCTGCAAGTATACCAATTGCTATGCAAATTGGCCATGGAAGTCACAGCATTGGAGGGAACAGTGCCAATTTCTCACTCTACGGGCTCCAAAGTTGTTAGATGAGAGAAGACCCTACAAAGTACTCCACTAATGAAAGTACTTCAGATTTCAAATGAGGACATGAAGGGCCATGGCAGAAGAGTAACATGCCCAGGGCAAACATAGGACATTATCTTTAAAGGCAGCGTGGAATTGTGCAAAGAAGACTGGACTAGGGGTGCAAATACCTGGTACAGCTTTTATATCTGTCATGTTCTCTTTCAGACAAGCCCTTGAGCACCTTTCAGATCCAATTTCCCTATTTATAAAAATGAATAAAAATGCCTCCTCCCAGAGCCAGTGTGAGTCTCAAGTGAGAAAATGGATATGAAAGTAAGTTTTAAAGTGTAAAGTGGTTTTCACACATTAATTCTGAATATTCATTCTTTTAAAACTTGTTTTGAAATAATTTCAAACATACAAGAAACCTGTATGATTTTTAAAAATCCCTACATGTCCTTCCCCCTAGTGAACCAACTGTCAACATTTTACCATATTTGGTTTAGCTTTTTCTCATAAGTCAGTATTTGTATGCTTATCAGTACATTTCTGTATTATATTTTTTTCCCTAAACCACTTGAGAGCTGCAAGCATGAAGGCTTATTTCTACATAGTATTTCAATGTGTATTTACTATAAACAAGTACACTGTCCTATAAAACCTCAGCCTAACTATCAAAATTAAGGATGCTCCTTCTCAGTTGCTTCAGGCCTATCCAACTCTTTGCACTCCTATAGACTATAGCCCACCAGACTCTTCTGTCCATGGGATTCTCCAGGCGATCTTCCCAATCTAGGGATCCAAACCTGGATCTCCTGCCTGTGTCTCCTGCATTGGTAGATGGGTTCTTTACCACTGAGCCACCTGGGACGCCCCCAAATTAAGGATATAATGCTATTATTTAACCCACTTATCTTATTAAGATTTTCTTCAATTGTTCCCCCAATGAAATGTTTAGGTCCAGAATTCAGTCCTGGATCATGTGTTACATTTAGCTGTCATGTCATTTCAAGTCTTTCCTTGATGTGACCTTAGCTTTGGAGATTGCAGGCTTTCTAGTAACAAACTGTTTCTCCATTTCTGATAGTTCTCTGTTATTAGATTCATACTATGCCTCTGGGGAGTTTTTCTCAGTGCATCGTATCAGAAAGCACACAATACCCTTTTATTCCATCATGTGTGATGGTAACTTTTAGCAATGGGTTAAGGTGGTTTCTGTCAAGTTTCCCACTCCAAAGTTAAGACAATTATCTTGTACTTGTTAAGAAATATTCAATATTAGCTTGCATTATACTTAAAAAGAGATTTTTCCATCCTATTATTCATGCTTATTTTTATCAGTAAGGCCCCTTAGATTCTTATTTTATTCAAAGGTTGTAACCCATTACTGTCTATACTCATGTCAAAGCTCGAATTTCTAAAATTTCCCAAGTGGGAACTGTTTTAAGATGCCTCCTGTGTCTTTTGGATGTACTTACCTTAGTCTTTGAGAACTTTCTTTCTTTCATGGATGATAAGCTATTCCAGGGTCATCTTGTACTTTTCTGGCTCCCACTCTGGAAATAGCCATTTCTCTGAGGGAACTTCATTACCTGCAGTAGAGAATGGTTTTCAGAAATAAAGATGTCATGGTTAGGAATGCAAATTGTTATTGGATTTACAGATTTTTCACTTCTGGAATAACTATATAGCCATATGTGAAAACAATGAACCTCATACCTTGCTTCATTCTGTATATAAACGTTAACTTGAGATAGATCATAGACCAAAAGTAAAACTATGAAGCCTCTATCCAGAAAAGAAAAACACTATAAATTGGACTTCATAAAAATGAAAAATGTATTGTTTATCAAAAGATGCTCTAGCAATTATGAAGAGACAAGCCACTGAATATATATACACAAATATACACATCAAGAACTAATATACAAAAAGGTAAATAGATTTTAGAATATTTAAATAGAACATGTGTTTCAAGAATATATAAATCACTCCTAAAAATGAACAATAAAAAAAAAACTCTTAGAAGACAGTCTTTTCAGGTTTTTAAAAAGCTGAACATACCATACAATCCAACAGTTGCATTGCTTTGTATTTACTGAAATAAGTTGAAAATTTATGTCCAAACAAAAGTCTGCACATGAATGTTTATAGCAGCTTTATTCACAATCGCCAAAACTTGGAAGCAAACAACATGTCTTTCAACAGGTCAGTGATAAATAAACGGTGGTATATCCAGACAATAGAATAACTCAGCAATTAAAAAAATGAGCTACAAGGCCAAAAAAGGCATTGTAGACTTTATTTTATTTTTTAATTTAAATTTATTTATTTTAATTAGAGGCTAATTACTTCACAATATTGTATTGGTTTTGCCATACATCAACATGAATCCACCACCGGTGTACACGTGTTCCCAATCCTGAACCTCCCTTCCACCTCCCTCCCCATACCATCCCTCTGGGTCATCCCAGTGCACCAGCCCCAAGGATCCTGTATCCTGCATCGAACCTGGACTGGCAATTCGTTTCTTATATGATATTATACATGTTTCAATAACATTGTAGACTTTAAATGTATACTGCTAAGTGAAAGAATTGATGCTTTTCAACTGTGGTGTTGGAGAAGATTCTTGAGAGTCCCTTGGACTGCAAGGAGATCCAACCAGTCCATCCTAAAGGAGATCAGTCCTGGTTGTTCATTGGAAGGACTGATGTTGAAGCTGAAACTCCAATACTTTGGCCACCTGATGCGAAGAGCTGACTCATTTGAAAAGACCCTCATGCTGGGAAAGATTGAGGGCAAGAGGAGAAGGGGATGACAGAGGATGAGATGGTTGGATGTCATCACCGACCCAATGGACATGAGTCTGGGTAAACTCCAGGAGTTGGTGATGGACAGGGAGGCCTGGTGTGCTGCGGTCCATGGGGGTCACAAAGAGTTGGACACGACTGAGTGACTGGACTGAACTGAACTGAACTGAAGTGAAAGAAGCAATCTGAAAAGACTACATACTATATATTTCCAACTATATGACATTCTGGCAAAAGCAAGACTATGGAGACAGTAAAAAGTTTAGTGGTTGCCAGTGGCAGGTTGAGGGGTAGGAATGAATAGGCAGAGAAGAGAAGCTTTGTTGGGAATGAAACTATCCTGTATAATAATATAATGTCTTTATACATTTCTCAATACCCACGGAATGTACAATTGAAAGAGTGAACTCTAATGTTAACTACAAACTTTAATTAATAATAATGTATCACTATTTGCTCTTCAACTGTGACAAATATACCAAATATATCATTCAGTAATGAAAGATGTGAATAATAGGAAGAATTTGTGAGGGAGAAGGAGGTAGAATATGGGCACTCTGTACTTTCTGCTCAATTTTTCTGTATACCTAAAACTGCTCTAAAAATAAAACTTATGCATTAAAAACAAAAGGCATTCACTCTGTTCTGTTTCAGAGTGAAAGCTAGACTAACAGATGGGCAAATGTACAATTTATGTGATTTGGGAATAAAGATGTAACATCTGAAAAAAAATAAAAAAATAAAGACAAAAGGCAAATGACTCAATTTTTTAATGGGCAAAAGTCTTGAATAAACTAATCTGCAAAATAAGACATAGGAATGACCAATAGGTATATGAAAAGGTGATAAACATCACTAGTATAAAGGAAATACAATAAGAAACTACTTTATTCTCATTTAGAATGGCCAAATTTTTTAAAGAACTAACATGATGTTGAGAATGTGAAACGGCTGGAACACTCATACACTGCTGTTAGGAAGTAAAATGGTGTAGCCACTCTATGGAGCTGACAGGCAATTTCTTATACGGTTAAACATATATCAGCACTATGACCCAGTGATACTGCTCCTAGAATAAAAACGTATGTTCACAGAAGTTCTCTACTACAATGTTCATAAAGCATTGGAAACAACCCAAATGTCTATCAGCAACAGAATGAATAAAACAAATTGTGGCATATCCATATAATCAGTACCATTCAGCAAATTACTAATGCACACAACTCAAAGATGAATCCCAAAAGCATCATTCTGAGTGAAAGCAGCCAGCCATACCTGTATGGCTCAATTTGTATGGAATCCCAAAACAGTCACAATTACATTTTGGCAGTAGAAATCAGAACAAAGGTTGCCTGAGGCTGGATGTATGTGCAAGGGGGATTGATTACAAAGAGAGACAAGAGAAATTTTGAGGGTGATGAAAGGGTTCTATATCTTAACTGCAATGATGGTTACATGGTTCTGTACAGTGTTAAAACTCATCCAACTGAACACTTAAGATCCATGCCTTCTAATTTATATAAATATACTTGATTTTTTTAAAAAAAGGACTGTGGAGTATTATCTTCAAAGACCTTAACAAAAGAAAAGCTGATGCAAAATTCTCAATATAACAAATCTGACATTTGATAATTAAGACACAGAGTACTTTTAGCATTTGGGAGAAACTAATGAAGCATAACTCCCATGACTCATTTTGGAAGATACTGCTAATTTTCAAATTTTGATTATCTGTCTCTCTGGGTCCATTCAGAAGGCACTCTTTTTGTATAACGTGTATGTGTACAAATTTCAGTTACCATGTGTTGTGGCCTGAATTGTGTCCTCACCCCAAAATTAATCTGAAGTTTAACTCTGGGTCTGGAAGATCCCCTGGAGAAGGAAATGGCAACCAACTTCAGTATTCTTGCCTGGAAAATTCCATGGACAGAAGAGCCTGGCGGGCTACAATCCATAGGGTTGCAAAGAGTTGGACATGACTAAGTCTGTGCACACAACCCCCATTATGTCAGAGTGTGACCATATTCAGAGACAGGGAATTTACAGAGATGATTAGTTAAAATGAGTTAAGATGAGCCTTAATCCAATATGTATAGTGTCTTTATAAGATGAGGATATTTGGTCACAGACCTATACAGATGGACAATGATATCAGTTCCGTTCAGTCTCTCAGTCATGTCTGACTCTTTGTGACCCCACAGAAGATGTTGTAAAGAGACATGAAAGAGGGAGCCATCTACAAGCCAAGGACAAAAGCCTGGATCATATCTTTCCCTCATGGTTCTCAGAAGGAGCCAACCCTATAGAACCAAAATCAAGAACCAATCTTGATTTTGGACTTTCAGCCTCCAGAACTATGAGAAAATAAATGTCTGTTATTTAAGCTACAAATTTTTGGTACTTTGTTATGGCAGCCTTAGCAAACTAATACACCATGGTTAAGTTAGCTAACACCACTTCCCAAAAATAGGGTTCAAATGTCAGTTACCACTTGAATAATTGCATAGTGTGTTAGTCATTCAGTCCTGTCCAGCTCTTTGTGGTCCCATGGACTGCAGACCACTAGGCTCCTCCATCCATGGGATTTTTCAGACAAGAATACTGGAGTGGGTTGCCATTTCCTTCTTCAGGGCATAAGGTACGGATGTTTTCAACTAACTCTTCAGTCCACATGTTACTGTATAAATAACAAATACACATCATGATAAATGACCAATCACATCATTTTTTACACAGTGTGTCAGTGATTGGTCACTAAACAGCTGATATTCAGTTCAGACACAGACTGCAGAGCACACATGCTAAATGTGTTACATACTTTCCTCCCAGGGAAAAGGCCACGTGACATTTTATAAAAATGGATAATAGAAAGATGGTACTGGTCAACAAATGAAGGTATAGCAACGAAACAAAAATATAAAACCAAGCATGATGTGGTCATAATGGAGAGAATGAAAAAGTCACAGAAGTAACATATTCAAAAACACATTAAAGAGCCCATAAAGAAATTTCACAGTATTAAAAATGTAAGGGAGATAATCTATATCTAGAAACAAGTATGATCATTTGCCAAGGTGTAGAAAAGATGTTTGGAGAAGGCAATGGCACCCTACTCCAGTACTCTTGCCTGGAAAATCCCCTGGACGGAGGAGCCTGGTAGGCTGTAGTCCATGGGGTCGCTAGGAGTCGGACACGACTGAGCGACTTCACTTTCACTTTCATGCATTGGAGAAGGAAATGGCAACCCACTCCAGTGTTCTTGCCTGGAGAATCCCAGGGACAGAGGAGCCTGGTGGGAGGCCATCTCTGGGGTTGCACAGAGTCGGACACGACTGAAGCGACTTAGCAGCAGCAGCAGAAAAGATGTTTATTTGCTATCATTTGTCCCCTATGTGCTGGGAAGCAGTTGTGATTGTCTAGGATCTCAAAGAAGCTCCAAAGGTCTATCCCTGTCTGTGGTTACAAAGCAGATGTCCCTAAGAGCTCACTGGGAATCTCCCGGGAATTTTACATCTGCCTATGCATCTGGCTGCAACTGCTGCTGGAGTGTAATAGACTGATCTGTTCAATCTTCTAAATCTCATGCAAGTGCCTTTTATTGGCAGACTTCAATCTAGGACCATTTAGGACAGGGGATTCTGAGAAACTATTCTCTAGCTTCTCTTCTGTGATCTAAAAACAAAACAAACAACAACAGCAACAACAACAAAAAGCTTAAAATTGTTTGATGGTTGTAGTAGGGAGAATAATGGTCATTGAAAGATGTCCAATCCTTGGAAGCTGTGAATGTTACCTTACAAGTGAAAAGGAACTCTACAAATAAAATTGCACATTTTTAAAAGGTGAATTGTACTGTATGTAAGTCATCTCAATAAAGTATACATTTAAATCATCTCAATAAATATACATTTAATAAAGCATACACCTGGGGCTTTCCAGGTGGTGCAATGGTAAAGAATCTGCCTGCCAATGCAGAAGACAGGGTAGATCCCCTGGAGAAGGGAATGGTTACCCACTTCAGTATTCTTGCCTGGAGGATTTCACAGACAGAGGAGCCTGGTGGGCTACAGTCCATAGTGTCTCAAAGAGTAGGACATGACTGAGAACACACACACACACACACACATCATCATCATCTCAATAAAATACACATATATATGAAGAAGCACTCGTGCTTACACTAAGAAGCGTAGTGTAGGGTTATGCAGTATTGTGTTCCATGCACTCTGTTGCTGATCTACTGCCTTGTCTTACTGATGCAGATATTAGAATCAAGGCTGTAGGCCCCTTGGTCCTGCTAGACCTTCAGCTTCAGTTCCTCTAACTTATGGATGAGACATGTTCAGCTTTCTAATAAAAAACATTGGTGTCTCTTGAAGTTCATCTGCATCACCAAAGAGGTGGTGGGAGATTGTTGGGGATATTAGCTTATTCTAGTACTTTTCTGGTTTCTCCATCTTACACACACTTTATCTCCTAACTTCCTGCCCTGTTCTCTTCAGAGCAGACACAAACTCAGAAGCAACAGTTGTATAGAGATCCTTTTACCAGTTCCCACAATAGCACATGATCAAGTAATTCCTATAATAGACGTTGCATTCTTTATCACTTGTAGTGGTTCTGATGCAGTGGCCATACAAGTCCGGTTTCCATACTATCTCCATCTATCTGCTTGGACAATATGATTGCCCACTTTGCTTCCCCACATTTCCAAACTACATAGCAGTTCTCCTAGATACAAATTCTTTCAGCTTTTATCTTATGACAAAAGTAACAGACTGTGTTTTAGCTGCTCCCTTAAAGCCATATTTTGCCATTTCCAGTCTCCATCACAAGCAAACAACATGAAAAAAATACCATTATTTTATTGATATAAATGTGCATCTTTGGGGATCATTTTTGTATGCTAGTTATCCTATGCTTTATCTTATAAGATCTCCAAATCTGTGAACTTTTTCATTTGAAGTGGGAATTTTTGATATTGATTGATTTTCATTAAAAGACACTAGACTATGTTCTTGGAGAAGGAAATAGCAACCCACTCCAGTGTTCTTGCTTGGAGAATCCCAGGGATGGGGGAGCCTGGTGGGCTGCCGTCTATGGGGTCGCACAGAGTCGGACACGACTGAAGCGACTTAGCAGCAGCAGACTATGTTCTGAATCAGGATAGAGGTGGTGGAATATTAATGTATACACTGATACAGACTTTCACACCAGTGAAAACCTAAGATTTCTCTGCTAGGTTTGAATATATTTATTTTGGCAGCCTATAATCAATACAAACCTTGGACATGGAAGAAAGTAGAGACAATTCCCTGTGATTTAAGCTAATATCCTGTGAGATATGGTTTCTCTTTTCATTTAAGTTCTGCTATTTTGCCTGGAGAAGACTCTCAAGAGTCCCTTGGACTGCAAGGAGATCAAACCAGTCAGTCCAAAAGGAAATAAGTCCTGAATATTCATTGGAAGGACTGAGTCTGAAGCTGAAACTCCAATACTTTGGCTGCCTGATGCGAAGAACTGACTCATTGGAAAAGACCCTGATGCTGGGAAAGATTGAAGGCAGGAGGAGAAGGGGACAACAGAGGATGAGATGGTTGGATGGCATCACCAACTTGATGGATATGGGTTTGAGCAAGCTCCAGCAGTTGGTAACAGACAGGGAAGCCTGGCGTGCTGCAGTCCATGGGGTCGCAAAGAGTCAGACATGACTGAGCAACTGAACTGACTGATTTTGCCTGGCCTCAAAGATAATAGAAAAATCATAGTTTGAAGAAATATGACCAAAATAAGGCCAAAGGCACTTAGTTCCTTTGTATTAAAAAGCCTGGTCTTACTTTTCCAGAAAGAATGGCCAATAAACCCTTGAGATAGTTGGCCTCATAGTGAGCAAAGTGAAACAAAACTTCAATGTTGATAATATAGCACTACTTGTTCATATAACAAATTAAACAAGGTATGCACATCATTTCAGTGAACAATTGCCTTAAGTGATGCTTCAGAGAACTGTTCATTACAAAGTGATAAAATATAAAACTAGTAGAAACTGATTTCTCAAAATGACACCAAATTTTATCAGACTTTCAAAAGAAACAACTGCAAACAGCGATAAATCATAGCTTTGCAACAGTAGATCCCTAGGCTTATAAGAAAATAGGATTGATGCACTAAAGGTAAAATTAAAGTTTGCATTACCATTAACTTTAATTAATCAACTCCGTACCTACCTCTGAAAACACAATAGCACTCTCTGAAAGCCCATTTTTGATGGACAGTTTCGAGACAAAACCTCTGTGTTACTTCTGTTGTGGTGAGACCTGTTATCTCCTTATAGCAGCTCAACAGCCAAACAAGCTTCATGACTGAACTAGAACACTTGCGAGAACTGAGGGCAAAGGAACTGAAGGTAGCCTGTGTTTCACCAGGGTTCTTATGTCTTTCATTACAACGCTCTTAGGCATTCAAATAGTTTGGAAATGCATTGCCTCATTATCTCATGGAAGCCTATAGTTTTTATATTTGACACATAACATTGTATAAATTTCAGGTATGCAAAATATTAATAGCACCTCTATGACATAATTACTATTTGTTGTAGTGGGCATAATTAACATCTAGTCTCTTAGCAAGTTGGATGATTATAATACAATATTGTTGTTTATATTCACTAAACTGTGCCCCAGGACTTATTTTTCAGCTAGTTGCAAATTTGTATCCTTAAACTTGATCTCTCTCTATTTCCCTACCCCTCTGATCCTGGAAACCCCTACTCTCTGTTTTCATGAGTTGGGCTTATTTAGATTCCACACATAAGTGAGATCACACAATCTAAGTGCCCATTAATGGATGAATGGATAAAAATATACAAATATTTCAACCATGAGAAAGAATGAAATCCTGCCATTTGAGACAAGTAGATCTCTGAGATATTATGTCAAATGAAATGTCAGACAAAGGAAGACAACTCTGACAGTCTTTAGTTTTAGATCTAGAATGAACCTTGGAGGTCACTCAATCCAAGGTCTAGAGTTTGTAAACTTGTTCCAATAATAAATGCAGAGGATGAAAATTCCTAACAGAGTAAGGAGATGTTGATAGTTGAGGAGATAAACACAGGGCCAAGTGAAGATGATTTGAGGATGGCTTTGAGTTTCAATACTTTCTGTCCTTGCTGCCACGTATCAGGAAAAGTACAGGGTTGCCTTATGCACTTGGAGCTAGGCCATCAACGTCATGGTCACACCTTTTCCAATCTGCTCAAGATCTATGTGAAAGGACTTTCAGAATGAAATGAAGGACTTTCTATGCAAGGTTCTTATTTTACATGTGGGTCTTCTCACCCTATACTTACCTATTCAGATCAGAAAACTACTTGAGATATGATCATTTTTCTGACTCTGTTTTAGTTTTTCTTTCTGTCTAGTTTTAGTAAAATTTTTTATTTTGAAAATCCCAGTTTGTCATACCTTGGCAATAAGGAACAAAAAAGAAAGAAAAAAAATTGTTCTTGTTGTTTTTTCTTTAGCTACAAAGGAAGTGGCTATAGATTTCTCTTGACATGAGGTTTAATAAGAAAAATTCTAAGAGAGAAATGCCAAGGAGAAGGCAAAAACTCAGAGTGAAAGAGAGGAGTGCACCTGCCCAACGGCTCTCATGGGCTTGGAGAAATTGTTTCAGGAGCAGTTCAGTGGCAACAATACAGTTATGATAAGAACACTGGGAATAATAATGGGCAGAATTAAGAGCCTGGCTATGCCATGTGATTTTAGGTAAGTGACCTGACCTCTCAACTATAGCTTCCCCTTCAGAAAAATGTACTGCCAAATTTGAAAAAGTATCATGTATATTAAACAATATAATTGTTTAGTTGCTCTTTGCAATCCCATGAACTATAGTCCACCAGCCTCCTCTGTCCATAGGATTTCCCAGGCAAGAATACTGGAGTGCATTGCCATTTCATTCTGCAAGGGATCTTCCCGACCCAGGAATCTAACCTGCCTGTCTTGCGCTGCATGGGGACTCTTTACCACTGAGCCACCGGGGAAGCCCAAATCAGAAAATGGATATTAATTGAAAGTAATTCATAGATGATAGGCATTCAGTGGATGTTTATTATTAAGAATGTTTCTTCCAAATACATTGTGTAGTTTCTTGGGCAGACCACTCCTGACTCACAAATGTTTGGATGTTTGGGGGCTTCATATTTTTTTCAATAACAGTTTTGGACATTGGCATTCCATCTGAATTTTGTTGTAACATAAGTCCCTTTCCATCAGAAATTGTAATGCTCTGTGTTCATTATAATTTGTGGCTACTCTAGAAATATTCATGGTGTAAATGATATGCTTATTACCCAAGAGAAACACTCTGAACTACCCAGTTGAGCTGGAACTAAATCAACTTTTCCAAAGTGAATCATAATCCTCACTAATGTACTTTGACTGCTGTTCATTATGCTTGTAACTGTACTGATACATTTACTGAAATATTTCCATCTAACTGGACTCTCTCCCAACTAGTTAGCATATGATAGACACCCCTGCTCCATCAAGTCTTCTAATATTGAGCAAGAATGAGGGACTAAATGCCAAGAAAGTTCTAGGCTATGGTACTTATATTTTTTTGGTGTGTGTAAATCATGAGAGAAAATTATCTCATAAGAGGAAAAAGGATATTGCCTATCACTTTTTAAAATTAATAGATTTTATATTTTAGAGCAGTTTTAGGTTTACAGAAAAATTAAGCAGAGACTACTTCCCTCCCATTTTTCTGTGTTGTGAAAACTTGTTGACACATTTCAGGTGAGAAGTTTATTTTCTGCTCCTTTCACTCCTGAAGAATTCAATTTTAATAACAAATCTGCTACAAATGAAATGTTATTCAATAATCATATATTTCTTCCTATTATGAGCTCATCAAAAGTGTAACTTTCTACTACTGATAACCATTTGCAAAGGAAAAGGGGGAAAAAATGTAGGATTTCCAGTTCTGAATAGAAAAATATCCAAGAGAGATTTTTGTGCAATCTTCCTGTGCCAATAAAAACACTAGCCTCATTTCAGGGTACATAACTGGCTCTGTAAGCTGAAAAAGTCCATTTACTTGGCTAAGTGTCCCACTTTCCTTAGCTGCAAAATGAAGAAGTGGGACCAGCTAAGTGGTTCTTAATGTTGGCTGCTGCATACTGTAAGCTTCTGAGAAGCTTTATAATCTTACTGAGGCCAGGCCTCAAGAATAGTTTGTATAATATAGGAATGATCTTGTCCTTAAAGATTTGGCAGAATTTGACCATAAAACAACTGGATGGGATGTGTGTATACGGGTTTATGTGTGTGTAGTTCACCCAGGCGGAATTTACCCTACAGATTACATTTCTTTAGTGGTCATGTATATGGTGTGTGCTCAGTCATGTCTCTGTGACCTCATGGACCATAACCCTCCAGGCTCCTCAGTCCATGGGATTCTCCAGGCAAGAATACTGGAATGGGTTGCCATTTCCTTCTCCATTAGTGGTTATAGATTTATTCAGATTTTTAATGCTTTTGTGAAACACTTCTGAGAAGTTTTGTTTTTCTAGGAAATTATCCCTTTCATTCATGTTTAAATGATAAAGTCATTCACAGTGTTCCCTTTTACCTTTTAAATCTTTTCTAGCTGCAGTTATGTTCAGATTTTCACACTTAATATTGTTTATTTAACATCTGTTTTTCTTTTGGATCCATATTTCCACTTTTATCTATTATGTTTTACTTGCAAACAGAATTTTTGTTTCTCTTCCTTGTTTTCTTGTTCCTTTACCTCTGCTTGTATATTTGTTTCCTCCTTTTTAAACTTCTTTGTGCTTTATTCTGCTGTCTTTTTTCTAATTTCTTGGGTTGCACATTTTGCTTACTTATTTTAAGGCTTTGAGCTTTTCTTATATATCTGTTTCAGTCTACAAATTGCTCTCTCATTACTGCTTTGGCTATATCTCACCAGCACTTTTGATATGAAGTACTTTCATTGTAATTCAGTTAAAAATAAGATTTAATTCTATTTAGTTCTGAATATGCTTCAGACATTATTAGAAATATATTCTAATATTTCTAAATATATTGGGAGTTAGTTGTTTTTTGTTTTTTTTTCTGATGTATCATTTCATATTAAAAAATATTGTCTGGTTTATATGATATTATTTGATACTTGTTCTGGGCTAAACTGTTGTTGCTGTTCAGTTGCTAAGTAGTGGCTGACTCTTTGTGACCCCATAGACTGCAGCATGCCAGGCTTCCCTGTCCTTTACTATCTCCCAGAGTTTACTAAAACTCATGTCCACTGAGTCAGTGATGCCATCCAGTCATCTTGTTCTCTGTCTTCCCCTTCTCCTCCTGCCCTCAATCTTTCACAGCATCAGGGTCTTTTCCAATAAGTCAGTTCTTTGTATTAGGTGGCCAAAGTATTGGAAATTCAGCTTCAGCATCTGTCCTTCGTTTGAATATTCAGGATTGATTTCCTTTAGGATTGACTGGTTTGATCTCTTTGCTGACCACTAGACTCTCAAGAGTCTACTCCAGCACCACAGTTCAAAAGCATCAATTCTTTGATGCTCAGCCTTCTTTACGGTCCACCTCTCACATCCATATGTGATCACTAGAAAAGCCATAGCTTTGACTAGATGGATATTTGTCAGCAAGGTGATATCTCTGTTTTTTTATACACTGTCTAGGTTTGTCACAGATTTCCGTCCAAGGAGCAAGCATCTTTTAATTTCATGGCTGCAGTCCCTGTCCACAACAATTTTGGAGCACAAGAACATAAAGTTTGTCTCTGTTTCCTTTGTTTCCCCATCTATTTGCCATGAAGTGATGGGACTGGATGCCATGATCTTAGTTTTTAAAATGTTGAATTTTAAGCCAGCTTTTTCACTCTCCTCTTTCATATTCATCAAGAGACTCTCTAGTTCCTCTTCACTTTCTGACATTAGTGTGGTATCATCTGCATGTATGAGGTTGTTGATATTTCTCCCAGAAATCTTGATTCCAGTTTGTGAGTCATCCAGCCCAGCATTTCTCATGATGTACACTCAGCATATAAATTAAGTAAGCAGAGTGACAATATACAGCCTTGACGTACTCCTTTCCCAGTTTGGAACCAGTCCATTGTTCATGTCCGGTTCTAACTGTTAGTACTTGACTTGCATACAGATTTCTCAGGAGGCAGGTAAAGAGGTCTGGTATTCTCACCCCTTTAAGAATTTTCCAGAGTTTGCTGCGATCCATACAGTCAAAGGCTTTAGCATAGTCAATGAAGCAGAAGTTTTTCTGGAATTCCCTTTCTTTTTCTATGATCCAACGGATGTTGGCAATTTGATCTCTGGTTCCTCTACCTTTTCTAAATCCAGCTTGTACATCTGGAAGTTCTTGATTCATGTACTGTTGAAGCCTAGCTTGAAGGATTTTAAGCATTACTTTGCTAGCATGTGAAATGAGTACAATTGTATGGTAGTTTAAACATTCTTTGTCATCACCCTTATTTGGGATTAGAATGAAACTGACCTTTTCCAGTCCTGTGGTCACTGCTGAGTTTTCCAAATTGGCTGGCATATTGAGTGTAGCACTTTAACAGCATCATCCTTTACGATTTGAAATAGCTCAGCTGGAATTCCATCATCTCCACTAGCTTTGTTCATAGTGATTCTTCCTAAGGCCCACTTGACTTCTCATTCCAGGATGTCTGGCTCTAGGTGAGTGATCACACCATCATGGTTGTCTGGGTTAATAACCCTTTTTTTGTACAGTTCTTCTGTGTATTCTTGCCACCTCTTCTTAATATCTTCTGCTTATGTTAGGTCCTCACCATTTCTCTCCTTTATTGAGCCCATCTTTGCATGAAATATTCCCTTGGTATCATTAATTTTCTTGAAGAGATCTTTAGTCTTTCCCATTCTATTGTTTTCCTCTATATCTTTGCATTGTTCACTTAAGAAGGCTTTCTTATTTCTCCTTTCTCTCCTTTTTTCTTGACAGAATCTCAGTATTTACTTTTAAACACTATGCTTTTTTTCCATTTTTACTGAGTTATAGTTGACAAACATTGTATGTACTTAAGGTGTACAATGTGATGATTTGATATACATATACATTGTGAAATAATCTCTACAATCAAGCCAGTTAACATATCCACAACCTCATAAACTTGCCTTTTTTTCACTTTTTTTTTTAGCATGGATAATCTAATGACAGCATGGTGATTATAGTTAACAATACTGTACATATATATTTGAAATTTGTCAAGAGAATGGATCTTATGTGTTATGTATCTATTTTTTACAAATGTTCCATATGTTTTCTGAAAAAAAATTATCCTTTAATATTAATGTTGTTTGTTGTTCACTTGCTAAGTCGTGTCCAACTCCTTGTGATTTCATAAACCACAACACGCCCGGCTTCCCTGTCCTTCACCATCGCCCAGAGTTTGCTCAAACTCATATCCTTTGAGTCAGTGATGCCATGCAACCATCTCACCCTCTGTTTCCCCCTTCTCTAGGTGTGAAATTCTATATATGTCCATTAGAGTGCTTGTGTGTGTGCTTAGTGACTCAGTCATGTCTGACATTTTGCAACACTATGGACTGTAGCTCACAGGCTTCTCTTCTCAGATATTCTCTAGGTAAGAATACTGGAGTGGGTAGCCATTCCATTCTCCAGGGGATCTTCCCAACCCAGAGATCAAACCCAAGTCTCCTGCATTGGAGGGGGATTCTTTACTGTCTGAGCCACCAGCTGAGCCCATCCATTAGAATAGGATTCCCACTTTTCCTGTACAAATATCCTATAGTCAACATTTTTACAGTTTAATCCATTAGTTTCTGAGACATAAGTTTGAAAATATTCTACCATGATCATAAATTTGTGATTTTTCTTTGTACAGTTTGTGGTATTTTTGATGTTATATGTCTTGATTCTACGTGTTTAGTTCAGTTCAGTTCAGTTCAGTTGCTCAGTCATGTCTGACTCTTCATGACCCCATGAATTGCAGCACGCCAGGCCTCCCTGTCCATCACAAACTCCCGGAATTCACTCAGACTCACGTCCATCAGGTCAGTGATGCCATCCAGCCATCTCATCCTCTGTCGTCCCCTTCTCCCCCTGCCCCCAATCCCTCCCAGCATCAGAGTCTTTTCCAATGAGTCAACTCTTCGCATGAGGTGGCCAAAGTCCTGGAGTTTCAGTTTCAGCATCATTCCCTCCAAAGAAATCCCAGGGCTGATCTCCTTCAGAATGGACTGGCTGGATCTCCTTGCAGTCCAAGGGACTTTCAAGAGTCTTCTCCAACACCACAGTTCAAAAGCATCAATTCTTCGGCACTCAGCCTTCTTCACAGTCCAACTCTCACATCCATACATGACCACAGGAAAAACCATAGCCTTGACTAGGTGGACCTTTGTTGGCAAAGTAATGTCTCTGCTTTTTAATATGCTATCTAGTTTGGTCATAACTTTCCTTCCAAGGAGTAAGCGTCTTTTAATTTCATGGCTGCAATCACCATCTGCAGTGATTCTGGAGCCCAAAAAATAAAGTCTGACACTGCTTCCACTGTTTCCCCATCTATCTGCCATGAAGTGATGGGACCAGATGACATGATCTTTGTTTTCTGAATGTTGAGCTTTAAGCCAACTTTTTCACTCTCCTCTTTCACTTTCATCAAGAGGCTTTTTAGTTCCTCTTCACTTTCTGCCATGGTGATTATATATCATCAATAATATATATTTAAAGTAACTTTTAGCATTATCTTTATCCCTAATACTCTGTTTTTGCCTTAACATATATTTCATTTGATATTCATATATCCATAGCACATATGCACATATGCACACATATGCACATAGCACATATATCCTTGGTGGCTTAGACAGTAAAGAATCTGCCTGTCAAGCAGGAGACCTGGGTTCAATCCCTGTGTCAGGAAGACGCCCTGGAGAAGGAAATGGCAACCCACTTTGTTACTCTTGCCTGGAGAATTCCATGGGCAGAGGAGCCGGGTGGGCTACAGTCCATGGGGTCGCAAAGAGTTGCACACAACTGAGTGACTAACACTTTCAAGTTTTCATTTTTATAGAGCATTAATCCTGATGTATTTTCTTCCATTCCTTTATCTTTAGTCTCTATGTCTTTGCATTTTAGGCATATATCTTATAAACACTGCTAAGTCACTTCAGTCATGTCCGACTCTGTGCGACCCCGTAGACGGGAGCCCACCAGGCTCCCCCATCCCTGGGATTCTCCAAGCAAGAACACTGCAGTGGGTTGCCATTTCCTTCTCCAATGCAGGAAAGTGAAAAGTGAAAGTGAAGTTGCTCAGTTGTTTCCAACCCTCAGCGACCCCATGGACTGCAGCCTTCCAGGCTCCTCCATCCATGGGATTTTCCAGGCAAGAGTACTGGAGTGGGGTGCCATTGCCTTCTCCGATCTTATAAACAATATATGGCTAATTTTGTTGTATGTGCCATATAAAAACCTTGATTTTAAATGACAATTATAGACATATTCATTGTGGTTATGATATATTTGAATATATTTCTACTTTTTTCCTTTAGTTCTTTTCTCTACCCCTTCTTTGTTTTAGTTTACCTTTCTCTCCTCTCTCAGATTCTATTCACTAATCCACTCTTCTTTGTTTATCTCTTTCTTCCTTTTGGTACAAAGTGTTAGTCACTCTGTTGTGTTCAACTCTTTGAAACCCCATGCAAGCCCATCAGGCTCCTATGTCCACAGAATTCTCCAGGCAAGTATACCGGAGTGGTTTGCCATTTCCTTCTCCAGGGCATCTTCATGACCCAGGGAATTGAACCTGGGTCTCCTGCATTGCAGGCAGATTCTTTACCATCTAAGCCACCAGGAATTTTATTTCTATTATTTTAGTTATTAGCCTTAAGATTTTATTTATTTTTTTGTAGTTAAGCTGCATGTCACCCATGCTGTACTACTTTATTACTTTAGATAATCCTTACAGTGTATCATCTAGAACGCATCATCATTATCATTTTTTTCTTATATAATATTATACATGTTTTAATGCCATTCTCCCAAATCATCCCCCTTCCCTCTCCCACAGAGTCCAAAAGACTGTTCTATACATCTGTGTCTCTTCTGCTGTCTCGCATACAGGGTTGTCATTAGCATCTTTCTAAATTCCATATATATGCGTTAGTATACTGTATTGGTGTTTTTCTTTCTGGCTTACTTCACTCTGTATAATAGGCTCCAGTTTCATCCACCTCATTAGAACTGATTCAAATATACTCTCTTTAATGGCTGAGTAATACTCCATTGTGTATATGTACCACAGCTTTCTTATCCATTCATCTGCTGATGGACATCTAGGTTGCTTCCATGTCCTGGCTATTATAAACAGTGCTGTGATGAGCATTGGGGTACATGTGTCTCTTTCAATTCTGGTTTCCTCAGTGTGTATGCCCAGCAGTGGGATTGCTGGGTCGTATGGCAGTTCTATTTCCAGTTTTTTAAGGAATCTCCACACTGTTCTCCATAGTGGCTGTACTAGTTTGCATTCCCACCAACATTGTAAGAGGGTTCCCTTTTCTCCACATCCTCTCCAGCATTTATTGCTTGTAGACTTTTGGGTTGCAGCCATTCTGACTGGTGTGAAATGGTACCTCATTGTGGTTTTGATTTGCATTTCTCTGATAAGGAGTGATGTTGAGCATCTTTTCATGTGTTTGTTAGCCATCTGTATGTCTTCTTTGGAGAAATGTCTGTTTAGTTCTTTGGCCTATTTTTCGATTGGGTCGTTTATTTTTCTGGAATTGAGCTGCAGGAGTTGCTTGTATATTTTTGAGATTAGTTGTTTGTCAGTTGCTTCATTTGCTATTATTTTCTCCCATTCTGAAGGCTGTGTTTTCACCTTGCTTATAGTTTCTTTTGTTGTGCTAACAAAGTGATAAATATGTGAGTCATTCAGGTATGGATTGCATAAAATGATAATTGTGGCTAATTTCAGAAGGGTATAAGACCAAATGGAATTATAAAATTAGAGGTAAGATGAAAGAAAATGATCTCTGTAAAAATGTTCTAAGGTTTTGAATTATTCAAAAAGAGAGTAGAGATACTGCTAAATTTTAGATTTTAAGTCAGTTATTTAAAATTTTAAGGCTAGTTCACATGTTCTAAATAGATTATATACAGCTGTGCACAATATTGCTATTTTAAGCTCAAAGACTATAGTATTCATTTTTGCAAGTGCTAGTGGGTTCTTTTTCAGATATACTCATTCCTTTTCTTTTTCATTTGTCTTGTTCTCTCATGGGTTTTATTCCCACTAGACCTTTAATTATCACAAGCATTTATATTATGGTCTATCAGATTATTTTAAGATCTACTGAGTAGAATGTGGGAAGGGTATGAAGCATCCATTTTCTGTGTCTGCAGTTCTCATTCATGATGGATCATTTCCTTCTGTGTTCTTAAATTCTGGATTGTGAGTCATTTCTTTTTTATATAATGAATTTATTTTTGGCTACACTGGGTCTTTGTTGCTGCATGTGGGCATTCTCTAGTTGTGGCAAGTAGGGGCTATTCTCTAGTTCTGGTGCACAGGCTTCTCAGTGTGGTGGCTTCTCTTGTTATGGAGCACAGACTCTAGAGCACAGACTCAGTCGTTGTGGCACACAGACTTAGTTGCTCTGCAACATGTGGGATCTTCCCGTATCAGAGATCAAACCCATGTCTCCTGCACTGGCAGGTGGATTCTTTACCACTGAACCACCAGGAAGCCCATATGGAGGAATTGTGGGTCACCTGGCCTGGAGGTATACCTGTTCTAGATGATTTCATGTTTGCCAATGTCCAGGGACAGTAGCAGCTCACCCACAATCTTATACCCATTTCTTGGCTTGGAGTTTCTTGCATCACACAGGTGGAGTGTACCTATTAACCCAAATCCACATGTGGTGCAGACCCAACATTTTGAATTGTTAAGAGAGATATTTTGAAATGCTTCTATCCAAAGACTTAGAGATAAAAATTATTCCTTATCATATCCCTGGGCTTTGGGAGTCTTGATTTGTTTTGCATCTTCTTCCCCATAATTCATCCTTTAGCCCACTGAAGCTTTTCAATGGCTCTAGCTTTAGATCAACATCTTAACTCCAAATTATTTCCCTTTTGTGAGTCCAAGGTCTAATCTACTCTCCTTAGATAGATGTTAAAAAAACTAACCCTTAGATTATTGACACTCATAACCCCTTACCATTCCTAGCTCAATTTTAGTTATAGCATTAAGTCATGTACTTTTCACTCTGGTATTCAGGTTTATCTTCGTTTCTGACACCTGAAACTATGATCTCAATTATGTACGTGAAAGAACTCTGTTGTATTCTATTAAGCTTTATTAGGTGTTCATTACAGAAGTATTTTCAATACTCTTTACCATTCTGCTGCAATCAGAAGTGTAATTGTTTCTTTTGCTTGTCTATCTTTCACAGTAGACTGACAGCTTCTCCCAGCTACAACTAGAGTCAAGACGTCATGGAATCTGTGCCAGAGGCATTCAACAGAATGATAACAGAATGTTCAACAGCATGAAATTTAAAAATGTAAGCTGTTTTCTGAGAATAGTCCAGGGTGGTTTATACTTTGGTTACGTGAGGATAGACATAAGAAGCTATGACAGGTGACAAAGATGATGTTCTTTCATTCCACAATAAAGAATTTGGATTTATCTACCAATAAACTTGAGGCCATTGAAGAGATTTAAACAGTGGAATGTTATCATTTATTTGTGTTACAGGCTGACCACTTCAGTTTCTCTGGGGCTGGACTGAGCATGAGAAAAGGTGGATGTGGAGAGTCGAATGAGATTACCACCATAGGAAAAGAGTGAATTTTTAAAATCAGCTTATTTTTCAGTGGTACAGTTGGACCTCTAGGTTTCCAGAGAGTAGAAAAGGTACTTCATAGAAATGAATGTATTGTGCACACATATACCACAAGTTCCCCCAAACTTTAAATAAATCTTGGGATGTTTATGTGCTCAGTAAGTCATTAATTAACTGCCTAATTGATTTAACAAACAATGTACTAATTCATGGGCCTCCCAAGTGGCGCTAGTGGTAAAGAACACAGGTAGACATAAGAGACACAGGTTTGATCCCTGGGTCGGGAAGATCCCCTGGAAGAGGAAATGGCAACCCACTCCTGTATTCTTGCTTGGAGAATCCCATGGACAAAGGACCCTATGGTCCATAGGGTCGCAAAGAGTTGGACACTACCAATGTGACTTAGCATGCAGGCACGCACATACTATTCCATAGCCTCACCCCACCTACTTCAAGCCCTTATGAATCATATCTTCCCAATTGCATGAAAAGAAAGTGAAGTTTAAAATGAACAAAATAATGAAATCCTCAAGACAGCCTAAGTCAGAAAAGAGGTTATATGTTTGCTTCTGGGAGCGATACTCTCTATTTTAGAGGCTTTCAACTAAACTGCACAGCTATTTTGGCATATTGTATCACTAAATCAATCGCCTGTATGGACAATTAACACCATCCATCAGTGAGTTAACATGGTATAAGAGTTCTCCCTCCCATTAAAATTTCCTAAGACCTAAAATAAAATCACATCCTTGTAGAAAACTTCCCTAAGTAACCCACAATGAATGATTTCTGTAGGAGAGAGGCTGACTGTCAAGATCAGTCTGTTTTCTGAAACACCCATCTATCCTCTAGTGAATACATTTCAGCACACTCTCAGGTTTGCCTTTCTCAACCAATTCCCTAGGTTATCTGATGGCACAGAGATCTAGTGGTGTATACCCTGTTTTAGTCTCTTCAAACAGCTACTGAAGACAGGGAGAGTCAACACTGTTCGACTCGAAAGGAAAAAGATATATAAAAATATACCCAGGTGAGCACAACATGACATATTCTTTCAAGTATTCTGCACTTGTGGCCTGCCAAACATTTCAAGAAAATTTTTCTACTGTCTTTGGACAAGGTTCTTTTGAGTAAATGAGCTTCATATAAACAGTGAATAAGACAAGAGATTGGTAAGATATTAATAATTAGTAAGCAGGCTACTTATAACATTATAATATATAAATCACATTCTGTTGATTCAACTCAGAGTAGTGTGATGATTTTTTGCAATTTTCTGAGAAGAATAATACCCTTTCAATCTCTCATCCTGATTTATCCCTATCATTATTTTTAAGGTTCATGAACAATGCAATTTTTTTTTAAAATTAGAGTGATGGCCTTGTTACTTTCAGATAAAGACACTGTGTCAGGTACAGGAAGGTTTCCTTAAGAATACTCTGCTGGTAATGTAAGCAGCTCTTCCAAGAAAGAACATGGCACACTTAGCTCGTTGTGACAATCATGGAGAAGGATCAGGTGTCTGTGGGTCACCTTTGTGTTGTCAATGGGTACAGAGTCATTGCCTACTGGCACAGGGGTCTTTCTAGCCTGTCTTGGCAGGTTGTCTTCCATAAGTGTCATCCACTGAGCCTACATGTGCTCTGTCCTTTATGTATTCATTTAGAAAACCTGTGTTGCAATGTTAACACTTACCTTGCTTCAGAGTCAGTATAGTGTGTTGGTTTGGAGCAAGAGCTCTGGAACTGGGCAGTCAGGCTAGGTCCAAACCCTGGTTCCGGCAATTATTGCCTTGTGACCTTGGGCAATTTGCTTAATCTTTGTGCCTTGCTCTTTTCACCTCTAAATTGGAGAGTAACTATACCTCTTCGAGTTGTTAGGATTAATCACTTAATACACAGTCTGTGCTTAGAAAAGTATACAGATGCTAAAACACTGCTTATTATTGCCAGACACTGTGTTAATCACTGAGGATATGGCTGTCAGAGCCCCTGTTCTCAGAGACCTTGAAAGCCTAACAATAAACTATGACAAATGTTGGACATGGAAACTCAGGGGGTTATGGAAACCCCTATGAAGGGGAGCTAACACACTCTCAGATGACTCGCTTTTCATAAGTGCCATTGGAGCCAGTAAAAAAGCCCTGAGGCAGAAATGTACCTTGTATAATTGTATGAAAGCTAAGGAAAAGAGAACACAATAAGCTAGAAGGGTAGTAGGAGATGAAGCCCAGTGATAACAAGAGGATGTGGGACCTTTGTAGGCCTTTGTAATGCCTTGAAAATATGCTTTGAAGACAGGAGGAACCTTTGAAGGGTTTTGAATATAGGAATGATTCAATCTGACTACATTTCAGCAGACTCATTCTGTCTACTGTGTTAAGAATAGATGATATAATGGCCTGTAGCAGGGAAACCAGTGAGAAGACTACTGCAATAATTCACATGAGAGGTGAGGGTAGCTTGGACCTGGATGGAAGCAGTATTAGACAGGTCTACCCCTAAAATATGTGGGGTTCAGGGAAAGAGTGTTGATGGAACACCGCTGGAGTGGGTAGCCTTTCCCTTCTCCAGGTGATCCTCCCAATCCAGGAATCGAACCAAGGTCTCCTGCATTTGTGGACAGATTCTTTACCAGCTGAGCCACAGGGAAAGCCCAAGAATACTGGAGTGGGTAGCCTATCCCTTCTCCAGCGGGTCTTCCTGACCCAGAAATCAAACTGGAGTCTCCTGCATTGCAGGCGGATTCTTTACCAACTGAGCTATCAGGGAAGCCCCTAATAGAAGCCCACAAATGATAAATATGATATAGTCTACCTCTATATCTTACCTTCATTTTGAGAATTTTTTAAATGTATAAATATATATGCTTTTTGTATTCCTAAAAGTTGGAAAACTATCTAATATGACTGAATTTATATATAATTCTATGTTTCTGGATGTTCTGTTGGTGGAATGACAATATAGGCATGATTAATAATGTAAAATATATAATTTACAGTTTCCTATATATCTGTTCTATAATTCTTTTCTTGCCTTTATTTCAGTGAAATTATTGTTATTATAATCAAGTTTTTGCATAATACTTATTCTTTTAATGACAATGCCAGATTAGATATCCCTTCTTGAGTCATTGTAGTATTAATAGATTTTTTAATAAGTTCAATTTGGTGAAGCTTTGTGAGGCAGCAGCAATTGAAATTGCATATAAAATTATTAAAGGAATATTTAAATTCATAAATGAACCACAGATTTTACTCACCATGTTCCAACAGCACACTGGACAAATTTTCATTAATGTAGAAATTATTATAATGTATTTAAATTTTAGAACTTAATTTTCCATGACATATATTAATACAAATTTCACAAAGACTTAAAACAACATATAGATGTGTACAGTAATTTAGAGAATTTGTATCATGCTTCCCATATGTTGTCTTCTCAGCTGACACTGCTGCTGCTGCTGCTGCTAAGTGGTAAATAACTCTCCTGCCAATTAAGAAGACAAGACACAAGGGACGCAGTATGAGAAGATGCCAGGAGAAGCGATGTTCTCAGTGGAGATCTAGGTTTTAATTAGAGCAAGGGGGAAGGGAAATTTCAGAAAAGAGATTAAGAATACGGTGGACTTTGGTGATGATGGGAGTGGTGAATTTCAGACAGCTTCAGGAGTGGAAGGTTTTCAGGAGTCAGGGAAAGTTCAGAAAAATAGAAAGGATAGAGGTTGTGGTACAGAATTACATGAGATTAGACTTGTGAGATGAAACCTGGACATTTTAAGCTATTAGTAGTAACTATCATATCAGACATAAAGGGCTAGTCAGATAGATCCAGTGGTCTCAAGGCAGACTTTGGTGGTGTCCAACTCTTTGCAAGCTCATGGAAACCCCATAGTTTAGCCCACTAGCCTCCTCTGTCCATGGGAATTCCCAGACAAGAATACTGGAGTGGGTTGCCATTTCCTCTTCTAGAGGATCTTCCTGACTCAGAGATCAAACCCATCTTTCCTGCATTTCCTGCATTGGCAGGTGGATTTTTTACCACTGAGCCACCTGGGAAGCCCAAGTTGTAGAGTAAAGCTCCCAGTTGGACCTTAAATTTTTCTAGGGCAAGTACCACATCTTTGACTTATTTTGTATTTCCTCTTAGTATTTAGTGATATTTAGTGTAGTTCTCTTCATATATACCATGAATGGTTTTTGACTATATACATCCATATTCACTTCCAAGCACAAGTGCAAAAGATTTTATCAACATAGTTTTCCTTCCCTAAGAGTTCTGAAATCAACCTGTCAGGCTTCAAAAGAAATTTTCACTGTGACTTTGATTCAAATTAAATTGAATTGAATCCATGGCTTAATTATAAGCATTATCTTTATAATACAGAGTATTCCAATAAAAGAACATGATCTATCCCTGCATTCCTGCTTGTCTATGTATACATTTCAAATATTTATTATGGATTTTTGTCTCAAAAAGTTTCTATAAAACTGAATTTAAAGTCATTTTAATCATGTATTCCATGTATTTGTCTTTTTCCAATTTATTTTGCCCTCAGCCAACTTTTTGTTGTGATCCACAAAGTCAAAGGCTTTAGCATAGTCAATGAAACACAAGTATAGGTCTTTTCGGAATTCCCTTGCTTTTTCTATGAACCAGTGGATGCTGGCAATTTGATCTCTGGTTTCTCTGCCTCTTCTAAATCCAGTTTATACATCTGGAAGTTCTCAGTTCATGTACTGTTGAAGCCTAGCTTGAAGGATTTTGAGCATAATCTTGCTAGCATGTGAAATGAGTGCAATTGTGTGGTCCTTTGAACAAAAGAGCACTTTTGTTTGTAAGGGAGAGTGGAGTAGCAGATGAATTCCTCAAAGAAATGAGTTTTTCTCTAGTTTAAGACTGTCTGATCAAAATCCAGGGAGACTTAGGTTTAATTGATTTTCTACTATAACCATTAAGTTTGTATTTTCCTGGATTGGTTAATTTTTCATTACTAATTCCTACTTTACAAAAAACTAAAGTGTGAGTTACCCTCCAACATGTATGAAAACAAAAGAAAAAATATCCCCAATATGTCTTAAATGTTATTGGCTTGATTGTTCTTTCTCAGATGCATGGTGAGGGTATCAGGGATGACATCACTGTGTATGTACAATATATTTCAAATCCCCATTTGGAATTCAGTGACAGTCCTAGTGCTATAAAAGTAATACACTACTAAATAATTAACTAAGAAATTATGAGAAGCAAAATGGAGAGTAAAAGACAACTGCAAAGCATCTATCACAACAAAATAGTCATCTTTTCTAGTTGATTCTGTTTATTTTTCTGTGACTGAAGAACAAAATATCAATTATGGGCAGATGGCCATTAGCATAATCCATAATGCCAGAAGATAAAACAGTGCTTTGTATCTTTCACCTTTGATTAGTAGCATAATGTTTTATCAGGCTCTCTATAAATAACACTGAGGAACAGAATATGGGCTTTGAAAAACCAACAGTTTGTTTTCAATAGTAGCATCTCTGTTGAGAAATAAAAGAAGAAAATATCATCCAAATCTTCATACAAGCATCAAAGTGTGGGATGTTTCTGATTCACTCGAAACCAGGGTATACACTCAGTATATAGCAATCCACTTACAGAATTAACATTTCCATGAAAATCTTCTTTAACAAGATAAAAGAATTTGGACTTTCTAACATAAAAGCAAATGGTATAAGTAATATATCCATATTCTATGTGTTTGAAGCAAGTTTATACTGTCAAACTTGGCGAGCTTTGGGATTCCTGTCTTAGATTTCACCTAATAGGCCTCTGACAGCCTCTATTCTACAAGGTTTTTTAACCTCCATTGCCCTCCACTCTATTTCCATCAGGAGGGAAAAAAATCAAAGGCCACAGACAACAAAGCCTAAGGAGCCTCCAGCCCCAGGATTTAAGATGCTCCCATGCAAAGGCTGGATGACTCACAGCTAATAGCAAATTCAGGTGAACATCTTCCATCTCTGTAGGAAGAGTGGGCAAAGGCTATAAAAGATGAGACTAAATGTTATTTAATTCTACTCAAGTACAAAAGTTAGAACCTCTTCTATAACCTGTATTAAATAGAGAAAAGCACCACTGAACCTGCAAAGGGACCAATTTTAAATGAAACTGTGTCATCTAAGGAGATGACTTATGGTAGATAGAGCAGAAGAGGATCTCTAGGGGGTAGTGGACTCAGCAATGGAGGAGACTCTTCTAGGCAGTGCTCAGCAGGGATTGATTCTTTCCTGTACCTATATCCAATGAGGTAGCCATTTTGGAAATATATTTTGCCACAAATGTATTTTGCAGATGGCATCAGTAGAGCCAGTTTCCACTAAAGGAAAGCTGCAGTGTCAGCACTCCACAAATCTGTGAAGATAGCCACTCAAGTCATAGACATAACAAGACAGGATATTGAAAAACTGCCATTACACTAAAAGCTCTTTGCAGTTTAATATTTTGGAACTTAATGACTAGAACTTGTAGGCCAACTAAAAAGCCTTTCTCACTGTTTGGTAGCAGTAGACAGTAAGGAGATGAAACCAGTCAATCCTAAAGGAAATCAACCCTGAATATTCATTGGAAGGACTAATGCTGAATGAAGTGAAGTCACTCAGTCCTGTCCGACTCTTTGTGACCCCATGGACTGTAGCCTACCAGGCTCCTTCATCCATGGGATTTTCCAGGCAAGGGTACTGGAGTGGGTTGCCATTTCCTTCTCCAGGGGATCTTCCCAACCAAGGTATTGAACCTGGGTCTCCCACACTGCAGGCAGACGCTTTACCCTCTGAGCCCCCAGGGAAGCCCAATGCTGAAGCTGAAGCTCCAATACTTTGGCCACCTGATGTGAAGGGTTCAGTTCAGTTCAGTTGCTCAGTCGTATCCGACTCTTTGCGACCCCATGAATCGCAGCACGCCAGGCCTTCCTGTACATCACAAACTCCCAGAGTTCATTCAGACTCACGTTCATCGAGTCAGTGATGCCATCCAGCCATCCCAACCTCTGTCTTCCCCTTCTCCTCCTGTCCCCAATCCCTTCCAGCATCAGAGTCTTTTCCAATGAGTCAACTCTTCTCATGAGGTGGCCAAAGTACTGCAGTTTCAGCTTTAGCATCATTCCTTCCAAAGAAATCCCAGGGCTGATCTCCTTCAGAATGGACTGGTTGAATCTCCTTGCAGTCCAAGGGACTCTCAAGAGTCTTCTCCAACACCACAGCTCAAAAGCATCAATTCTTCAGTGCTCAGCCTTCTTCACAGTCCAACTCTCACATCCATACATGACCACAAGAAAAACCATAGCCTTGACTAGACGGACCTTTGTTGGCAAAGTAATGTCTCTGCTTTTGAATATGCTACCTAGTGTGGTCATAACTTTCCTTCCAAGGAGTAAGCGTCTTTTAATTTCATGGCTGCACTCACCATCTGCAGTGGTTTTGGAGCCCCAAAAAATAAAGTCTGACACTGTTTCTACTGTTTCCCCATCTATTTCCCATGAAGTGGTGGGACCGGGTGCCATGATCTTAGTTTTCTGAATGTTGAGCTTTAAGCCAACTTTTTCACTCTCCACTTTCACTTTCATCAAGAGGCTTTTGAGTTCCTCTTCACTTTCTGCCATAAGGGTGGTGTCATCTGCATATCTGAGGTTATTGATATTTCTCCTGGCAATCTTGATTCCAGCTTGTGCTTCTTCCAGTCCAGCGTTTCTCATGATGTATTCTGCATGTAAGTTAAATAAGCAGGGTGACCATATACAGCCTTGACATACTCCTTTTCCTATTTGGAACCAGTCTGTTGTTCCATGTCCAGTTCTAACTGTTGCTTCCTGACCTGCCTACAGATTTCTCAAGAGGCAGGTCAGGTGGTCTGGTATTCCCATCTCTTGAAGAATTTTCCACAGTTTATTGTGATCCACACAGTCAAAGGCTTTGGCATAGTCAATAAAGCAGAAATAGATGTTTTTCTGGAACTCTCTTCCTTTTTCCATGATCCAGCAGATGTTGGCAATTTGATCTCTGGTTCCTCTGCCTTTTCTAAAACCAGCTTGAACATCTGGAAGTTCACGGTTCACGTATTGCTGAAGCCTGGCTTGGAGAATTTTGAGCATTACTTTACTAGCGTGTGAGATGAGTGCAATTGTGCGGTAGTTTGAGCATTCTTTGGCATTGCCTTTCTTTGGGGTTGGAATGAAAACTGACCTTTTCCAGGCCTGTGGCCACTGCTGAGTTTTCCAAATTTGCTGGCATATTGAGTGCAACACTTTCACAGCATCATCTTTCAGGATTTGAAATAGCTTAACTGGAATTCCATCACCTCCACTAGCTTTGTTCGTAGTGATGCTTTCTAAGGCCCACTTGACTTCCCATTCCAGGATGTCTGGCTCTAGGTCAGTGATCACACCATCGTGATTATCTTGGTCGTGAAGATCTTTTTTGTACAGTTCTTCTGTGTATTCTTGCCGCCTCTTCTTAATATCTCTGCTTCTGTTAGGTCCATACCATTTCTGTCCTTTATCGAGCCTATCTTTGCATGAAATGTTCCCTTGGTATCTCTAATTTTCTTGAAGAGATCTCTAGTCTTTCCCATTCTGTTGTTTTCCTCTATTTTTTGCATTGATGGCTGAGGAAGGCTTTCTTATCTCTCCTTGCTATTCTTTGGAACTCTTCATTCAGATGCTTATATCTTTCCTTTTCTCCTTCGCTTTTCACTTCTCTTCTTTTCACAGCTATTTGTAAGTCCTCCCCAGACAGCTATTTTGCTTTTTTGCATTTCTTTTCCATGGGGATGATCTTGATCCCTGTCTCCTGTACAATGTCACGAACCTCATTCCATAGTTCATCAGGCACTGTATCTATCTGATCTAGGTCCTTAAATCTATTTCTCACTTCCACTGTATAATCATAAAGGATTTGATTTAGGTCATGCCTGAATCTCATTGTAAAAAACCCTGATGCTAGGAAAGATTGGGGGAAGGAGGGAAAGGGGGTTACAGAGGATGAGTTGATTGGATAGCATCACCAATTGAATGGACATGAGTTTGAGCAAACTCTGGGAGATAGTGAAGGACAGAGAAGCCTGGATTACTGTATTCCATGGGGTCGCAAAGAGTTGGCAATGACTCAGCAACCAAATGCTGCTACTGCTGCTAAGTCACTTCAGTCATGTCCTACTTTTTGTGACCCCATAGATGGCAGCCCACCAGGCTAATCTGTCCCTGGGATTCTCCAAGCAAGAATACTGGAGTGGGTTGCCATTTCCTTCTCCAATCACCAGATAACAACCTCTAAAAAGTCTCTGTTTTGCTTTTAATAACATTTATAGCTTTTTTTCTGATCACAAGAACTGTACTTGCTCAATATGAATATTATAAAATACCTAAAACTATAAAGAAAAGGAAAAAATTCTATCATCCCTTGATAATACAGTTTCTATATTGACATATATTTACCCAGGCCTTTTTTTTTTTTTTAATTTTGAATTCCATTTTAAATGTTAGAATATATGTGTCTGTGTGTGTCTCTGGGTAACATTCCATAAACTAGATAACATTCCATAAACAATTCTGTATTTTTTAAATTAATGCATGAGTATTATTTCCCATGTCATTAATATTCTCCAATAATGTCATTTTTAATTACTACATAGTATTCAGATTTTCTCTAAAACTATTAAACATTAGTATAAATAATATTTTCTTCTATCTGTTTGGAGTCATAGTTAATGAAGTAAGATAGCAAAATTAAATATGTGGTATACATTTTAGAACAAAAATAATTATATTTGCAGATGTCATAGCTGTGTACCTTGAAAATCCAAAATATTATTTGGGTAAATCAGCTATTAGATTAAGAAAATTTAGGAAGTTGGCTAGAAATAAGTTTTGTTTTATGCTAACAAAGAATAATTAGAAATTGAAATTCAAGAAAGAAAAAGAAAACCTATTCACAATTGACACAAATACTATAAAATACTAAGGAATAAATGTTATAATGAAAAAATATGAAAATATATTGAATCCATACAAAAGTACCTGAATATATGGATGGATATACAATGATCCTTGGAAATGAAGACCATACTTTAAATCTGCAATAGATTTCTAAATCTAAAGTTCCTGTTGTTTGGATTGGATTCTCAAAAATATCAAAGAGTACATTTAATATGGCATGAGATAAAATATAGGCCATGTGGCTTACATGAAACATATTTTGGAGGGTTCTGGGGGTTGCCTCCAGGAATAAAGCAAGTGCCCTCCAGAGCAGTGGAAACAAGCACAAGATAATCTTTGATCACTCATCAGTAATGACATGTAGGAGGCTACAGATACAGAAAACATACAAGCAGCAAATCACAGCATCAGTTCAGTCAGTTCAGTCACTCAGTCGTGTCCGACTCTTTGCAACCCCATGGACTGCAGCACACGAGGCGTCCCTGTCCATCACCAACTCCCAGAACTTGCTCAAACTCATGTCTGTTGAGTCGGTGATGCCATCCAACCATCTCATCCTCTGTTGTCCCCTCCTCCTCCCACCTTCAATCTTTTCCAGCATCAGGGTCTTTTCCAGTGAGTAAGTTCTTCACATCAGGTGGCTGCAATATTGGAACTTCAGCTTCAGCATCAGTCCTTCCAATGAATATTCAGGTCTGATTTCCTTTAGGATGGGCTAGTTGGATCTCCTTGCAGTCCAAGGGACTCTCAAGAGTCTTCTCCAACACCACAGTTCAAAAGCATCAATTCTTCGGCACTCACTTTCTTTATAGTCCAACTCTCACATCCATACATGACTACTGGAAAAACTTTGACTAGATGGACATTTGTTGGCAAAGTAATGTCTCTGCCTTTTAATATGCTGTCTAGTTTGGTCACAGCTTTTCTTCCAAGGAGCAAGCTTCTTTGAATTTCATGCCTGCAGTCACCATCTGCAGTGATTTTGGAGCCCAAGAAAAGAAAATCTCTCATTGCTTTCATTGTTTCCTCATCTATTTGCCATGAAGTGATGGGACTGGATGCCATGGTCTTAGTTTTCTGAATGTTGAGTTTTAAGCCAAATTTTTTACTCTCCTCTTTCATTTTAATTAAGAGGCTCTTCAGTTCTTCACTTCTGCCATAAGGGTGGTGTCATCTGCATATCTGAGGTTATTGATATTTTTCCTGGCAATCTTGATTCCAGCTTGTGCTTCATCCATCCTGGCATTTCACATGATGTACTCTGCATATAAATTAAATCAGCACGGTGACAATATACAGCCTTGACATACTCCTTTCCCAATTTGGAACCAGTCTGTTTTTCCATGCCCAGTTCTAACTGTTGCTTTTTGACCTGCATACAGATTTCTCAGGAGGCAGGTCAGGTGGTCTGGTATTCCCATCTCTTGAAGAATTTTCCACAGTTTGTTGTGATCCACACAGTCAAAGAATTTAGCATAGTTAATAAAGCAGAAGTAGATGTTTTTTGAAATGCTCTTGCTTTTTTTATAATCCAGCAGATGTTGGCAATTTGATCTCTGGTTCCTTGCCTTTTCTAAATCCAGCTTGAACATCTGAAAGTTCACGGTTCACGTACTGGTGAAGCCTGGCTTGGAGAATTTTGAGCATTACTTTGCTAGCATGTGAGATAAGTGCAATTGTGCAGTAGTTTAAACATTCTTTGGCATTTCCCTTCTTTGGGATTGGAATGAAAACTGACCTTTTCCATTCCTGTGGCCACTGCTGAGTTTTCCAAATTTGCTGGCATATTGAGTGCAGCACTTTTTGCTTGATTTGCAATCAAGATGATTTTGCCACCTGAATAGCAGTCTCTATGATTAAAGAGCTAAGGTTGATTTATTTAATGATAGTTGATAATAGCAATACTGGGCAATAGAGTTAGTTACCACATTAATTATTTTTAATCAAAATGTAAGTGGATTTTTTTTACAGTTATAACAAATTTACAGTTCTTATCACAAAAGAAATGTACAAGTGCCAAGAAATTTTTGAAGAATAACGTGGGAGGAATTGACTTATCAGATCTCAAAATATATTGAAAAGCCAATGTAATCAAAGGACTATGGTATTGACAGAAGAATAAACAAATGGAAAAGTGGAACAGAAAAGAGAGTCAAGAAAGAGATCCAAATAAATATTGTTGTTTTTCAGTCACTAAATCATGTCCAACTCTTTACAACCCCATGAACTGCAGCACAGCAAACTTCCCTGTCCTTCACTATATATAGGAATGAAACATATTAAAATGGGAACAATCAAAGAATGAGGGAACAAAGGATTATTCAGCAAATCCAATTAAGTCCATTTGTATCCATATATTTGGAAGAAAATTTAGAAAAATATTATAAACTCAAATGACAACAATGAGGATAAAGCTTTTAAAAATATAACAGACAAAACATACACTTCTAGTACACAAAAATCTTGCAAATCAGTAATTAATGATTTATTATAGAAAATATAACAAATGCAATACAAAACAGGCAAAGCTTGTGAATATAATGTTCACAGAATTAAAAAATAATAAATGTACAAAAATATGTGCAACCTCAGTAGTTTTCAAAGAAATGAAAATAGAAATATCAAAGGGATATGATTTTTTTGAAAATGAGAGTAGAAAAACTAGAAGATCTAATGATAATTACTGTTAGAGAGGGTACAGATAAGGGACAATAGCTCAAAGATGTTGGCAGGAGTATAAATTTGCTCTAACCATTTTGGAAAGTAATTTGGCAGGTAACTGTGAATGCTTTAAGAGTGCACACCTTTTTTTTTTTTTTTTTTAATTGGAGGCTAATAACTTTACAATATTGTAGTGGTTTTTGTCATACATTGACATGAATCAGCCATGGGTGTACATGTGCCCCCCATCCTGAACACCCCTTCCACCTCCCTCCCCATTGCATCCCTCAGGGTCATCCCAGTGCACTGGCCCTGAGCACCCTGTCTCATGCATTGAACCTGCACTGGCGATCTATTTCACATATGATAATATACAGGTTTCAATGCTATTCTTTCAAATCATCCCACCCTCGCCTTTTCTCACAAAGCCCAAAAGTCTGTTCTATACATCTGTGTCTCTTTTGCTGTCTTCCATATAGGGTCATCATTACCATCTTTCTAAATTCCATATATATGCACTAATATACTGTATTGGTGTTTTTCTTTCTGGCTTACTTCACTCTGTATAATAAGCTCCAGTTTCATCCACCTCATTAGAACTGATTCAAATGCATTCTTTTTAATGGCTGAGTAATATTCCATTGTGAATATGTACCACAGCTTTCTGATCCATTCGTCTGCCAATGGACATCTAGGTTGCTTCCATGTTCTGGCTTTGTAAACAGTGCTGTGATGAGCATTGGGGTACACGTGTCTCTTTCAATTCTGGTTTCCTTAGTGTGTATGCCCATCGGTGGGATTGCTGGGTCATGTGGCAGTTCTATTTCCAGTTTTTTAAGGAATCTCCACACTGTTCTCCATAGTGACTGTACTAGTTTGCATTCCCACCAACATTGTAAGAGGGTTCCCTTTTCTCCACACCCTCTCCAGCATTTATTGTTTATAGACCTTTGGATAGCAGCCATTCTGACTGGTGTGAAATGGTACCTCACTGTGGTTTTGATTTGCATTTCTCTGATAAGGAGTGATGTTGAGCATCTTTTCATGTGTTTGTTAGCCATCTGTATGTCTTCTTTGGAGAAATGTCTGTTTAGTTCTTTGGCCCATTTTTTAATTGGGTCGTTTATTTTTCTGGAATTGAGCTGCAGGAGCTGCTTATGTATTTTTGAGATTAATTCTTTAGCAGTTGCTTTGTTTGCTATCATTTTCTCCCATTCTGAAGGCTGTCTTTTCACCTTGCTTATAGTTTCCTTCATTGTACGAAAGCTTTTAAGTTTAATTAGGTCTCATTTGTTTATTTTTGCTTTTAATTCCATTACTTTGGGAGGTGGGTCATAGAGGATCTTGCTGTGATTTATTTCAGAGAGTGTTTTGTCTATGTTTTCCTCTAGGAGTTTTATAGTTTCTGGTCTTACATTTAGATCTTTAATCCATTTTGAGTTTATTTTTTGAGCACAACGGCAACCCACTCCAGTATTCTTGCCTGGAAAATCCCATGGATGGAGAAGCCTGGTAGGCTACAGTCCTCAGGGTTGCAAAGTGGCAGACACAACTGAACAACTTCACTTTTGGAGCACACACCTTTAGACTCAGCTACTTCATTTGTAGAAATCTACCCTGCCACTATAAATGGATGTTCATTATGGCATCCCTGAGTTTCCTGGGTGTTGCAAGGATACTTCATTGTCCAAAATCCCTTGAAATAATTTGCCTTTCTGAGCCAAGATAATTGACCTTTAATGTTTTACCCAAAAAGGAGACATCTAAATAATGCTATCAGGCTTGCATATTCAACTTATTTGACCAAGGCAATTAATTCTTCTGTAAAATTTACTGAAGTACATTGAACTTCATAAAAACACTTTCTTAAAATCCCAGCAGTAGACATAGGCTTTAGTGGTAGACAAAAAAAATGTAAATTGTTAATTCTGGCCTGTACTATTGTTAGATCTTTTATCCAGCTTCATCAGTTTAATTCTCTCCCTATATATAAATCTTTAGATGTGGAGTCAAATTCTATTATACTGCATGATATAGTGTAATTCTGGTCTTCCACCACTTTTCTTACTTCCCAGTTAACAAAGCTATAAGATGAGCTCAACTATTTAAGAAGTTCTATTTCATAATGCTTCTAATAAGTTAGTTTGGATGATTATTTATATCACAATATCATTAGTATAGGGCTTCCTGGGTAGTTCAGCTGGTAAAGAATTTGCCTGCAATGCAGGAGACCCTGGTTTGATCCCTTGGTCAGGAAGATCCCCTGGAGAACAGATAGGCTACCCACTCCAGTATTCATGGGCTTCCCTGGTGGCTCAGATGATAAAGAATCACCTGCAGTGTGGGAGACCTGGGTTTTATCCCTGGGTTAGGAAGATCCTCTGGGGAAGGCCATGGCAACCCACTCCAGTATTCTTGCCTGGAGAATCCCCATGGACAGAGGAGCCTGGCAGGCTACAGTCCATGGGGTTGCTAAGAGTCAGACACGACTGAGCGACTAAGCACAGCACATCATGTCACTAGTATAAATTAGACCCTCAATAAATATTGATTGAAAGAATGAAAAACATCTTTTATTGAGAGGAGGAAAATGTGGAACATGAGAAGGAGAAAGACATAAACCATTCATGCAAGTATTTGTTATATGTCCTAAATTCTTATTTTTTCCCAAATATTTATGACACACATTTTGTGTTAGACATCATTCATCTATTAAACAAATCCTTAAAAATGAGTACCTATTATAAGCCAACACTGTTCCAAGAACTGAGGACATAACAATGAATAATATAGAGGATGGAGTTTACACTGTATCAGAAAATTTTCTAGCCCTTATACACACACTGCCTACCTAAACATTTTTCCAGCATGTTTCAGAAAAGAAAAGCAAAATACAAATCCTTCCAATAGGGACTATCCTAAAGCTGCAAACTGTACTGTATTTCTTTCATTCATTCATTCAATCAACACATATTTACTGAATGCCTACCTCTATGAGACATGTTCCAAGTAATGTGAAAACATGAGTAAATGAAAAAGACCAAGTCTTTGCCCTCAAGAGGACTGTGCTCTAAACACAGACAAGATAATTTCAACTATTAATAAGTGGCTGGAAAAAATAAGTAACATGAATAAAATAATGAGGGGGTGGTTTAAAGCCAGGGTGGTTTGTAGAGGTGACTTCTGAGCTGAGACCTAAATGACCAGAAGGAATCAACCATGGGAAGATAGAGATGAAGAGTTAGAGCTAGATCTCCAGAGAGAACAGCTTCCCCCAGAATGAATGAACTTGAGGTGTTTTAGGAACAGAGAGGAACAAAATGATCAATGGAGGGAGTGATAAGTGATGATTTCAGAGAGATGTCAGGAGACCGGATCATGTTGGACCCTGTAGGCTAAAAGAAAAGGAGTGTGATTTTTACTCTATTATATGGTAGAGAGTCATTGAAAGGTGTTGAATAGGGGAGTGGTGGAATAAGATTTACATTTTTTTAAAATCACTCTGGCTGCTCTTTAGAAAACTGGTGATATGGAAGTAAGGGTGGAATCAATATTGCATTATCCCAAACTAGAGACAATGGTAGTTTAGACTGGAGTGGGAGCAGTAAAGATGGTTAAATTCTGCATATATTTTGAAGGTAGATGGTTTCAGGGACCCCAACACAACTTTCAACTTTGCTAATTCACTATAAGGACTCACAAAACTTAATAGCTTAATCTGAATGGTAAGGTTTATTACAGCAAAGGATACATAGCAAAAGGAACAGGAAAAGATGTTCAGTGGGCAAAGTCTAGAAGGCTAAACATAGACTTCATGTCCTTACCCATTGGGGGCCACATAGGGCAAGCTTTGTGTCTAGCACCAAACTATGGGGACAGGTGTGGAATGTATCAGTCTACGAAAGCACATTTGAGTCTTCGGGCCTGAGGCTATAATTAAGAGCTGGTCACAGAGGCACATCATAGTACATAACTAGCTGTAGCAATGGAAACTTCAGGATCCCAACAATGCAACCAGGTGCACAGTATTGAACTTCATGTTTATGCAAGCAAACTGGCCAGCTGGCACAGCAGAGTCCATTGCTCCAAGTGAACACAAACACAATAAAATCATTACTCCCTGACATAAATAACATTCTCGAGGTCACATTTACAAAAGTTGACCAAGGATCAACTGTGGCTCCAAGTTCCTTGGACATACAAGACATAAGTAACCAGATATGCTATGTTAATTCTTTGCACATACAGAACCAAGAAGATTTCCTAAGGAATGGGAATGTGTGATGTGTGATAAAAAGGAGTCAATGAGGTTTGTGATCTAAGTAACTGGAATAACTGAGTTGGCATTTCTAAGATAGAAGAGAATATGAGAGAGGCAGATTTACTAGAGATAGGGGAAGAGCAGAAGTTCAGTTTTGGACATGTTAAGTTTGAGATGTTTATTAGCCATCTAAGCAGTGATGGCCAGTAAACTGTTGGATATACTAGCTCAAAAGAATGGTCAAAATTGGAGACATAAGTTGGAGAGTCACTGCTATATAGTAGTTATCAAAACCATGGTTCTCAGTGACAGTACCTAGGGAGATTGTACAGATGGAGATGGTTATCCAGAATGCAGTCAGCAGAGAAAGAGAAGCCAGGAAAGATTGAAAAGGAGATCCCACAAGATAGGAGGAAAAGAAGAAAAGAGAAGCAAAGAAAAAATGTATTATTCTAGAAATAAGTGATCATCTGAGACAAATGTTGCTAAGAGGTCAAGTCACTGAAGACAAGAACAGTAATTCTTGGTTTTTGCAAGTGGTGCTCACAGTAACCATGAATAATAGAAATAAAAGTCTGATATAAAAGGTGACAGGATGATGGAAGGTGAGGAATTAACGTGAGTACATACAAATCTTTTAAGGCATTTTGCTGTGGAGGGGAACCAAAGAAATGAGGAGTTTTCTGGAATATGTCAGATGTCAAGGACATTTTTGCATCTTAAGTTTGAAGATACTACAGCATATTTACATGCTGGTGGAAATGACCTAGTAAATATTCAAGAAAGAAGGAAATATATATAGGTTCTTGAAAAAAGGGGACAGGGAATAAGATACAAAATTCAAGTGGAGTGTGAACCTTAAGTAAGAGCATGATAATTAAAACAGTATGGTACTGGCCTAAAAATAGACAGATAGATCAATGGGACAGAATAGACAGCCCAGAAGTAAACATATACATATATGGTCAATTAATTTAGAGCAGAAGAGCCAGGAATATACAATGGAGAAAGTAAACCTTATTAGGTAGAGGACTTTACTGCATGTATGTATAAGAATGAGTTCTGTTCTGAGACCACACCGGTAAGTTCAATCTGTTCTTAAGTCCGACAAAGTTAGCCTTGGTACCCAACTAACACAATCAGAGGACAAGTTGCAATTTCACTCGTGCCTGATGTTGATGGAATGCATGTTGGCATCTTTGAAAGTCTGTGCCTTGAAAGTTCATATGTAGGGGAACTTTATGGGTGTGTGTGTATGTGTGTGTGTACGCAGTACAACCGAATCGTTTTGCTGTACACCTAAAACTAACATGACAATGTAAATTGACTATACTTCAATAAAAAAAAAAAAAAGAAAAATCTACTGTTCCTCTCTTGTCACTGCTTTGTGTTTACTGAACTGATCAGCTGCTTAGCAGAATTAAAGTTTAATATTTGCAAGGCTTGTTGAGCTCTTCATTTCCTCCTTTCCTTCACTATTTTATTAAACGCGTGTTTTGTTTCAGGCTCTGTCCTGAGCTCTGCCAATGCAACAGTGAACAAGAGACATAGTACTTGCCCTCATGACACTTACATTCTAGCAGTCCAACAGACTTTAATGAAAGGATCACCCAAGTTTTATAATGTATACTATCAACAAAATAAGTGCTATGAGTTCCCTGAACTCTGATATAGTCTGAGGAATCAAGGAAAGCTTCCCTGTGAAAATGCCTCTGTAGTTGTGATCTGAAGGATGAATTGGAGAAAACAAGACAGAGACAAGGAGTGAAAGAAAGAGTGTATCTTAGACAAAGGAAAAGAAAAAACCAAAGGTATTATGATGGTAGGGAGTTAGTGTGTTATTATGTGCCAAGGTTTGTACACATCTGTTGTTTTAATTCTCTCAACAATCCTTTCTGCAAAGTAGCTAAACTCCCATTTTAGCAATGAGAATATGGAAGCATAAAGGGTTACTAGCTGCACAACCTGGAGTAAGTGAGTTTAAAGCCAGTATTGAGTGTCTCTAAGGCAGTGATTCTCATTCTGAATTCTCCCATCCCATAGCACATTTGGCAATATCTGGAAACAATTTTAGTTGTCACTACTTTGAGGGTGGGTGGGTAAACTACTGGGTTGAGGTGGAGATGATGCTACATATCCTACAATGCACAGGACAGCAATCATAATAAACAATTATCTGGCCCCGAATTTTAATAGTGCTGAAGATAAGAAACCCTAGCACTATTGAAATTTGGTTGGCCTCCAACTCTTGACCCTTACACAGACTTGTCTCTCTCCCTGGAGGCTTCTTAGTCCTTTGAGCAGATAGATTTCTGGTCAGTCAGCTCCAATTAGCCATACATACCCAGGGGTGAACATGGATTAGACTTAAGCGGGGACCTTTGCTACTTGGCAGTTCCTTCAGTGATCCATACCAGCTTTGTAGTGTCAGTTCCACCTCATAGATGAAGAAACAGATGTCAGATAACATACCTTGAGTCTCAGAAGTCACAGTGACAGAGCAATTGAGTCCAGCTCTTTTGAAATTGAGTCTGGTATCATTTTCCTTCATAAGGCAGCCCTTCAAAGGACAAATGTTTACTCTCAGCCTCCTCAGGTAAAACTGGCAAAGGCTGAAGATGCAGGTATGAATCCGGGTTGCAGGGGTGCTATAAAGAGTTTGTCAAATTTAGTGCCTACATTATTTTTTTAGGAACTTGAAAATCAGCCCCATGTTATTCAGCTTGAATTCTTCTCTTGTGAGGCTCAAAGCACACCAGACAGACAATCTGCTGTTTGTGTAGAGAATGTGTCAGGAGAGAAACGAATAGCACCCACATGCGAGCATCTGCTCAAAAAATCCATTTCACCATTAACCATACAATTGAGTGAGAAAAACATCTGTGCCTGCTATTGCAGATGTAATCATAAAACCAAAATTGAGCAATGGAACAAACTGGAAGGGGGCAAAGGACAAGAAAAGAGAGAAGCACACAGCTTTATTGTCAGCAAGGAATGGGTTTGTGGCTGGGCTCCTACACTGAATACTCTCGCCTTCACCTTTCAAACATGACACCATCTGTAGGAAACAGCAAGATCGTGAGCAGACAAATTATGCAAGGCAGCTCTCAGGAAGCAATAAACAAGGCAGAGGAATCCTGGAGACTGCAAATCGATAGCAAAAAATATATCTAAATACATGTTGGTGGCATTTCAACGTTAAGGCAGATGACAGGATTGTGGAACAAGACACTGTAGAAAATGTCAAAGCTGAAGGGCCCTCAGAAATCAACTAGTTCAATCGCCAATCTTACTCATGAGGAAACTGAGGCACAGAGAGAGATGTGATTGCCTAAGGTCACACAGCTAATTAGTGGCAGACAATTCTAGGCAGTTCTGGGGAAACACTTTTTTTTTTTTCCCCACACACGCAAGAGAGAAACATTTTACAAAACTTTACAAATAACTGAGAACACCATCTCAAAAGCATAACTGTGTTACAGCAATATAAATTTATGCCTTGATTCTGGGAGCCAAAAGCCAGTGCTGATCTTTGCCCAAAGTGGCGAAACATGATTCTGCCACTCAGGGTAAAACAGAAACACCTGCTAGATCTCGCCAAGTGACACTGCACTTCTGCTTAGAAAACATACCTTAAAGGTAAACACGGCTCTATTTCTGCTGGACCACCAGTTTTAAAGAACCACACAATTTTAATCTGAAGGTGAGAGGAAAGGGAAACCAACCAGGCCCATGGCGCCCCCAGACCACACCCTTTTCACTGGTCCAAGAAGAATCTGCCCCCAGGAAGTCAGGACGCTGGGCTCTGGCTTCTGATTCTGCCTAGAAGTAGCTGTATGACCACAGGATAAATACAGACCACTGGACTTGAGCCCTCCAAAACCTCTTCTCCTCCAGACAAAGGGATGAGAAGAAGCAAAAGGAAAAGAGAAAATGGAGAAATGTATGGGAAGAGATAGTGGGAAGAATCAGGGTTGCCCTCTCTCCCTGTCTATGCCCTCAATAGCCAGCCCAACTGTTATGGAGTCCATATAATGTGCCTCCTAAATTCAGCCTGGGTTGTATCATGCATTTGGTGGCCATTCATGGTCATCTTCTTTCATGAACTATCTGTTCAAATCTTTCCCCCATTTTTATCAGTTTTTTTTCTCATTAAGGGATCATAAAAGGCATTTATATATTCTGGATGTAAGTATTTTCTCTGATAGAAGTGCTGTGTGTAGTTTCTTCTAATCCAAGGTTTGCCTTTTCATTTTTTCAAAAATATCTTTCAAACAACAAAAGCTTTAAATTTTGCTAACATCAAATTTATCATGTTTTAAATATTTTGTGCATTTTGTATTCTATTAAATTTTACCTACTCCCAGAGTCCCAATGGAGAAGGCAATGGCACCCCACTCCAGTACTTTTGCCTAGAAAATCCCATGGACGGAGGAGCCTGGTAGGCTGCAGTCCATGGGGTCGCTAGAGTCAGACACGACTAAGCGAGTTCACTTTCACTTTTCACTTTCATGCATTGGAGAAGGAAATGGCAACCCACTCCAGTGTTCTTGCCTGGAGAATCCCAGGGACGGGGGAGCCTGGTGGGCTGCCGTCTATGGAGTCACACAGAGTTGGACAGGACTGAAGTGACTTAGCAGCAGTAGCAGAGTCCCAAAGATTTTCTCCTATGTTTTCTTCTAGACACTTTAGAGTTTCAAGGTTTACATTTAGTTCCACTTAGAATCCATTTACATTTATTATCCATTTCGGGGTGATTTTTGTGTATGGCACAAGGTAAAACTTGATGTTCACTTTTTTTTCCTGTTCAGTTGATTTAGCACTATTTCTTGTACAAGCTGGATTTAGAAAAGACAGAGGAAGCAAAGATCAAATTGCCAACATTCGTTGGATCATGGAGGAAGCAAGGAAATTCCAGAAAAACCTCTATTTCTGCTCCATTGACTACACTAAAACTTTTGACTATGTGGATCACAACAAACTGTGGAAAATTCTTAAAAAGAAGAGAGTACCAGATCACCTTACCTGTCTCCTGAGAAACTTGTATGTGAGTCAAGAAGCAACAGTTAGAACTTTATATGGAACAAGGGACTGGGTGCCAAATTGGGAAAGGAGTATGTCAGGGCTGTATATTCTTACCCTGCTTATTTAACTTATATGCAGAGTACATCAGGCAAAATGCCAGGCTGGATGAATCACAAGCTGGAATCAAGATTACCAGGAGAAATATCAATAACCTCAAATATGCAGATGATAACACTAATGGCAGAAAGGAAAGAGGAACTAAAGAGCTTCTTGATGAAGGTGAAAGAAGAGAGTGAAAAAGTTGGCTTGAAACTTAGTACTTAAAAAAATACACCTGCTGATGCAGAGGACACAAGAGACACAAATTCGATCTCTGGGTGGGAAAGATCTCCTGGAGAAGGGAATGGCTACCCACTCCAGTATTCTTGCCTAGGAAATCCCATGGACGCAGGAACCTGGTGGGCTACAGTCCATGGGGGTGCAAACAGTCAGAAGCGACTAAGGACACACATGCATATGTGCAAAACAATTCATTTTGATAAGCTGATATGATCTAACCTAACAACACAGAAATTAATCAGGATTTTTCTAATAATCCTTTTATATTTAATCTTTATGGCATTTAAAGATTTTCACCAGTGCTCTTTTATTTGGTATTTTACAGCTTTGCAAGATAAGCAGAGGAGATCCTACTATCTCCAATTTACTGATAAAGACATTGAGAATCACATGGAGATAAGTGATTTGTCCAAGTACACAAAGCTAAAATGGGGTGGAGCTAAGACTGAACCCTAGGTCCTCTAATAGCCTGCTACTAAGTTTCAAATTAAAACTCGCTAATACTACAATCATTGTTTCTTATGTCTCAGGAAGTTCAGATGGAACATATAGCATCACCAAGGTCTCTAAATATTTTCTTTAATAATTCTTTTCCCAAATTATGAGTGTTCCAGTATCACTCTCTGGACACTAGGACAGAGACAGCTTTTCCCATGACCTTTCGAGTGGTGTCACTTTAGAAACCTTTTAAAAGACTGGGCCAAAGAAAAAGATTCCTGAGAGGAAGAACATGTTACCTTGAAGAGTAATCAGTTATGTGAATGGTTTCATTGCCTGTTATACCATGGATTATGCTTTCATTTTTCATATTAATGTTCTTTATGTTTTTCAATTAGTCACGGCAAATTACCTGTCCTTCGCCTTGGCAAGGGCAGCTCAGTGGGCCTCGGTGGAGTATTTTCCAAGTTCTGTCTGGTGAATTCTTGCTCACATTCTTCTTGAGGTATTAACATGTAATTTTTTGAAAGAATGAATGTGTTTCATTTGACACCATCTCATTCATGTAGGAAATTATTTATTGAATAAGGAATTGGAAATTTTCTCCTTTCTTTTTTTGCAATGGTGCATTGCAAAAAATTAACTTTAAGTTAAATCTTAAAAAAATAATTGGAACATTAAATAAAATTAAAATTCATTCAATATTTCTTAGTCATTCTAACAGGGAGGACTTGTAGCACAGAGCATACAAAATAGCAAATTCTCTAAATCCATGTCCACCTCCATTTTCCCCTGTCCAGTCACAGCAAAGTGCTTGCCCCTCCTCTGCACTCCATCCGACTGTCCCAATATTTACCATGTGACAATACCTGACTAGCTGCATTCTAACTACCTGTTTACTAGTCAGTCCCCATCCGTCCAATCCAAGTGTGTGACATCTTCTAGGACAAAAATAATGTCTTAATCAGGACTGAATTCCTAGTTATTAACACACTGCACAGCACAGAAGTAAGCACTTAGAAAGTAATGAGTGAATAAAGCCATTTGCCTTTGGAAAACATGAATATATCCTTGTTAGCTACAGCCTTAAATCACAAAGTAGGCTGTGTTCAATCTATAATTTAAGCATTATGCTACATTCCCATAATCCTCTTTGGGGAGAGAAACCAAGTAACTTCTCTGCCCTTCAAGATCTGAGTCTAGCCAAGCTCTGCCAAATGTCAACTTTCTAAAGACCACATGGTAGCCTCCCTTTAGAGGACTTCATCAAGAGCTCTCATTTTCCTTTCCTTTGATGTATGACATGGTCCTTAAGATTAGCAAGTTCCTTCAAACCCTTTTGAAAGACATCTGAATATATTAGAGATGAGGGGAGACCTCTTGTTCCTCAAAGAGACTGGTGTTATTATATTTTGTAATTTTTTGGTTAGTGGGGGCACTAGAATTTCCAGCCCAAGGCCTACCCAGAGTTACATCTCTGCTCTTCACCAGAGGATAGTTTAAATTTCTTTGCATCTAATTCCTTTGTTTCTGTCATTTTATGACTTTGGGGAGAGGGGGAGAGAACTGTTGTGGACATTCTGTGTCTCTTTAAAGAACTGAGTTATTATTAAACTGATACCTCCACTATTGAAATCCCTTGTTGTTATTAATAATCACTGCAATCAGCAGGGTGGAGAGCCATGAAAGAAAACGCTCTTATTTATTGAAACTTTATGCTAGTTTATATAGCATAAATATAACAAGTGAAATATAAGTGCTGCTGCTGCTGCTGCTGCTAGGTCGCTTCAGTCATGTCCAGTTCTGTGTGACCCCATAGATGGCAGCCCACCAGGCTCCCCCGTCCCTGGGATTCTCCAGGCAAGAACACTGGAGTGGGTTGCCATTTCCTTCTCCAATGCATGAAAGTGAAAAGCGAAAGGGAAGTCGCTCAGTCATGTCCAACTCTTCGCGACCCCATGGACTGCAGCCTACCAGGCTCCCCCGTCCATGGGATTTTCCAAGCAAGAGTACTGGAGTGGGGTGCCATCACCTTCTCCAATATATATAAGTAGATTCAAAAATATCTCTACTTTTTATACATTGTGCAAATAAGTGAATATAGATAATCCATTGAGGAAATGTTTACTTGACTTGAAATACAACTAAACTACAAAAGACCTGAAAAACAGCCTACAATGTCTCTCTTTCCAGAGAAGTCTTTTAAGTGATACTTGCTGCTAATGGAGTAGCATTTGGAAATCATCAGAGGGATAGCATAGTTGAAGGATTGTAAAAAAGCCTGAGAAAATTTCTGTTTTCCTTGACTTGGGTACAATGTAGGATCAGTACAAGTTGGTACAGTATAGAATTATCTGCCCTTCTCTAGAGCTCTCCAGGAAGCACAAATGCCACGTAACCTTCAGTGTCCCATTCTTGCAACTTACCACACCAACAAACAAAAAGTTCCTTCCTGTGACTAAGGAACACTTTTCCTGCTTTGATGTAAATTCAGTTCCTTGTATTGTGATGTTTTGCTGCAAAAAGAACAACTAATACCAATTCCTTTTGTACAAATTTTTCATGCCCTTTGAAACCATAAAAAGATGACTCCTATCTTTATAATCTCCAGACCAGATGAAACCTAGTTCACTCTGTTCTCAGTCTCTTTAATCTTTCTTCCTCTGATTCTGTTTAAGGACCAAAAGAGGAACAGCTCCAGAATCTTTCTCTATTCCTGGTTCTTTGGGCTACTTGGAAATGGATACAAACTGAATTGTCCACCCACAAAGTTATTATATCATGCCCACAAATGCAGATAATTGCCTGGCTAAACAAAAAACAGATAAACAAAGAAATCCTGGAGAGACTTAGGCTGTGTATGTATATGTGTGTGAGTGTTTTTCATTAAGGGTTAGAATTGAGGAGACAAGCAAATTTTGTAGCATTAACTCTGGGTAGTCAATTTCAAAAATGAATGAGAAAAAATTAAAAGGCAGCTAATTTAGAGATATAAAATTTATGTCAAGAAATAGGGTTTTCAAATTCCTAGAGAAAGGCAAATCACTATCAGTCAAAATTCCTATCAGACAGAAAGTTCAACAGTATAATGCAGATGTGGCAGAGTAGAAAAGAGGAAGTTAAAGTTCATATTTCGTTGGATGTTCGTTAAGTCTCTTAAATTCTATTATTCTATAGTAAACACTTCTTGGGATTGTGCCCCAGCTTACAATTTTCCTTTCTCTCAGGATGGCCCTCATATGCAGAGGTGATAGGCCACCAGTGGTCATGTTAATACTATGAGATCCTGATCCCACGGCCACAGTTATTGATCCAGGGGTGGGCACAGGATCCAAACCAAATAAACAAAGTTCTTTCTTTCAGGAATTTAAAATCTGGAACAGAAAAGCACAGTGCATTGTAAGCAGTTTCATTCTGTCTAGCCCACCTGAAATGAATTCTTTACGGTTTTCACTTGACATTCATTTCCTTCAGTGCAGGCTCTTTGTCATTTAGCCCTCTATGTAATAAACAGACGGGCTTCCCAAGTGGCTTAGAGGTAGAGAACCTGCCTGTCAGTTCAGGAGATGCAATAGATGCAGGTTTGATCCCTGGATCAAGAAGATCCCTTGGAGGAGGGCACAACAACCCACTCCAGTATTCTTGCCTGGAGAATCCTGTGGATAGAGGAGTCTGGTGGGTTCCAATTCACAGGGTCACAGAGAGTCAGACACAAATGAGTGACTAAGCACAAACGGGGAAAGATGATGTGAAGACACAGGGAGAAGGTGGTCATGTGCAAGTCATGGAAAGAGGCCCAGAACTGATCCTTCCTTCATGAATCTTAGGAGGAACAAACCATGCCAATACCTTGATCTTGGACTTATCTCCTCCGGAGCTCAAAATGATGAGTGTACTGTAACTATTAAAACATAGGTATATGTCAACAAACAAAGATGAAAAGCAAATATGCAAAAACAGAATGCACTGACTAGTTATGCAGTGGGTTATGAGTGAGTCCTTTCTCTTGTCAAAGCCTGCAATAGCTGTATCTAAGTAAAAAATTTGCTACAGTGATGGCAAATTTTGTTGAAATACTGGTTCTAACAGGCCATGGGTAGTACTAGAATGGACTTCCCAGGTAATTCGGTAGTAAAGAATCTGCCTGCCAGTTCAGGAGACGCAAGAGATGCAGGTTTCATCATCCCTGGGTTGGGAAGATCCCCTGAAGTAGGAAATGGCAACCCCTCCAGTATTCTTGCCTGGGATATCCCACGGACAGAGGAACTTGATGGGCTACAGTCTATGGGGTCATGAAAGAACTGGACACAACTGAGCAACTAAGCACACTCACAGCTCACACATAGTACTAGGATATTTCTCTAAAATGGAAGGGGGAAATGTATGTCATAGGTTTATTGCTGCAGCATCCTAAAAAAAAATCTGGTGGCAGTAGAATCTGTACCTATAATTAAATGTGTCCTAATTCTCAGTGTCTCTCTCTCCACATTTCACACAATTTCAATAGCTTTGCATGCTGTGCCTGGCATCCTTGTTGTCATAACTGCTATAGTCAATTGTGAGTGGTGAACTATTGAATGACTAAAAAATGGTCAATTAACTTGGTGTGGTCTTTTTCTCCTGAAGAATGAATTTTTCATGCTATTGAACCTCAGCTCCACAGGTGGGCCTCTATCTCTGCTTAGCAACAGTGTCGTCATCTATCCCTACAGATTTCTGACTGGCTCCCAGCTTCTTCAGACCCCATCACCTGGGCCCGCCAGTTTCTGTTCCTATCCACTCAGCCATTGCAAACTAAATCTGACCTCAAGGAGGGGAATATAAACAAGACTGGAACATTTTGGCAAGGTATCATACACAAGATTGTGAGTGCACAGTACATATTCTATTGCTTCTGTCTCTTGGAGAACCGTGACTAACATCTATGCACTGACCTAGAGAAGAATCCCCCTACCCCCTGGCTTCTGTGCACATTGCCTCATTTCCATAAAGTTCACTCCTTCCACATGACAAAATTAAAGTTATTTTCAAGGTCCCTCCTCTGGTATACAGCTTGTCTATTTGCACCTCTATTTCTGTGATTACTATGCTCTGTTTAACATCACAGTTACCTGAGGACCTAGTGTTTTATCCATATTAGCATTACGTGTTCAATGATTGCCATATAGTAAATGCTCAATAATTAGTTACTGAATTAATAACTGGCAATAAATATGGTGTTCTTTTGCAAAGGTCATGAAATCTTTCTTTGATCAGAAACCTCAAAATGGTTTCCTTTATTCAGCAAAGACTGTACATAGTATATGACATTGATTTCAAAATATTTTGCTTCCCCATGTCAGTTCTTAATGAGATAGTTCAATGTAATCCATCATTTTAATATTTGACAATTCTCCAAGTAAATTAATTAGTTAGTCCCAAGTCTTCATGGTAAACAAGGCAACATGAAGAAATTACAGATACTCTTTCTAACTTGAAAAATAATGCTTTTAGATGTGGTTTTTGTGCTCTTCAAAGGACCAAGATAAAATATTAAGAATCATTTAACTTGTCTCATACCTAAAGGTGCTTTGGGATAAAAGGAAGAGAGAGTGGGAAGGAAGTCAGTTAGCATTCTTTCCCCAAGATCCTAACACAACAGTCTAGACTGTCCTACACAATCCCTGTGGATGTGATACCAATCCCCATTTTAGAAATGCAAAAAAAGAAAGCATAGGGATATGAAGTGTATTTTTCACTGTCACTTGACTTGAGTAGAACAGTGAGTGTGTGTGCATGTATGTTAAGTCACATCAGCTGTGTCTAACTCTTTGTGACCCCATGCACTGTAGTCCTCCAGGTTCCTCTGTCCATGTGATTATCCAGACAGAAATACTGGAGTGGGTTGCCGTGCCCTCCTCTAGGGGATCTTCCCAGCTCAGGAATCAAACCTGCATCTCCTGCATTGGCAGGTAGATTCTTTACCCCTGAGCCACCAGGGGAGCCCCAAGTGGAACAGACAAGACTCAAATCAAATCTGACAGCCACTAAGACTTACAGTAAAGCAATTGCATCACCTGCCTTAGAACTCTCAATCCATTCCCAGTATCAAGCAAAACAACGAAAGTATATTGTGAGATAAAATTTTTGCAACAAAGAGATTGATAGATCTTCTTTCAATTCGTACCATACAAAAAAAAAAAAAAAAGTTTGTACCATACGTTCAATAAATAGATACTGAGGGGTCTCCATGTATAAGCGATTATGCTGGAAGCCAGAGGTACAGCAGGTTCAGAGGTATCACAGTCCCTGCATTCAAGGAGTACACATTTCAGGGAGGAGAGTTTGAAAAATAATTATAAAGCAACTTATTTATTATCAGTTTCAGCCAGCGTTACCAGGATGTTCTGGGTCACAGAAAAGTGGACCTGACCTCTGCTGGATATATGAGATTGTTTTCCTGAGGATGCGACTTTTAGAGGTAAAATTGGGCTTCCCTGGTAGCTCAGATGGTAAAAAATCCACCTGCAATGCAGGAGGCCCCAGTTCGATTCCTGGGTCGGGAAGATTCCCTGGAGAAGGGTTAGGCTAACCACTCCAGTATTCTTGGGCTTCCCCGGTGGCTCAAAATCTTTCTGCAATGCAGGAGACCTGGGTTGGGAAGATCCCCTGGAGGAGGGCATGGCCAGCCACTCTAGTATTCTTGCCTGAAGAATCCCCAAGGACAGAGGAGCCTGGTGGGTTACAGTCCATGGGGTCACAAAGAGTCAGACATTACCGAGCGACTAAGCACAGCCCAGCATAACACATGGAGAGTAACAAAACATTGAATAGGCATAGGACGGATAGAGAATTAGAGACAGTTGAAACAGCATGTGAAGATTCTCTGAGTCATGAAAGAGCATAGAATTTTAAAGGAACTGAAAGAAGATAGAAAGGCTGACAAAGTAGGCATAGAGTGAAGATTTACATTCTCAGACTCTGCATTGCTTAGCTCCAAGTCAGCACTGGGTCCAACCAACAAGGTGAAGAATATGCCCACACTCAGTTGCAAAGAAAACAGAAACAGCTGGTGAGATAAACAACAAAGTGAGTACATCCTACAGTTAATTTACCCTGGAAAATAACCCAAGATAGCAAAGAATTCCAGGCCCTTCATCTCTGAGTCATCAAAACCATCCTGTGTTCCTAGTAAGCATTAAATCCCCGCCCTTATATTTTAGATGAAGCTACCCAATGTCCTTCTCATCATATCTATATTTTAATCTATTCTAGGTAACCATCACCTGAACTAAACTCTTCGAGATCACACTGTTTAGCTTGAAGCTGAATAAACCATTCTTTCAAAGTTTTTTAATCAGTCATAAATGATGTATTCAATTTCTCAGGGCCACACTTAGTGTGGAAAAGATACAATTCTCTGAAGAGCTATATTGTTCTCAGAGTCTCAGTTACCTGAACAATAAGGATGTCAATGCAGTACTTACTGGCTTATGACAATCACAGTATAAGCTGAAGCTGTTCTAACCCTCAGGGAAGCCATCAAGAAAGAAAGCATTCAGATAAATTAAATTTGTAAGTCAAGGCCCAACAGTAAAGCAAGTTGTGTAGCTTTTCAGGTTAACCAATTCCCAGTATTCATTGTTTAAAAGTAGTGTAAAATGATAATTACAGATGAAAAACATGACATGAGTAATAATTTTTCTAAAAATCCAAGAGGAAAATTAAGTCAAATATTATTTGAAGTGCACAATTAGCAAAGTTTTGGAATGGCCCCAAGTGACAATTTCAATCTTTGCTCTTCAAATAAAAGCTGACATATTTTTAGACAGTAGAACTGACTAAGATATAAGTGCCTTGCAGTTAAAGTAATTGCATTTCTGGTGGTGGTAAGTGAATTACAGAAGTGACAAATGCTGTACTTAAATAATTTGAAGCCAACATCTCCTGTCTGCACAGAGCAGATTCAAAAGAGCAGAAGTCAGGAAAACATCTGCCTCATTTATTCTGTTCTTGCCTACATGACTGAGGCCCAGTTCCTAGTTTGAGCTGGAGTTATTCAAGCGCACAATACAGGCAGCAATGCTGTCCAACCAGCATCCTGAAAACAGCAGATATGTCAAGACTCTGATTTCTAGCAGCAGTCAGCTTACTTTTCTTAAAAGTGAAAAAATGATGAAAGTAGCTCTAAATGTACAAATGTACATTTAACCTTGACAAAAACCTTTTCCAGTTTCAATGAGAAAGGACTCTGCTGTTCAAGGAAGGTGAAGAATACCACTCTGCCTGGAATGCCTGTCATTGCCACTCTTAGACTCTGCATCCTTTCTATCCTTCAGTTCAGTTCAGTTCAGTTGCTCAGTTGTGTCTGACTCTTTGTGACCCCATGGACCGCAGCACCCCAGGCCTCCCGGTCCATCACCAACTCCCAGAGCCTACCCAAACTCACGTCCATTGAGTCGGTGATGCCATCCAATCACCTCATCCTCTGTCGTCCCCTTCTCCTCCTGACCTCAATCTTTCCCAGCATCAGTGTCTTTTAAAATGAGTCAGCTCTTCACATCAGGTGGCCAAAGTATTGGAGTTTCAGCTTCAACATCAGTCCTTCCAGTGAACACTTAGGACTGATCTCCTTTACAATGGACTGGTTGGATCTCCTTGCAGTCCAAGGGACTCTCAAGAGTCTTCTCCAACACCACAGTTCAAAAGCATCAATTCTTCGGTGCTCAGCTTTCTTTATAGTCCAACTCTCACATCCATACATGACTACTGGAAAATTCTATCCTTCAAGGCACACTCAAATTCTACCTTTTCTTTCAAGTCCTATCACACCCATCCTCTGGTTTCTATAACCCTGGTTTATATTCTATTGAGTATCATCCTGCATTCTATTTGGTGCTAGTGGTAAAGAACCCACCTGCCAATGCAGGAGACTTAGACGCAGGTTCTATCCCTGGTTTGAGAAGATGCCCTGGAGGAGGCCATGGCAACCCACTCCAGTATTCTTGCCTGGAGAATCCCATGGACAGAGGAGCCACACAGAGACAGATATGACTGAAGAGACTTAGCACGTACTGCATTCTATTAGCTATGCAAGCATTCATCTGTCTTCTTAAATAATTTGCTAAAGTTATACATGAGGTCCTGGAAGACAGGTAACACGATCACAATACCACTTTCAATTTCTAAAGTAGTTTTTAGCATACAGTAGTATAATAGAGGCTTGTTGAATTAGATATGCATGTGTGCTAAGTCACTTCAGTCATGTCCAACTCTTTGCAACCCTATGAACCATAGCCCACCAGGCCTCTGTGTCCATGGGATCCTCCAGGCATGAATACTGGGGTGGATTTCTACGCCTTCCTCCAGGGGATCTTCCTCCACAGATCAAACCCACATCTCCTGCATTGACAGGTGGGTTCTTTACCACTAGTGCCACCTGGAAAGCCCATTGAATTATATACCAGAAATTAAAACCTTCTTCAAGCCAATTCCTTGAGATTGTTTAGGGAATACCTTGAAACCTGACTGCATGAACATATGTAGTGAATAAACTATTCCTGAACAATTCAACTGACCTTCTTAGTCAGAAATCAATCAGCCATGGTCTAAGTATGCAGCAGTGCAAACAAGGAGTCTATATCCCCAAGTCTCTGTCAATCACGTTCTTCTAGAAGATCCCCAGTTGCTATGTTTGACAAATTCATGGTTAGATAGGTTTGGGGATGGCTCTGCTGCCCATCTGGTAAACAGAGTTTCTGTGTTAAAAGAAGACAATGTTTAATATCTGGAGACTTTTTCTGGGGGATAGAGGGAGGATTAAATAAAAATTACAAAAGAAAAATTCTGGTATTTATCTTTTTCAATTCACAAATATCTATTTACTTTGAAAATATCAGCCTAAATAGTACTAACCATCTCTTCACAATAAATTAAGAATATATATTTGCTTGATATATATTTTTATGATCATAGTCATTGTACTAGTTCCATTAAGATATGCAACGTGATCATTGATTAAATCCTTGTTTATGCATTCAACTGAGCTAATAACTTTGTGGCTTCATCATCCATTCTGCATCTGGATCTCTGAAAAATGAAGTTGGATCAGCATGATATAACTTTTTTGTTAATAAACTATCCAGAAAAGGTAGCAAAGTGTATATCCTGACTATTAAACTTGTAGAGTCAATCAACATGAAAGTGTGATCATGTAAGCACAAGACAGAATAAATGAAATGTGCCACATGAGCCATGCATTTTGCATCATTATTCTCAAATTACATCCTGTTTGTCACTAAGTCTATCTGGCAGCCTGTTTTAATTTAATTAAAAACAGGAAAAGATACTTGTCCATGTGACTTTCATGCATCTTGCAGAAGAGGAAGTTTTTTTCAATCTCATTTCTTTCTTCTTGAGATTTTACTTGGAAAAATACAGACAGTGAGATTACCAAAGTTGTATCTAAATATACACACAATTTAGCTGGAATTAGGCATCAGTTTTTTTATTGATTTCATAACACTATCTTTTGTTCCCTGCTTCTTTTTTCATCAACACAGATATTTGTAACTAATATCTCCTTCTTTGTATAAGTAACAATAAAAGGAAATAAAACCACCCTAAACATTTCACCTAACTAACATGTTATTGTAGACTAATAATTTATTTTATAATATCAACATTAGAAAGTACCTCTCCCATTTAACTGTGTTCTTATAATGTTATTTATTTTTCATAACACCATTTTTAAATTTTCTTTTTGATCAAGGGATATAGGAGCTTTTCACCTCTCCACCCACATAAAGAATTTTTTGATGGTTACTCTGTCAGTCAACCAGAAGGCTTTATTCTAAAAAAACTATTCTTAAATATGTAATAGATTGTTCTCCTTGAGATTAAGTGATACAGTGGGACCACAGTAACTTAACATATGTATTGATCTTATTTATTCATGGGATAAACTTGGGAACAATGAAACGATTCTTTTCCTTTTTCATCAAAGATATAACTTTCTCTTTAACATCTACCTTGTACATCACTCAGATGAACACACAGTTGGATGGAAAATCATATGTTATCCCAGCCTGAGGAAATTTAGGAGTACAAATGAATTCCAGATATCTAGCACTTTCTCCAGCATGGACAATATATTATATAACATTCTTATCCCAGGATTCATATACTGTTTTTATTTACTTTTATATTTTATAGCTTCATTGAGATATATTTGGCATATTACATTGTGTAAGTTTAAGATGTAAGACATCTTGATTTGATATACTAATATATTACCATATAGTAATATATTGTAAATGATTAACTACTACCTCCATCCTATTATACAATTAACATTTCTTTTTTGTGTGGGGGAGAACATTTAAGATCTACAGTCTTAGCAACTTTCAAGTATATAATACATAAATAATAGCTATAACCCTCATGATGTACATTAGACCCTCAACTTGTCAATCTTACAACTAGAAGTTTTCATTCCCCAGACCCTGGTAACCACCACTCTACTCTCCATTTATATGAATTCAGCATTTTTTGGATTCTACTTTTAGGTGACATCATGCAGCAATTGTTTTTCTCTGCCTGATTTATTTCATTTAGCATAATGCCCTCAAATATTACCCAAGTTGTCACAAATGGTATTATATCCACTGCCTACACCACCTTCTTTAACCATTCATTGACTTATGGACAAGATTATTTCCATACCTTGGCTATTGTGAATAATAAACATTTGTGGCACAGACAGCTTTTTGAGATCCTGTTTTCACTTCCTTTGGATATAACCAGAAATGGGATTGCTGGATCAAAAGTTGTTTTTATTTTTAATTTTTTGAGAAAAGTCCATACTATATTCCGTAGTGACTGCAACAATTTACACTTTCCACATCATCCTCAACACTTGCTATTCTTGTCTTTTTGATAACAGCCTTTTAACAGGAGTGAGATGATTATTTCATTGTGATTTTCATTTTCATTTTCCTGATGATTAGTGATGTTGAGTATATTTTCATGTGCCTGTTGGCCATGGGTATGCATTCTTTGGAAAAGTGTCTATTCCATTCTTCTTCCATTTTTTAATCAGTTTTTTTGTTTGTTTCTTTTTTCTATTGATTGTTTCTTTTTTCTATTGAGTTATATGAGTTTTTTATAGTTTTTTTGTATTTTAATGCTTTATCAGCTGTATGATTTGCAAATGTTTTTCTCCTATTATGTAGGTTACTTTTTCATTTTGTTGTTGTTGTTGTTGTTTTTGCTGTGCAAAAGCTTGCTAGTTTGATGTGGTGGTTTAATCACTAAGTAGTGTCCCACTCTTTGTGAACCCAGGGACTGCAGTTGGCCAGGCTTCACTGTCCATGGGGTTTCCTAGGCAAGAACACTAGACTGGGTTGCCAGTTCTTTCTCCAGGGGTCTCCCTAACCCAGGGATCAAACCCACATCTCCTGCTTGGCAGGCAGATTCTTTACGACTAATCCACCTGGAAAGCCTTAGTGATGTAGTCTCATGTATTTATTTTTGCACTTGCTATCTGTACTTTTGGTGTCATATACAGAAAATCATTTTGAACATCAAAGTCAAGAAACTCTTCCCTTATAATTTCTTCTAGAAGTTTTATTTTCAAGTCTTTAGAAGCTCTATACAGTCAGCAAAAACAAGACCGGGAGCTGACTGTGGCTCAGATTATGAACACCTTATTGCCAAAATCAGATTTAATTTAAGACAGTAGGGAAAACAACTAAACCATTCAGGTATGACATAAATCAAATCCTTTATGATTATACAGTGGAAGTGAGAAATAGATTTAAGGGACTAGATATGATAGAGTACCTGATGAACTATGGACGGAGGTTCGTGACATTGTACAGGAGACAGGGATCAAGACCATCCCCATGGAAAAGAAATGCAAAAAAGCAAAATGGCTGTCTCGGGAGGCCTTACAAATAGCTGTGAAAAGAAGAGAAGTGAAAAGCAAAGGAGAAAAGGAAAGATATAAGCATCTGAATGCAGAGTTCCAAAGAATAGCAAGGAGAGATAAGAAAGCCTTCCTCAGCAATCAATGCAAAGAAATAGAGGAAAACAACAGAATGGGAAAGACTAGAGATCTCTTCAAGAAAATTAGAGATACCAAGGGAACATTTCACGCAAAGATGGGCACAATAAAAGACAGAAATGGTACGGACCTAACAGAAGCAGAAGATATTAAGAAGAGGTGGCAAGAATATGCAGAAGAACTGTACAAAAAAGATCTTCATGGCCCAGATAATCACGATGGTGTGATCACGCACCTAGAGCCAGACATCCTGGAATGTGAAGTCAAGTGGGCCTTAGAAAGCATCTCTATGAACAAAGCTAGTGGAGGTGATGGAATTTCAGTTAAGCTATTTCAAATCCTGAAAGATGATGCTGTGAAAGTGCTGCACTCAATATGCCAGCAAATTTGGAAAACTCAGCAGTGGCCACAGGACTGGAAAAGGTCAGTTTTCGTTCCAATCCCAAAGAAAGGCAATGCCAAAGAATGCTCAAACTACCACACAATTGCACTCATCTCACACGCTAGTAAAGTAATGCTCAAAATTCTCCAAGCCAGGCTTCAGCAATATGTGAACTGTGAACTTCCAGATGTTCAAGCTGGTTTTAGAAAAGGCAGAGGAACCAGAGATCAAATTGCCAACATCTGCTGGATCATTGAAAAAGCAAGAGAGTTCCAGAAAAAAACATCTATTTCTGCTTTACTGACTATGCCAAAGCCTTTGACTGTGTGGATCACAATAAACTGTGGACAATTCTGAACGAGATGGGAATATCAGACCACCTGACCTGCCTCTTGAGAAACCTGTATGCAGGTCAGGAAGGAACAGTTAGAACTGGACATGGAACAACAGACTGGTTCCAAATAGGAAAAAGAGTACATCAAGGCTGTATATTGTCACCCTGCTTATTCAACTTATATGCAGAGTACATCATGAGAAACGCTGGGCTGGAAGAAGCACAAGCTGGAATCAAGATTGCTGGGAGAAATATCAATAACCTCAGATATGCAGATGACACCACCCTTATGGCAGAAAGTGAAGAGGAACTAAAAAGCCTCTTGATGAAAGTGAAAGAGGAAAATGAAAAAGTTGGCTTAAAGCTCAACATTCAGAAAACTAAGATCATGGCATCTGGTCCCATCACTTCATGGGAAATAGATGGGGAAACAGTGGAAACAGTGGCAGACTTTATTTTTGGGGACTCCAAAATCACTGCAGATGGTGATTGCAGCCATGAAATTAAAAGACGCTTACTCCTTGGAAGGAAAGTTATGACCAACCTAGATAGCATATTGAAAAGCAGAGACATTACTTTGCCAACAAAGGTCCGTCTAGTCAAGGCTATGGTTTTTCCTGTGGTCATGTATGGATGTGAGAGTTGGACTGTGAAGAAAGCTGAGCGCTGAAGAATTGATGCTTTTGAACTGTGGTGTTGGAGAAGACTCTTGAGAGTCCCTTGGACTGCAAGGAGATCCAACCAGTCCATTCTAAAGGAGATCAGTCCTGGGTGTTCATTGGAAGAACTGATGCTAAAGCTGAAACTCCAATACTTTGGCCACCTGATGCGAAGAGTTGACTCATTGGAAAAGACCCTGATGCTTGGAGGTATTGGGGGCAGGAGGAGAAGGGGACGACAGAGGATGAGATGGCTGGATGGCATCACCAACTCGATGGACATGAGTTTGAGTGAAATCCGGGAGTTGGTGATGGACAGGGAGGCCCGGCATGCTGCAATTTATGAGGTCGCAAAGAGTCGGACATGATTGAGTGACTGAACTGAATCCATTTTGAGTTAATTTCTCTCAGTGGTGCAAGCTAGAGTCCAATTTCATTATCCTGCATTTGGTTATCCAGTTTTTCCAACACCCTTTATTGAATGAAAATATCATTTTGAATTGAATATTCCTAAGCTCCATGTCCCATGTTAGTTGACTGTATGTACAATAGCTTATTTTGGGGTTCTTTGTTCTTTTCCATTGGTCTATATGCCTGTTTTTATGCCAGTATCATATCTTTTTTATTACTATAGCTTTGTATTATAGTTTGAAATCAGGAAGTATTTTCTCTCTAGTTTGTAGTTGTTCTTTCTCCAGTTTGCTTTTGCTATTCATGTATTTTTGTGATCTCATACAAATTTTAGGATTTTTTTCTATTCATATGAAAAATGCTCTTGAATTATTAAGAGAGATTTATTGAATCTGTAGATGACTTTAGGTAGTAATGACATTTTAATGATATTATTCTTTTGATCCATGAATACCAAATATTTATCCATTTGTTTGTCTTATTAAATTGCATCAAAGTCTTAGAGGTTTTAATGTACAGATCTTTCACCTCCTTGATTAAATTTATTTAGAAGTATTTTACTTTTTTCATGCTATTGTGAATTAGATTGTTTTATTCATTTCTTCTTCAAATGTTTTGTTATTAATGTGTATCAGTTCAGTTCAGTTCAGTCACTCAGTTGTGTCGAACTCTCTGCAACCCCACGAATCACAGCACGCCAGGCCTCCCTGTCCATCACCAAATCCCAGAGTTTACCCAAACTCATGTCCATCGAGTCGATGATGGCATCTAGTCATCTCATCCTCTGTCATCCCCTTCTCCTCCTGTCCCCAATCCCTCCCAGCATCAGGGTCTTTTCCAATGAGTCAAGACTTCGCATGAGGTGGCCAAAGTACTGGAGTTTCAGTTTCAGCTTAAGGTATATAAATATAACTAAATTGTATATGTTGATTTAGTATCCTGCAACTACACTGAATATAATGATTAGTGGTTTTTGGATGAATTTTAGAATTTTATATATATCAATCCAGTTCAGGTCAGTCACTCAGTCATGTCTGACTCTTTGCAACACCAGGAATTGCAGCATGCCAGGCCTCCCTGTCCATCATCAACTCCCAGAGTTCACTCAAACTCATGTCCATCGAGTCAGTGATGCCATCCAGCCATCTCATCTTCTGTCGTCCCCTTCTCCTCCTGCCCCCAATACCTCCAAGCATCAGAGTCTTTTGCAATGAGTCAACTCTTCGCATCAGGTGGCCAAAGTATTGGAGTTTCAGCTTTAGCATCATTCCTTCCAAAGAACACCCAGGACTGATCTCCTTTAGAATGGACTGGTTGGATCTCCTTGCAGTCCATGGGACTCTCAAGAGTCTTCTCCAACACCACAGTTCAAAAGCATCAATTCTTCAGCGCTCAGCTTTCTTCACAGTCCAACTCTCACATCCATACATGACCACAGGAAAAACCATAGCCTTGACTAGACGGACCTTTGTTGGCAAAGTAATGTCTCTGCTTTTCAATATGCTATCTAGGTTGGTCATAACTTTCCTTCCAAGGAGTAAGCGTCTTTTAATTTCATGGCTGCAATCACCATCTGCAGTGATTTTGGAGTCCCCAAAAATAAAGTCTGCCACTGTTTCCACTGTTTCCCCATCTATTTCCCATGAAGTGATGGGACCAGATGCCATGATCTTAGTTTTCTGAATGTTGAGCTTTAAGCCAACTTTTTCATTTTCCTCTTTCACTTTCATCAAGAGGCTTTTTAGTTCCTCTTCACTTTCTGCCATAAGGGTGGTGTCATCTGCATATCTGAGGTTATTGATATTTCTCCCAGCAATCTTGATTCCAGCTTGTGCTTCTTCCAGCCCAGCGTTTCTCATGATGTACTCTGCATATAAGTTGAATAAGCAGGGTGACAATATACAGCCTTGATGTACTCTTTTTCCTATTTGGAACCAGTCTGTTGTTCCATGTCCAGTTCTAACTGTTCCTTCCTGACCTGCATACAGGTTTCTCAAGAGGCAGGTCAGGTGGTCTGATATTCCCATCTCGTTCAGAATTGTCCACAGTTTATTGTGATCCACACAGTCAAAGGCTTTGGCATAGTCAGTAAAGCAGAAATAGATGTTTTTTTCTGGAACTCTCTTGCTTTTTCAATGATCCAGCAGATGTTGGCAATTTGATTTCTGGTTCCTCTGCCTTTTCTAAAACCAGCTTGAACATCTGGAAGTTCACGGTTCACGTATTGCTGAATATATGTATAAGAAGCTCCAATACTTTGGCCATTCTGATGCAAAGAGGAAAAGACTCATTGGAAAAGACCCTGATACTGGGAAAGATTGGAAGCAGGAGGAGAAGGAGACGACAGAGGATGAGATGTTTGGATGGCATCTCCAACTCAATGAAGATGAGTTTGGGTAAACTATGGGAGTTGGTGATGGACAGGGAGGCCTGGCGTGCTGCAGTCAGCCGGGTTGCAAAGAGTCAGACACAACTGAGTGACTGAAGCAACTGAAGATCCGCCTGAAATGCAGGAGACCCTGGTTCGATTTGTGGGTCGGGAAGATCGCTGGAGAAGGATAGGCTACCCACTCCAGTATTCTTGGGCTTCCCTTGTGGGTCAGCTGGTAAAGAATCCGCCTGCAATTCAAGAGACCTGGGTGTGACCCCTGGGTTGGGAAAATCCTCTGGAGAAGGAAGGGAAAGGCTACCCACTCAAGTATTCTGGCCTGGAGAATTCCATGAACTGTATAGTCTATGGGGTCACAAAGAGTTGGACACAACTGAGAGACTTTCATTTTCACTTTTCATTTTCATATATAAGATAAAATCTACAAAGAAAATCAATTTTACTTTTTCCTTTCCTGTTTGGATGCCTTTTATTTCTAATAATTGCCTAATTGGTCTGGCTAGTCTTTCCAGTATTATTTTAAACAGGTGTGGTGAGAGTGGACAGTCTTGCCTTGTTCCTGATCTTAGAGGAAAAGATTTCAACTTTTCACCACTGAGTACAGTTTTGGCTGTGGGTTTGTCATATATGGCTTTTATCATAATGAGGTATGTTCTTTCTATACCCAATTTGTTGAGCATTTTTATCATGAAAGGATGTTGCAATTTATCAAATATTTTTTTCTGTAGCTATTGAGATGATCATATAATTTCTATCTTTCATTCTACTAATGTGGTGCCACATTTATTGATTTGCATATATTGAAGCATCCTTGCTTCATGGATAAGTCTCACTTAATCATGATTTACAATCTTTTTAATGTGCTGCTGAATTCATTTTGCTAACATTTTGTGGAGAATTTTTGCATCTACATTCATTAGAAATACTGGTCTGTAGTTCTTTTTTTTTTTTTTTTGGTTTTAGTATTCATATTTGGGTTTGGTATCAGGCTGATGCTCACTTTCTGAAATAAGTTTGAAAGTGAGCTCTTCTTTTACATTTTTGAGGAAGAGTTGTGAAGGATTGGTATTAGTTCTTCCATAAATTTTGGTACAACTCACCAGTGAAACCATCTGGTCCTGGGCTTTTCCATGTTGGGAGGTTTTTGATTACTGATTCAATCACCTCATATTGCTCTGTTCAGATTTTCTACTTCTGCATCATAGGAAAAACTTGTACTGAGTCATATGTTTCTAGGAATTTATCTATTTCTTCATTGGTGTGTAATTGTTCATACTGATCTCTTAGAATCCTTTGTAATTCCGTGTATCAGTTGTAATGTCTCCTCTTTTATTTCTGATTTTATTTATTTGAGTTTCTCTCTCTCTCTCTTTTTTTGGTGTTAATCTAGCTAAAGGTTTGTCAATTTTTTTTATTCTTTCAAAAAACCTGCTCTTAGTTTTGTTGATCTTTTCTATTACCTTTGTGCTCTCTCATTTATTTATGTTCTGATCTTATTTCTTTCCTTCTGCTAACTTTGGATTTAGGTTTTTTTTGTTTGTTTTTTAGTTTTGTTGAGGTGTAAAGTTGGTTGTTTATTTGAGATCTTTCTTAACATAGGCATTTATTGTTATAAAATCCCCTCTTAGAATTGCTTATGCAGCATTCCATAGGTTTTGATATGTTGTGCTTCTATTTTAATTTGTTTTTTTTAATTTAAATTTATTTATTTTAATTGAAGGCTAATTACTTTACAATATTGTGTTGGTTTTGCCATACATCAACATGAATCTGCCACGGATGTACACATGTTCCCAATCCTGAACCCCCCTCCCACCTCCCTCCCCGTACCATCCCTCTGGGTCATCCCAGTGCACCAGCCCCAAGCATCCTGTATCCTGCATCGAACCTGGACTGGTGATTCGTTTCTTATATGATATTATACATGTTTCAATGCCATTCTGCCAAATCATCCCACCCTCTCCCTCTCCCACAGAGTCCAAAAGACTGTTCTATACATCTGTGTCTCTTTTACTGTCTCACATACAGGGTTATCGTTATCATCTTTCTAAATTCTATAATTTGTTTTTAAGATATTTCTTCATTTCTCATGTGATTTTGTCTTTGGCCCTTTGGTTGTTCAGCTGTGTGTTGTTTAATTTCCACATATTTGTGTATTTTCCAGCTTTCCACCTATTGTTGATTTCTAGTTTAATACCATTGTGGTTAGAAAACATATTTGGTGTGATTTCAATCTTCTTAAACTTGCTAAGTCTTGTTTATGACTTTTCATTGATCTCTGCTGGAGAATGTTCCATGGGCACTAAAAAGAATGTGTATTTTGCTGCTGTTGAACACAATGTTCTTTACATATCTGTTCCATTTGGTCTTAAGTATGGTTTATATCCAATGTTTCTTTGTTGACTTTCTTTCTGGATCATCTATTCATTGTTAAAAGTGGGGTATACTATTACTGTGTTAGTCTTTTTCTACCTTCAGATCTGTTACTATTTCATTTTCTTTATTATTTAGGTGTTCCAATGTTGGGTATATGCATATTTGCAATTATTATTTACTACTGATGGATTAAACTGGGTTTTTTCCTCCAAATTGATAATAATTACTGTGTATAGATGTGGTATTCTTCCCTAGCTAAAAAGAATGCTGAATAAAGAGAAGGAATGTTCTACTAATCATTTGTTGTCATAAGATATAGTTGTAAGGAATGAATACATTCCTACATATAGGAATCTGTACCTATAATGGCAGTGTTGCTGTAACATCATGGGGTAGAACTACAATGAATTACATTTTGAATTTTTATGTGTTAGCACTTCATCTATACTCTGTTATACATCAATTTTGGGGGGTTTATTTTTTTCTTTTTCTCTCCATTGGATTGAATACATGCATTTCTATTGGTATCTGAATAGCACCAGTCTTCTGAAACAGTCTTATATAAAGATTAATTTTAAAATATGTGTACATTTTGTGTTCTAAATTATACTTGGATTTTTCATTGCCTGGAAACTTGGCACTCCTAATCTTGCATGTTCAAGAGTCAATCATACCAGTAGTGCTGTTGATGAAAGTGAATTTACTTGCCAGGGGTTTGGGAAAGTCAGTAAAACTTGGTACATATGGGAGGCTCTTGCATTAGCCCAGGCCTGAAGTGGTTTGGCAATCTTTTAAAATATACAAACAAACAAACCAGAACCTTGAATGTAAGGTAGAATTATTTTAGTTTTAATTAGAAATAAAACCCTTGGGCATACACACTGAGGAAACCAGAAGGGAAAGAGACACGTGTACCCCAATGTTCATCGCAGCACTGTTTATAATAGCCAGGACATGGAAGCAACCTAGATGTCCATCAGCAGATGAATGGATAAGAAAGCTATGGTACATATACACAATGGAGTATTACTCAGCCATTAAAAAGAATACATTTGAATCAGTTCTAATGAGGTGGATGAAACTGGAGCCTATTACACAGAGTGAAGTAAGCCAGAAGGAAAAACACCAATACAGTATACTAACGCATATATATGGAATTTAGAAAGAGGGTAACAATAACCCTGTGTACGACACAGCAAAAGAGACACTGATGTATAGAACAGTCTTATGGACTCTGTGGGAGAGGGAGAGGGTGGGAAGATTTGGGAGAATGGCATTGAAACATGTAAAATATCATGTATGAAACGAGATGCCAGTCCAGGTTCGATGCACGATACTGGATGCTTGGGGCTTGTGCACTGGGACGACCCAGAGGGTTGGTATGGGGAGGGAGGAGGGAGGAGGGTTCAGGATGGGGAACACATGTATACCTGTGGTGGATTCATTTTGATATTTGGCAAAACTAATACAATTATGTAAAGTTTAAAAATAAAATAAAATTAAAATAAATAAAAAAAGAAAGAAAGAAAACCTTGTATGTTTTTTCTACCCAAACTGCTTCTTAAAGCTCTGTAGAAGGTCACCATGTGAAGTTTACTTAGACTAGCAAATAGTTGGGCCTGGTTCCGTATCTTACATCTATGCTGAGAGAAATCAGGATGCACGCTTAACCTAACATTTCTATATTGTCTGGACCCCTGGTTTTGTCATGGGGAACAAAGAAACAAGAGAACAAGGACAAAAGAACAAGAAAATGGAAGTTCCTTAGAGGAAAGATCCTTGAACAGCATTTAGGGAAGGGAACAAAGACTCTTAAGTCTGCATGGACAAGTTTTATTCATTTTTCAACCATTCCACCTAATGCTCTGTTTATGGGTTGAGAACTGTCACCTTTGCAAATAATCCACATTTGAAAAGCTCATCTGGGAATCTGTAGAGTCTTTTCACAGTCCTCAAGTGAACATCTTGACAGGCCATGAGGAAGCAACAGGACAAAGAGTCACACCTCAGCAGCTAACTTAATCCAGCATGACCAAAAGTCCCTCAGACACAGTCAAATAGCAGAAGCACAGCACTCCAATCAGCAAGACGATCAGCCATCCTGTAGCTTCCTCCTCACACTATGTCCAAAAATGTACCTAACAGATGGCTGGTTACCATATAGAGATGGGCACACCTGCCTCCCCGAGCTGAGATGGGCATACCTGCCTCCCTGAGCTGCACATAGGAACATGTGCTACTGAATATGCAGAACATTTCAGACCCAGTCAGCTCCAAGGCCCAGCAGTTGCTTGCTGCATGCAAATTTGAAAGGGCGATTCCAAGAAAGAAACCCTTCGTTTCATTAGTGCTGATGAAGATTCTCCCTGATGCTTCTCTTCATTAATTTTGTATCCCATGCCCTCACTGAGGTGGAGACTTTGGCACCACTAGTAGAGATAGGTCCACTTAGAACACTATTTGAAGACCAAATGCCTCCATGAGAACTGCTTTGCCCTGACCCTGAGAAGGTGAAATGGGTGACTTGTTTTTTAATTTAAGAAGATTTTATACACTTTAACCAAGTTCTTTCATGGGTGGCAGTTGGTCTTTGCTTTAATGGTAGATAAGTGGCAAGTCTTTGTGTGGTGAATATCAGCATTTATATTTTGGAATCTTGAGACTGAAAAATAGCTTTATCAAACTTCTCTGTCCTGTCACTCAAGGCAGTGGCAAGGGTAAGCAGTGTGAAGGGGTCATGGGAAATTGGGAAAATTATCCCAGTAGTCCCCAGTCTTAGCCAACAGATGCCTTCACTGTGAAGGTCAGGAGTTTAAATCTCAGCCTCCAAAGAGATAAAGATTCATGTTTTTCAGATCAAAAAACCAGCTATAAAACCTAATTTGACAAAACATGCAGCATTCTGCACCTAAGAACGCAAAAAACTTAGCATGGTGCTTCTTCTTTCTCCTATTAAGGGCAAAGGGAAGACCTATTTAGATGCTCTAAAAGGAATGGATACAAGTGAATGAGCAAGAAAAAACATACCACACTGTCTAAACACACACAATTTCCAAAATCCAACCCAAAATAACTACGCAAATCCCTTTTCTTCTCTATATCACTGATTAAGAATAACAGATTAAAGCCAGGCCTCTCATACTTGTATGCCTGGACATGACCTTCAAAGATACACATGGAGCAACCTCCTGGAATATTAAATTAACTTGAAATTTGGAGTGGAAAAAAATTTATATATATATATATATATATTTTTTTTTTTACAATATTGTATTGATTTTTGCCATACATTTGCCTGAATCCACAATTGGTGTACATGTGTCCACTATCCTGAATCCCCCTCCCACCTCCCTCCCCATCCCATCCCTCTGGGTCATCCCAGTGCACCAGCCCCGAGCATCCTGTATCATGCATCAAACCTGGACTGGCGATTTGTTTCACATATAATAATTTACATGTTTCAATGCCATTCTCCCATATCATCCCACCCTCGCCCTCTCCCACAGAGTCCAAAAGACTGTTCTATACATCTGTGTCTCTTTTCCTGTCTCGCTGTCATCGTTACCATCTTTCTAAATTCCATTATATGTGTTAGTATACTGTATTGGTGTTTTTCTTTCTGGCTTACTTCACTCTGTATAATAGGCTCCAGTTTCATCCACCTTATTAGAACTGATTCAAATGTATTATTTTTAATGGCTGAGTAATATTCCATTGTGTATATGTACCATAGCTTTCTTATCCATTTATCTGCTGATGGACATCTAGGTTGCTTCCATGTCCTGGCTATTATAAACAGTGCTGCTAAGGGGAAGGTTCATAGCAATACAGGCTTACCTCAAGAAAGAAGAAAAAAGTCAAATAAATAACCTAACTCTACACCTAAAGCAACTAGAAAAGGAAGAAGCGAAGAAACCCAGGGTTAGTAGAAGGAAAGAAATCTTAAAAAAATTAGGGCAGAAATAAATGCAAAAGAAACAAAAAAGACCATAGTAAAAATCAACAAACCCAAAAGCTGGTTCTTTGAGAAGATAAATAAAACTGACAAACCTTTAGCCAGACTCATCAACAAACAAAGGGAGAAGAATCAAATAAACAAAATTAGAAATGAAAATGGAGAGATCACAACAGAAAACACAGAAATGCAAAGGATCATAAGAGACTATTATCAGCAACTATATGCAAATAAAATGGACAACTTGGAAGAAATGGACAAATTCTTAGAAAAGTACAACTTGACAAAACTGAACGAGGAAGAAATAGAAAATCTCAACAGACCCATCACAAGCATGGAAATTGAAACTGTAATCAGAAATCTCCCAACAAGCAAAAGCCCAGAACAAGATGGCTTCACAGCTGAATTCTAGCAAAAATTTAGAGAAGAGCTAACACCTATCCTACTCAAACTCTTCCAGAAAATTGCACAGGAAGGTAAACTTCCAAACTCATTCTATGAGGCCATCATCACCCTAATACCAAAACCTGACAAAGGTGCCACAAAAAAATAAAACTACAGGCCAATATCACTGATGAACATAGATGCAAAAATCCTTAACAAAATTCTAGCAAACAAAATCCAACAAAATATTAAAAAGATCATACACCATGACCAAGTGGGCTTTAAAATCCCAGGGATGCAAGGATTCTTCAATATCCACAAATCAATCAATGTAATATACCACATTAACAAACTGAAAAATAAAAACCATATAATTATCTCAATAGATGCAGAGAAAGCCTTTGAAAAAAATTCAACATCCATTTATGATAAAAACCCACCAGAAAGCAGGCATAGAAGGAATATACCTCAACATAATAAAAGCTATATATGACAAACCCACAGCAAACATTATCCTCAATGGTGAAAAACTGAAAGCATTCCCCCTAAAGTCAGGAACAAGACAAGGGGTTCCCACTCTCTCCACCACTATTGAACATAGTTTTGGAAGTTTTGGTCACAACAATCAGAGCAGAAAAAGAAATAAAAGGAATTCAGATTGGAAAAGAAGAAGTAAAACTATCACTGTTTGCAGATGACATGATCCTCTACATAGAAAGCCCTAATGACTCCACCAGAAAATAACTAGAGCTAATCAATGAATGTAGTAAAGTTGCAGAATATAAAATTGACACACAAAAATCCTTTGCATTCCTATACACTAACAATGAGAAAACAGAAAGAGAAATTAAGGAAATAATTCCATTCACCATTGCAATGAAAAGAATAAAATACTTAAGAATATATCTACCTAAAGAAACAAAAGCCCTAGATATAGAAAACTATAAAACACTGGTGAAAGAAATCAAAGAGGACACAAATAAATGGAGAACTATACCATGTTCATGGATCAGAAGAATCAATATAGTGAAAATGTGTAAACTACCCAAAGCAATCTATAGATTCAATGCAATCTCTATCAAGCTACCAATGGTATTTTTCAGAGAACTAGAACAAATAATTTCACAATTTGTATGGAAATACAAAAAACCTCGAATAGCCAAAGCAATCTTGAGGAAGAAGAATGGACCTGGAGGAATCAACCTGCTTGACTTCAGGCTCTACTACAAAGCCACACTCATCAAGACAGTATGGTACTGACACTAAGACAGAAATATTGATCAATGGAACAAAATAGAAAGCTCAGAGATAAATCCACGCACCTATGGACACCTTATCTTTGACAAAGGAGGCAAGAATATACAATGGAGAAAAGACAATCTCTTTAACAAGTGGTACTGGGAAAACTGGTCACCTACTTGTAAAAGAATGAAACTGGAACACTTTCTAACACCATACACAAAAATAAACTCAAAATGGATTACAGATCTAAATGTAAGACCAGAAACTATAAAACTTCTAGAGGAAAACATAGGCAAAACTCTCTCTGACATAAACCACAACAGGATCCTCTATGACCCACCTCCCAGAATATTGGAAATAAAACCAAAAATAAACAAATGGGACCTAATTAAAATTAAAAGCTTCTTCACAACAAAGGAAACTATAAGCAAGGTGAAAAGACAGCCTTTAGAATGGGAGAAAATAAGAGCAAATGAAGCAACGGACAAAGAATTAATCTCAAAAATACACAAGCAACTCCTGCAGCTCAATTCCAGGAAAATAAACGACCCAATCAAAAAGTGGGCCAAAGAACTAAACAGACATTTCTCCAAAGAAGACATACAGATGGCTAACAAACACATGAAAAGATGTTCAACATCAGTCATTATTAGAGAAATGCAAATCAAAACCACAATGAGGTACCATTTCACGCCAGTCAGAATGGCTGCTATCCAAAAGTCTACAAGCAATAAATTCTGGAGAGGGTGTGGAGAAAAGGGAACCTTCTTACACTGTTGGTGGGAATGCAAACTAGTACAGCCACTATGGAGTACAATGTGGAGATTCCTTAAAACCTGGAAATAGAACTGCCATATGACCCAGCAATCCCACTGCTGGGCATACACACAGAGGAAACCAGAATTGAAAGAGACACGTGTACCCCCAACATTTCTATATTAACACAAAAATAAGAATATTTTGAGATAGATTTCAAAATCATATATGTATGTATGTATGTATGTGTGTGTGTGTATATATATATATATAGTAATAGTGAAAAGTTTTCAAAATGCTTCGGGCTTATACCTGATGCATCAGGCCATATGTAAGTCCAACCAAGGTATACATTCTGCTTCCTTTGCTTGCAAAATTTTTCAAATCACTGCAATGATTATAATTCCCCAATCCCTGGGGGTTCTCTTATATCTTTAAGTCATAAAACATTTTTTATGATCAACCTTTATCAGACTACCTTTGGGAAAAAAAAACCTTCTCCAAAATAGGATTCAAACTGGAGAAATTGGAGGGTGAAAACAAAATCCTCCTCAAGCAGGTAGGAGAGTTATTTACTCATTATTCTAATTTTACAGATGAGAAAACAGAGGCTTAGAGATATAAGATAACTTGCCCAGCTACCAAGCAAAAGAATTGTGACTCAAACCTACATTGTTTCAGGGAAAGTTGTGCCCATAGCATTCTGCTCCACGGGGAATGTGCTGCTTCATATCAAGGCCACAGCTATTCAGGAATCCTTTCAAAAACTCTATTTTAATCCTCAAATGAAATGATACATCATGTTGATTTCTGACAACTGACTGAACTGAAGGACACAGAGATTGTCTCTGAGAGAAGTATCTCCTCAAAGTTTTATCTTATCTTTGGAGAATCAGTACAAAGATAAAATGGCAAAGAAAATTCCTTTGCTTAGTAGCTACAGTTTTACCTTAGTTTCACTCAAAGCTTTTGCCTCTTGTTTTTCATTTAAAAAAATAAACTGTTGACTAAAAAGATACACAACTTGAGAGTTGCAAGTTAAGTTTTATTTGGGGCAAAATGAGGACAGCAGCCTGGGAGAGAGCATCTCAGATAGCTCTGAGAGACTGCTCCAAATTGGCAGTGAATTGAAAGTCGCTCAGTCGTGTCCGACTCTTTGTGACCCCATGGGGTATACAGTCCATGGCATTCTCTAGGCCAGAATACTGGAGTGGGCAACCTTTCCCTTCTCCAAGGGATCTTCCCAAACCAGGGATCAAACCCATCTCTCCTGCACTGCAAGCAGATTCTTTACCAGATGAGCCACAAGGGAAGCCCAAGAATACTGGGATTGGTAGCCTACCCCTTCTCAAGCAGATCTTCCCCACTCAGGAATCAAACTGGGGTCTCCTGCATTGCAGGTGGATTCTATACCAACTGAGCTATCAGGGAAGCCCAAGCAGCAGTGGGGGAAAGTCAATATATAAGGTTTTATATATATATAAGGGGGAGTTCAATATCATTAAGCACTCATTTTACAAAAGATTTTTTGTTAGTCATGAGGATCTGATGTCACTATGAAGGGATTTAGTGCTTCTCTAGATATGAGGAGATGCAAGGATTGAGAACATAAAATCTGTTCCTAAAAACATCCAACTATCTAAAGACTTGTCCCACCAGATTCCCTGGAGTACAGAGTACTTCATTCCACCCTGAACTCCCTCAGGGATTGTTGAAGGTCAACAGCTATAGCAGCACAAGGTTCAATCTCTGTAGAGACAGATGGCTAATGGCTTTGTTGTTCAGTCCTTGGCAATGCCCTTGGTAAGTGCCAATTTGTAGTTGACCAAAAAAAATCTTCAAAATAACCGCAATTGATATTATAACTGCTGCTGCTGCTAAGTCGCTTCAGTCGTGTCTGACTCTGTGCGACCCCATAGATGGCAGCCCACCAAGCTCCCCCATCCCTGGGATTCTCCAGGCAAGAACACTGGGGTGGGTTGCCATTTCCTTCTCCAATGCATGAAACTGAAAAGTGAAAGTGAAGTCGCTCAGTCGTGTCTGACTCTTAGTGACCCCATGGACTGCAGCCTACCAGGGTCCTCTGTCCATGGGATTTTCCAAGCAAGAGTACCGGAGTAAGTTGCCATTGCCTTCTCCAGATACTATAACTAAATAATAATAATACTTGCCTTTATGTTCTAAATATACGCCACATTTTGTGCTAAGTGTTAACTAAGCCTAGGAAATTCAGGAAGGGCTTCCTGGAGGAAGTCATATTAGATTTTTGTGTTAAAGTAAACAAAAAAATTTGACGTAGAAAATTGGAAAACACTCTAGACCTATGAAATAGCATATGTGAAGGCATGGTATATTGGGAGAAGTTCAGTGTGGAAAGGATAGAAATGTAGGCATAGGCTGGAGTCAGTTTGTAGAATGTCCTGCTGACTGCATAAGGATCTTGGGTTTTACCGTGAAGAAAATAGGGAATGATGAGTCTTCACACAGGGTGGTGTCATCTTCAGTTTTGCTATTTCAGAAAAGCATTCCATTAGTGAGATGGAAAATGAAATGGAAGGCTATGAGAACATGGAGACAGATTAGCAACAGGAGGCAGAGAACCAGACTTAAAGCCACTATAAGTAAAACACTCATAATAATATTGATTAGACCAATACTTACATGAACTCTAGCTATATGCCACTTGCTGTGCTAGGGAAATAGCAATAAGCATAACAGGCCTATTGAGTGGAATCTCCAGAACTGAGTTCCTGATAACTAAGATTCTTTTTAAAGTTTCCTGGGTAATTTTGATCCACAGCTAAGTTTAAGAAATACTGGATGAGAGCTCTGTCTGCTAAATTTCATCTGTGAGTAGCAGATACTAATTCATGCAATGAATATTTATTGAGTACCTATTATGTACCATTTAGCAGAAACTGATTCCAGGAAAAACATTGTTCAAGCAATGTGGTAGGTGTGGGAGGTACTCTAGATGTAGTGACTGGTGATTTCTGAAAGGAGGTACCATTTGATCTAAAAAGAGAGCTGATTATTAGAGAAATGCAAATCAAAACTACAATGAGACATCACCTCACACCTGTCAGAATGGCCCTCTTAAAAAAATCTGCAAACAATAAATGCTGAAGAGGATATGGAAAAAGGGAACCCTCTTACACGGTTGGTGGGAATATAAATTGATACTGTCACTATTAAGACCAGTATCAAGGTTCCTTAAAAAACTAGGAATAACACTAACATATCACCCAACAATCCCACCAATGGACATATACTGTGAGAAAACCATAATTGAAAAAGACATGTGTACCCCAGTATTCATTGCAGTACTATTTACAATAGCTAGGACATGGAAGCAATCTAGATGTCCATTGACAGATGAATGGATAAAGAAGCTGTGATACATATACAATGGAATACTACTCAGCAGTTAAAAAAAAAAGGGAATGCATTTGAGTCTGTTCTGATGAGGTGAATGAACCTAGAGCCTATTATACAGAGTGAAGTAAGTCAGAAAGAGAAAAAATATATCATATATTAACACATATATATGGAATCTAGAAAGATGGTACTGATGAACCTATTTGCAGGGCAGAAATGGAGACACAGAGAACAGACTTGTGGACGTAGTGGAAGTAGAGAGTGGGATGAATTGAGAGAGTAACATGGAAACATATACACTACCATATATAAAATAGTGGGAATTTGCTGTATGACTCAGGGAGCTCAAACCTGCTGCTCTGTGACAACCTAGAGATGGGGTGGGAGGTGGAAGGGAGAGGACACATGTATACCTATAGCTGATTCATATTGATGTATGGCAGAAACTAACACAATATTGCAAAGCAACTCTCCTCCAATTAAAAATAAATACTTTGGCCACCTGATGCGAAGAGCAAAGTCACTGGAAAAGACTCTGATGCTGGGAAAGATGGAGGGCAAGGAGAAGGGAGTGACAGAGGACGAAATGGTTGGATGGCATCATTGACTCAATGGACATGAGTTTGAGCAGACTCTGGGAGATAGTGAAGGACACCTGGCATGCTGCAGTCTGTGGGGTTGTAAAGAGTCTGAATCGAATGAGTGACTGAACAACAATAACTAAAATAATTAAGTTAAAAAAATTTTTTTAATTAGAAAATTTTAAAAAAGAACTGAAGGGGAGGAAGGCATGATCAGAAAGCTGTCACATTTTTTAGCTCTGTGTAAGCACATCTACATAAAATGTTATGCTTTACATGCATGCTTGTTTATTTGCAAATGGATGCTTCTCCTAAAATCAGACTTAATGTGTGACTATACATGTGGGCATACAGGAGCATGTACACAATTGCACAACCACACAAGTACATGTATACACACACATAGTCATCTCATACTCAAAAATTTAAGGTAGCTAGAAGCACTTCTTATGGAAGTATCATTTGGAAAAATTTTTATAATTAAAACTAGATTTTCTAAAGTAAATTATTTCTACAAGTAGTCTAGAAAGCTAATGCCATCTTTAATATAGCTTTTGTAGAATAGACTACTAGTTATAAACTTCAGGAAACATATAGTCATGTTATAAAGTTTTAGGGTATTATAGAAGAGTCAGGTAATTATAACTGCTACTAGTAGTGAAAAACTTAGAACTATTTGCCATAATAAAAAATGTAGTAATTTCTCCACTTAAATCGTACCTGAGTTATGTTAGAAGGTAAAAGTAAGTGAAGTTCTATGATTAATGCTGAACCTTCAAAATGAAAACACAAGGGTTATGTTCTTACAAACTTTTATGAAATGTGCTGGTAGGCCATTTAAAATACATATATTTGTAGTAAAAGGAGCTGCCACTTTTAAATAAATAATAGGGCAAACAATTCCACAAGAATACAGAAAGGCAGATACAGAAAATCATAACTCATAAGAAACTCATAGCCAGAAACCTCTATGGGAATCAGAGCAAGAGCAGAAAAACCTATACTGTGGTTAATAAATTACTAGAGGCTCTAAGTAGACAATTCTGAGAGTTAAAAATTCCAAGGGGTTCCATAATGAGACTCCCACATTTTTGTATGTTTTACATCTAGGAACTCTATCAGGTCCTCACAGTGAATATCAGAGAAAAATCTTCTTGTGCTTCCTGCAGGGAAAGGGGGAAAGGAATCATTTTAAAAATGCACCAGAGCATTCTGTTCCGTTTTTCTTAACAAAGTCTGCCTTTTTGAGAAACCATTTTACTAGAACTTAACCTGCTAGGATTTTTCAGAAACTAATCTTCCTAGGAGAAGGGAAACACCCAAAAAGCAGCACTTCCATGATCCAAACATGAAGTCCATGATCCAAATATAAAGGTTCACCAAAAGACTAAGACATAGTCATAGAAATATAGAATACTTCCTTTCCTCTACACCTTACCACCACATTACTAAAGGCCTATTTATAGAAGTCCAGTTTACCTTGGCAGAGAAGGCAATGGCATCCCACTCTTGCCTGGGAAATCCCATGGATGGAGTAGCCTGGTAGGCTACAGTCCATGGGATCACGAAGAGTCGGACACTACTGAGCATTTCACTTTCACTTTTCACTTTCATGGACTAGAGAAGGAAATGGCAACCCACTCCAGTGTTCTTGCCTGGAGAATCCCAGGGACGAGGGGTGCCTGGTGGGCTGCGGTCTATGGGGTCACACAGAATCGGACACGACAGAAGCAACTTAGCAGCAGCAGCAGTTTACCTCAGACATTATGTCTGGCTATCAAGAAAAGCTACAAGACATACTAAAAACCAGAAAGAAAAGAGACAGAGAAAGTATCAGAATCAGAATCAGAATCAGATATGACAGATAAATAGGAAATATCAGACTAGGAATTTAAAACAACTATGTTTGATATGTTAAGTAATACATAAAGTAGACAGCATACAAAAACATGAGCAATATAAGCAGAGATATGGAAATTCTAAGAAAAAACAAAAAGAAATGCTAGGGATCAAAAAACACTAACAGAAATTTTTAAAGCCTTAGATAGGATTATTAGAAGACTGAATACAGCTGAGGAAAGAATCTTTGAGCTTGGGGATATAAAAATCTCCAAAACTAAAGAGCAAACAAAACAAAGAGGGGAAAAAACAGCAAAATATCCAAGTACTGTGGGAAAACTATAACAGGTGTAATATATGCATAAAAGAAAGGCCACAAGGAGAAGAAAGGAATGAAGTAGGAAATTTGAAACAATAATGACTGAGAATTTCCTCCAAGTTAATGTCAAACACCAAACAACAGATCCTGCAGGCTCAGAGATCACCAAGCAATATGATAAATAACAAAAAACGCTAAATCTAGGCATATCATATTCAAACTTCAGAAAAACAAAGATAAAGCCTTTGTAAGTATCTAGAGGAAAAAGAAACATTACTTATGGAAGAGTAATGATAATACTTACACATGACTTCTCCTTAGAAACAACGCAAGCAAGAAGAGTATGAAACAAATTATGAGATTAAAAAAAAAAAAACCTACAGTTCTGTACCTTGTGAAATTGTCCTTCAAAAGTGAAGGAGAAATAAAGACTTTCTCAGAAAAATGAAAATTGAGGAATTTGTTGCCAGTAGACTGGCCTTGCAAGAAATGCTGAAAGTAGTTCTTCAGAGAGCAAAGTTGTTTAAGAAAGAGAGTTGGATTTATAAGGAAAGGAAGAGAAGGAGACAATGAATAAGTGAAGGCAAATCACAACTTTTCTTTTTGTTAACTGATCTCAGATAACAGTTTGTTCAACAGTTATGATAGCAGCAATGTGTTTGAGTTTATTTAATTATGTGCCCTTATAAATAAGTGAGATGAATGGCAACAATGACACAAGGTAAGGGTAAGTTCAGTTTAGTCGTTCAGTCGTGTCTGACTCTTTGCGACCCCATGAATTGCAGCACGCCAAGTCTCCCTGTCCATCACTAACTCTCGGAGTTTACCCAAACTCATGTCCATTGAGTCCGTGATGCCACCCAGCCATCTCATCCTCTGTCGTCCCCTTCCCCTCCTGCCCCAATCTCTCCCAGCATCAGGGTCTTTTCCAATGAGTCAGCTCTTCCCATGAGGTGGCCAAAGTATTGGAGTTTCAGCTCAAAAGCATCAATTCTTCAGCACTCAGCTTTCTTCACAGTCCAACTCTCACATCCATACATGACCACTGGAAAAACCATAGCCTTGACTAGACGGACCTTTGTTGGCAAAGTAATGTCTCTGCTTTTCAGTATGCTATCTAGGTTGGTCATAACTTTCCTTCCAAGGAGTAAGTGTCTTTTAATTGCATGGCTGCAATCACCATCTGCAGTGATTTTGGAGTCCCAAAATATAAAGTCTGACACTGTTTCCACTGTTTCCCCATGTATTTCCCAGAAAGTGATGGGACCGGAGGCCACGATCTTAGTTTTCTGAATGTTGAGCTGTAAGCTAACTTTTTCACTCTCCTCTTTCATTTTCATCAAGAGGCTCTCTAGTTCTTCTTTGCCATAAGAGTGGTGCCATCTGCATATCAGAGGTTATTGATATTTCTCCCAGCAATCTTGATTCCAGCTTGTGCTTCATCCATATCAGTGTTTCTCATGATATACTCTGCATGTAAGTTAAATAAGCAAGGTGACAATATACAGCCTTGGCATACTCTTTTCCAGATTTGGAACCAGTCTGTTGTTCCATGCCCAGTTCTACCTGTTGCTTCCTGACCTGCATACAGATTTCTCAAGAGGCAGGTCAGGTGGTCTCGTATTGCCATCTCGTGAAGAATGTTCCACAGTTTGTTGTGATCCACACAGTCAAAGGCTTTGATGTAGTCAATAAAGCAGAAGTAGATGTTTTTCTGGAACTCTCTTACTTTTTCGATGATCCAACGGATATTGGCAATTTGATCTCTGGTTCCTCTGCCTTTTCTAAATCCAGCTTGAACATCTGGAAGTTCACAGTTCATGTACTATTGAAGCCTGTCTTCAAGACTTTTGAGCATTTCTTTACTAGCGTGTGAGATGCGTGCTATTTTGTAGACCTTTTCCAGTCCTGTAGCCACTGCTGAGTTTTCCAAACTTGTTGGCATATTGAGTGCAGCACTTTCACAGCATCATCTTTTAGGATTTGAAATAGCTCAACTGGAATTCCATCACCTCCACTAGTTTTGTTCATAGTGATGCTTTCTAAGGCCCACTTGACTTCACATTCCAGGATGTCTGGCTCTAGGTGAGTGATCACACCATTGTGATTATCTGAGTCATGAAGATCTGTTTTGTTTAGTTCTTCTGTGTATTCTTTCCACCTGTTCTTAATATCTTCTCCTTCTGTTAAGTCCATACCATTTCTGTCGTTTATTGAGCCCATCTTTGCATGAAATGTTTGCTTGGTATCTCTAATTTTCTTGAAGAGATCTCTAGTTTTTCCCATTCTATTGTTTTCCTCTATTTCTTTTCATTGATCACTTAGGAAGGCTTTCTTATCTCTCCTTGCTATTCTTTGGAACTCTGTATTCAAATGGGTATATCTTTCCTTTTCTCCTTTGCCTTTCACTTTTCTTTTTTGCACAGCTATTTGTAAGACCTCCTCAGACAACCATTTTGCCTTTTTGCATTTCTTTTTCTTGGGGATGGTCTTAATCACTGCTTCCTGTACAATGTTGCAAACCTCTGTCCATCATTCTTCAGGCACTCTGTGTATCAGATCTAATCCCTTGAATCTATTTCTTACTTCCACTGTATAATCTTAAGTCCGGTCCCATCATTTCATGTCAAATAGATGGGGAAATAATGGAAAAAGTGACAGACTTTATTTTCTTGCGTCCCAAAATCACTGCAGATTATGACTGCAGCCTTGAAATTAAATGATACTTGCTCCTTGGAAGAAAAGCTATGACCAATCTAGATAGCATATTAAAAAGCAGAGACATTACTTTTCCAACAAAGGTCCATCTAGTCAAAGCTATGATTTTTCTCATAGTCATTTACAGATATGAGAGTTGGACTGTAAAGCAAGCTGAGCACCAAAAAATTGATGCTTTTGAACTGTGGTGTTGGAGAAGACTCTTGACAGTCTCTTGGACAGCAAGGAGATCCAACCAGTCTATCGTAACTGAAATCAGTCTTGAATATTCATTGGAAGGACTGTTGCTGAAGCTGAAACTCCAATACTTTGGCCATGTGATGCGAAGAACTGACTCACTGGGAAAGACCCTGATGCTGGGAAAGATTGAAGGTGGGAGGAGAAGGCAATGGTAGAGGATGGCATTACCGACTCGATGGACATGAGTTTGAGTAAGCTCTGGAGGTGGTAATGGACAGGGAAGCCTGGCATGCTTCAGTTCCATTCAGTGCCAAAGAATCAGACATAACTGAGTGACTGAAGTGAACTGCACTGAAAGATACATTTAGAGCAACAAAATGAAGGGAAGAGTGGGGGAAAATTCACATATTTACAGTAAGGCAATATCCTTTTGTTGTTCTTGAAAGAAATATTTGTTACATAACATCTTCTGAAGAATTAGTTTGAAAGAAGCTTGTTTTCCTGTGGTTGTTGTTGTCCTTGTTGATTAGTATGTATACATATAAATGGTAGTGCTCTTGTTATTAGAAGCAAGGGGGAGCTAACCTTTTTTGAGTAACTACTATGGGAACGTTGTCTAAATTTAGAAATCCCCTAAGAAAACCAGCAATGTAGGTTTTGTCCTTTCGAAATGTTAAGTGCAGAGAGGTTTAAGTGAATTCACATAGCAAGTCAGTTACGAATCTGGATTCAAATCCAGACCTGTCTAGTGGTAAATTCTTTCAGATGCTCTCATACTACCTTCAATTTTTTTTTAGAAAAAAAATCACACTCAAAGGGGAATTTAGAGTTCCCCTAGAAAGCCAATATATTATATAAAATGACTTTTTCATATGTTTCCAGCCTTAGAATAGAAGTTTTGGTTCCTGGTGCCTGGAAATTTTCATTCTAATACAAGGTCACCTCCATCCAGAATTCTTCAAGTATGTGAAGTTGATTCCTAGACTGTCCTTCTCTGGCATACAGACTTATAGCAAAAACAGTCCTGAGTTCTAATATCAGTTTCAGAATTTGTGTATAACATTGGCAAGTATTTTAGGTTCTCCTGAGCCTCAATGCCCTCCTTTAATTTTCTTTTCTACTTCCCTTCTTCCTAAACTCATTTGGAGTAGATAAGAGGTATCTGTTATCTTACCTTTTGTCAATCCCTTGGATGTGTCAAATACTGCCACCATAATTATGTATAACAATCATTGTCTAAACTTGGTACCTTAAGGTTATTCCCACAAACTTCTGGGTTGGCTGGGTGTCTCTACTTCAACACTATAGCTGTTGGAGGTGTTCTGCCCCACGTGTTTCCTTCCAGTGCCTACGTTAAAGGGTCAACAGCTATCCTGGGACATTCTCATGGTCATTGCAGACAGAGAGGAGGGCAAGCACAAGCATGTGAGTCCTCTTAAATTATAGGGTCAGAACAGGTGTACTGTTAATTATGTACGTCCCATTCTTTTGGTTAAAGCAAGTTACAAGGCCAAACCTGGTCAAGTCAAAAGTCAAGGTGTGGCAATGTACCTTTTATGTTCATCAGTGACATTGCAAATGTATGGATGCAGGGGAAGGTGAAGATTTAAGTTGACAAGTCAGTCTGTCACCCTTTTTGAAACTATTTGAAATGTTCTTCATCCTTCTCAGCATTACTATTCTACTTCATTAGGAAAAATCTTTCAGTTTCCTGACTTTCTACCTACAAGCTGTTAGTATCCACATTTACCAACCATTTTCTCTTTTCTTCCAGTCTCAGACTAAGATACATCATTCAACCTGTGTTTTGAATTCCATTTCCTTCTCATTCCTCTGGAAACCACTGATTATCTCTTCCTCTCCCACATACTCAACTTAGACTTTTTCTTTTCTCCTTTTAAAATGCCAGTTTTCCACTAAAAAAAAAAAAAAAAAAGCTAAAAACAAGTTTTAAAATTCTTTTGACCTGACAGCTTCCATCTAGCAACTTCCCTACCTTTCTCATTCCTTTCTCAGATAAGCTTTCAGTAAGTTTTATTCCATTTTTCTCATGTACTCCTCATCGTATTGAAGTCTAGCTTCTACTCCCCTAACTCTACTTGTAATGTTCTCTCAAATGTCACTATAGATCATTTCTTTCCCAAAATGCTCTTCCTTTGGCTTACATAATATTTATTACTGTCTTCTCTACTCCTCTTATATCACCACATGCTCTTTCTCAATCTCTTTAACTGATCCTTTCCTTTGCTTTTTTTTTTTTTTTTAATGTTTCCTAGATGTTGGACCACAGTCTTCATTTTATTCTTTTTCATTAATTCCCTATTTACCAAGTTTTAACTATATTTTAATTTAAGATCTTTCTTCTAGACTCCAGGTATCTCCAAATGGTTATCACACAGGCAACTGAAACTGAATCTGTTCAGTTCTGAATTCACTGCTTCCTAGATAACACACACTGACTCTTAAAATTCACATAGGGTTAAGGTTGCCAGCTCTTCTCACTCAGTCTTCCAAACCAAATCTTTCACCCACCATTGTTTCCTCCTTTTCAATCTCTCTACATGAAACCAGTCACCAAGTTAGATCAAATTGGAATCAGTTGTTTACTACCATTATCATAATTTAGAAGACTGTAATTTTGTGTGTATTTTTGTTGTTGTTCTTTGTTGACTGATTGTTTTTGTCAGGGACTATTTCAGTAGCTTCCTAATTGGTCTCTCTCCATCTTGCCTCGAGGGGTAGACTTTTTACCATGAAGCTCCAACCACAATACACAATATGCATTAGGTACTTAATCTGAGTTAGATCTGTTCCTCTTCCTTATTCTCAAGGCAAATCCATAGGCCTAGACTTGGCCCAAAATGGAATTCACCCCATGACTTAATGACTTGTTGATTCTTCTTTTGAGAAAAGGCACTTTTTTTTTTTTGGTAAGTAAATATTAGGCTTGTTTCTGGCATGTCTGATCTCCCATTTACTTTTTAGACTTTGTCTACTTTATTTGGATCTCAATGTACTTACATTTTTCCACTTCTCTTTTTCTACCTAGTCCTTTCCTCAGGATAATATGTAATTAACACTACCAGGATGATAAAGCTTAAAGAGAATAGACCTTAAATGTTTTCACCACACACAAAAAATGGTAAGTATGTGATATGATGGATGTGTTAACTAATATTTTGGTAATTGTTCTGCAATACAAACATATATCAAATAATCACCCTGTACACCTTAAACTTACACAAGGTTACATCAATTATATCTCAGTAAAGCTGGAAAACATCAGTGCTATGCATAGCAGAGGAGTGAACTGTTTGTTTTAGTTGTCAGGGAATATCCTCAAGAAAAAGAAATACATTGAAATACCAAATTATAACTTTTTAGAAAACATAAAGCAGGACTTAATTCAGAAGGATTAGTATTTTAAAAGGCTCCAAAATCTTATACTAAAGGAGAAATTCTCTAATGACAGAACTTTAGGACTCAGTAACTGGCTAAGGGAGGTATTTCTGGATGGTGTTGAGGAGGTACCCTGAAAGCATAGTATCTCCATGGCCTACTCCCATCCTCTTGCTGGCTCTGTACCTTATTACAGGTTATTGCTATAAACAGTGATTGCTTAATACTTTTCTTTTCTGTTTGGAGATGTAAGGTAGATCGCAATGGTAGCTCAAGTACTTTCTGCCATCAGGTTCAGAGAAAGTTCAGTTTTCTCCTAAATTGTTATTTTAATTGGTCAATTAATACTCATATCACTATTGGTGGATTACAATAAACTATCTTGTTGGCTAAATAGTTCTCAAAACAAATTGGAATGTGAAGGCGAACTTAATTGTGAACCTAGACTATATTTGAATTAATTTGTAAAATAATAGAATAGTGTTTAGTACAGCAGCATCAATTCTGAATATATAATCATGAAACTCAATGACCTTGAACAGAGAGGATGTTGGGAAAATTAGGTTACATGGAGAAAAAATAATGACTAGTGGATGAAATTCATAAGAGATATGTTGCTAATTTGGGTTATTGATTTAAACTTGAAATAGCAGTGAATAGCATTATCATCTTCATTTTGTTTCCTTAAATGAAAGAATAATTGGGAAGCCAGACTGATTTATAAAACATACTGAAATTATGACTAACAGGCTGCTTGTATTGTTTCTTAGAAATCAAAAGAAAAGATCTTTTCTATCATGACATACTTAAAAATCAATTTGTGCCACCATTATGTCTTTTTTCCCACCCCCATCAAGTTTTCATGAAAGCCTCTTTTCCTTGTTCGATCCTCAGTCCCTTCTTGTTGGCAGAGGTAGAAATACCACTCTTTCTTTGACTAAGAAAGAAATCTACATGAAAATGATTCTGGATATAGTCCTGGAGCAAATGCACCCATAGATTCTTCCCTTTGTTTCAAATGACTGGAATAATAATTTCAGATTTACTATGTCTGAACTGTCATTAACTGAAGATAAACCATCAAAGTGAAGGGTTGTGAGGAATAATATTCAAATGTTAATGTCTTTGACTACATAGACTCCATGCTGGTATATTTTAGGACGGTAAATGTCTCCTTATTATTTTTATATTTTAGCCATTTAGTCAATAACAATACCTGTATGTTTAACTTAGTGTACAAAAAAAGCCTTTTTGTTTTTTAGGAAGTTTTTCTATACTGCTATACATTCTTCTCTAAAGTCTCTGAAGAGATTCCAAAAAGAAACACAGAAGGATTACAGAAGACACCTTCCTTCTTCTTAGGACAACCAACTCTGAGGCCTGAATAACAGGTCACCAGCACTTTGAAATTCAGTAACTGACCTTTTTCAATCTTGCAAATCATAATTCTGAACTGACAGGAAGCACTGGGACTGAAACTAAGGCCGTTTAGTGAAGATGGACCAGTAATTATGTGAGGTGCTGCATGTTCTATTTTTGTTTGTTAAATAATAGAATACTCTGGGGTGCTCCCATAATTACATCATAGTCCCTCATTCAGTGTACTCCACTAGCTATCAACATTGAACATTCTGAGTTGTTTCTTGCCAGGTAAATGAAAATAATGGAAGAAAATAATTACCCTAAATTGTATGAAACCCTTAGGAAAAATTAGTTTTATTAACCTGATGTTTGAGTCCTCACAGGTACTGTTTTTGAAAGATGTCCTGTAATTTGGTTTTATCAAAGAACCTTCTTTTCGTTGTTTATTAATTAGCAGCAGGGTAACCAATGTTGTGTAGCAAAGGGACACTGAATAAAGAGATTTGGGAAAAAGAGTATTTTTATGATTAGGCTTTTATTCTTCCTAATCATCTCCTCTATTAGCAAAACTCCCAAGGATAGCAATGGCACAGTGAAAGCTGAAAGAAAGTGGCAGTGAAAGCTAAAATCAGCTAAAATAGTAGTTTGCTGCATTTAAGATGCAACAGAGGCAGCAGTGCATTGAGGTTAGTGTGAAGGTGAAAAAGAAAAAAACATAGAATACAACTGAAAAATAGATTTCTTTGTGGATACTACCCTGGAATGGGAACAATTACTACCTTGCAAAGAGATTTTTACCTTATCACTCTGTTCACCTTAGGGGACAATAAAGGCAGGATATCATGGTCCACGGGGCCTCAGGAAAGCATTTACAGTCATGAGATTGCATTTACTTTTATATAAGGTAGACTTTACCCTGGATTCAGTTATTCTTTACTACAGCTGGGGAAATCTGGAATGTTTCCCTTGTCCTTGTTCTCTTCTTGAACGCGATCACAGTCTTCTATTGGATTTGTACCCCTGTCTGCCTCTCAAGAATAGCTTTACAATTGCTTTCAGAAGACGCACAGCATATATTTTATAGCAAACAAATCTCAGTTTGAATGCTAAAGCAATGTTTTTATGTGCTAATTGTATCCAACAGTACACCATGTTGGAGAAACACCACCCTTAAAAACCTGAACTGATGTTGAACCTAAGGGAGGTATGGATGTTGATGTTGATAAAAAGAGTGCCATTATAAATAAAGTGACCAACCGTATACCTTGTTGTACAAGCTGGGACACTTTAGGAAATGAGTAGGAGCTATTAATAATTACACCAGGTATGTAGCCATAAATTGGGACTAATCACAAGATGCAGTCATCTTATTTATAAACCAAAGTAAAAGACAGGAAACCCAAACTAATATATATTAGTTCCAGCATAATTAACCAGAATCCAGGAAAAGAATCTGTTGATGTGAGAGAATGAATAATTTTAAAATATTTATTTTTTTAACTTATATGAAAATAATGCATATTAATATATAAACTTTTAAATATAGAAAATATAAAATACTTGACTACCAAAATAATGCACTAGACACAACTTTTGTGTATTTTTCTTGTGAATATATATATTATTTATGTAGTACAAGTTAATAATCAATTAAAAGATAATCTATGTAGCACAAGTAAATAATTAAGAGATAATTTATGTAGTACAAGTAAATAATTAATTAAATGATAGCTAATATAATTATCTTTTCATTTTGTATTATTTAATCAGCATTTTCCCATTCCATTAAATATTTTCCTCCAACATGACTTTTATTGAGCTGATATTAATTCATTTATTCAATTAATATTTATTATGGAGTCCACATAATGCATTCTATGAAGGAACTATATTTTATTTAATAATACATTATCATTAGGCATTTCAATTACAGCATTATTTAGCTGTTATGTATAAAGTTCACACAAATAACTTTACACAAAAATCTTTGGTTTTCTCTCTGGTAGTTTCCTTAGGACATGTTATAGAACTGGAAATCCTGAATCTGATCACATGTGTATTTGTAAGGCTTTCAGTATACTCTGTCAAGCTAAACTCCGGAAAGACTATATCATTTTTTGTGCATGCAGTCCATGAGATGTCTATCTTACTCAACATGTGCCAGCAATATAAATCATCCTTTACAAAATCTTTATCAATTTGAAAGGCAAAAAGATATGTCATGGTCACTGGTGTTGATATGTCTCTTCCATTTGCCCTAGTAGAACACTGTTTAAATATTGTCTATTAAAAGTGAATTTTAGTATCTAGTTGAATTCTCAAACTCTTGTTACTTTGCTTTAAAAATTTTATATATAAGTCTTGGCCATTTATTCTGCCAAATCACATTTTAAAATGTCTACTTTCTTAAACTTACAAACTAATTTGAAAGGCAAACTTACAATACTGACTCTTGCCATCCAGGACCATTTACACATCTCTAATTTTTCACAATGTCTTTTATTTTCCCTAGACAATGTTTGCAGTTCTTGGAAGGAATGATGCTAAAGCTGAAACTCCAGTACTTTGGCCACCTCATGCGAAGAGTTGATTCATTGGAAAAGACCCTGATGCTGGGAGGGATTGCGGGCAGGAGGAGAAGGGGACAACAGAGGATGAGATGGCTGGATGGCATCACTGACTCAATGGACATGAGTCTCAGTGAACTCCGGGAGTTGGAGATGGACAGGGAGGCCTGGCGTGCTGCGATTCATGGGGTCGCAAAGAGTCAGACACGACTGAGCGACTGATCTGATCTGATCACATATATCCTGCACATTCTTGTCTTGTTTATTTGTAGGTATTTTATAGTTTCGTTATGGTTGTGAATCAAATACATTTTTCGTTAATTTTCAAACTCATTTGTACTGGCAAGAATATAGAGAGAGAGACAGAGAGTGAGAGAGAGACAGAGAGAGCAGACAGACAGAGACAGAGAAAGAGAGAGCATGCCATGTTTTCTTATTGTCTGTAAGTTTCCAAATTATTTTCTAAAAACTTATTAGAATCCTGTAGTAGATAATTTTCAGTAGCATGATATTTTTCCAAGTCTTTATTATTAAGTTTTCTGTTTTTTGTTCTTTAATGGCTTTACATGGGCCTCCTATTTTTTTCTTCATTCGTCTCCAAATAAGAAGTGATTCCCTCTAGAATTAATGTTTCCCAAAACAAAGATCAGAAGCTACTTCCTGTTTGTGCATGTCTGTGCTAAGTCACTTAAGTCATGTGCAATTCTTTCCAACCCTATGGACCATAGCCCACCAGACTCCTCTATCCATGAGATTCTCTGGGCAAGAATACTGGTTGCCATGCCCTTCTCCAGGGGATCTTCTAGCCCCAAGGACTGAACCCATGACTCCTACATCTCCTGCATTGGCAGGCAGGTTCTTTACCACTAGTACTGCCTGGCAAGCAATTTGAACTGCTCTATTTCAGGAAAGAAGCATGTATAAGTCACTAGTTGGGTTTCTTCATTTAGATTCAGTGACCTTGTAATAATTATGAATTGCACTTTTTAAGAATTGTTTATTTTTCCTTTTCCTTTTTTTTTTTTTTAATTCCTTAGTATTTTAGTAAGAATTTGGCAGAGATCTTTCAGTGTCCTATCTTTTTGCCTTTTCATACTGTTCATGGGGTTCTCAAGGCAAGAATACAGAAGTGGTTTGCCATTCCCTTTCCAGTGGACCACATTCTGTCAGACCTCTCCACCATGACCCGTCCACCTTGGGTGGCTTAGCTTCACTGAGTTAGACAAGCTGTGGTCCGTGTGATCAGATTGGCTAGTTGTCTATGATTGTGTTTTCAGTCTGTCTGCCCTCTGATGCCCTCTCTCAGCACCTACCGTCTTACTTGGGTTTCTCTTATCTTGGACGTGGGGTATCTCTTCACAGCTACTCCAGCAAAGCGCAGCTGCTGTTCCTTAACTTGAATGTGGGGTAACTCCTCTCAGCCGCTGCCCCTGACCTTGGACCTGGGGTAGCTTAACATTCAGAAAACTAAGATCATGGCATCCGGTCCCATCCCTTCATGGCAAATAGATGGGGAAACAGTGGAAACAATGGCTGACTTTATTTTGGGGGGCTCCAAAATCACTGCAGATGGTGATTGCAGCCATGAAATCAAAAAACGCTTACTCCTTGGGAGAAAAGTTATAACCAACCTAGACAGCATATTAAAAAGCAGAGATGTTACTTTGCCAACAAAGATCCATATAGTCAAGGCTATGGTTTTTCCGGTAGTCATGTATGGATGTGTGAGTTGGACTATAAAGAAAGCTGAGTGCCGAAGAATTGATGCTTTTGAACCGTGGTGTTGGAGAAGACTCTTGAGAGCAGCTTGGACTGCAAGGAGATCCAACCAGTCCATCCTAAAGGAAATCAGTCCTGGGTGTTCATTGGAAGAACTGATGTTGAAGCTGAAACTCCAATATTTTGGCCACCTGATCCAAAGAGCTGACTCATTTGAAAAGACCCTGATGTTGGGAAAGATTGAAGGCAGGAGGAGAAGGGGACGACAGAGGATGTGATGGTTAGATGGCATCCCCGACTCAATGCACATGAGTTTGGGTAAACTCCAGGAGTTGGTGATCGATAGGGAGGCCTGGCGTGCTGCAGTTCATGGAGTCGCAAAAGAGTCAGACACTACTGAGCAACTGAACTGAACTAAACTGCACTGGCAGAGATACTTTCAAGAGTTTTATAATAATATAACATTTTGAACAAAAAGTGTGAACTGGAACTGTTAAATGGTTCTCTCCAAATTCTCCCACACTTTATAGATTAAAATATAGGACTTCACTTTCCCCTTCTCCAAAGAATTCTGAGGAAAAAGTGGATAATTTAAAATGTGTGCTGTTGATAAATTTGTAAAAAAGATTAAGAAATACAAAAAAGAAGTGTCAAATGAGATCATCTCATTCTGATTTGCTTCCTATAAGTATATGAAATCAATTCAGTGGCTTTTTCCATTTGCAAATTCATGGGATTACTTGCAATGACATTCTGCTTCTCACGTTCCATTGTAGCAAGAACAAAGGACAAAATGATGACAGCTGTCACAGCTGTCTCAGCTGGCATACTTATAGTTTATAACTTTTGAGTATTTCAATTCAATTCAATTTTGCCCATTCTTCTTGCTAGATAAGTAGAGGGCCTACTAAACAAACATACTAATTTGAGTTATATCTGCTTTTGTTGAGGAATACATTTAAGGAACAAACATTTCAGAGTTCAGAGGATTTGGTAGAAAAAATTCAATATGTAACACTAAAAATATAGATATTACACTTGTGTGGTGGATTGAAAATAGCATTGGGCTTTTAGTCCTAGGTCTACTCTACTCAGGCTTCCCAGGTAGCTTGCGTGCTTAGTCACTCAGTAGTGTCCAACTCTTCGTGACTCATGGACTGTATCCCACCAGGCTCCTCTGTACATGGAGATTTTCCAGGCAAGAATACTAGAGTGGGTTGCCATGCCCTCCTCCAGGAGATCTTCCCAACCCAGGGATCGAAACCAGGTCTCCCACATTGCAGGTGGACTCATTACCCTCTGAGCCACTAGGGACTTAGTGGCTTAGTGATAAAGAATTTGCCTACCACTGTAGGAGATGGGAGTTCAATCCTTGGGTAGGGAAGATCCTCTGGAGGAGAAAATGGCAACCCACTCCAGTATTCTTGACTGGGAAATCCCACGCAGAGGAACCTGATGGGCTACAGTCCATAGGGCCACAAAGAATTGGACACAACTGAGCGACTGAACAAACACAAAAACACTCCTCTGCTTGAAGTCTTGGCCTTGGGTGAATTGTCTACTCCCTCTGAGCTTCAGTTTACTCATCTACAAAGGAAGGTTTGGAGTAGGCAGTCACTAAAGGAAGTGCCTTTGCAATGCTGGCAGCAGATGTTTCAGTGAAATACTTCATTTTAGTGTGCAAAGATACAGGTAGTTTAGAAACAATTGGATTTTATCCCTGGCTAATTGTGCAGTTACATATGAGAGAACCTTCAGGAGACTCAATGACTTTTCATTTCCATTTTTTCATATTCTTAGGGAAGATTTGGCTCATAACCCACCAAGACATTAAGGAAATGACCCTATTCATTTTGTCTATGCCATGAACTTTTAAATAATGATTACTTTCCACTGTTTCATTATGTTGCTAGATGATGTACATTCAATTGCATATTAACTCTTTCCGTCCGTGTAATAATTTTCTCTGTAACATTCCTGAACCATATTATGTGTACTTATGGAATAACAAAATTTTCACATATTACTTTTCTCACATAAGTTTTGTAAATATGCTTCTTTCAATGGAAATTCTTCCACAAAGGTTTTTTTAATGAGCTAAATGCCATACTTATTTTTAAATCTACAAAAGCTATTTTATGGAATATATCTAGTTCATTCTCATTACCCAGGGTTTCAAAAGAAAGAGCACCATAATGGGGTAACTCCTGTGCTGTGAGGCACTGGGCAGTGAGAAACAAAAGATAAATTTCTTCCTAATAGACACAGAAAATGGAATGCTTTATATTCTGTGTGACTTTAGAACATGTGCTGCATTTTGAAGGTTAAGAGCAAAATCAGTTTTGCAATCCAGTGATAGTTCAATTCATATTTCTGGGCCCTAATTTGATTCATTTTCAAGTTATTCCAATAAGGCAGTTATAAAATAAAATGTGTTCCATCACTCATAGTCCCTCTATGTTAACAACTCAGAATTTTTATCATTTGAGCTGATTTTGTCCTTTAGCAACTGATTTCCAGTATCCATATGCCTATTAGACATCCCTAAAGCATGTCATTTATTCATATTTGTATACCATGTTGTAGTCTTTGTTCAATCACTAAGTCATGTCTGACTTTTTCTAACCCATGAACTGCAGCACTCCAGACTTCCCTCTCCTACACTATCTCCTGGAGCTTGCTCAAACTCATATCCATTGAATTGGTGATGCCATCTAATCATCCTGTCCTCTGTTTCCCCCTTCTCTTTCTGCCTTCAATCTTTCCCAACATCAGGGTTTTTTCCAGTGAGTCAGCTCTTTGCATCAGGTGGCCAAAGTATTGGAGCTTCAGCTCCAACATCAGCCCTTCCAGTGAATACTCAGGGTTGATTTCCTTTAGGATGGACTGGTTTGATCTGCTTGCAGTCCAAGGAATTCTCAAAGAGTCTTCTCCAACACCATAGTTCAAAAGCATCAATTCTTTGGCACTCAGCCTTCTTTATGGTCCAACTCTCACATCTGTACATGTCTATTGGAAAAACTATAGCTTTGACTATACAGATCTTTGTCAACAAAGTGACGTCTCTGCTTTTTTAATACACTGTCCAGGTTTGTCACACCTTTCCTTTCGAGGAGGAAGTGTCTTTAAATATCATGACTGCAGTTACCATGCACAGTGATTTGGGAGCCCAGGAAAATAAAATCTGCCACTGCTTCCACTTTTTCCCTTCTATTTTCCATGAAGTGATGGGACTGGATACCATGATCTTAGTCTTTTGAATGTTGAGTTTTAAGCCAGCTTTTTCTCTCTCCTCTTTCACCTTCATCAAGAGGCTCTTTAGTTCCTCTTCATTTTCTGCCATTAGAGTGGTGTGTGTGTGTGTGCGTGTGTGTATGTGCGCATGCGCTAAGTTGCTTCAGTTGTGTCTGACTCGATGTGACGCTACAGACTTCAACCTGCCAGGCTCCTCTGTCCATGGGATTCTCCAGGCAAGAATGATGTAACTCATGTCTCTTATGTCTAACCTGCATTGTCAGGCGGATTCTTTAACACTAGCACCACCTGGGAAGTCCCATTAGAGTGGTACCATCTGCCTATCTGAGGTTTTTGATATTTCACCCTGCAATCTTTATTCCAGCTTGTCAGGCATCCAGCCCAGCATTTTGCATGATATATTCTGCATATAGGTTAAATAAGCAAGGTGACAATTTACAGCCTTGATGTACTCCTTTCCCAATTTTGAACCAGTCCATTGTCCCATGTCCAGTTCTAACTGTTGCTGCTTGACCTGCATACAGGTTTCTCAGGAGACAGATAACGTGGTCTGGTATTCCTGTCTCTTTAAGAATTTTCCACAATTTGTTGTGATCCACACAGTCAAAGGCTTTAACATAGTCAATGAAACAGAAGTAGATATTTTTCTGGAATTCCTTTGCTTTCTTTATGATCTAAAAAATGTTGGTAATTTGATCTTTGGTTCCTCTGCCTTTTCTAAATCCAGCTTGGTCTATGGCCATATACCCTGAATGTGCCTGATCTCATCTAAACACAGCTTGTACATCTGGAATTTCTCAATTCATGTACTGTTGAAGCCTAGCCTATAGGATTTGAACATTACTTTGCTAGCATGTGAAATGGGCACAGTTGTACAGTAGTTGGAGCATTCTTTGGCATAGCATTTCTTTGGGATTGAAATGAAAACTGAAATATCAGCTGTGGGTTCACACAAACATAGGCAGGAGTCACAGATCCTCCACTGGTTAGTTGCCTAATTTGGGGACGGGTCATTTGACCTCTGTAAGCTTCAGTTTTTCTCTTCCCAACATGAAGAAAGTATGCATTAGTATCTACTGACTTGGACAATATGCAATGATAGAAATGCTGTGCAGAAATAAAGAACACTTTTAAATATATTTAAATTTTATTATATAACAGTGCATATATCTATAAGATATATTATTTGTTCCATTTGTAGTTAATACTTGGTATACACATTAATTTTTGGTTCCTTTGCCATAACTTTATGATCACTTGAGTTCCACAGACCACTTGTTTCTGTAACAAGGACTTTTAATTGGCTTCTAATATCCATTCTCACTTTCTTATCAAATAATTTTTAATTGGCCACATAACTGCCTGAACAATGATTATATTCCATGGAGTCTCATGCAACTATGACTGACCATGCAATAAAGTTATGACAAATGGGATGTAAGCATAAGTAAAATAGGCAACATATGGGAATGCTGATAAAGGGAAAGCCTGCCTTCTTTATTTATCATCCCTTTTCTGCTGGGTGGAATGCATAAATTACATCTGAATCTGGATCAGCCATTTTGGTCATGAATTGGAAAACTATGTTGAGAAAGTAGAGCAGTCATCTTATGAACCTGGACCACTGATCGTTAAGGACCACCCATACTAGGCTGATCCACCAAGCTGGACCTTTATGTGAAAGACATTGATTTTTAAACCACTGTTACATTTTTCTAACAGCTGAATTATATTCTAATGCAGTTGGAAACCACTGAAATAATATATGTGAAACAGCTGATCAATGTTAGTGATGCCTTATAATTCCCTAAGTCACTTTCTCCCTTTCTTGAGCTAACTCCCCTTGAGTTTGTCCTATAACTCTATAATACTGTTGGCTTATGGACTTGTGGGCCTCCACAAGATTGGAAAAATCTCCCTTCCCCTCGGCAACACATCCCCTGCTATGTTAGTTATTTTGACCTTCACGAACAGTTATGCATAGCAGTTCTCTGAGATATTCTCTGAATTCTCTGAAGCTATAATATGCAGTACTTTTTATAAGAAGCACTTTTGATTATTAGCTTCACTGAAAGTAATAGGCAAGCAGATTTGTGGTGCTGTTTCCATGTGTGTTCAAGATTGCTTTGCCAGTTTATAATGCTCCTCGTTACTCACAAGCTGATTAGATAGTTGAAATCAAATGGAAAAATGACGTAATTTATTACCTTTACAGAGTGTATTATAAAATATAAACAATAAAAATTATTCAGAATTAATAGAATATAAAGCACTATTTTTTATCCTAGTGAAATTATAGGTGGAATTGGATCATATCTGGGTAGTAATGCAACATCCTGTTAACTTTCAATTACAGTCCTGAACAGCAGCACTCACTCAGGCTCACATGCTCTCTCTTTCTCTCTGATAGATATTTTAATTAGGAGTTTAGACCAGAAGATAATCCAATCAACTGAGTACTAAATGCATTACATGATAATAATTGAATTCTCATATTTTAATATGCATATACAATTTAGAAACTCAAAATCATACTGAATCCAGAAAATTTAATTACTGTATAAATACATATTTGTTGGGCTGTAAACAATGAAATATCACCACATCCCCTTACTTTTTATGTGATGTATTGTTCCCTCAACTTAACAATGTTATTTTTGAGACATTTAATGCTCTTAGCTGTTGCAATGAGATATTAAGAAGTTTTGTTCTTTATTAGGATTGAGGGTATGTGCTTACAACCAAATACTTAAAGAACTCTATGTTTAATATTCTGCTCCTAACTGCAACAGTGCATCACTATGGCACCTCCATTAGCTTGTTCAATATTCCAGAGACTGCTGTGCTTGGCAATTGGAGAACATCAGAAGATGAGCTCTATAAAAACCATCTATTCCTTCAAATATAGAGCACATCTGTTGACATCTTAAATGATAATTAATAAATAAAGGACTCAGGCCTCATTCAAAATTGATACACAATGAATTGTCTCTTTTTTCTTTCTCCAAATACATAACTCAACTAGAAACCAAAGCAGAGTTCTCCCTTTGGTAAACTAATTGTGCTTTAAGTTTGAAGAGAGAGAAAAACAATTCTCAAAGCATAGGTTTACTTTCAGAGAAAGAGAGAGGAAGAAGCTTTTAAAAGAGAAAGGTATTTGGCTATTACTGTTAAAAAAAAATGCATGAGTGAATTTTTAGGCCATGCCAAGAGAAACATGGATACTTGGAGGGCCATATGGACCCTGGTGCTAATTAGGATACTGTCTGTGAGCCATTTCTTACAGGTTTCAGGGCCTGTACCAACTAATCCTATCAGAGAATTTTAAAATAAGGTCATTATCATGCATATTCTGAAAAATACACTTATCCTTGAATATCAGCTTGGCTATGGATTATTTAAAAATATATATTAAAGGCAGCACTGTTAATGACCAGAAAGACTTCTCCACTTAACCTATGTGATATAAAATTATTTCATGACAATATGTTTTAGTGACACCAGCATATTCATCTCTTTAGATTTCTGAGGTGGAGAAAATTGCTGTTCTGAAAAGTAGTAATATCGATATGCACTATTACTGGAACAAAGAGTGTGATTAATCTATATTCTGCAACACTTCCTCACTAAGCTATATTTAGTAAAGAGAGAAAAAAGTCTAAGGCTTCCATCCTCATGCAGTTGTAGGTGCTCGATTGTTATGTTTGGAACTTAACCTATAGGCATATTGATGTGTTTGTGATAAAGAAAAAGTAATTATATATTTTATTAAATTATATGGTAGTTTGTTCTGATATCTCATTCTGACTCATGCTCTAGCCTTTTTTTCTCATTTTCATATGGAAGATTGTAGGGAGGCCTGATTTGTCAGGGATATAGATTTCTGTCTAGTTAAAGGATGGGTGCCAAACAATTGATTTGATTGCTGAGCCGTTAGGTCATTAGGTTGCCTGAAATAACCTTGTTGCAAATGTTCATTGGTGATCCAATCTGAGACTGCACTCAGGGCTTGCTTATTAGTATCTGTGGAAAAAATACTAAGTTGAATTTTCCCTTTGTAATTGCAAAAAAAGTGTAGTCAGATATATGTATGCCACCAGAGTAAAAGATGGAGAAGGAAACGGCAACCTACTCCAGTACTCTTGCCTGGAGAATCCCAGGGACAGAGGAGCCTGGTGGGCTACAGTCCATGGGGTTGCTAGGAGTCAGACACAACTGAAGCGACTTAGCAGCAGCAGAGTAGATTTGTGTATGAAACTACTTGTGACTTGAGGATATACATATGTCCTCTCCTTTTCAAGCCTTTCCCTATGGCCTGATATTCTACTGTTAGGAATTCCTTTATTTTTTTTTTTTACATTGAAACTGTGGCAACCTTGGAGAGTGAGATGACAAAGTTCTGGAATATGAGGGATCGGACCGCATGAACTGCAGCAGTACTACGTTTGTGAACAAAATGAGAATGCTGAGCACCTTTAGGAATGTATCGAGAGAATGAGCAGAGAGGTCACTGCCGAGTTTTTCCTTCTTTAACATTTTGCGAGCAGACTTTTCCAATCCTATTTCACAGACTCCAAAGAAACTTAAATCTTATAAAAGGAGGAACACTGGACTTAGAGTCCAGGGTCCTAGACCAAGCTATGTTCATTCATTGCATGCCCTAGGATAAGCCTCTGGAGAAGAAAATGGCAACCCACTCCAGTATTCTTGCCTAGGAAATCCCATAGACAGAAGAGCCTGGTGGGCTACATGGTTGCAAAAGAGTTGGACATGACTTAGCAACTAAACAACAACAATGCTTGATGTAACCTGAATCAAATCCAGGTCATTTTGCCTCTTGTCTATGCAATTAGCTAAAACCATATACTGTCTCTATTTTGTCATTCAAAAGTATAAATATTGTCCTTAGAGTTTATGAAAAGATTTACAAATAGGGAGATTTACAGTTAGACTAGTATCTCAGTTAAGTATTATTAGCCACCTGTAGATATCATTACTTTTTACTCTTAACCAAGATTTCTAAAAATGTTTTTAAAATTCAAATTTATCATTGATAATGTCCATTTTGGGCACTATGAAATATTTCACAAACATAAAAATGTATACAATGTGTATATGTAAGATACAAGGAATATAATGACCTCTTATGTAGTCACTATCCATCTTAAAGATAACAACTATCTTGAATTATATTTTAATAAAAATTGTATATATTAAAGCATATAGCATGATGTTTTGATATAGTGAAATGGTTTCTTCAGTCAAGCTAATTAATGTATCCATCTCCTCACCCTATGTGCATGATTTGATAAATTTATACCATCAAATTTTCCTTGATCTGGAGTTTTGGTATATACTTGTTTGACTTCACCTTTTTTCATTCAATGTTATGTTTAGCCCAAGACTTTGTGTGAGGAATGAGCCTTTCTTGCTTTAAGCCATCAAGATTTTTAAGCTGTATATTATCTAGCATATATAAATAAATATTGTCACTTCCATTTTCCTAAGAGCATAGAAAAAAAGGGAGCAAAAGTGAAGAATAATAAATTTAAGGCTGCAATTACATGAATAATTGTCTTTATACATGTTAATTATAGAGATGTAACTGCACTGAGTTTAGCATTAATTCTCATATAAATACATGGTGTCAGATTCATAAGTGAAACTTCTTTGGCTAATGGAAGGCTGTACCTGTAGCTACTCCAGGAAAAGGGACACTCTACAGCTAAGTTGATACTAAAGTAGACCAATGAAGAAAAATAGCTTTTAACACCATCAACCTGCAATCCTTTAAGGCATTTGGGTGGGGTGGCTATCCTGTAAGGCAGAAACCACCTAGTGTCCTTTCTGTTTCAGTTGGCTACACGGAACTACTGATCGAAACCATCTTGGAGGACCTGTCATAATGCTAAGTATCCTGAATTCACAAACCATTTCTTTTATCATATGAGGACTCTAGGGAAATCTGGCAGGCATTCCATTTTGTCTCTGATACTGTAGTTGAACATACTGATGCCATATGGCAGCATCTGGTCTATGAAAAACAAAACAAAAAAAAATAATAATTTCATTAAAAGTGTTTAAAAATAAGTTTGAGGGGTTTCCAAAAACTGACTACAATAGCAATACTGAAAGCAGTATTCCAAATTTCTTGGAAATAATTTTAATTTGAAAGTGTTTTTTTAAAGCATATACCACAAAAGAAAGAAAATATTCAACACATTAACAGATTAATGGGTTAGTGGGGTTAAGGAAAGAGTAGGGTATGAGGGAAATGGGTGTGGCTCTATCTTTCTGGTGAGAGTCAATTCTTAGGTAGGTTGATAAGGAGTCCAGGGCCTTGAGGAGAAAGGGGTCTGGGGCCCTCAAGGAGGAGAAAAGGGACAAATGTTTTTTCCTACATTGCTTTGTCTTAGTCACATAAAATGTTTTTTCTTAAACGCCAAGTTGTTATAACAAGAGTCTTTAAGACTTTTTTTAAGCCCAGAGCTAATGATTACACAACAAAACAACTCATCTTGCTCAAGGGTATGTTTTTCCTTAAGCTTATACTAATGATTGAAAGTATTAGTTGCTCAGTCGTGTCTGACTCCTTGCAACCTCATGAACCCACATCCTAGCCTGCCAGGCTCCTCTGTCCATAGAGTTCTCCAGGCAAGAATACTAGAGTGGGTTGCCATTCTCTTCTCCAGGGGATCTTCCCAACCCAAGGATCAAGCTCAGGTCTCTGGCATTGAAGGCAGATTCTTTATCACCTGAGCTACCAGGCAAGCCCATGATGATAATGATTATATAACGACAATGTATCTTATACTAGTACAATGTATCAATGTATTAATGATTATATAACAACAATGTATCTTGCCCCAGGACATGTTTCTCCTTCTCAACAAGAACCTTCTGACTACTCTTGTTTTATTAAAACATATGTTGTTGGGGGTGGGTCTGGTGAAAAGAAAGAAAAGTGAAAGTGAAGTCGCTTAGTCCTGCTCAACACTTTTCGACCCCATGGACTGTAGCCTATCAGGCTCCTCCATCCATGGGATTTTCCAGGCAAGAGTACTGGAGTGGGTTACCATTTCCTTCTCCAGGGGATCTTCCCGACCCAGGGATTGAACCCAGAGCTTCTGCATTGCAGGCAGATTCTTTACTGTCTGACCCACCAGGGAAGCCTCTCTTTGTGGTAACAGAAATGTTTTGCTATGTGACTTTATTAATGTCAGTATTTTGGTTTGTGATAATGTAGTATAGTTCTGCAAGATTTTACCATTGACGTAACAGGTAAGAAGTAAGTGAGATCTCTGTATTAATGTTACAGTTGCCTATAAATCTATAAGTGTCTGAAAATGAAAAAAGACAAGAAACAGAAAGGGAGAAAATATTTGCAAAACACATACCTGGTAAAGGACTTGTATCTAGAATACATAAAAGAATCTTGCTCATTAGTAATGAATAAACAATCCTATCAACAAATGGGCAAATGATTTGAATAGACATTTTACCAAAGAAGATATATGAATGACTGATAAGCATGTGAAAAGAATACTCAAACATCACTAAATCTTTAGAGGAATGAAGATAAAAATCACACAATAAGACACTCTTTCACACCCACTAGAATAGCTATAATCAAAACCATAGATCAAAAATAAAAAGTGCTCCAGAAATTGCAACTGACATACATTTCTGGTGGGACTATAAAACTGCACAATTTGGAAAAAAAATTGGCAGTTCCTCAAAAAGTTAAACATAATGTTACCATATACCCAGAAATTCCAATCCTATGTATATACCCAATAAAATGAAAATATATTGCACACAAAAACTCTTACACAAATATTCACAGCAAAATTATTCATAGTAACCAAAAGGTGTAAATAACCCAAATGTCCATCAACTTATGAATGACTAAACAAAATATGGTATATCTATCCAATGGAATATTATTTAGCCATTAAAAAATGAAGACATGCTACCACACCTCAGAAACTTAGTGAAAGAAGCCAGACAAAAAAGACCATATATTTTATTATTCCCTTTGTATAAAATACCCTCAAAAAGGTAAAGGTAAAAATAGAAAGGAGGTTAGTATTTACCTGGTGTGGTGGTGAAAAAAAATAGGACTAGTCCCAGGAACTATGAATGTGCAGAAAGTTTCATATTATGGTGACAAAAGTGTTATAAAATTGATAAATGGTGATGGCTTAGGTAATTTTAGCAAACTTGGTAAATGTCCCCCCAAAATCATTGAATTGTATACATGATAAGGGAAAATTATTTGATATGCAAAATATGACTCCATAAAATAATTTCTTTTTTTTTTCATAAAATAATTTCAAAACAAGAACACAAAGAATTCTATGTATTATTTCTCACAGGTTACTGGGTAGTGTAGGTTTTACTCTTAAGAATACTGGTTACTTGAATATTTTCTTCCTCATGATTGTTCTCTGTTTAGAAGTCTATTGGGAACTCTAATCAGATGCAGAATTGTTATTGTAATTGGTATCTTGACAGTTGTTAAACGATGGGCTATTGCTTCCTTTGGTGTAAATGAAGAAAACAAGGTAAGAATGTATCTTGTTTTTTTGTTTCCAATTCAGTTAAATCACTATACTGTTTTAATTACATTCAAAGTGACTTAGTAACCTTCTTTCTGAGGTGCATTTATCAGGAACTGTGTTTACACTATTTGAACACTTTTGCAGGAAGTCTGCAGAACATGAGCAAAAACAATTATTTTTATTAGATAGTTACAAAGGTTTTATAGATGTGTCTTAAGTATTTTGGAGTATTGCAGACATTCACCAAAGATGACATTATTTTCTTGATGTATCCATAAACTGCCATTAAAAAATACAAAGGGAATTCATAGTGACAAAAGTACATTATGCAGATAACATCCAAACATTCGAATATTCATCATTTAATGAAAGATATACATTCCTGCAAAGTCCACTAAGAACTGATTGTGTATCTGTGTGCATGTGTGCCTGTGCATACAAATTGGAAAGAGAGAAATAAAATGGCCCCTGTTCATAATCAAACTGATTATCTATGTAAAAAAATTCCAAGAAAATAACTTGTACAACAAATAAGTTTAGCACAATTGCATGACATAAGATCAACATACAAAAATCAGTCATATTTCTATATACTGTCAATGAACAACTAGAAACTGAAATTTAAAACAAAATTCAATTTATGATCACCCAAACAAAATGAAATATATATGGATAAATCTAACAATACATAAATATTTTAAAGTGATGTTTATTTTAAAAGTAATTTTATTTATTTATTTTTAATCGTGACTGAGATTTTTTTCTTTTTTTTTTTTTTGGTTTTACTTTACAATATTGTATTGGTTTTGCCATACATCAACATGAATCCACCACGGGTATATACATGTTCCCCATCCTGAACCCCCCTCCCACATCCTTCCCTGTTCCATCCCTCTGGGTCATCCCAGTGCACCAGCCCCAAGCATCCTGTATCCTGCATCGAACCTGGACTGGTGATTCGTTTCTTATATGATGTTATACATGTTTCAATGCCATTCTCCCGAATCATCCCACCCTCTCCCTCTCCCACAGAGTCCAAAATACTGTTCTATACATCTGTGTCTCTTTTGCTGTCTCGCATACAGGGTTATCGTTACCATCTTTCTAAATTCCATATATATGCATTAGTATACTGTATTGGTGTTTTTCTTTCTGGCTTACTTCACTCTGTATAATAGGCTCCAGTTTCATCCAATGCATTAGAAGTAATTTTAGATTTAAAGGAAAAATGAGTAGAAAGGAAAGACGTCCCTCCCTACCCATACAGTGTTCACTATTACAGTTGGCTCTCCAGCAATTCCACTCCCAGGTATATATCAGGAAAAAACAAAAATAGTAATTCAAAAAGATACATGGCCCCAATCTTCATAGCATCACTATTTACAATAACCAAGATACAGAATTGACCCAAGTATTCAACAATAGATGAATTGATAAAGAAGATGTGCTATGTATGTGTTTGTGTATGCTGCTGCTGCTAGGTCGCTTCAGTCGTGTCCGACTCTGTGCGACCCCATAGACGGCAGCCCACCAGGATCCCCCGTCCCTGAGATTCTCCAGGCAAGAACACTGGAGCAGGTTGCCATTTCCTTCTCCAATGCCAATGTGTGAAAGTGAAAAAATAAAGTGAAGTCACTCAGTCATGTGTGACTCAGCGACCCCATGGACTCAGCCCACCAGGCCCCTCCGTCCATGGGATTTTCCAGGCAAGAGTACTGGAGTGGATTGCCATTGCCTTTATATATATTTATTTATAAATCATGCATGCTAAGTCACTTCAGTAGTGTCAGACTCTGTGTGACCCTATGGAATGTAGCCCTCCACACTCGTCAATCTATGGGATTCTCCAGGCAAGAATATTGGACTGGGTTGCCATAACCTTCTCCAGGGGATCTTCCCAATCCAGGGACTGAGCTCATATCTCTTAAGTCTCCTACACTGGCAGGTTGGTTCTTTACCACTACTGTCACCTGTGAAGCATATATGTGAATATATATATTGTATATAATATTATGTGTATTATTATAATTACAGTCTATAATAATTACACACTTATAATTATAAATATATGTAATTATATGAAAATATAATTAGGATTGAAATGAAAACTGACCTTTCCCAGTCCTGTGGCCCATTTCCTTCTTTTATATATACAAAATATATATAATATTATATGTATTATGTGATTATATATTATAATATTATATGTTATATTATATTATATTATATGATTATATAAATATGTTAAATATAATTTTAATTATATAATCTCATATATATTATAATTAATAAATTCTATTTAATAGAATAATACAATATATATATACATTGCATAATAGGCAATATATATTATGTATTATATAATATCTAAAGCAAAAAAAAAAAAATCAGAGAAGGCAATGGCACCCCACTCCAGTATTCTTGCCTAGAAAATCCCATGGATGGAGATTCCTGGTGGGCTGCAGTCCATGGGGTCGCTAAGAGTCGGACATGACTGAGCAACTTCTCACTCACTTTTCACTTTCATGCACTGGAGAAGGAAATGGCAACCCACACCAGTGTTCTTGCCTGGAGAATCCCAGGGATGGGGAGTCTGGTGGGTGGTCATCTGCGGGGTCGCACAGAGTTGGACATAACTGAAGTGAATTAGCAGAGCAAGAATACGTGTATAATGAGTAATATATATAATATATATGACAAACTATAACTAACAAAATACACTAAACATAATATAATATATATTGTATAAAATATATAGCATAATAAATATACCATACAATAAATAGTATATGTATATTAAATATAATATTGTATATAGTATATATACAGTAAAAAAATCTATTCTAAATTATATATAATAAAAGTATATACATATAAATATATTTATAACAAATATTAGATATACATAATAAAGATTTTAGTCTATATTGTGTATATAAAAATCAAATAACATGTACTATAATACATACAATATATAATATATTCTGTATATTAATATATAATATTGACTATTGTATATATATATATTTTTTTAAATCACTGCAGATGGTGACTGCAGCCATGAAATTAAAAGACGTTTACTCCTTGGAAGAAAAGTTATGTCCAACCTAGATAACATATTCAAAAGCAGAGACATTACTTTGCCAACAAAGGTCCATCTAGTCAAGGCTATGGTTTTTCCTGTGGTCATGTATGGATGTGAGAGTTGGACTGTGAAGAAAGCTGAGCACCGAAGAATTGATGCTTTGGAACTGTGGTGTTGGAGAAGACTCTTGAGAGTCCCTTGGACTGCAAGGAGATCCAACCAGTCCATTCTGAAGGAGATCAGCCCTGGGATTTCTTTGGAAGGAATGATGCTAAAGCTGAAACTCCAGTACTTTGGCCACCTCATGTGAAGTGTTGACTCATTGGAAAAGACTCTGATGCTGGGAGGGATTGGGGGCAGGAGGAAAAGGGGATGACAGAGGATGAGATGGCTGGATGGCATCACTGACTTGATGGACGTGAGTCTGAGTGAACTCCTTACAAATACAATATGTACATACATATTCTTGTAATACATAAATATGTATACAATATGTATAATATATGTATCTATATATGCATATGTATGTCTTAAAAATTATACGCTATAAGTATTTATCACATATATTATACATTTGATATCTATGATATATATAATGTCAGGTATATAATATCACACATGTATATATTAAGATACACATATAATATAGGCATTATGGGTGTATATATATATATATAAACATGAGCCTATATTTAACATATATATATGCATATGTGTATAAACATTTATATATAATGCATAAACACTTTTAAATAAACATATTTAAAATATGTATAATGAATAAATTTAAAAATTATGTTTATATAATAAAATCATGTAATGTGTAATAAAACTTATAATATATGCTATATATATACAATATATAATATTGTCTACATATGTACTTATAAAATATGTATATGCTACATATGTGATATATAATGTATAGTATATAATGCTGTATATATTAAATATGTAATGCATAGTGTATTATGTGTTGTATATATCTATTTATATACATATATATACTAAAAGATATATGACAAAAAAATCATTACATATTTAATTTATAATACAAAGTACATAATATATATTAATAATATATATTGCGACACGACATATATATGTATATATGTGGCTATATATGTATAACATACAAGCATATGCAAACATACAATTTTATACATACATAATTCATGTTGAATATTGTATATTGTATGTTATATATTGTATGTGTATACAAAATAACACATGCATACATATACATAAATATGTATATGGACAAATATACATACTTTATGCATACATATGTATCTGTATATGTATGCATATAGATATATACATAATATGCCTATAGACCATATATAATGAACATAATATATAGGTATATTACATATATACAAAATATTTTATTTTAAAATATATATTAGATAACCATGTATATTTATTGCATTATCTATTGTCTAATATATATATATATTGTATATAAAATATAATAATATATAACACTAACTATACATACTATATATGTGCTCTGTGTACAATACATAATATTGTATATATATACATATATATCATATTTCACATATTGTATATTATATGCATATGATGTATACTATATTACATATATTGCCATATGTAAAGTGAATAGGGTGGTAATATATATGTTTCCTGCGAGAGTGATATTGGCTTCTGTTTAATATCCCATATATAAGATACTTGTGTGGGTGCTTAGTTGTTTTAGTCGTGTCTGACTCTTGTGTTATACCATAACATACTTATAGTTTATTTTCTACATACAAGTTTGTACCTCTTAACCACTTAGCCCTATCATGCACCTCCTCTTTCCTGTCCCAAGTGGTAACTACTAGTTTTTCTCTATATTTGTGTGTCTGCTTCTCTTTTATTACATTCATTAATCTTATTTTTTAGATTGCACATATAAATGATAACATAGAATATTTCTCTTTCTCTGCCTGACTTGTTTCATTCAGCATAATACCCTAGAGGTTCAATCATGCTGTTGCAAATGGCAAATTTTCATTCTTTAATACCAGAGTAATATTCTATTATGTGTGTGTGTGTGTATATATATATATATATACCATTTTATATATTATATATGATCATCACATAATAAATATGTTATATTTATTATATAAGGTTTTCCATGTATATATATAAAAATAAATTATATAATAGATATATTATAATATTACATTATATTGTTTAATAATATATTTTTATATATATAATTATATATATATAATTACATTATATATTTATTCTGTATATATTGTGTGTATATATATACACAATGTGTTATATATATTGTATATATATTATATATAGTATATAAAATATATGTGTATATTGTACATATAATCACACACTATAATTTATTACATATGTTGTATATATAATTTATTATATATATTTTATAATATACGTATGTATTTTATATATGTGACATATAATATATAGTATATAGCATTGTATATATTACATATATAACATATAGTATATAATATTGTATATACTACATATATAATATGTAGTGTATTAAATACTGTAAATATCTATGTCTATACATATACATATATGTATATAAATACAGATACATATTTACACACATGTATTATAAGATATATGGCATAATATGATTATATATATAATATGTATATAATGTATGCTAATAATATATATTGTATAATATATATGTACACATATGGCTATATAGTTCAGTTCAGTCCAGTCGCTCAGTCATGTCCAGCTCTTTGCGACTCCACGGACTGCAGCATGCCAGACTTCCCTGTCCATAACCAAATTCTGGAGTTAACTAAAACTCATATCCATTGAGTCAGTGAGGCCATCCAACTATCTCATACTCTGTTGTCCCCTTCTCCTCATGCCTTCAATTTCTCCCAGTCAAAAGGTCTTTTGCCCACTTCTCCCACCTTCAATCTTTCCCAGCATACGGGTCTTTTCAAATGAGACAATTCTTCAAGTCAGGTGGCCAAACTATTAGAGTTTCAGCTTCAGCAACAGTCCTTTCAATGAATATTCAATACTAATTTCCTTTAAGACAGATTGGTTGGATTCTATGTATAACATATATACACATATGTATTGTATATACATATATTGTGTATTGTAAATTATATATTATGTATACATAAATAAGGCAATGCCAAAGAATGCTCAAACTACCACACAATTGCACTCATCTCACACGCTAGTAAAGTAATGCTCAAAATTCTCCATGGCAGGCTTCAGCAATATGTGAACCGTGAACTTCCTGATGTTCAAGCTGGTTTTAGAAAAGGCAGAGGAACCAGAGATCAAATTGCCAACATCCACTGGATCATGGAAAAAGCAAGAGAGTTCCAGAAAAACATCTATTTCTGCTTTATTGACTATGCCAAAGCCTTTGACTGTGTGGATCAAAATAAACTGTGGAAAATTCTGAAAGAGATGGGAATACCAGACCACCAGACCTGCCTCTTGAGAAATCTGTATGCAGGTCAGGAAGCAACAGTTAGAAATGGACATGGAACAACAGACTGATTCTAAATAGGAAAAGGAGTATGTCAAGGCTGTATATTGTCACCCTGTTTATTTAACTTCTATGCAGAGTACATCATGAGAAAAGCTGGACTGGAAGAAACACAAGCTGGAATCAAGATTGCTGGGAGAAATATCAATCACCTCAGATATGCAGATGACACCACCCTTATGGCAGAAAGTGAAGAGGAATTCAAAAGCCTCTTGATGAAGGTGAAAGTGGAGAGTGAAAAAGTTGGCTTAAAGCTCAACATTCAGAAAATGGAGATCATGGCATCTGGTCCCATCACTTCATGGGAAATAGATGGGGAAACAGTGGAAAGTGTCAGACTTTATTTTTCTGGGCTCCAAAATCACTGCAGATGGTGATTGCAGCCATGAAATTAAAAGACGCTTACTCCTTGGAAGGAAAGTTATGACCAACCTAGATAGCATATTGAAAAGCAGAGACATTACTTTGCCAACAAAGGTCCGTCTAGTCAAGGCTATGGTTTTTTCCCGTGGTCGTGTATAGATGTGAGAGTTGGACTGTGAAGAAGGCTGAGCACCGAAGAATTGATGCTTTTGAACTGTGGTGTTGGAGAAGACTCTTGAGAGTCCCTTGGACTGCAAGGGGATCCAACCAGTCCATTCTAAAGGAGATCAGTCCTAGTGTGTTCTTTGCAAGGAGTGATGCTAAAGCTGAAACTCCAGTACTTTCACCACCTCATGTGAAGAGTTGACTTATTGGACAAGAATCTGATGCTGGGAGGGATTGGGGGCAGGAGGAGAAGGGGATGACAGAGGATGAGATGGCTGGATGGCATCACCGACTCAGTGGACGTGAGTTTGAGTGAACTCCGGGAGTTGGTGATGGACAGGGAGCCTGGCATGCTGCAATTCATGGGGTCGCAAAGAGTCGGACACGACTGAGCGACTGAACTGAACTGAAAGTGAATAGGCAGTAGGAATATACTGTAATGTCCTAGAGGAATGGGATGGAGAGGGAGATGGGGGCAATTTAGGATGGGAGAGACATATGTATACATATGACTGATTTGACTGATTCATATTGATGTATGGCAGAAACCATCACAATATTGTAGATCAATTATTCTCCAAACAAAAATAAAAATTTTTAAAAAGAAAACAATATCATAATAATAAAAAGTAAAATGAGGCAGAGGAACAGTGTCAAAAAGGCAAAATGATTGTCTGGGCAGGGCTTACAAATAGCTGAGAAAAGAAGAGAAGCAAAAAGGCAAAAGAGTAAGAGAAAGATATACCCATCTGAATGTAGAGTTCCAAAAAATAGCAAGGAAAAAAAATAAAGGCTTCCTAAGTGAACAATGCAAAGAAAGAAAGGAAAACAATAGAATGGGAAAAACTAGAGATCTCTTCAAGAAAATTAGAGATACCAAGGGAACATTTCACACAAAGATGGTGACAGTAAAGGACAGAAATGGAATGGACCTAACAGAGGCAAAAGATATTAAGAAGAGGAGGCAAGAATACACAGAAGAACTATACAGAAAAGATCTTCATGACCCAGATAACCATGATGGTGTGATCACTCACCTAGAGCCAGACATCCTGGAATGTGAAGTCAAGGGGGCCTTAGGAAGCATCACTATGAACAAAGCTAGTGGAGGTGGTGGAATTAAATCCCAAAAGATGATGCTGTGAAAGTGCAGCACTCAATATGCCAACAAATTTGGAAAACTTAATAGTGGCCACAGGCCACAGTGGCCTTCATGGAAAAGGTCAGTTTTTATTCCAATCCCAAAGAAAGGCAGTGCCAATTTTCCAACTACCACACAATTGCACTCATCTCACATGCTAGCAAAGTAATGCTCAAAATTCTCTAAGCTGGGCTTCAACAGTATGTGAACAGAGAAGTTCCAGATGTTCAAGCTGGATTTAGAAAAGGCAGAGGAACCAGAAATCAAACTGCCAACATCTGTTGGATCCTCAAAAAAGCAAGAGAGTTCCAAAAAACATCTACTTCTGTAATAGCTTATATGGGAATATAATCCGAAAAAGAGTAGATACATGTATATGTATAACAGAATCACTTTGTTGTACACCTGAGACTAACACAACATTGTAAATCAGTTATACTCCCAATATAAAATAAAAATTGAATTTAAAAAAATATAAAAAAACATCTACTTCTGCCTTATTGACAATGCCAAAGACTTCGACTGTGTGAATAACAACAAACTGTCGAAAATTCTTAAAGAGATAGGAATACCAGACCACTTGAGAAACCTGTATGCCAGGAAACAACAGTTAGAACCAGACATGGAACAATGAACTAGTTCAAATTTGGGAAAGGAGTACATCAAGGCTCTTTAACTTATATGCAGGGTGAGTGAAAGTCACTCAGTCCTGTCTCTTTGCAACCCCATGGACTATACAGTCCATGAAATTCTCTAGGCCAGAATACCAGAGTGGGTAACCTTTCTCTTCTCAAGGGGATCTTCCCAACCCAGGGATCGAACCCAGGTCTCCCACATTGCAGGTGGATTCTTTACCAGCTGAGCTACAATACACAGGGTACATCATGCAAAATGCTGGGCTGGATGAAGCACAAGCTGGAATCAAGATTGCCAGGAGAAATTTCAATAATCTCAGATATGCAGATGACACCACCCTTATGGCAGAAGGCAAAGAGAAACTGAAGAGTCTCTTGATGAAGGTGAAAGAGGAGAGTGAAAAATCTGGCTTAAAGCTCAACATTCAGAAAACTAAGATCATGGCATCTGGTCCCATCAATTCATGAAAATAGATGGAAAAACAGTGGAAACAGTGACAGACTTTATTTTCTTGGGCTCCAAAATCACTGCAGATGGTAACTGCAGCCATGAAATTAAAAGACTCTTGCTCCTTGGAAGAAAAGTTATGACCTACCTAGACAGCTTATTAAAAAGCAGAGACATTACTTTGCCGACAAAGGTCCATATAGTCACAGTTATGGTTTTTCCAATAGTCATGTATGGATTTGACAGTTGGACCATAAAGAAGGCTGAACATCGAAGAATTGATGCTTTTGAACTGTGGTGTTGGAGTAGACTCTTGTGAGTCCCTTGGACTGTAAGGAGATCTGTCAATCCTAAAGGAAATCAATCCAAAATATTCATTAGAAGGATTCGTGCTGAAGCTGAAACTCCAATACTTTGGTCACCTGATCATTAGAAAAGACCCTGATGCTGGGAAAGACTGAAGGCAGGAGGAGAAGGGGACGACAGAGAACAAGATGGTTGGATGGCATCACTGACACAGTGAACACGACTTTAAGCAAGCTGTGGGAGATGTACAGGGAAGCCTGGCATGCTGCAGTCCATGGGATTGCAAAGAATCAGACATGACTGAACAAGCTCAATAGGTACAAACTTTCAGTGTAAGGTGACTAAGTTTTGAGCACCTAATATTTAGCATGGCTATTATAATTAATAAAAAATATTATATGTTTGAAATTTGCTGAGAGATCTTAAGCATTCTTCAGCCAGTCAGTCAGTTCAGTCGCTCAGTTGTGTCCGACTCTTTGCGACCCCAAGAATGGCAGCACTCCAGTCCTCCTTGTCCATCACCAACACCTGGAGTTCACTCAGACTCATGTCCATCGAGTCAGTGATGGCATCCAGCCATCTCATCCTCTGTCGTCCCCTTCTCCTCCTGCCCCCAATCCCTCCCAGCATCAGAGTCTTTTCCAATGAGTCAACTCTTCGCATGAGGTGGCCAAAGTACTGGAGTTTCAGCTTTAGCATCATGCCTTCCAAAGAAATCCCAGGGCTGATCTCCTTTAGAATGGACTGATTGGATCCCCTTGCAGTCCAAGGGACTCTCAAGAGTCTTCTCCAACACCACAGTCCAAAAGCATCAATTCTTCAGTGCTCAGCCTTCTTCACAGTCCAACTCTCACATCTATACATGACCACGGGAAAAAACCATAGCCTTGACTAGATGGACCTTTGTTGGCAAAGTAATGTCTCTGCTTTTCAATATGCTATCTAGGTTGGTCATAACTTTCCTTCCAAGGAGTAAACGTCTTTTAATTTCATGGCTGCAATCACCATCTGCAGTGATTTTGGAGCCCAGAAAAATAAAGTCTGACACTTTCCACTGTTTCCCCATCTGTTCCCATTGAAGTAATGGGACCAGGTGCCATGATCTTCATTTTCTGAATGTTGAGCTTTAAGCCAACTTTTTCACTCTCCTCTTTCACTTTCATCACGAGGCTTTTGAGTTCCTCTTCACTTTCTGCCATAAGGGTGGTGTCATCTGCATATCTGAGGTGATTGATATTTCTCCCAGCAATCTTGATTCCAGCTTGTGCTTCTTCTGGCCCAGCGTTTCTCATGATGTACTCTGCATAGAAGTTAAATAAGCAGGGTGACAATATACAGCCTTGACGTACTTCTTTTCCTATTTGGAACCAGTCTGTTGTTCCATGTCCATTTCTAACTGTTGCTTCCTGACCTGCATACAGATTTCTCAAGAGGCAGGTCTGGTGGTCTGGTATTCCCATCTCTTGAAGAATTTTCCACAGTATATTTTGATCCACACAGTCAAAGGCTTTGGCCATAGTCAATAAAGCAGAAATAGATTCTTACCACACACAAAAAAAGACTTAACTATGTGAGGTGATGAATGCATTTGCATGATCATGCTAATTATTTCACAATGTACATTAATTGATTTTTAAATGATGAATGAGCCTTGTACACATGGAATAAATCTCATTTGGTTGTAGTATATAATTCTATTATACATTTTTGCATTTATTTGTGAATCTTTTGTTGAAAACTTTGTTGAAAAACAAGGTGATATATGTTATGAAAGATACTCATTTGTATTTTTCCTTTCTTGCAATGTCTTTGTCACATTCTGATATTAAGGAGTAAACAAGATCCTGATGCTAAAAACCACTAAAAAGAGATGAAGAAAATCAAACAAGATCTTAATTAATCATGTGGTTTTGGATCAGAAGACTTATCATAGTAAAATTGTCAATTTTTTCAAAATTTATCTTACAACCTTAGTGCAATTCTTATCAAAATTTCAGCAGGATTGTTTGTTCAGATAATTTTATTTAAAATGTATAAGGAAAGGCAAAGAAACTATACTAGCCAAAATAATTGTGAAAAATAAGGATAAAGTTAGAGGAACTTTAAGACTTTCTATATAGCTACAGTTATCCATATTAATACTGTGTGGAATCATGGCAGCAATGTAAGTCAAAAGGACAGAGTAGACTTTCAAAGTATGACTGACTGAGAGACGATAAAGATGCAAATATTATTTGAAGGAGAAAAGATACTTTTTCAACAAGTGGTACTGCAATAATTGGACAATCAAATGAAAAAAATGAATCTCAACTTAAACCTCATATCTTATACAAAAATTAACCCAAAATGGATCATGGGCCTAGTTGTAAAACTATAAAAGATTTAAAAGAAAAACAGAAGAAATTCTTTGTTTCTGAGGGTGTGATGAAAAGTTTAGATTTTACATCCAAAGCAAGATCCATAGAAAAAAATTATAATGTAACCTCTTCAAAATTAAAAATGTTTGCTTTGTAAAAGACTCTATTAAAAGAAGGAAAAGATAAGCATACATATCCAACAAAGGACCTATATCTAGACTATATAAAAAAATTCTCAAAATGAAATTGTTAAAAATTAAACAACCCAATTCGAAAATGGGAAAAAGACTAGAATATACACTTTACTCAAGAGGGTAAATGGATGGCAAATAAGCACATGAAAAGACGTTAAACATTATTTTTTATTAGTGAAAGGCAAATTAAAATCACAATCAGCACATACCTATTAAAGGGATATAATGAAAATAGTATCACGTGCTTATAAGCATGAAGAACAAATGTACCTTTCATATACTGCTGACAGAAATGCAAATTTTACAATCATTCTGAAAAATAGTATTGTACTTTCTTTTAAAGTTAAACACATATTTACCATAAAACCTAGGAACTGAACTCCTGAAAATTTAACCTAGAATAAGAAAACTTATTGTATTAGTTTCCTTTGGCTACTGTAAAAACTTACCTCAAGCTTAGTGACTCAATAGAAATATATTCCCTTACAGATGTGGAGACCAGGAATCTGAAATCAGTTTCACTGGATTTAAATCAAGATGTTAGCAGGAGAGAAATCCCTCGGGAAGCTCAACAGGAGAATCTGTCTCCTGCTTCTTCTATGTCCTGGTGGTTACTTGTGTTCTTTGGCTTATAGCCACATCATTCCAACATCAGCCTCTGTGATCACATTGCCTTCTCTTCTCTCTGGGGCAAATCTCCCTTTGCTTCTCTCTTACAAGGACACTTGTGATTGTATTTAGGACCTGCCAGGACAATCCAAGATAATATTCCCATCTCAAGACAATTAATCACATTTGCAAAGCATATTTTGCCACAAGGTAATATATTCACAATTTTCAAGGATTAAAAAGTGGACATCTTTGGAGAACTTTACTCAGCCTACCACAAATGTGTTCACACAGAGGCTTGTGTATGAAAGTTCTTAGCAACTTTTTTCATAGTAATCCCAAAGTGGAAACAATCCAAATATCCTTCAATGGATGACTGAATAACTGTAGTATATCTACACAATGGAATTCTTTTCAGCAATAAAAGAAACTATTGATACACACAATTTGGATTAATCTCAAAGCATTGTGTCAAATAAAAGAAGCTCAGTTTCAAAATGTACACTACTGTATGATTCCAGTTACACCGTACTCTGGAAAAGACAAGACTATGTGACAGAGAACAGATCAGTGATTTTCCAGGAGTTATGAGTTTTGCAGAGGATGTGATTCTAAAGAGACAGCACTAGGAGCTTGGGAGTGATGAAACTGTTCTGATTACGGTGGTTGTTACATGAATCTATACATGAGTTGAAATTCATAGAGCTATACAGCAAATACAACAAATTTTACCTTAATTTTTATTAAAAAATCTGAAGAAGAAATTTCTTCATACAGATTAGGTACACAAAGGTCTGGAGGTAAGGGAGCATTGTATTGTGCATGCATGCGTGATAGGTTGCTTCAGTTGTGTCTGACTCTTTGCGACCCTATGGATTGTATCCCTCCAGGCTCCTCTGTCCATGGGGATTCTCCAGGCAAGAATACTAGAGTGGGCTGCCATGCTCTCCTCCAGGAGATCTTCTCCACCCAAGGACTGAACCTGCATCTCATGTTTTCTTCATTGTCAAGTGGGTTCTTTACCACTAGTGCCGCCTGGGAAGCCCCAGAGTTATTGCACATCTGCTTAACTGTAGTAACTGCTTTTAGTATTGATTGGCAGAGGCTTAGAGCACAGGGATGTAGATAGCCAGAGAGAAAAAAGTGCTGGGACTTCAACGGTTTTTCAATAACCCTGAAATTAAGAACATTGACTTTAAAACTGTCTCTGGAAAATCTAATGCCTGACAATAATGAATGAGTGCTCTCATCTCATGTGCTGATTTTCTCATATAACTGAAAGGTGATATCTGTAACAGGGACAATTTGAATATCAAAATAGTGATGACTGAATCTAGGAAAAGACTAAAATTTTTCTAACAGAATTCAGTTACCAGGATTTTAATTTTAATTCATTCTCTTGATTCATGAATGATCTACCTAAGGAAATGAATAAGTTCTTCTGCCTCTGCTGCTACTGCTGCTAAGTCGCTTCAGTTGTGTCCAACTCTGTGCGACCCCATAGACAGCAGCCCATCAGGCTCCGCAGTCCCTGGGATTCTCCAGGCAAGAACACTGGGGTGGGTTGCCATTTCCTTCTCCAATGCATGAAAGTGAAAAGTGAAAGTGAAGTTGCTCAGTCATGTCTGACTCTTAGCGACCCCATGGACTGCAGCCTACCAGGCTCCTCCGTCCATGGGGTTTGCCAGACAAGAGTACTGGAGTGGGGTGCCATTGCCTTCTGCCTCTACCATCCCAGAATTAACAGAATCAATCCATGTGTCCTCTTCTTGAACTTTCCACACATCTATTGCTTATCTTTTTTAACAATTCATTTGTAGTTAACTTTATTATCATTTGCCTAGGGCCAACTTTTTTCTTTTCACAGAAGTTTGCATGGATCTTTGAAAAATAAATTCATGATATAACTGTATTAAGCAGAATTATTGACAAGCCATGTGAAGTTCTCATGCCTTGCAGTAATAAGGAACACTTGAGTGAAATAGCAACAACAAAAAAAGTTCAGGTTGCACATATTCCTTTGATACTCTGTATTCATAAAACATGGACCAGCTACCTTTTGGTTCTGGGGACACAAACCAGTTCTGTCAACCATATTCCACCAATGAGTTTAAAAAATCTACTTTACTTTTTCATTTTACTTTTAATTAGAGACTACTTGCCAACCATAAAGAATGTTGAGTGCAAAAGATTGAGGGCAGGAGGAGAAGGGAGCAGCAGAGGATGAGATAGTTAAATAGCAACAGGGACTCAATGGTCATGAATTTCAGCAAACTCTGGGACATAGTGGAGGACAGAGGAGACTGGTGTGCTGCAGTCCATGGGATTGCAAAGAATCCGACATGAGTTAGCAACTAAACAACAACAACAAAGTAGCTAACCTTATACTTACCACAAAAGTTGAAAACATCTCATCCTGTCACAACTTTCTTCTTTAAATTAGTCTCATATTCTTAAATGTCAATTAGAATTTAATAAAACATTAAGTTTACACTGCACTGCAGCTTTCAGTGAAGCTCTCTGACATTGGAGAAAATATATTTTTGGTGACGTTTCTTTCTTGATTCCTATATTGAAATAAAAGAGTATACTGAAAACACTTGATGCACTGTGAATAGCTTATATCTTTTCTCCAGATATTATTACAAACACATTTTTATTTGACATTTCTATTAAATCATTTTTATACTGCCAATAAAGACATAGTTCCATTTCTTAAGAATCAGGTACAAAGAAGAATGCAACATATAAATTAATATAAAATATAATCCTTAAAGTAGGTTACAGTCTAAAGGAAATAAAACAGGTATGTGTGCATGTGCACACACATGTATTAACACACATATATGGAGTTAAATAGCAAAACAAAGCATGATAATGAGTGGCAAAACAGAATTTTCAGTGGGAGGAGTTAAATTTGATATTTGAATCTACCTCTTGCTATGTGACTCTTAGAAAGTTGCCTGAAACTGTCAGGTTTTAGATGTTTCATCTTAAAAACAGAAGCAATAATACACAGAGATATTGTGAAGTTTCTACTGAATACTGTATATGAAAGTGTACAGGGTCTCACATCCAAAACAGATACAGTCGATTGAGCACCAGGGCAGTGACTGTACCCAATGCAGGGACCTCCAGGTCAGAGACCCTTTTATAGTACTTGAAGGAGCCCTGCTACTCTGGAAAGAATATGGGCTTTGGAGTCAGGTCTACTAGGTTTTAAATCATGGCTTCGCAATTCATGATTGTAAAACATTGTGCAAGTGAATTAACCTTTCTGATTCTTATTTTCATTATTTTCAATGGGCATATTATTAACCACTTACCTCAGAGAGTTATTGTGAAGATTAAAATAATATTAAAATAATAAAAAATTTATTAAAATTTAATAATAAATATTAAAATAATATTTAATTAAAATAATTAAAATATTATTATTTAGCTTAATTATTTAATTATTTAAATTATTTATTTAATTATTTAAGTATAATTTAACACCAGGTGCCTAGACAGCATATTAAAAAGGAGAAACAGACATTACTTTGCTGACAAAGGTCTGTCTAGTCAAAGCTATGGTTTTTCCAGTAGTCATATACGGTTGTGAGAATTGGACCATAAAGAAAGCTGAGTGTCAAGGAATGGATGCTTTTGAACTGTGGTGTTGGAGAAGACTCTTGAGAGTCCCTTGGACTGAAAGGATATCCAACCAGTCCATCCTAAAGGAAATCAATCTTGAATATTCATTGGAAGGACTGATGCTGAAGCTGAAACTCCAATACTTTGGCCACCTGATGTGAAGAACTGACTCATTAGAAAAGACCCTGATGCTGGGAAAGATTGAAGGCAGGAGGAGAAGGCGACAACAGAGGATGAGATGGTTGGATGGCATCACCGACTCGATGGACATGAGTTTGAGCAAGCTTCAGGAGTTGGTGATGGACAGGGAAGCCTGGCATGCCGCAGTCCATGGGATGGCAAAGAGTCAGACACAACTGAGCAACTGAACTGAACTGAACTGCCCAATATACAATGGAATATAAATTTACTAAAGTGAATCTTCCTCTCAGCTTTACAAAGATCACAGGAAGTTAAACAGAGAAGAGTGAAACCCACATACTAAAATAGATTATGAAACACTAATGAGTTTATGCATATATGTTAGAGTGTATGTGCTATTATAAACTAATCTGTGGAAAATCTCGAGAATACAAAAGCATAATCACAGTGCCCTTTTGTTGTTAGTCAACAATACCTACTTATTAAAGAAGAGAGTGTATGGAGAGAGTGTCCACTTGTCCCTATCCGAATCTCATTGTTAGATCATACTGACAGTGACTGTGGCAGACAGCCTGATGGCAGAAGAGAAAATCATCTGTGAAAGGAGCCATTTGATGGTCTTGCTTGTCTATTCCTAAATCAAGATGTTCCCTATAATTTGTTCTCAAGAATATTTAAAAGTCAGTGGCTTCTTATAATTCTAATCTATTACTTTTTCATTTTGAGCTGAACTCTAGTAACTTTTGCTACTGTTTTTATCTATATCTTACTTCCACTGTTCTCCCACATTCGAGGCAGGAGCTTTAACCTCTGAGCCACAGGGAAGCCCTTATAGATTATAAATATTTCTAAATATTTTTGTAAGATAAAGGACAAAATGTCAATGACTAAGTTTGTACTGCATTTGTTATGCAAACCCTTTGGCAAGCACTTACTAGTGAAAGAGAAAGGTACCTGCAAGCACAACTGTAGTTCTTGTTCAGTTGCCGAGTCTTGTCTGACTCTGAGACTCCATGGACTGTAGCCCACCAGGCTCCTCTGTCTATGGGATTTCCCAGGCAAGAATACTTGGTTGCCATTTATTTCTCCAGGGGATCGTCCTGACCTAGGTTTTGAACCTGTGTCTCCTGCATTGGCAGGTGGATTCTTTACCACTGTGCCACGAGGGAAGCCCCAAGCACAATTGTATTGGATGTATTAATGCTAGAGCTGTCATGGTTTTAATTTGATTGTTATTTATAGAGCAGTCAAAATGTGTTAGGCTGCATAAAGAACACACTGAAAGCATGATCTGTATATTAAAGATTTTATACTCTAAAAAAGGAAATCAATTAACTCAACTACAGAATGTATTCATTTATGTAATCATCTGTGAAATCTTGATTAGGTAACTCATTTAGCTAGTCTTATACCTAGCAGGTATTTAATATCTTTCTATTTAAAAATTGTGTTGCTTCAAATAATATTTTAAGATACTTTAATGTGATATCGCTCACATGTATGAAATTATTCCTCCCCATTTGTAAGCTAATTAACAAATATCTCATCAAGAGCAAAAACCTCAGCAGATACGGACGAACCAGAACAAACTGAGTCCTCAGAGAATAGCCATGTTCATTTTACATTCGTTTTCAGAAAATGATCATACAAGGAGAATGGACGCCCTCAGAATAACAAAGCAGTTGTGGTGGGCCAAAGAATTCAAGGTTATACTGCAGCTTGATTCATAGGAATGTGAGATTGTCCATTTCTTACTCCACCAATCCGTTGTAAGCATTCACAGTGTCCCAAGTCCCTTGCAAAACACTGGAGATATAATGATGAAAACGGACATGGTTTTTGCCTTTTGAGACATTTGCAATCTAGCTGCAGAGATGGGGAAATTATTCATTTGTCAAACAAATATTTATTGAGTGCTTTCTTCAGGCTAGACAATTTTCCTAGAGCTGGGGAGACAGAATAAAAAAGAGAGACAGAAATTTCTGTCCTCTTGAGCATACTAAAATTGGGATAGGCTGATGACAAATCTATGTGTGTGTGTATGTGTGTGTAGACATATCCTTCATAGATAGAGATAGATATAGAGATAGACCTATATGTGTATATCTACACATATGTCTGTACTCAGATGGTGGTATATGCTGTGGAGAACTACAAATTAGTAGAGAAGGAGAAGGTGTGTTGGGTGATATAGGAAAGGTTTGGGGGAACCTCACTAGTAAGGTGATATATTAGTAGAGATCTCATAAGGTGAGGGAGTAAGACAAGGCTTGTATAAAGGGAGTGGGCTGGGAGAGCATTCCAGGCAGAATAGAAAGGTCAAAGACTTAAAGAAAATGGGTGCTTAATAGAGTATGTAGGTATAGCAAAAGGTCAGTGGGTCTGACTGGAGCATTCTGAAGCATGGTTAATATTTATAGATGCCAAAACTTCTGAATCATATAGCCCCATCCACTTTTCATCCTTACTCATTAATCCAGTGTCTTTTTCCTTCATCTGTATCCTCCCGATCCTCCTCTGTCACTTCAGTACTTGGATGTGTGATTTAGCCTCTCCTGGCTTGTGGCCTTGACTTTCTCCTGGTCCCCTCTGGAATGTCTTCCTTGACTTGGTGTGCTTCCAGAGGATATTTGGCTTTATGAACCTTCGTGGTCTCCTGCCCCTCTGTACCTATCCACAGCCTTCATGGAAGGTCTAAGTATATGTCTCATGAGTTTATTGTGAGGGTCAAAGAGGTAAGTATGAGTAAGCATCCCATAAACTTTTAAGTGTTTTATACTTGGAATGAAATCTTTAGTTCTAAGGCCATGAGATCTCAAACAAAAAGATGATACCAACAGTAAAGTCATTTTGCAATACCAAATCTAGGCAAAGCAGGCAACCAGGAAAAGAACAGCTAGGCAGGAAGCCTATCTCTGTCAGGGTAAGATGAATCACCAGCAAAAAATAGAGTGGCCTTTGGAAGAGTCAGGGCAGCTGGGTTGACTCGTCCCCATCAGTCTAACAGAGAGTGCTGCATAACTCAGCTTCCTTTCTGCCCCTCTATTTCAAACAATTTATAGATGCATCTTTATTTTTCCTCATGCCAGATGTTTTTCTTCATTTTTCTTTATGCTAGATTCTTTTCTTCTGTTTTCTCAGGACATTATATCTTTATGTTTCTCCTCTTGTTATTACTTTTCTGCTTTCTCTGCCTTATTATCTTATAGTTCTTGCTCCTTTACCTTGAAAAGGTTTTGCTATGGTCCCTGGGGAAGTTGCTTTACAGTTTGCGGTACATGTGATGTTTGGAGTCAATCTAGCCACTTTGTCTGTCTGAGAAGACTGTTGCTACACTGCAGTGATTCCCGGAGAGAGGGAAGCAGCATGGTAGCATGGTGCAGAGAGTGAGGCGTAAGGGATCAGTGAGTCTAGATTGTTCCACTAACATGCTGGGTTAACTTTGGCAAATCTTTAGGTTAATGTAGGTCTCAGTTTACCTAATATAAATAGTAAAGTTGCTGAACTAAGTATTCGCTAGGAGTTCTGGATTCCGAAAATGCTATGTTAATGTGAAACACAAAAAGAACTGTTTGGTTTTGGCAATAGAGGATAGTAGGACCAGAGCTGGTGATTGAACTGTTGGAATAACAGCTCTTGCTTTCTGGTATACGTCATGTCACGATCCTCAGGGTGTCTAATGAATGCCCAAAGTACAGACTGGAGACCCTGCCTCCTCAATAAAACTTTCCACTGTACTCTGCATGTAGTGTATGCTTACGGAAAATAACTGAATATATTGTGGGGTGCCAAATTTTGAAAAAAAAAAAACCTCTTTATTTCCAAAAGATGGCACTGACAGATTGCTCAGGATGTAACAAAAGAGGGTAAAGCAACACTGGAGGAAGCCCTGAGAGAGAGTTCTTGCAGAAGAAAAGTGATGAAGTGAACAAAGCTTCCAGGTTGCTTCGCTAAATAGTCTTGGAGCTCTACAGTCCACTAAACCCTTGACTGGTCAGGATCAAACAACATTGATTCTACCTTCAACTTCACCAAGAATTAAGGGAGTTATGCCTCTGAAGCAAACAATTTTTTAGCCTCTACACTAAAAATAAAATTCAGATAATTTGGAATCGTTTTTGTGAAATTAGGACAAGCCATCTTTCTGACTTGATTCCCCTAGTACCTTCCTTGATTAACCCATATTTGGAAGGTTATGAAGAATAAACTGTGTAGGAGTATAGGCAGCAATGGGATGATTAGTGTGGAGTTATAACCATGAAGGTCAAGTACAGGGAATGCTTGAATTTGTAGAAATGATTACAGTTATCTTCCATACCCCTAAATCCATTTTCTTGGTGCAGCTAAATCACAAATTTTGACCTCTTTCCAAACCTAAACCCCCACCCACACGGCATCTTTATCCACCTCATCTGTACCCTTCTCACCTTCTTGAGGTCATCACTCCAGCAATGACTGTTCCCTTCTTTCTCCTATATCAAACATTGAAAAAAATTATTTAAAATATCTAGTGTCTCTTACATTAAAAACAAAAATAAATATTTCTCTTACCCTGCATCACCTTCTGGGCTTCCTGGGTGGCTCACACAGTAAAGAATCTGCCTGCAATGTGGGAGACCTGTGTTCAATCCCTGGGTTGGGAAGATCCCCTGGAGGATGACATGGCAACCCACTTCCTTATTCTTGCCTGGAGAATCCCCATGGACAGAGGAACATGGTGGGCTACAGTCCATGGGGTCACAAAGAGTTGGACACGACTGAGCGACTAAGCACAGCACATCATCTTCTAGCTACAGCCCCATTTCTCTGTTCCTTTTCTTAAAAAGCAGTACTTGTTAGAAGATGTATCTTTTCATCCTTAAATCTTTCAACCCCCTTTTAGAAGTTTTATTTCATTTTTAAAAACATTTTTCTTTCTCTTTGCTTCCAAGATGACACATTCTCCTGTTTATTTCCTATAATACGAGGCACTCAGTCTCAGTCACCTTTGATTATCTTACTTGCTTCTTCTCTGCATGAGCTAAAAATACTGGAGTATTTGCAATATTTCCACTATTCTTCTACCCACCTACATTCTTCCCTGAGCAATTTCAAATCGGTCTATGACTCTACATAGTACCCCAAGTACTGACCCTTGCTTTCAGTTTTGTACTAACATATGACTACCTAATCGTCCTCTCTACTTAGATATTTAATAGAAACCTCAAACATAAAATGCTGCAAACAGAACATTTGATCTATGGCTGCTCCACAGTCAACCTGATCTTCCATAGCCTTTTCCTTTACAGTACCATCCATTCAGCTCCCCGGATCAAACAACCAGAAGTCACCCTTCCTCTTTTCTGTCTTCCTCATTCCCCATAGCCAATCCATCAACAAGCCCAATAGACTGTAAAATATGTTCAGAATTCAACCACTTCTTTCTGTGGTACACTATTAATACAAACCTAGTTCAAACCACCCTCAATGGTTGTCCCCTGTACTCTGAATTGATCTCCCTGCTCCTCTCCTTTCTCCTTTTCAGCTTATTTGCCACCCAGGAGACAAAATAATCCTTTCAGAAGTTGGTCAGACTATGTCGTTCTGCTGTGCAAAATGCTCCCATGGCTTTTCATTAACCTTAAGATAAAATCTAGACTTCTTCCCTACAAGACTGTAAGACCTGGCCTCTGGCAACCTCTTTTATCTCATCTTCCACCCCATGCCTGCTGTTGTTTGGCCACAGCATATTTTTTTTTTTTCTCAAATATACCAAACTTGTTGCCATCCTAGGACATTTGCATTGGCTATTTATTTCTATATTTGACATCTATTTTTATCAGTCTTAGCCCCAGTACATGTGGGGGTAAAGCTATAACTTACATGTGATATTCAATGAGATCAAAATATAGACATTGCAGTTGCAGTACAAAAGATGCACATAGTGAGACCTGGAAAGAAAATCGGATACATTAAACTGCAAATTCACTCAAATAATCCAATACTCCCCTAGTAGTCTTTTGTTGAAGAGAAGCTTCTTGAATTATATGTTACTCTTAGTTTTCTATCATACTGTTATTTTAGGGAAGAACTATACTATAGCATGGTAAAAGTTATAATGTTTGTAAAATATAGTTTTCTTGCCATTGTGATACTTATGCTGACTTTCATTCAACAGAACTGATATAACTAATGTTTTATTTGACTCTTAAATAAAGTGAAAAAAGATATCAGATAAGAAAGGAAAAGCAATAAGGAAGTTATATTTCCATAATTTGGGGAATACTTTGTTTTATAAAACTTTTTGTTCACTATTCCTGGGTTAGAATTGATAGTCATGAAAACTGATTTACTTGCTTCACAAAAATCTATTTACCAAGAGTAACCAATTTTTTTCTTTTCTTTCCTATCAGAATCAATTGAATTGAGCCCGTTCATTTGAGATGACACTATTAAGCAAGGAATGAGCCCTTCTGTGTGACTAAATTGAGACCATTGCAATCAATACATTCAGTGACCTTTCTTAATTCTTTTACTTGGAACGATTGGTTCAACAGAATTTATAGCAAGAACTTAAAATCTCAAGATCAATTGTTTTTAAAGTATCCTTTAAGAAAGCTAAAATATCAGTTGACATTAGGTTCTCCAGTATGATAATGCAGTAATAAGTCAAATATCTTAAAATTAGATTTATCCAGGAGACTTTGGGGGACTATATTTAGGATCTGAAATAAAAGTTGATTCATAATCATATGGGTCATACATTATTGATTTTTATTTAGAAAAAATCAACAGTTGTAAAATTAGTTTATTCAAATATTCTAAATATAATTTTCTTTTGTGGGAAGAAAGGAAATTTCCCAGAACATTTATATACCTCTTGTCCTTTACAAATGCAGTTCATACACTAAGGTAAACCATCTGTTACCCCTCTAGTTTTGCCATGATGAAACTATTATAATAAGACTAACTTTTTAAAACATATATTTTATGTATATGAAGACAAATGTGCACAGTGAGATAAACTTTTAGAAATTTGTTTCTAACTTTTTGAGGTTGATGTGAATATCCTGAAAAACAGGCCTTTTTCTACTGATTATCATCAAGGTGTAGGCTTGGTAGGTTTCAATTTTGCTAATAGCTGGGTTTCAGTCCCTGCTACCAAAAAAAATGCTGAACTTTACATTGTGAAGTTGAGGTTGAAATGGAAGGAACACAAAACTCTCAGGAAAATACGTGCATATTTTTAACCTAACAACTCTTGTAACAAGAATTAATAAAGTGAGTGAGTCTTGAGAGAGCCAGAATAGAATGAAAATAAGTCAAATAGAGTGTGAGTTTAAAGAAAAACTACAACCATACCATAGTGTATCAAATGCAAAAAATGTTATGGAAACAAAGAACATATTCTTGTAAGTGCAGTTGCCTTAAACAGTATTTTAAAAACTGAATCTTGGTTTTAGTTAAAATTTTCTCCAAGTTATGTGATCAGTGGGCAAAAAAAAAGTCTGAAATGAATTTATTTTTATAAATCACGCACGAAACTAGGAGCACCAAACAACAATTATACTTGATTAAAATTTTTAAACTTTTAACTATTTGCTCTTTCTTCCTTCTTGTTCCCCCTCTGTCAAAATCTACCCCTTACATACAAAAATAATGCTAAAATAACAATACCTGGCTAGTTTCCCCTTCGTTTTATCTTCACTTGTGTTGACAGCTATAGGTCTAAGTTATTTACAGTACATACTTTAAGTGACAGTGTGAAATTGAAACCAAATCCAGGTTCAAATCCTATCTTTATAAAATTGGGTAACTTACCTAACTTCTTTGAATTTTCTTTTCTTTTCACCAAAAGAAAGGGACCATAAGTTCCACTTGATAGGAATGATGAGCTGAATGAGAAAGTGTGTAGGAAGCACCTGATTTGTAGAGACAGTCAATAAACGATCATTTCCCTCCCTCACATATTTGTCCTGAACAGTGAAATAGTCATATGGTATATGTATTACTGTCTGGCATTTTGTACAGGTCTTCTTATCAACACAGAGGTTTTTATCCCACCAAATCATACCTTGCTGTAAATACTTTTATAAAACTGACAAATAACTAATTTATCAATGTCAGTCCTATTTCCAATTACCATATCTATCCTAGTCTTATTACTTATATTTTTAATATTTTTATTTGATGTTGCCAAGTGTTGAAGCTAAATTCTAATCAGCCTTTTGAATATATTCGGGTTTTTTTAAGTGATAGGGAGCTACAAGAATTTATTATCGTACTACCTTCATGTTATAGTTGTCGTGTATATGGCACCTACAATATACTGAAAACTTCACCAGATAATATTATACTTTTGGCTTTCAACAGAGATATACATGTTAAAGAACTTTAAGAGGACAAAAATAGTCTTCTATATTTATGCAGATAGTGGCCATTTATTTTGTTCTTCCTTCGTTCCTGAAGTTCCAAATTTTTGCCTTGTATCATTCCCCTTTAATCCAAACAACTTAATTTAACATATTTTTAGAGAAGGTCTGGTAGCAATGAATTCTCTTCATTTTTCTTCAACTAGGAATGTCTTTAATTTGCTCTCATTCCTAAAGACTATTTTCACTGGATATGGAATTCTAGCCTGGCAGTTTTCATTTTCTTTTTTTCCTTAGAGCACTTTAAAGATGTTTCATGTCTTCTGATCACCAGGGTTTCTGAGGGAAAATATTCAGTCATTTGAACTGTTGTTTCTATTTAGGTGATGTGTCATTTTTATTGAGCTGCTTTCAAGAATTTTTTAGATTGATCTTTGGTTTCCAATGCCTTGTTTATGATGAATCTAATTTTGGTTTTCTTTAAGTTCATCTAACTTTTACTTTGCTGAGTTTCTTGAATGTGTAAATTTATGTCTCTGAAGAATTTGGTAAATTATTAGCAATTATTTCTTCAAAATTTTGGGTGTCAATATCTTTTTCTTATATTTATGAGACTCTAATCACATGACTACGACCTCTAATGAGGTTGTCCCACATTTCTCTTTTTTCCCATTCTGTTCTTCAGATTGAATGATTCCTATTGATCACTCTCCAAGTTAACTGAATCCTCCCTCTGTTATCTTCACTCTGCTTCTAAGTACACTAATGAGGTTTTTTGTTTCTTTGTTTTTACTTCAGGCACTTTATATTTTGGTTCTAAAATTTCCATTGGGTTCTTTTTCAGTTTCTTTCTCTTCTAAGAACTTCTATCTTTCCATTAATTCTAAAAGAGTTCACTTTACCTCAGATAACATGTCTTTAACAACTGCTTTAAAATATTTGTTCATTCCAACACCTGTGTCTTCTCAATGTTGTCACATAGTGATTGTATTTTTCTTTGAGAATTGGTATGACTTTCCCAGCTATTTGCATTTTGAGTAATTTTAGACCATATCCTGAACATTGTGAATATTATGTTGTAAGACTCTGTGACCTGTTAAAATCCTCTGTAGTGTGTAGATTTTTTATTTGATTTAGGAGCCAATCGACATGATTAGGTTCAAATCACAAATTGTGCCTCAGCTTTTGTGAGCACTGGTTACAGTATCAGTTCAGGTTTCAAAATCTTTGCTATGGCATTTGTGTCTGCCCCAGGTTATGTGCCACTCAGGGGTTAAACTTAGGTGGAGATTTATGTTACAGTTCAGTTCTCAAATGAGGTTGTTTCTATTTCATCTGTGTGCTGCTCAGGAGCAAGCCCAAGATATGTATTGGTTCATACACTGATTTAGGAGGTCCTTTTCTCTAGCATTCTCCTCTCCAGGATTGCACCCATACTTGGTGGCTCTCAGGGGCCCTTATTTCTGTTTCTTCTGGCCAGAATGTTAGGCTTCTCTTTGAGTTTTAGTCCCCTTCAGGCTCTCTTGCAGTTAGGGCTTCCCTTAAGGCAGAGAAAAATTCTTTAAAGTTTTTTAGTATTCATTTTTACTGTGTACTTCTGTGACATGTTCCAGCCTTGGGTCAAAACCCATTACAAAGGAGAAAAATAAAATCAAGAAATTCAGCACCATTTTAGTCATTCTTCAAGTTTTGACTTCTCTTTCTAATCTTCCTGTTGTTATTTACTTTTAAGAGTCCTCAGGCAGTTCCTTCATGTATTTTTTCCACAATTTTTAGCTATAATCAATGGGAGAGTAGGCTACAATGGTCTTACTCTATTTTGGTCAGTATTGGAAGTCCTTTCCATTTTCCAAGAGCATTTTAACTTTCATTTATCTGGATCACTGAACTTATAGCTATATCTCTGTCCTTTACACACATATCCTGCACTGGGTATTTCCTTGAGGTTGGATAAGGGAGTATCACTCAAATATCAAAATACTGCTGCCTAAACCAACTGAAAATAAGTCATTTAAGTCATACAGCAGCTTTTCTATCTATTCACACAAAAGAGTTCTGCCCACAGGATGGTCTCTTGTGACAGTGAGCCATCATGAATATTTTCCTTGGTCGGTGAAACTTACCAGTCTGTGACACTCACATGTTATCAATTAGCATCTTCTAGATGCCAGCTTAAGTGGAACAAGAAGCACCATCTCTCATTAGAAGGAGATATAATTTCTGAGGTTATTTCTCTGTGGATATGGGTTAGCACTAACCATCTTTTTTTCTTATATTTTCATCTTTTTTTCTTACATTTTGGTTGGAGTTGGAATGGATTTTATGGCCATATATCCAATGAAATTAATTGGCTTTAATAATTTTTTTTTTTGTCCAACACAGTTTTCCACAAATGTTTCTGGCTTTGATTTGCTTTTGCAGAGTGGTGATTTCTTTATACTTTCCTACTTATTTGATTGAGGAGAATAAATAAGTGCTGTATCAGAAATGATCAGCAAAGTCATTCATTCAACAATTATTTCTTGCATTCTTATCATGTATTACACAAGGTGGGGAATGAGGTCACTAGCAGGGCAGACAGCTGCTCAAGAATAAAATAATGGGGTGGGGAGGGAGGTTGTGGGGGGTGGTTCAGGATAGCGGGGACACATGTATATCCATGGCCGATTCATGTTGATGTATGGCAAAAACCATCACAATATTGTAAAGCAATTATCCTCCAATTAAATAAATTATTTTTAAAAAGAATAATGAATTCAAGGAGAACTACTAACTTTCTGAAAAAGGGAAACTCAGGCCCTGGTATAACTGTGCCTACTTAGCCAACACTTTGCTGCTGTTTTTTTGTCTTTTAAAATTTTATTTATTATCCACTATCAGTGGCAGATATACTGTGAAACCACTGAAGCTTGAGCTTTCACATGACCCTCACTTTTACAGGCACACCGGACCTAGTTCCAGGCAAGCACTGATCTACTTTGTATCAAAATGATCCCTTTTTGTTTGTTCAAGAATTTCATATAAAATGGGATCTTGCAGTAAGTGTTCTGTTTCTGGCTTCTTTTGCTCAGAGTAATGTTTTGAAGATTCATCCATGTTTGTGCATGTATCAGTTGTTTATTCATTTTTATTGCTGAGTATTCTTTCATTGTAAAATATATTTGAATTTGTTCATCTGTTATCTGCTGTTGAATATTTGCCCTGTTTCCAGTTTGGGGCTCCTATTCACAGCTGCTATGAATGTTTGTATGCCAGTCCTTTGTGAAGGCATGTATTTTCATTTCTCATTGGGTAAATATCTAAGAGTGAACTTACTGGCTCAGAGTATAAGTTAAAGTTTAGCTTTAAAGAAATTATTATACTGTCTTCCAAAGTAGTTGTTACATTTTAAATTCCCACAAGCAATGTATGAGAGTTTCCACTGCTGACCATATTTGCCAATAGTTGATACTGTTAGTCTTTATGCAAGTATATAGTGTTATCTCATTATGGCTTCATTTTGTACTTCTCTGGTAACTAATTGTTTTACCGTATTTTCAAGTACTTGAAGGCCATTCACCTATCAACTTTTGTGAAGTGTCCAGCACAATTTTATTGGGTTGTATGGGGTCACAAAGTCCATGGGTTCACAAAGACAGGACTGAGGAACTGATTGACTGACTGATTGGGTTGTTTGTCTCATTATTGTAATTTTTCTGTGTATATTCTAGACACAAATTCTTTAGCAGAGATTATTAGTAAGAAATTTTCTCTCTGAATCTCATATTTTAATTTTCTTAACAATATTTTTATTGTTAATATGTTTAACAGCAATTTTTTAAATTAGGTGAAGCACAATTTATGAATTTTTTTAAGTTCTTCATTGTGTAACATAAAAATATTTAATATCCCAAGATACTCTAGAAGTTTCAGAGTCTAAGTTCTACATTCAAGTGTATGATATATTGAGTTAAATTCTATACAGTGAGTGAAGAGGTGAGGTCTATTTTTTTCCATATTCATATCATGTTGTTTCAGTGACATTTGAGAAAAGAGCGATCCTTTCCTCCCATTGAGTCACTTTGGTATTTTTGTCAAAAATTAATGATCATATCTTGACTCTTGTTTCATTTCGATTTATCTATATATCTCTCCTAGCATAAATATCACAATGTCTCTTGAACTCAAGTATTGAGAGGGTAACAGGCAGGAAGGCTAGGGATCCCCAAGCGGAGGAAATAAGCTGCAAGTGTCAGAATTTTTTTTCCTATTCTGTATAAAATTAAAAGGAGGTTCCTTTTAAAACTCTGTGTTGCCATGACAACACCTTTTTCCACCTGAACTTAGTTTTTCTCAAACTTTGAGCTAACCAATGCGGTTTTTTTTATGGAAATGTTTTTCTTAAGCTATGCTAATGAACTATGTATTTACCTTAGAATCTGCCTTTCTTCAAGATTCATGTCAATTGTTTTATGGCCCAGGATGACTCACTTTGTGCCAAAGCTATCTCAAAAAGCATGTTTTGGGTGAGGGGCCTGGTGCCACTCTCTGTTTTGAGATATTTCCTTTCTCTAATAAGCAGCTTACTAATAGGTATACAGAAGAAGTGAAGTCACTTAGTCGTTTCTGACTCTTTGTGATCCCATGAACTATAGCCTGCCAGGCTCCTCTGTCCATGGGATTTTCCAGGTAAGAATACTGGAGTGTGTTGCCATTTCCTTCTCCAGGGGATCTTCCCAACCCAGGGATCAAACTTGGGTTTCCTACATTGCAGGCAGACTCCTTAACCAGCTGAGCCACAAGGGAACCATAGTTATATAATAGGTATATAACTCCTTGCTAAAAGCTAGCAAGGGGGCAGAGTGCCCCCTCTGATATCTATGTCAGAAGCTTTCTCTGTGTCTTTTACACTTTAATAACACTTTATTACACAAAAGCTCTGAGCAATCAAACCTCATCACTGGCCCCAGATCGAATTCCTCTTCTCCAGACGCCAAGAATCCCGGCGTCGTTCATGGCTCATAGCAGCAACATTTCAGTATTATCTGTCTTCACACTTAGCTCCTCTTTTTCAAAAAAATTTTTACTATACCAAGTCTTTTTCATTTTCAATAAAACTTTTAGTATCAGCTTGTCATTTCTACAAAATAAGCCTTTTGTCATTTTGATTGTAATTGCATTTAATCAATTTGGGAGAATGAACATCTCAATAATATTCAGTCTTTTAATCTATGAGCATAGCCTATCTCTCCTTTTTTTAGGTCTACTTTTATTTCTTTCAGGTATGTGTTATATTTGTAAGCACACAATTCTTACATACATTTTTGTAAATTCATTTCTAAATGCTTCGTATATTTAATGCTATCATAGGTAATAATTTTTCATTTCCTTTTCTAATTTTTCATTGCTAGCATATACAAAAGCAAGTGAATTTTTATATTGACTTTGGATACTGCAGCCTTGCTAAATTTGATTATTATTTCTAATGTTTTTCTGGATTTATTGGAATTTTCTTTGTACATGAACATGTAATCTTCAAATAAAGGGAATTGTACCTCTTCTTTGCCTATTTGAATGACATTTCTTACCTTATTCATTGGCAAGAATAGCCAATAAAATGTGATTGAATATGGTAAGAGATGATATACTTAATTTGTCTCCAATCTTAAAGAGAAAGTATTCAGTCTTTCATCATTAATGATGCTGGGTGTTGATTTTCCATAGATGATGATATGTAAAAATTAACTCAAAATACATGATACATTCCACTAGTGGAAATGATTAATAATGGCTTTAAATTCTCTTTTTCTCTTTTTGCATATAGTCAATTTTTCTAGCACTGCTTCTTGAAAAGACTATCTTGCCATCTTTCTCAAAAAAAAAAAGATTGGGTCGCCTTATGTACTTCATTCTGTTCCACTGATCTATGTAACAATACAGATCTATATTTGTACAAATATTTCTCTGTACTGATGATCAGTGTTATAATCAAGCTATGTAAATGTTCCAATTTTGTTCTCATTTTTCAAAATTATGGCTACTCCAGGTTCTTTCAATTGTCATACAAATTTAATAAACAGTCTGTCAATTTCTTCAAAGTGTCTTCTGGAATTTCAACAGAGATTGCATTGACTCTATAGATCAATTAGGAAATAGTGGACTTTTCAACTTTCAAACCATGAACCTGTTACACAGCTTCTTGTATTTAGATATTCTTTACTTTGTCTTAGCCATGTTTTGTGGTTTTTTTAGTGTACAGTTATAGACATATTGTTAAATATATCTCCAAGTAGTTCATATTTTTGATGCTACTGTTAACTAATATTTTCATTTTTCTACACAATGATCATATTACCTGCAAATAAAGACAATTTTACATGTTTTTACCAATACATATGCCATTTTTTTCTTGCCTTAATACGCTATCTATTTTAAAGGGAAAGCATTCACCCTTCTACCATTGAGTATGCTATTATCTGTAAAATTTTTATAGATTTTCTTAGTCATATTATATTTCCATTCCTTATTTATTGTGAATTTTAAACATGGATGGATGTTAAATTTTGTCAGATGTAGGGGGGTGCATCTGTTGAGATGATCATTTTTGCTTATTCACATGGTGAATTATACCAAATAATTTTCAAATACAAAAACAATCTTAAACTCTTGGGACAAATCCTACTTAGTCATCAATTAATCTGTTTTTTATTATCACAGAACTACATTTGCTAAAATTTTGTGAAGGTTTTTGCATCTATGTTCATGGGGGATACTTGTCTAGTTTTCTTTGGCAATGTTTTTGTAGAGATTTGGTATTCAGGTAATGCTGGCCACAGAAATTAGTTAAGAAGTGATCCCTCCTTTTTCACTTACCGTAAGAGCTTGTGTTGGATTGGCACTGTTTATTTCTTAAATATTTGGTAAAATCGACCAGGGTAGCCAGAGCTTTCTTTGTGGTCAGATTTAATTTCCAAATATTTGAGGGTTTTCCAGATATCTTTTTCTTACTCATTTTTTAATGCAATCTTACTCTTTTCATACAACACATGGTCTATGACATTATTCCTTTAAAATGTACTGAGTCTTATTTATGGCTTATCTAATTTAAAGTTGCAGTGTGCTTTTTAAACAAATGTATATTCTTATTTTTTGGTAGTGCATACATGGTCGGTTGCTCAGTCATGTCCAACTCTTTGCAATCCCATGGACTGCAGACTGCCAGGCTCTTTTGTCCATGAAGTTTTCCAAGCAAGAATATTTCAGTGGGTTGCCATTTCCTACTACAAGGGATCTTCCCAACCCAGGGATTGAATCCACGTCTCCTGCATCTCCTGTTTTGGCAGGCGGATTCTTTAGCACTGAGCCATCTAGGAAGCCTTGTTGTTGATGGTGGTAGTGGTTGTTCAGTTATTCAGTCATGTCCGACTCTGTATGACACCATGGACTGCAGCACACCAGGCTTCCCTGTCTTTCACTATCACCTGGAGTTTGCTCAAACTCATGTCCATTGAGTCCATGATGCCATCCAACCATCTGATTCTCCTCCTGCCCTCAATCTTTCCCAGCATCAGGGTCTTTCCCAATGAGTCAGCCCTTCACATCAGGTGGCCAAAATATTGGAGCTTCAGCTTCAGCATCAGTCCTTCCAATAATAATTCAGGGTTGATTTCCTTTAGGACTGACTGGTTTGATCTCCTTGTTGTCCAAGAGACTCTCAAGAGTCTTCTTCAGCACCACAGTTCAAAAGCATCAGTTCTCAGTGCTCACCCTTCTTTATGGTACAACTCTCACATCCATACTTGACTACTGGAAAAACCACAGCTTTGACTATACAGACCTTTGTTGGCAAAGTGTTGTTTCTGCTTTTTAATTCACCAAGTTTGTCATAGCTTTTCTTCCAAGGAGCAAGTGTCTTTCAATTTCATAGCTGCAGTCACTGCATAGTCACTGTGCAGTGATGTTGGAACCCAAGAAAATAAACTTTGTCACTGTTTCCATTGTTTTCCTATCTGTGTGCCAAGAAGTGATGGGACTGGATGCCATGATCTTAGTGTTTTGCATGTTGAGTTTTAAGCCAGCTTTTTCACTCTCCTCTCACCTTCATCAAGAGGCTCTTTAGTTCCTCTTTGCTTTCTGCCAGTAGGGTGTTGTCATCTGCATATCTGAAGTCATTGATATTTCTCCCCAAAATCTTGATTCCAGCCTGTGATTCATCCAGCCCAGCATTTCACATGATGTACTTTGCATAGAAGCTAAATAAGCAGGTGGCAATATACAGCCCTAACATAGTTGTTTCCCAATTTTTAACCACTCCATTGTTCCATGTTCAGTTCTAACTGTTGCTTCTTGACCTGCATACAGGTTTCTCAGGACCCAGGGATTGAACTGTGGTCTCCTGCATTGCAGGAAAATTCTTTATTATCTGAGCCATTAGGTAAGCCCTTTGTTGGTGGTGGAGAGTTCTGTATATGTTAATTAGGCTAAGTTTGTTGATGGTGCACTTTTAGTCTTCTATATATTTACAGATTTTGTGTCTTTCTATCAATTAGTGAAGTAGAAGTTGTGACATCTGCAACTACTAATATGGATTGGTCAGTTTCTAAGTTCTGTCTGTTTTAACTTAAACGATTTTGATGTCCATAAGAATTTGAATGTTATGCCATTTAAAGAATCAATACTTTTATCACCAAGAACTATCCCTTTTAATCTATAATAGCTTTTATCATCCTGAAGTCTATTTCTCCGTTATTACTATAGGCACTTGAGTTTTCTTATAATTAAGTTTATATGATATATATATATACATATATTTCTATCCTTTCAGTTTTTACATATTTATATATTTGTATTTGATGTCTGAAGATTAGTTTATGTCCTCTGAGAATCAAAATTCAAAGCAGGATTAGACATGCAAAAAATGTGTTAGGTGAAACACCTGTGAGGGAAAATTGTAAGAGCATAATGCAAGTCTGACTTTCGTGCTCAGATGCCAAATGGGAAAAAACTGACAACAATACTTTTAACAATCCCTTCAGTTATATTTGGGCTTCCTTTGTGGCTAAGCTGGTAAAGAATCCACCTGCAATGTGGGAAACCTGGGTTCAGTCCCTGGGTTGGGAAGATCCCCTGGAGAAGGGAAAGGCTACCCACTCCAATATTCTGGCCTGGAGAATTCCATGGACTGTATAGTCCATGGGGTCACAAAGAGTCAGACACGACTGAGCAACTTTCACTTTCAGTTATATTTGCTATCTTCTAATTATCCATTATTCATAAATATTGTATTTATTTAGTAATTTTCTTTATATTCTTCCCCAATTGAAATTTATTTTAAAGGAAACATAGCAAGCATAGATAAAAGAGCTTTTCCTAATGTTTCCCCAAGCCAACTTTATCCATAATTACATTTAAGTAGGCTGAAAACTGGGGCTCCTCAAAACTCAGTGATGGGCATCAGGAAGAGGTGCATTTACATTGGAAGAAGTATGTACCCAATCAACAATTTACTCATTTGCACTTACTACTCTCTCCACTTACCCATTTCTTTCTTCCTTCTTTCCTACACCAAACCCAAGGGCTATGGATGCTCCATGTTTAAGCCCTGCCAGCTACCCTGGCACTGGTCAAGTTCCAACTACTCCTGGATTGTGCTGCCTGACCTGTTTGGGCAGAGAAAGATTGTGTACATAATTCTGAAATAATTTTGCATATGACAAATAGTAATTTTTCCACATCCTGGGAAACTGTATGTAGAATGTCTCTTCTTTAATTTTATCTTTTCACACATGGTTTCCCATCAAGTACTGCAACACATCAGGCATATAGAGGAGACTTTTCAACACTGGATTCTAATCTTGATTCTCATTGTACCAAAATTTGTTACTACTTGTGATGCCATCTTCAACAGTTTATTTTTATAAACTCAGGTTGTGCTGTGCTGTGCTTAGTTGCTCAGTCATGCCTGATTCTTTGCAACCCCATGGACTGTAGCCCAACAGGCTCCTCTGTCCATTCTCAGGTGGGAATGAGTTTGAACTTGCTTGAAAAAAGGAAAAAGGGCAGTGAAGCATGAGCAGAGTAGGCAATGAGGAAAATGAAAGAAGGTGAGTTTCAGAAAGTCAGCAGAGGCCAGATCATAAGGGGCCCATAGCAGTGATTGCAAGGGTTGTGAGTTACATTCCACATTCATGAGAAGCCACTGGAGAGTTTTAAGCAGAGCGATGATATCTGATTTTTTGTTTTATACAGGTTGATTCCCTTGGGAGTCCTTCAAGACCCACAGCTGTCTGTGTGATTAGTTGCTCAGTTGTATCCGACTCTTTGCCACCCCATGGACTGTAGCCCACCAGGCTCCTCTGTCCATAGGGATTCTCCAGACAAGAATAATGGAGTGGGTTGCTATGTCTGCCCTTCTCCAGGGAATCTTCCCAACCCAGGGATCAATCCTAGGTCTCCCACATTGCAGGCAGATTCTTTACTGTCTGAGCCACCAGGGAATATCCAAGTCTCCAACAAGCAGTAGAAGAGAGGGAAGAAAACATTGCTTGTGTTACCAAGTCTTTCAGTTTCTTATCTAAGTCTAATGGTTCTTTGGACACCATGGGAATAAACAGAAGAGAGTGTTGGAAACATTCTGTGCCCTTCATCTATGATATATGCTCCAGAATGATAGCACAGCTTCCTGCAAGAATGCAAGTCTGTCTTAATCCTTATCAAAAGAGGTATGTTCTGAGGAATGCTAGGAGATTCACAGCATACAAGCTGAGTATAGAGTTTTAGAGATTTAGTGGAAAAGATCACTTATTCAAGAAAAAAATTAAAATGTGGACTGTAATGTCACCTCCAGTTTGTTTGGCTTCTGCGGCACTGACCACTGTTGTTTTCTGCTATTTCTCTTTGGTTCTGAAATTTGTGTTTCTAAAATGGCAACCTGAGTTTCAGACAACCTGTAATTTAGAAATGTTCTATGTTCTAAATTGTACTTTGCTTTCAGGAAAAGCATTTATGTGTCAAGTAGCAAAACAAGAATGAAATGATAGAAGGTGAAGTTCTCCATTAAAGAAAGAAAAATTGAGTAGAGACCTGTTAATGTATACTGCAGAAAATAAAAGGGATGGAGATATGAACATGCCCATCAACTTACTTGTATAATACAGTGATTTTCAAATGTTAGAGGAGCATTTTTGAGTCTGTGTTATCATAGTGGAATAGTGCCTGAGGATGCTGTTTTCAGAAGGTCAGAGTTCCACAGCTGCTCAATCACTATGTTGAGAATTGGTCTTTAATCTTCTGGCGTCTTTGTAGTTCTGACATCATGTCCTTTCTGTTTCGCTATTATGGAAACATGCCTCAGGCTAATACTTTTGCTTGTTGTACTGTGTGACATTTACCCTCTCTTCTTTATAACAACAACAATAATAATAATAAGATCAAAAGCTATGATTTATAGAGTGGTAGGCACATTTCATCAAGATTTAACCTAATTTTTAAAAGAGTCCTGTAAGTCAGGAATTGGGTCCAATTTCCAGATGAGAAAAATAAGGCTACTTCCATGGACGTGATGGTAAGTCCATACTCAGGGAGAGGTCAGAAGTTGGGGGCCATTAGGACAGCACTGTTCCCTCCCTTTCGGTGTCACAGAGCTAGCCAAGTGGGTACAGCTTGGCAGCCTCTACAGGAGCTTTGCTGGTATTGAACAGAAAATTCAGTTCTCACTGTCATTTTGAAGTAGGGACCTTTACACTTTCTGATCTTATTTATCTTGCTATAGACTTTCTGTCTAATAAGAAATAGATTCTCCCAATGTTCAGATGGTCTATATATAAACGCTCTCCTATTAACAGAAGATGTATAACACCTAAGTATTGCCCCAAAACTATAATTTGCACAGAATAATAGTATATTAAGTTCTTTTGTGTTGCCTCCTACTATATTAAACTCAAATCGAAGGTTGCATATCTGGTAAAAGTGACAGCTTTTCTTTTCGTGTAAATGCTTACTGCCCAAGCACTTATTAAAACTAGAATTCCTAAGAGGCACATTTGAAAAGAGAGAAGTGCGGTTGTTGGCACTAATGGGAAGGAAGCTATGCTTTCATCCTCACATTCTTTTCATTTAAATAGAGGACTGAGAGGATGGAAAGTGTGCAACTCTTCTTTTATTTGTGCGGCATTAGAAGATATGAGAACCACCATAACCGGGTGCTTGGAATCAGTTGCAGCTCCATTCTGTTACAGACACTTGTGACTGCATCAAAAATGCCAATACCTTCACTCTCAAAATAAGATCAACTGCCTTCAGTTTAATCCTGACTATTTTAACAAGTGTCAGAAAAACAATTTATCTCTGTTCTGTGTGAGAAAATGTACATGCTAACAGCAGGAGGTCTGTTTAAACTATTTATTTGTAAATCGCCAGCCTTAGCACAGCCTCTGCTGTCAATGGAATCAGTTTCTTCATTCTTACTGACACACAAAATTTTCCCTTTGATCTCGCTAGATCACAGCTGTTTATTACAAACTGTACATCTTGTCTATGTGTCCTAAAGTTTATAAAGTGATTTTTCCAAAGCAACCGCGGAGTTTTACACTTATGTTTCGAACTCTGGATAGAATGTTGGGCATACTCAGCAACATTATGCTGCTGCTAAGTGGCTTTAGTCGTGTCTGACTCTGTGCGACCCCACAGACGGCAGCCCACCAGGCTCCCCCTTCCCTGGGATTCTCCAGGCAAGAACAGTGGAGTGGGTTGCCATTTCCTTCTCCAATTCATGAAAGTGAAAAGTGAAAGTGAAGTCGCTCAGTCGTGTCCAATCCTCAGCGACCCCATGGACTGCAGCCTTCCAGGCTTCTCTGTCCATGGGATTTTCCAGGCAAGAGTACTGGAGTGGGGTGCCATTGCCTTCTCCCAGCAACATTATAGCATGGAGTAAATTATATTATGAGAGACTTCTCAGGATTCATTCATCTGTTAGACATTATAGTCATTACACAGAACTAACATGACACTGTGACTCTAAGATGTATTAAGGCTCTTCGATGCTGAAAATTGCATTACAGGAATGGTTGCTGTTAGTGACTGCACTGCTCTGAGCTGATGCAATGTCCAGCTCTCAAAGGACAAATAGTACAATACCTTTGAAGTTATTACTCAGGCCATACCTACCCATGGCTTACTTCTGGCCTCAGAGACAGTAAGCCCTGGCATCTATCTTTCCCATTCAATAGCTTCCCAGCCTTCTATTTGCTACTTCAACTGCAGAGGTGGGCTTGCAGCCAAGAGTCTGACCAAAAACTACCCGGTAAGTTATGTGGCCGAGTATCTGCTAGGGAAGCAAATGGTAGTCTTACCTGAATGAGGAGACAGATAGTGTTATGGAAAAAAAGCATGCTTTGTTACTAGGCCGGGGTTCAAATCTCAACTCTGCTATAGATTGGCTGGATGGGTCTATTAACTTACCTGCTTCTCAGGGTCCTCATTTATGAATTATGCATAATTCCCCATACCTTGTGGACTTATAAGAATTAAGGGCTATAACATGCAAAAACACTTCATATGGCACCCAGAATATAATAGATACTAATACATGTTCATCTATTCTCCTCACTCATAAATTGAGGAAAATATGATTTGCCCTGCTTATCTTAACCCAAATAACCCATTGTTTTCTAAGCTTTCTTGTGGACAGAGCCTTCAATTTTTCCCACGATGGGTGCTTACATGGAAACTTGAACAGTAAAACAAATTTACCTAGGGCTCTTGGGCTCACCCAGTTGTTCTTTCACTGATTGACCTCAGTGGTCTCTGAGATATTTCCAGGTAACCCAGTTTAAAACTCACTGCAGTAAGGTGGTACTGTAGACTGAGTGTGTGCCCCTGAAAGCATATATTGAAGCTCTAGTCCCTGAAGTGATGGCATCTGGAGGCAAGGTCTTTGGGAAGTCATTGGGTTTGAATGAGGTCATAAGGATAGAGCCCCCATGATAGGATCAGCCAGAGGAGACAAACAAGTGACAAAAGCTATTAGTTGTTATTTTTGTCATAGGTTAAGGCGAACTTTAGAAGCAGGAAAGGCGGTAGTAAGGGAAGAGGGAGGTTCTGAGAAGCAAACTGGTTTGATCTGAGCCAGGCAAGCATACTATGAACAGAGCCAACATGGTGGGTAGTTGCATAGGGCACAATGCTTAATATGGCCTCACATTCTGTTGAATATGTTACTGCTGCCATCTTGAAATTTTAGTATTTTGTGAACAAGATGCCCTACATTTTCATTTAGCACTGGGCCCTACAAATTATGTAGCTGGTCCATTACATGGGAATGTAAGTTTTACAGAATTCTAGCCACTTCTTCTTGCTTCCTTCTCTCATGGGAATGTGGCATTGTATAGCAGCTGGAAACTACCTTAAATCTATTCCCTTTTCTTCTCCCTTGAAGCAGATGGTCTTTGTACATTAGTCTTTGGTTTCTCCCACTAGCAGTCATAGTAGATCTAAATCTAAACTTCATCAAAATCATTCATCACTAAATATGAACAAAATTAGTAGTACACAGACACTGGAATAGACATGTTGGCTGTACTCATCAGCATTTTTCCTTTGTGGAATTAGGGAGGTGGGAGTTACCTCTAATCTGTGTCACAGAACCATCTGGAGACAGTCAGACATGCATAAGATTTTTAATGCTTCTGTTATATCCATGAAACTGCAAAATGCCTCTTATAGGCATAAGGGTTTTTTTTTTTTTTTTTCCTGGATCTTGATCGTCAAGAGTCATCATACAAGTATTCATCCAAAGAAAGTTTGAAAATGTGTGCTGTCTGATAATGAATAATTATATCACCTCAGGAATTGTAAAACTGAGCTGTCTTAGTCTAGGATTCTGCTCACTTTATTAATATCTTCAGTGGGTCATTTTTCCCCTCTAGGTTTGTACAGATAGAAAATGGTGCTGTCATTGTTCCATTGCTAAGTTGTGTCCAGCTCTTTGCAACCCCATGGACTGCAGCATGCCAGGCTTTCCTTCCTTCACCATCTCTTGGAGTTTGCTCAAACTCATATCCATCGAGTTGGTGATGCCATCCAACCATCTCATCCTCTGTTGGCCCCTTCTAATCCTGTCCTCAATCTTTCCAAGCATCAGGGTCTTTTTCAATGAGTTAGCTCTTCACAACATTTGGCCAAAGTATTGGAGCTTCAGCTTTAGCATCCATCCTTCCAATGAATAGTCAGGACTAATTTCCTTTAGGATTGACTGGTTTGATCTCCTTGCAGTCCAAGGGACTCTCAAGAGTCTTCTCCAACCCCACAGTTCAAAAGCATTAATTCTTCAGTGCTCAGCCTTCTTTATGGTCCAGCTCTCATATCTGTACATGACTACTGGAAAAACCATAGCATTGATCATACAGAACTTTGTCAGCAAAGTGATATCTCTTCTTTTTAATTCTCTGTCTAGGTTTATCATAGCTTTTCTTCCAAGAATCAAGCATCTTTTAATTTCATGGCTGTAATCACTGTCCACAGTGACTTTAGAGCCCTATAAATTAAAGTCTGTCACTGTTCCCATTTTTCACCCATCTGTTTGCCATGATGGAGAAGGGAATGGAAATCCACTCCAGTATTCTTGCCTGGAGAATCCCACGGAGAGAGAGGCCTGGGGGGCTACAGTCCATGGGATTGCTAAGAGTTGGATACGACTGAGCAACTAACACACACAATTTGCCATGAAGTGACGGGACTGGATGCCATGATTTTGTTTTTTGAATGTTGAGTTTTAAGCCAGCTCTTTCACTCTCCTCTTTCACCTTCAACAAGAGGCCCTTTAGTTCCTCTTCACTTTCTGCCATGAAGGTGGTATCATCTACATATCTGAGGTTATTAATCTTTCTCCAGCCTGTGATTTATCCTGCCTGGCATTTTGCATGATGTACTCTGTGTATGGGCTTCCCTGGTGGCTCAGATGGTAAAGAATCAGCCTGCAATGTGGGAAATGCATGAGACCTGGGAAATCCTAGGGACAGAGGAACCCCACACTCAAACAGGCTTCCCTGGTGGCTCAGTTGGTAAAGAATCCACCTGCAGTACAGGAGACCTGGGTTCTATGCCTGGGTTGGGAAGATCCCCTGGAGAAGGTAATGACGACCAACTCCAGTGTTCTTGCCTGGGAAATCCAGTGGACAGAGGAGCCTGGTGGGCTACAATCCATGGGGTCGCAGAAAGTCAGACATGACTGAATGACTAGCATCACCCACCACCACTGTGCATATAAATTAAATAAGCAGGGTGACAATAAGAGAGCTCTCCTGGTGGCTCAGAAAATGGTATAGTTGGTTGGAAATGTTCTCTGGAATCTGGACTCAATTATCAAAGCAAAAAGAGCAGCAGTCATTTAAGGTGAGGAAGATTGTGAATAGGGCTTCCCTGGTGGCTCAGATGGTAAAGAATCTGCCTGCAATGCAGGAGACCAAGGTTTGATCCCCGGGTCGGGAAGATCTCCTGGAGAAGGGAATGGCTACCCACTCTAGTATTCTTGCCTGGAGAATTCCATGGATAGAGGAGGCTGGTGGGCTACAGTCATGGGGTTGCGAAGAGTTGGACACAACTGAGCCACTAACACTTTCACTTTCAGATTGTGAACATAGCCTGAAACCTAAACCTTTACTTACAGTTTTTTCTGCAGCAATCTATGCTGGTACTTACACCACAGGTTTCTTCCTAGAGACACTGACATGCCTGGGTCCTAATGTATCTATGTTTTGATTTGTCAGAACAATGAGTTTACAAGCGGATTGGACCACGTGAAAACATGGACTGATGGACATACCCATCCTCTTTAATATATATCATATAGTATGACACTGTTACTGTAACACTCTTTCCTTCAGCGGTGTTTGCTACGAGAGTGATGAGTGTTAAGATTTCTTTCATACTCTGCACGGTGCCCCGCAGCAGTGACTGCCACTCCCTAGGGCAGGCTCTCCTGGTGCCTTGCCTGGAGTACCACAGCAACGGGATGTCCTCTTCCATCTTGCTTCTCTCCAATGCACCCCTAATACTATGGCCTTTGTGATTTCTCTGAAACAAAAGCCAGGCCACCTCAAGTCTTAGTTACAAACCCTTAAGTGATTTCCCATTGCTCTCAGGGTGAAGCCTAAGCTGGTAAGGATTTCTATGATCAGGCAGAAATATAGGCTCTGTGTAGATATATCAATGTGGCCAAAGATGAGGGTGATAGAGTGAACACAGGATGGGGTGAGGTCAAATTTTAACTGCATTATAGCTGCTCTCTGCAGTGCCTTCTTGTCTTCCCCCTCCTTTTTTTTTTCTGGGCTGTTTAGGCTTACTTACCTTTTCTGCTACCAAATGCACTGTCCTTGAGTTATCTTTGAAAATTTATAAGAGCTGAGTATGCTCAGAAGGCACAGACAGGTTTTGTCTCTGAATCTGGTTTCTCATTTTAAAACATCACTAAGGCTTCATTCTGAGGGATGGACAGTGCCCTCTTCACAATGTGGATCAGTGAGATCCATCAAGTGACCAAGAAAGGACCAAGATTTCCCTTATCACAATTACACAAGTGTTATGTTGAAAAGGCTTTCCTAAGCAGTACAAGGAGAAAGATATGGCAATCCATTCCAGTATTCTTGCCTGGAGATTCCCATGGACAGAGGAGCCTGGCAGGCCATGGTCCATAGGGTTGCAGAGAGTCAAACACGACCAAGCAACTTAGCAAGCAGTACAAAATGTAAAATGAGTTGGATAGTGTCACTGGATTTCCCATTTTATTCTAAAAAATAGCCAAGGCCTGGATGACCTGGCCACGTCTCTGACCTCGTTCTGACTCTTTCACTCTTTCCTTTCTATGGTGGTCCAAAAAATATCCTCCTATAAATATATACATGTCAAATCCCTGAAACCTGTGAGTGGTACCTTCTATGGCAAAAGATGTGATTTTGAGAAGAAGAGTTTATTCTGGATTATCCAAATGGGCCCAATATTATCACAGGGGTCCTTATATTGGAGAGGCAGAGAGAGACACACAAAGAAGTCACAAAGAGGAGGAGAAATGAAGGAAGAGGCAGATGTCAGAGTTACGCTGCCACAAGGCACAGAGTATAGACAGTCACAAGCTGGAAAACCAATGAATAGATCCTCCTCTAGAGCCTTTGCAGGGAGCATTTCCCTGTAGACATCTTGATTTTGGACTTCTGGCCTCCAGAGCTATGAAAGAATAAATGATTTAAGCTACCCAGTATATGTAAGCATTTGATAAATATTTGTTAAATGAAAAATCATCTAATATCAGAGATAGAAACAGGTAGTGATAAAGGAAGTATTTTATAACTTACCAGTCATGCTTCCTAAACTGTCCTAATCATTAACTACACAACCTCCCTAACCCCAACAAATCACTTTAATTTCCCATTTTCAAATACTGGAGTTTAAGGAAAGACTTTGAGACATTTCATGTATTACTGTTGAGTATAACTATTTTTTTCAATCATATAGTCGACAATTTTAAAAAATCAAACTGAAGTTATCAAGTATTTTCTTCTGTATCATGTTGAAATCCTAAGCATAGAATTTCCTAATTAAACAAATATTTTGTAGATATGACCAAAAATGGTGAGTATATTTATTCTGAAGGCCTGTACCTCTTTTTTTCGCAGATGTCAGCAACAGATACAATCCATGTGCTTTTGTCTTGCTGAGTCCATGTGACACAGACTAATTAAAGGGCTGTTTATGGTTCTGGTAGATAAAGAGAAAAGATACAAAGACACAGTGTCTACACTGCAGCCAGCAAAATATGCATGCAAAGGTTAGCCAGAAGCAAATTTCCTGAGGGAACAAGAATGGAGAATCCAACAGACTCTTTTAAAGTTTTGATCTGAAAATAAAGTATGATATTGTTTGAGTTCTTTGGTTCCATTTTGTGGAGGAAATGTGCAGCAGAGATCCCAGAAGGGAGTTGAAAGACTTCTGAGGAGGAATTCCAAGATTGTAAACTGCACTCCAGCCTAAGCCTATATGCTGTCAATACTAAGAATTTCTTGATGAAGATCACAGTACTTAGCATTACTATCATACAATGTCAAGTGAAAGGGTCAGAGACAGGTTTTTAATGACTTGGAAGTTTGCTTTGTTGAAATAAAGCTTCTCTTAAACTGAAAAGTTAAGCCCACTCCACAGTGAAGAGAGATGAAATAATATGCATAATTCTTATGTTTTGATGTTGCAAAAGTTTATATAAATCTCTGTCTTAAGCATTGGAAGAATGCTTAGAATATTTGCAACCAATTACTATAAATATTTATGAGATTAGACTGATTTGGGGAAAGAAAATGATAGAAATAATTACTTTCATTGTTGAACCATTATTCTTTTTAAAGTAAAATTGGTTAATTGAAAAAAATGACATATAGTCAAAAATAACACATATCGTAATTGTATGCTGCTGCTGCTGCTAAGTCGCTTCAGTCGTGCCCGACTCTGTGCGACCCCATAGACGGAAGCCCACCAGGCTCCCTCATCCCTGGGATTCTCCAGGCAAGAACACTGGAGTGGGTTGCCATTTCCTTCTCCAATGCATGAAAGTGAAAAGTGAAAGGGAAGTTGCTCAGTCATGTTCGACTCTTAGCGACCCCATGGACTACAGCCTACCAGGCTTCTCCATCCATGGGATTTTCCAGGCAAGAGTACTGGAGTGGGGTGCCATTGCCTTCTCTGATAGTAATTGTATAGATTGATGCTTTTCCCCCACAGTAAAATTATCCTGTAACTACCACTCAGCTCAGAAAGAGAACACTAGCAGTATCCTGAGAAGTCCCCCTAGTGTTCCCTACCAGTTACTACCCTCCCTTTCACTCCAAAGGTAACTTCCATACTAAGTTATTATTACAACAAAATACTTACATTTTGTTTCATATCTATCATTTAAAGCTCAACAGACATTGATGCTACAATTTAACCTCACCAACCATCAAATTTTATGTCTTTCTATTTTGTTCTTCTCAAAAAATATCATAAGGGCTAAAGAGACCTGTAAATTTTGATCTGAGACAACCTCTGTTTTCCCCATTCCTGCTTATGTATATGCTCTAATAGATGCTTTTAAATAAGAATCCATACTCTCATTTCTCAAATTTAAAATGTGCTAGAAGCCAAGCACTACAAAGCAAAGCAGACCATACACACACATACACACCAAAAGAAATGTATTTTAGTTTAGGATTATGGTTTTAATTTCAAGTTTGAATAAAATAATTTAAAGATACTTTCAAAAGGATAAAAATACTTTAACTGTGTTCTTTTAAATAAGGGCATACTCAGAAGTTACAGGGCTTCCCTTGTGGCTCAGCTGGTAAAGAATCTGCTCACAATGCTAGAGACCTGGGTTTGATCCCTGGGTTGGGAAGATACCCTGGAGAAGGGAACGGCTACCCACTCCAGTATTCTGGCCTGGAGAACTCCATGGATTGTATAGTCCATGGGGTCGCAGAGTCAGACACGACTGAGCAACTTTTACTTCAGAAGTTAACACCCTTGAACTCCAAAGCTCTTGTCCCCTTTGCTGTTAAACTTGATGATGAAAAAATTTTAAAAATAATAAAAGATGTAAAAGGTAGATGCGACATACCACTGAAACATCATCTACCTGCCATGGGTACATTTCAATTATATCCATCATGGCCTCCTAGGAGCCCCAGGAAGGTTCTGGCAGGACCTGCTAAGGGGTTTGCTCTATGGGTGGTAGCTTATCAATGTGAAGACATATCCTGAGTCACTTTATGGAAGGATGAACATCCAGCAAGTTCCAGCCCAAAGTGAATCTTGGAAAGTCAACAAGTACATAATTTTCTTGGCATCTACGAGATTCTGCTGCTGAGACAGAACATGAATACATATGCATGAATAAAAGAAAAACATGGAGGTGCCACGTCCAGACTATAACTTCTATGAATAGCAAAAGTTTCAACTGGTAAAGATTTATTTTGCAGAGGGATTCAACTGAAAAGGCCTTAAGGACAAGGCCTTGAGAGGGCCTGAATCATCTTTCATCCTTTTTAAACGGCTCTGACTTTCCTGAGATAGCCACAGAGCAGCTGCCAGAAGTCTATTTCTAAGTATTTAAACACTGTAAAATAAAGTCATCTTAAAGAAGCCTGGTGTGCTGCAATCGATGGGGTCACAAAGAGTCGGACACAACTTAGCGAACTAAACAACAAAGAGATTAAATAGCCATATTCTAAAGATAGTTGCCACTGAGTAAGTCTGATGGTTGTGCCACTATTGGTGTATATGATGAGAAAATTCAGGCATCTCCACACGTGTTGATATACAGTTTTGTCCGATTTCCTTTGGCTTAAACCCTCCTTGTTCTCGTTTCTGAAAGATGGATCTTCTTTATTCATCTCTGTTATTTAAGTAAAGCTCAAGGAGTATGTAACGAAATCTAAACAAGGATTTCTGCAATATAATTTCTGCATGACAGACATTTAATGCAAGGCTACAATCACTCATGAATTTGCCATTATTATATTTTGTTTCTGTTATAAACGCTTATCACTTTGGCATCTTTCACATCTGTGCTTGTTGTCATGACAATTCCAGCAAGAACTTTTCTTTGTGTGTGAGGGTAAGAGAAGTCAGTCAGATTATCAAATTTATCCAGAACCAAGCACAACAGCATCCAGCAATACTCATGTTTTCTTCATCTTTATATCCATGGCAAGATACTTTTCAGGATTTATTTCTATCTTGAATTTTGTTCAATTTTTTGTTTGCTCTCATCCCAGGGCAAAGCTTCCTCAGGTGCAAGTAGAACCAAAATAATAGCTCAGTAGAACTGATATAATAACAAGTACTATGCACTTAGTCAGAGTGATTTTTTTCAAACACTTCTTAAGCTCTCCATATGCAGCTTCAGAGACTTCACTCTCGGCTAGAGCTTCCCTGTGTTGATCCAGGAGGCTCCCAAGTAGCTCAATGGTAAAGTATCCACCTGCCAATGCAGGAGACACAGGTTCAATGCCTGGGTCAGGAGAATCCCCTGGAGAAGGAAATGGCTATCTACTTTAGTATTCTTGCCTGGGAAATCCCATGGATAGAGGAGCCTGGCAGGCTACAGTCCATGGGGTCACAAAAGAGTTGGACAGGACTTACCAACTAAACAACAACCCAGCATGTTGATCCAGGGCGTAGCTACCATTAACACCACAGCCATCTCAGCACCTCCTATCTTAACTTCTTTCTCACTAGTTTTGTCTGATTTTGAATTGTTTATAAATGAAGCTTTACAGTACGTTAACTTTACTGTTTGATTTTTTCCATTAAATTTATGTTTGTGAAATTCATCCATGTTGCTGCCTATGATAGCAGTTCATCACTTTTCATTGCTGTTTTAATAATATACCACAATGTATTCAGCCATTTTACTATTTATGGGAATTTGAGTTGTTTCCAGTTTGGGGACACTACAAATAGTGCTACTATGAACATTTTTATCCATGTGTTTAAATAAACATGTATACATATATGTTGAGTATGCATATATACTCATATATACTGGAATGAAATTGAAATAGCTGAGCTACAGCATAAGTACATTCAGCTTTGATAAAGACTGTCAGTATGGTTATATCAATTTGCATACAAACTAGCAGTGGATGAGACCTCCAGTTGCTCTATATCTTTTTAACACTTTGCATTATCATTTATTTTCATCTGAGCCATTCTGGTATACATATAGTGGTATCTCACTGTGATTTTGTTTCCATTTCTCCAGTGACAAATCATGCTGAGCATTTTTCTTATTTTTTTTATTTTTAAATTTTACAATGTTGTATTGGTTTTGCCATATATCAACATGAATGTTTTAATGTGCTTACTTTTTTCATTTGCTTATATGCTTTGCTGACAATTTGGATATTCTGTTTTTTTAACCAAGGAGGGGAAAGACCTATTTGCTGAAAACTATAAAATACCACTAAAGAAAACTGAAGACAACTCAAAGAGATGGAAAGATATCTTTTGCTCTTAAATTAGAAGACTAAATATTGTTTAAATGGCCATACATCCCAAATCAATCTAAGATTTAATGTATTCCTCATGAAAATGCCCATGAAATTTTTCACATAACTAGAACAAATAATCCTAAAATTTACATGGAACCACAATAGACCCCAAACTCCCAATGCAATTCTGAGAAAAAAAGAATGAAGCTGGAGATAAAACCCTTTCAGACTGAAGACTATACTACAAAGCTACAGCAATCAAAACACCATGGTATTGGCACAAAAGCAGACACATAGATCAATGGAACAGAACAAAGAACCTAGAAATAAACTCACATACCTACAGTCAATTAATCTATGACAAAGCAGGAGATGGAGAAAAGGCAGTATCTTCAAAAACTATGTTGGGAAAAGTGGACAGCTACACATTTAAGTGATAGAGTGCAAATATCTCCTTCTATGGTGGCTTTTTATTTAATTTTTAATTTTTTTTTTTATTTTATTTTTAAACTTTACATAATTGTATTAGTTTTGCCAAATATCAAAATGAATCCGCCACAGGTAAACAGGTTTATTAAGGAATATTTTCATACCATAAATTTCACCCACTGAGAGTACATGCATTGAATGTTTTCCAGTAATTTGTGCAACATTCACCAAAATTCAATTTTAGAGAATTTTCAGAATCCTTAAACAATCCCTCACGCCTGTTTGTAGTTAATTCCCATTATTACCCCTAACCACAGGCAACAACTGATCTCATATTTTCTTATATATTTTGCCTTTTTGAGAATGTCAAGAAAATGGAACGTCCATCATGTAGGGTTTTTTTCTGATTTCTTCACTTAACATGGTGATTTTGAGTTGAGTTCAGTTCAGTCGCTCAGTCATGTCTGACTCTTTGCGACCCCATGGACTGCAGCATCCTAGGCCTCCCTGTCCATCACCAACTCCTGCAGCTTGCTCAAATTCATGTCCATCGAGTTGGTAATGCCATCCAACCATCTTATCCTCTGTTGTCACCTTCTCCTCCTGCCTTCAATCTTCCCAGCATCAGGGTCTTTTTCCAATGAGTCAGTTCTTTGCATCAGGTGGCCAAAGTATTGGAGCTTCAGCTTCAGCATCAGTCCTTCCAATGAATATTTAGGACTGATTTCCCTTAGGATTGACTGATTTGATCTCCTTGCAGTCCAAGGGACTCTCAAGAGTCTTCTCCAACACCACAGTTCAAAAGCACTAATTCTTCTGTGCTCAGCTTTCTTTATAGTTCAACTCTCACATCCATACATGACTACTGGAAAAACCATGGTTTTGACTATATGGATCTTTGCTGGCAAAGTAATGTCTCTGCTTTTAAATATGCTGTCTCAGTTGGTCATAGCTTTTCTTCCAAGGAGCAAGTATCTTTTAATTTCATGGCTGCAGTCACCATCTGCAGTGATTTTGGAGCCCAACAAAATAAAGACTGTCACTGTTTCCATTGTTTCCCCATCTATTTGCCATGAAGTAATGGGACCAGATGCTATGATCTTAGTTTTTTGAATGTTGAGTTTTAAGCCAGATTTTTCACTCTCTTCTTTCACCTTCATCAAAAGTCACTTTAGTCCCTCTTCACTTTCTGCCATAATGGTGGTGTCGTCTGCATATCTGATGCCACCAATCTAACATCTAATAGCATGTTATAAATTTCTAAGTTCTGCTTTAGCAGCATCCCTCAAATTTTGACATATTTCCATCTTCCTTTTAATCAAAAATATTTTCCAATTTCCCTTATAATTTCTTCTTTGACCCATGGATTATTTAGACACTTGTTTTTAATTTCAAAATATTTGGAAATTTTCCTGATATCTTTCTTTAATTTATTTCTAGTTCAACTACATTGTGATCCAGAAACACACTTTTGTTTTTCTTCAAAGTTCAAAACTACAATGAAATATCATCTTACACTGGTCAGAATGGCAATCATCAAAAAGTCTACAAACAGTAAATGCTAGAGAGTGTGTAGAGAAAAGGGAATCCTCTTACACTGTTGGTGGAAATACCAATTGATACAACCATTATGGAGAACAGTATGGAGATTCCTTAAAAAGCCAGGAATTAAGCTACCACATGATTCAGAAATCCCACTACTGGGCCTATACCCTGAGGAAACCAGAATTGAAACACACACACACACACACACGTACTCAATATTCATTGCAGCACTATTCACAATAGCTACCACATAGAAGCAATATGGAAGTAGACGTTCATCGACAGATAAATGAATAAGGAAGTTGTGGTACATATACACAATGGAATATTACTAAGCTATGAAAATGAACACATTTGAGTCAGTTCTAATGAGGTGGATGAACCTGCAGCCTATTATACAGAGTGAAGTAAGTCAGAGAGATGACAAATATTGCATATTACCACATATATATGGAATATAGAAAGATAGTACTGACAATCCTACTTGCAGGGCAGCAAAGGAGACATAGACATTTGGGGCACAGTGGGGGAAGGAGAGGGTCAGGTGATATGAGAGAATAATGCTAAAGCATATATGTTACTATATTTAAAATAGATAGCCAGTGAGAGTTTGATGTATGAGGAAGGGAATCCATAGCTGGTGTTCTGTGACAACCTAGAGGGGTGGAATGGGGAGGGAGGACTGGGCAGGGATCAAGAGAACGTATGTACACCTAATGCTGATTCATGTTGATGTATGGCAAAAACCATCACAGTATTGTAAAGTAATTACCTTATAATTTAAAAAAATATATATATATATATATATATATGTGTGTGTGTGTGTGTGTGTTCTTACAGTTTGTTTTATAACCTAGGTTAGCATCTACTTTATTTCATACACACTAGAAATGAAAGTATATTGCTCTTTTTTTGTTTGAAGTCTTCCACATATGCCATTGTGTCAAATTGATTGGAAGCATTGTCCTGGTATTCTATAAGCTTACTGATTTTCTATTTATGCTATTGGTTAATAAGAGAGGAATGATGAGATCTTCAAGTATAAATTTTGATTGATTGTCTTTTCAGTTCTGTCAATTTTTGCTTCATGTATTTTGAAACTCTATTATTATGTACATACACATTTAAGATTGTTATGTTGAAGAAGTGACCTTTTATCACCAGTGAGAAAGTGAACTATCTAAACTTAGAATTATATTTAAATCTTTCTTTTTAAGAATCTTTTTTGTACTTATTTGTATTACCCATGGACAAAACATTTAATTCCATCTCTATTCTCTTCTTACAATTTATGCTAGATTAATAATTTGTAATCCAACTTTGATGAAATAATTTATGAGCTAGAAAACAAATTTGGATTCCAACATTGTCTATTGAGTTTGTATGTAACACTTTTCATTGTGGTTCTATTTTTGGCTGCTCTGGGTCTTTGTTGCTGTGAGCAGGGCTTTCCCTAGTTGTGGTGCACTAGCTTGGTTGTCCCCAAGGCATGTGAGATCTTAGTTCCCGGACCAGGGATCAGAGGCCAACCCCCTGCATTGAAAGATGGATTCCTAACCACTGGACAACCAGGAAAATCCCTTCATTGTGACTCTAAATAACCTTAAACTTTAACAACTCACTTATTCTTTATGCAAAGTAGATGGACTACCTTTGTCCAGAACATGGATCACTTACCTACTAATTCAGCATCCTTTTTGAGCAAAATTATTTCACTAAATACCATGAATATTTTTTAAAAATGTCCCATGTTCTTGAGAAGACTGCAATCTAATGTAAACAAAAATATGGAAATGAGCATAAACTGTAATAGAAAGGAGAGTAAAGCAGGAGTCATGAACAGAATTGGATAGGGCAGAGAGGCAGGAAATAGTGCTATAGCCTCCATGGAAAATAACTCAGCAAAATGACTTTGTCAGGCTCTAAAGTTATTTTTGTGATCCATCAGTTCCAGGATACTAACAATCAAGAGTAAACAAAACTCAGAAGGCATTAGGGTTGTCTATAAATGTCAGGAACCACAGCATCAAAGAATATAATAATTGGATTTGGGGAGATTGATCCTAAATATCTATCCATGGCAGAATAACTTGCATGTTGGGTGACTACAACTTTTAGGAGTTTTGAACGGCATTACTACTTAACATTCTTATTCATAAATTAATTTGGCTTAGGTTCTAATCTGTATTAAAGTAGACTGAATATTAATTGTTTTAAATTATGCATTTGGAGAGTAATTTGAAATCCAGACCCAAATAAGAAATTCAGCACAATAATTAAGAATAAAAATCCAAAGAACCTCATGCTTCAAGCATTTAGCATCTGATATAGCTTTGCATACTTATAAGGTACACTGCAATAACTCTGAAAACAAAGTGAATGGGTACAATATATCACTCTGTAATTAAAAGGAACAGATCTATGAAAGTATTACTAAAATAGTTTGAAGAATGAAACCGATCTTTTAAATGCTTATTTTGGAAGTATTTAATCTTTTCAACAGTGATTTTATTGACTTCATAACATGAGATTATCTATCTGTCAAATGAGGTATTTATACATTGTATTATAGTTAAATTATGGTCTCTAGGGCTCAGTGTCAAATCTTAAGAATGGTAGGCTACTCATTCACAATAAAGGAAAAGTGGAGTGTGGACGTGTATCTGTGTATGCACACACATGCACACAATGAGTTTTGATAAATATATAATGTATTGTACGCACCACTGTAGTATCATACAAAATAGTTTTCACTACCTTAAAAATCCTTTGTACTCTGCATATTCATCTCGCCCACCCCTGGCTATCACTGATCATTATACTGTCTCCATAATTTTGTCTTTTCCAGAGTGTCATTTAGATGGAATAGATAGCGTTTTCAGATTTTCTTTTTTCATTTAGTAATATGAATTTAAGTTTCTTCTATGTCTTTTCATGGCTTGAGAGCCCACTTCTTTATGGCACTAAATAATACTTTTTGTCTGGACAACTACGGTTTATTTATCCATTAAACTACTGAAGGATAACTTTATTGCTTTCAAGTTTTGGCAATTTTGAGTGAAGCTGCTAAAAACATCTGTGTGCAAGTTTTGTGTGGACATTAGTTTTAAAAACACTGATACAAATACCAAAGACTGTGACTGCTGGGTTGTATGTAAGAACATGTTTAGTTTCATAAGAAACTGTTAAATGGTCTTCCAAAGTAGCCGTGCCACTTTGCATTCCCATCAGCAATAAAGTTTGTACAGCTTCACATCCTCATCAGCATTCAGTGTTATCAGTATTTGGGATTTTAGCCCTTCTAACAGGTGTTTACTGGTATCTCATTGCTATTTTAATTTGCAGTTCTTGGATAATATATGATGTCAAATATATTTTCCAATGCTTGCTTGTTTTCTATATATATTCTTCAGTGAGGTATCTGTTAGGTCTTTTTCCTATTTTTTATACAAATTGTTCCTTTTCTTATAATTGTATTTTAAGAGGGTTTTAAAATATATATTATAAATAATAGTCCTTTATCAGATATGTATTTTGCAAGTATTTTTCTCACTTTGTCACTTGTCTTTTCATTCTGTCAGCATTGTCTTTTAAAAAGTACAAAGTTTTAATTTTAATGAAATCCAGCTTGCAAATGATTTCTTTCACAGATCTTGCCTTTGGTGTTGTATCTCAAAACTCACCACAGTGGTATATAAAAATATTGAATCACTATGTTGTACACCTGAAACTAATGCAATATTGCAAATCAACTATAATTTCTTGAAATTTTTTAATTAAACAAATAAAAAGTCATTGGCACAGCCAAGGTCAATTAGTTTTTCTCCTTTGTTGTCTTCTAGGAGTTTTATAATTTAATGCTTTACATTTAGGTGTACGACTCACTTTGAGTCAATTTTTGTGAAGGGTATACGTTCTGTATCTAGATTTATTTTTTTGCATGTGGATGTCATTTTGTTTCAGCACAATTTGTTAAAAAGACAACATTAGTTCTGTGATCTTGTAACAGGTTCCACAACTGTCTGAGGCTTACTTTATCAACTATAAGAAAGCGGATTAATAATACTACCTCTCTCATAGGGCTGTTGAGAGGATTAGCATATGATAGGTGCTCAGTAAACAAATGTTAACAGCTAAATTGTTACGATTATCATCAGAGTGTCCAACAAGGCAGAGACAAGTCAGATCAAAAGCTGTCTCCATGGGGTCAGCATATGAGAGAGAGCACTTGGGTATGGATAAAGCCTAAAGAGTCACAACTCAAGGTATTTTACTGAACTACAATAGAGAGAAGAGTGTTATCATGGAGAAAGCCTGGATCATAAGCAAAAGAGAAAACAAAATGAGTGTAGAGTTAAATGGGTAAGGCCAAAACATCAAGTGGTACAATGGTAAAGAATCCCCCTGCCAATCCTGGAGACAGGAGACTCGGGTCCGATCCTTGGCTTAAGGTGATCCTCTGAAGAAGGAAATGGCAACCCACTTCAGTATTCTTGCCTGGAAAATTCCATGGACAGAGGAGTCTGGCAGGCTACAGTCCGTGGGGTTGCAAAGAGTCAGACATGACTGAGCGACTGAGAACACCACAGCACAAAAACATCATGATAAGAACAAGTTGAAGATTCAAAGTCAGGAGAAACAAGAATTAATTAAATGTTCAGTATGACTCCTGGTACAGAGAAGAGATCTCATCTCCAACATTGGGCACGTAGCAAGAGTTTGCTTTTATGCATTGGCTGACCTGACCAGAACAAATAGACCTCCTTTAAGGCACTGTATGTACAGGCTCCACTTGCACCTCTCCCCGCCCCAGAACATCGTGAACCACGGTTTGGTGAACCCCCAAACACATCAATCCATATTATCTACTGTGTACTTTAATTCTTCCCAGGATCAAGCACATAAAGTAGTGGTTCACTGGGTGCAAAAAGAGTAATTTATTTCCAACTTCCACACTTTTGCCCTTTTCTTTCTGCTTTGGTATGCATGAGGCCTGACCATCATTAAACAGAAATATTATGTTGGATGTGCAATTCAAGGAAATAATTTTTCTCAATCCATTGGACCAAAAAATATTGTCTTTCTAAAAGATAGAAAGGTAGCCTCCATAGTTCAGCTTCTTGCATTAATACTGCCTATGGGTTAATGTGCTATTAATATGGCAAAAAAAAAAAAAAAAGAAAGAAAAGAAAACCCTTTAAATAGCAGCTTGTGCTTCTTTTTTATTTCTCTGCAAAAGTTGATTTACTGTGTGTTTCTTCCATCTGGCAGGAAGCTAATCTGAATATGAATCAATCCTTGCAAAAATAACTGCAGGAAATTTTAGACATTCACAACTTTCCAAAGTTTATTTTTTCTCTTTAACAATAGCATTTTTGTCATTCTTTCAGTTGAGCAAAGTTTTTCAAATGAAATGAAATATGACTATTTAAAGAGCTGTGCCACTTCATCTTGAATGCCTCCTTTACTGTTACAGATTCACATTGTTCATATTCAAGATACATGTACATAAATGAGTAATTGCTGTTATCCCAAAAAGTTTTAATCATAAGAGGTAAACAGATTAATGTGATGTTCACAACTTGATAAGCAAAATGATCAAAAAATTATTCTCAAATATCTGATTTGTCTTTCCTTGAAGTATATTTTGTAATAATGCTGGTTTCTTCTAACATTGGCTTTACCAACTAATATTTCTGGTGCTTGAGGAAAAACATCCCTCTACCTCATGAAACAAGACTTGATTTTTTAGCAAGTAACTCCTGGCTATTTTCAAAATCAGCGCTTCCTGGCCATTCCCACATCACAGCATACCAAGAAAATTATAATGTTTACCCTGGGATAAATGGAGAAATCTACTTGAGCAGGAAGTTAACCAGCCCAGAAACTCCCGCTGCCTCAGGCGCCATCAGGTCACCCCCACGGTTGAGGGAATAAATATGCCTTCCCTCAATCGTAACCTATTTTTCAGCACATGAGTTCTACTCAAGGAAATCTGTTTCTCAGAGCTGTGTATTGGGAAAGGAAAATGTGCATTATGTGAAAATGGCAGTAATATCATCTAGACTAATAAATAAGTGTCTTTGGCAGAATTTCCATACAAGAATTATATGGCCAAGTCAATCTATTCTAATCTGATCTATCAAGTATGAATGATTAACCCAGTGTTTTCCAAATTGCGTTCCACAGAATGCTAGTCTTCCGTGAGGTATTAATAGATACTAAAGTGAACACCCCCTACCCTCCGTGGTCAAATAATTTTGAAAGTTATAGGGTTAACTGGATTTCATTACTATAGAACTTCCTGAGCTTTTTCATATGCTAATGTGATTTGAGAATCTCCAAGAAAGCTGATCTGTAACAAATGCTTGTGCATATTGTGCACTGCACGACACTAGAGGTCGCTGTTCATATTATAACTTATTCAGTTCAGTTCAATTAGTTCAGTCACTCAGTCGTGTCCGACTCTGTGACCCCATGAATCGCAGCAAGCCAGGCCTCCCTGTCCATCACCAACTCCTGGAGTTCACTCAGACTCATGTCCATCGAGTCAGTGATGCCATCCAGCCATCTCATCCTCTGTCATCCCCTTCTCCTCCTGCCCCCAATCCCTCCCAGCATCAGAGTCTTTTCCAGTGAGTCAGCTCTTCACATGAGGTGGCCAAGTACTGGAGTTTCAGCTTTAGCATCATTCCTTCCAAAGAACACCCAGGGCTGATCTCCTTTAGAATGGACTGGTTGTATCTCCTTGCAGTCCAAGGGACTCTCAAGAGTCTTCTCTAAAATCACAATTCAAAAGCATCAATTCTTTGGCACTCAGCTTTCTTCACAGTCCAACTCTCGCATCCATACATGACCACTGAAAAAACCATAGCCTTGACTAGATGGACCTTTGTTGGCAAAGTAATGTCTCTGATTTTCAATATGCTATCTAGGTTGGTCATAACTTTTCTTCCAAGGAGTAAGTGTCTTTTAATTTCATGGCTACAGTCACCATCTGCAGTGATTTTGGAGCCCCAAAAAATAAAGTTAAATAAGCAGGGTGACATGACACTAATTGAAGCAATATACAATCCATACATGGCTCAGTTTCTCTGATAGCGCTAGTGGTAAAGAACCTGCCTGCCAATGCAGGAGATATAAGAGAGTCAGGTTTGACCCCTGGGTAGGGAAGGTCCCCTGGAGGAGAGCATGGAAACCCACTCCAGTGTTCTTGCCTGGAGAATCCCATGGACAGAGGAGCCTGGTGGGCTACCATCCATAGGGTCACATAGAGTTGGACACAACTTAAGTGACTTAGCACGTATGTACAACCTATATATGGCCATCCTAGGTTATAGCATGCAGCATTTTCCATACATATTTGTATATGGAACATTGCCCAGGATACTTGTTAATATCTAGTATAACATAGTTAGATATTTATGGATTCCACTGATCATCTTGTCCTTTATGCTATATTTCAGAGATATCAAGCTCTGAGTAACTCTATTCTTTCTTATTCCCAGACTGTGAATTTTCCTGCCTCTAAGAGGAAAGAACATGAACTTTGGTATCATATTGATCTGGACTCAATACAAGTTATGCCACTCGTTTTACCAGCTCTGAACTTTCATATCTGTAAAATGGAGTGCTCGCTATAGGTTGATTGGACAGAATAAATGAGCAAGCATATAGAAAGCTTTAGTGTACTGCCTGACCCACAGTAGTGTATACCAAGTCACTTTCTTCTCCCTCAGTTGCCTTTGCTCATGTTGTTTCCCCTGCCTGAAATGCCTTTTTATGCTCAGTCTGCCTTTCAAGGATTACTTCATTTACAAAGCCTTCCCTAATGCAAAAGCTCCCTCCCTCAAACCTCTGCAGCACCTTGTGGCTCTTTCCTAGGTTAATTCTAGCACATTCTTCTGATACTAGAATAATTATGACCAATTTCTCCTCTCCCCTGCTTAATTATGACATCTTGAGGGCATCAGCATTGTCTTACCCATCTTGTTCCTCAACAATCTTAAGCATTCTTAAGCAATCCTGCACAATCTTAAACATTCAATAAATGTTTGTAAAATCTAATGGAATCAAAATGGTAAAGTGGCTGTGCAGGTACCCACAGTATGTTTTTCACTGAGGAGGTGATAATAACAGCTCTTCTGGACTGACTGAATGCATATTATAGTCTGCAAAAATCTGTCTATTGGTATGCAGAGACAGTCACAGAAAGCCCTGAAGATATATTTTACATAGCACAAGGAAAATATTCTGAGGTTTAAGTTGCACAAATTGGTAGTATAATCAACACCTTCTGTAAAATCAAGGTCTTTAAGCATAGGGATGGTGGTGGATAGTCTAATCATTGATTGCAAACTCAAACGTAAAGTAAATATTTTATAACAGAATCCCAGACTCAAATATCAATATGTATAAAACCTTTGTTCCTTAGTTCTCTTCAAGTACAAATCTATACGAAACACTAAACCACATTTTACATATTTGTTCAAATAATGCATTTCCTTATAATATACATTTTAAGTATATTTAAATTTTTACATTAATAAAATATGCATGCTCTACATCCAGGGTTATATTTTATTCACGTTCTCTTGCTAAAGTATTTTAAAATGAGATGTATGTACAAAATAAATTATACATTAGCTTTTCAAGTAAGAATTTTGTTATGAAAATTTGACAAATGCCAACAACCTTGTGCAGTCAAGCTACATTTATCAACAGGAATTAGACACTTTAAGAAGAAAATCCAGTAATAAAAACCTCTTTTTAAAACAATGTTGGAACAAAAGGATTGTTTTATGAATACCTAGTTAAGACGTACAGTTCGATTCTTTATTAGGCCCTTTAGTTCTTGACATGCTATTTAAAGTATGATTTATCAGAACAGCAGAAAATTGTAATTGTTGAAGTTTTCATAATGATCATAGCAACTGATTAACTTCTATAACAACATGATACCCAGTGCTCTAATATAAAGTGCTAATAATAATAATCTGTTATAACCATTTGAATTGTCTACAATTCTAAAGAGTAGGGGCTTTAGATAATGTAGCAGTTATACTTGGAAATTTCTAGAGTATATGGATACAACCATTAAAGCAAGCTAGAAACTGATTACTAATTGATAATATCTTAATCTCTTCAGGACAAATATCAATGATACTATTGTAACTGTTGTTGTTTTTATTTTTATTAGCCAACATTTTATGGGCTCTTACTATTTGTCAGTCACTATGTTAAGTAGTTTACATGCATTATCTCTACACTTAAAAAGCAAACAAATGTTGGCCAGCAAGAGGGAAAAAAAGAAAGTGAGCTAACATTTTTAAAAGACAAGATGGAAAAGAAAAGTCAGATAAAAATAATATGGCTAGCTGGTGAAAGAAACCAAGGTGATTCTGACCATGAATTTACTATGGTCTTGGGTCTGGTCTTTAGCTTTCAAAGCCCAGAAATTTTGACTCATATATTCCTTCATTGAAGGCAGACCTATCTAGGGAGCCAAATTCTAATCAGAGGGCTACACTTGGTGAACCTGGAAATAGAGCAAAGAAAAGGAGTCTTTAGCAATATTTTTTCCAGGCCACAGGGAAGCCTAGAAAATAGAATAGGTAAGGCCATCTAAGATACAGAGAACAGTATGTACAAAAGGAAAGAGAAGTAAAAAAAGTACAATGTGTTTCTGGAAGATATTATAAGTAAAGAGCTTAGATTGGCTGGAGCAGGGGATCCTGAAGCAGAGGTGTGAGAGAAAACAGGGCTGCAATAGTAGGCAAGGCCAAAAAAGGCAAAGGATCTAGGACCTTGATTGTAAGGAGGAGCTATTTACGACTCATCAGACTCCTCAGGAGTCTGTTTGGAGGGAACAGATAGTGAATGTAAGGAAAACAGAATGTTGTTGTAAATGGCTGAGATGTTATGCAGATCTAAATTAAGATATGATTCTAAAGATCAATTCTTTTCCAACTGTTTCCTTTGCTATTGTTTTCTCCCACTCAGAGCTGTGTTTTCACCTTGTTTATAGTTTCCTTCCTTGTGCAAAAGCTTTAAGTTTAATTAGTTCTCATTTGTTTATTTTTGTTTTTATTTCCATTACTTTCAGGAGGTGGGTCATAGAGGATCTTGCTGTGATTTATGTCAGAGAGTGGTCTGCCTGTTTTCCTCTAAGGGTTTCATAGTTTCTGGTCTTACATTTAGGTCTTTAATCCATTTTGAGTTTATTTTTGTGTATGCTGTTAAGAAGTGCCCTAATTTCATTCTTTTACAGACCAAGCAATTCCACTACTGGGCATATACCCTGAGGAAATCATAATAGAAAAAGACACATGTACCCCAATGTTCATTGCAGCACTACTTACAATAGCTAGGACGTGGAAGCAACCTTAATATCCATTAACACATGAATGGATAAGAAAGTTATGGTATATACACACAATGGAATATTACTCAACTATAAAAAGGAATGCATTTGAGTCAGTTTTAATGAGGTGGATGAACCTAGAGCCTATCATACAGAGTGAAGTAAATCAGAAAGAGAAAGACAAATATTGTATATAAACATATATATCTACATATATCAGTTCAGTTCAGTCGCTCAGTCGTGTCCCACTCTTTGTGACCCCATGAATTGCAGCACATCAGGCCTCCCTGTCCATCACCCGAGTTCACTCAAACTCATGTCCATCGAGTCGGTGATGCCATCCAGCCATCTCATCCTCTGTCGTCCCCTTCTCCTCCTGCCCTCAATCCCTCCCAGCATCAAGGTCTTTTCCAATAAGTCAACTCTTCACATGAAGTGGCCAAAGTATTGGAGTTTCAGCTTCAGCATCAGTCCTTCCAATGAACACCCAGGACTGATCTCCTTCAGAATGGACTGGTTGGATCTCCTTGCAGTCCAAGGGACTCTCAAGAGTCTTCTCCAACACCACAGTTCAAAAGCATCAATTCTTCAGCACTCAGCTTTCTTCACAGTCCAACTCTCACATCCATACATGACCACAGGAAAAACCATAGCCTTGACTAGATGGACCTTTGTTGGCAAAGGAATGTCTCTGCTTTTGAATATGCTATCTAGGTTGGTCATAACTTTCCTTCCAAGGAGTAAACGTCTTTTCATGGCTGCAGTCATCATCTGCAGTGATTTTGGAGCCCCCAAAAATAAAGTCTGACACTGTTAACACTGTTTCTCCATCTATTTCCCATGAAGTGATGGGACCAGATGCTATGATCTTAGTTTTCTGAATGTTGAGCTTTAAGCCAACTTTTTCACTCTCCTCTTTCACTTTCATCAAGAGGCTTTTTAGCTCCTCTTCACTTTCTGCCATAAGAGTGGTGTCATCTGCATATCTGAGGTTATTGATATTTCTCCCGGCAATCTTGATTCCAGCTTGTGCTTCTTCCAGCCCAGTGTTTCTCATGATGTACTCTGTATATAAGTTCAGTAAGCAGGGTGACAATATACAGCCTTGACATACTCCTTTTCCTATTTGGAATCCGTCTGTTGTTCCATGTCCAGTTCTAACTGTTGCTTCCTGACATGCATACAGGTTTCTCAAGAGGCCGGTCAGGTGGTCTGGTATTCCCATCTCTTTCAGAATTTAGAGAACCTAGAAAGATAGTATCAACGATCCAATGTGCAGGGCTGCAAACGAGACACATACATAAAGAGCAGACTTCTGGACACAGTGGCGGAAGGAGAGGGTGAGATGATTAGAGAGAATAGCATTGAAATATATATTTTTTGTTGTTTAATCGCTAAGTCATATCTGACTCTTTGAGACCCCATGGACTACAGCACGCCAGGCTTCCCTGTCTTTCACTATCTCCCAGAGTTTGCTCGAACTCATGTCCATTGAGTCAGTGATGCTATCTAGCCATCTCATCCTCTGCCATCCCTTTCTCATTTGCCTTCAGTCTTTCCCAGGATCAGGGTTTTTTCCAATGAGTCAGCTCTTCCCATCAGGTGGCCAAAGTACATACAGTATACAAAATAGATAACCAGGGGGAGTTTGATGTATGATGCACACAACCCAAAGCCAGTGCACTGTGACAACCTAGAGAGATGGAGTGGGGGGAGAGGTGGAAAGGGGGATTAAGAGGGAGGGGACACATGTATACCTATGGCCAACTCATGTTGATGTATGGCAAAAACAGCACAATATTGTAAAGCACTTATCCTCCAATTAAAAAAAATTAAAGATATAATTCAGGGACAAAGCACCTTTCCAACACAGTTTCTTGAGAAAACGTGTTCTGCATTGAAAATTACTGTCTTCATTAAACATTGTATTTGGTATTCAATAATTGGTATACAATACATTTGAAAGCTGGTGCTGGTCCATATTTAAAAACAAATACTGTAACACAATCATAATAATAATTCCATAAAATCATGCTTAGTGTAAGCCAGAAACAAAATGAGAAATTATTTTAAAATGTGAATGACTGAAATTATTTTTATAAACTTTGAATAAACACCATAGGTCTCATCCCAACAATTAAAAAAAAAAAGACAAGATTTCCAATTTTTATTTAATTTGGCAATTAATTGCCAAATAAAAATGTTTGAGCACTTACTATATTAATCAAAATTTTAAAGCCATCATTTTCATATATTTGAAGCCATCATTAACAAATATTTTTCAATACAAAAACACTAAAATTAATATTTTAGAGTAAATCCCATATAGTGCATGTTGTTTATAATCGTATGAGAATGAGTATTAGAAGCATTAAAAGAAAAAATGAAGAAAAGAAAGTTTCCAGTGTATATGTCTGTTAATACTTGTTTTGTATGTTTTCTTAACAGGAGAAATATAAAATTAAAATAAATGAGAAGTAACATCAAATTGAGGCAATGTCTACACATACACATACACATCAGTTTGTGAGGGGGAACATTGATTCAGTAAAGTACCATTGATTTATTCAACTGCTTTCCTATAGCTTGATCAGCAAGCATAGATAAAATTTTGTATTTTAATTTTAGAATCTGAATAATGCTTTCTGTGTCAGAACATGTTTCCCCATTTTTCATTTCTCATTCACAGGCAGAATGTTTTAAGAAAGCACACACACGCACAGAGATTTGACCTATCTTTAAAAACGAGGCAAATTAAGGTAAATTTTGCAAGAACGTTCATAGTAGCATTATTCACAATAACCCCAACTGAAAATAGCCAAGGTGTTCACTCATGACATATCTGTAGAATGGAACACTGGGATCTCAAATGCAGCTTATGTCTGTAAGTGTTCACTATGTGCCAAGCTGTTCTTGGTGGCCTCCAGCAACTTTCTTCATCACCACAGTGACAGGCTGCTTTTATGGTTTGGGGAAGCCCTTTTCTTTACTCACAGCAGTAGAAATTATGCTCTTTCTCAAAGTTACAAATCCTCAGATACCTGAATCTCTGCCTTGCGGGGAACTTACTTTAGAACTTAAACAAAGATCTTATGATCAATTTTCCTTCATTCCTAAAGTGGTAGCTTCTTTCAGTTAACATTTCAGCTAATACATTAGAATTCTCTTTAATCTGTGTGAGTAGAGACAGCTTTTACTTTATACGTCTGTGACTTACCTCAATTTGGTTAAATAACTACCCACTCCCCAACAACACATTTTGAATTTTAGCTACAAGGGTATAATAACTGTGAGTAATTGCATAAAGCATAAAATTTTCAAGCTGCTCTTTAGTCCACAAATCACTAAACAAATAATAGATGCATGTTATGATCACCATCATGTCATTTCTTTCAATGTCTGCTATTGATTGGTCACCTCACATGACATTCAGATCCTGCAAAGACAGCAAAGCATGTACGTGTGCTGAATTCTTGTTCCCAGTGATAAATCCATGTGATATTTTACAAAAATGGATAATTGAAAAAGAATTGGCCAACAAAGATGGAAGTGGAGCAAAGAAACAAAAAGAACAAAAAGTGATGATGTTGGAAGTGAAAATAAAACCAAGCATAAGTGAAGTTATAGAAGAAATAGCTCACTCTGGAAATGCTGACATTGTTGCCAAGAGACTCTAGAAATGAAGCCAGAAGAACATAGTGAGGGTCAAATTATTGACATATAAGTGTGGAGACGTTGCAATTCAAAAGATGAAGATACCCCCAAATAAGAGATTCCAGCAAAAACTTACACATTAAAGGAAATCTTAGAGATATTTTACAACATTGAAAGTGCAAAAAATAAAATGTTGGAAGCTAACCCAAACTTAGGACTATGACAATTCGCCAAGGCTCGTTTCATATCTTAAGTTGTAAGCCAAGAAGAAACAGGCAAGTACTATTCAAACTACTCTTCATAAATCTTTACAAAGAAATAAAACACTATAACACTCAAAGTTTTTAACATTTAAGTTAAAGTATACTCAATATACATAACTTTTGCTGCTTTTTAGTTCCCTATATTTTAAAAACAGTAAGAGAATATTTCAGTATTTTGACAAAAAATTTAAATGCAATCAATTCTCCCCCATTGATTACTAAGATCATTTTGCAAAGTTTCAGCTTGCTCTGGCATTTTTACAGTTCTGCACTAATGTGAGAAATGATGACTGTCTATACTTAACTAGCTTTTACTTGGTCAGCAATACTTTACATTTAATTTACCCACTCAAAATTTTGATACGGTTTCTGCCTCTTGACTGAGCATTGACTGACTGATCAAATGAGTATGAAAGTGTTCACTGTAAAGTTCTCTCATCTTCGCTGTATGTTTAGAAAATATTTTAAATAAAATGATGGAAAAATCAGACAAATATTACCTTATACTTCCTGATAAATAAGAAGAATGAAGGAAAATTGTCTTATGCAATGAAAAACAAGACTATTTTTAGACAATACAAACAGGAAGAGTGGTGAGTTTATCAGAAGCAAATTAATATAAGGCTATAATCTCCTGCCAAAACATTCAAAAAGTCATGGCCAATGGAGGGGGAAAGATCCTAATATTCTAGGATAGTGTAGCAAGGAATTACACCAACCACTACATGCAGAGGTATTTCTAATGGAAAGGGTATTAATAAAAGCTTGAAAAGTGTTTCTAATACCTATCATCTGGTCAGAATCAGACTGATGAGATTAATTGACAGCACAGAGGAAAGTCAAGACTGAACTGTTCAGAGCAGAAGCCGTTACTTACTGCCTTCAGGAATTCTTCAGTCATTCAGACAAGGGGAAAAAGGGCACTTACAGAAGAGAAAGAAATACATCAGACTGGCCTTGGATTTCTCTATAGCAGTGAACAATATGAAGGGGTCTTATAAAAATGACTCAATGATGAAATCTTGCCAGACAAAATAAAGCACAAAACAGAGTACAAAATGAAGCAGGGCAAAGGCTAATAGAGTTTTGCCAAGAGAATGCACTGATCATAACAAACACCCTCTTCCAACAACACAAGTGACTACTCTACATATGGACATCATCAAGATGGTCAATACCAAAATCTGACTGATTATATTCTTTGCAGCTGAAGATGGAGAAACTCTGGACAGTCAGGAAAAATAAGACTGGGACCTGACTGTGGCTCAGATCATGAACTCCTCAGTGCAAACTTCAAACTTATACTGAAGAAAGTATGGAAAACCACTAGACCATTCAGGTATGACCTAAATTAAATCCCTTATGATTATACAGTGGAAATGACAAAGAGATTCAAGTAATTACATTTGATAGAGTGCCTGAAAAACTATGGACAGAGGTTTGGGACACTGTACAGGAGTCAGTGATCAAGACCATCCCCAAGAAAAAGAAATGCAAAAAGGCAAAATAGTTGCCTGAGGAGGCCTTACAAATAGCTGAGAAGAGAAGAGAAGAGAAAGGCAAAGGAGAAAAGAAAAGATATCTCTTAACAAAATCCTAGAAAACAGAATCCAACAACATGTTTAAAAAGATCAGACATCATGACCAAGTGTACTTTATCCCAGGGATGCAAGGATTCTTTAGTATCCACAAATCAATCAATGTAATACACCACATTAACAAATTGAAACATAAAATTCATATGATTATCTCAATAGATGCAGAGAAAGCCTTTGACAAAATTCAATATCCATTTATGATAAAAACCCTCCAAAAGCAGGCATAGAGGGAACATACCTCAACATAATAAAAGCCATATATGATAAACCCACAGCAAACATTATCCTCAATGGTGAAAAATTGAAAGTATTTCCCCTAAAGTCAGGAACAAGACAAGGGTGCCTACTCTCACCAACTATTCAACATAGTTTTGGAAGTTTTAGCCATCAAAGAATAAAAATAAATAAAAGGAATCCAGATTGGAAAAGAAGAAATAAAGCATTCACTGTTTGCAGATGACATAATCCTCTACATAAAAAACCTTTAGACTGCACCAGAAAATTACTAAAGCTAATCAATGAATACAGTAAAGTTGCAGGATATAAAATTAACACACAGAAATCCCTTGCAATCCTATGTGTATTCCTATACACTAACAATGTGTATGTGTATTCCCTTGCATTCCTAGTGTATTCCTATACACTAATAATGAGAAAACAGAAAGAGAAATTAAGGAAACAATTCCATTCACCATTGCAAAAAAAAAAAAAGAATAAAATACTTAGGAATATATCTACCTAAAGAAACAAAGACCTATGTATAGAAAACTATAAAACACTGATGAAGGAAATCAAAGAGGACACAAATACATGGAGAAATATACCATGTTCAAGGATTGGAAGAATTAATATAGTGAAAAATGAGTATACTATGCAAAGCAATCTATAGATTCAATGCAATCCCTATCAAGCTACCAATGGTATTTTTCACAGAACTAGAACAAATGATTTCACAATTTATATGGAAATACAAAAAACCTCGAATAGCCAAAGCAATCTTGAGAAAGAAGAATGGACCTGGAGGAATCAACCTGCCTGACTTTAGGCTCTACTACAAAGCCACAGTCATCAAGACAGTATGGTACTGGCACAAAGACACAAATATAGATCAATGGAACAAAATAGAAAGCCCAGAGATAAATCCATGCACCTATGGACACCTTATCTTTGACAAAGACGGCAAGAATATGTAATGGAGAAAAGACAATCTCTTTAACAAGTGGTGCTGGGAAAACTGGTCAACCACTTGTAAAAGAATGAAAGTAGTACATTTTCTAACACCATACAGGAAAAGAAACTCAAAATGGATTAAAGATCTAAATGTAAGACCAGAAACTATAAAACTCCTAGGGGAAAACAAAAGCAAAACACTCTCCAACATAAATCACAGCAGGATCCTCTATGATCCACCTCCCAGAGTAATGGAAATAAAAGCAAAAATAAACAAATGGGACCTAATTAAACTTAAAAGCTTTTGCACAATGAGAGAAACTATAAGCAAGGTGAAAAGACAGCCTTCAGAATGGGAGAAAATAAGAACAAATAAAGCAACTGACAAATAATTAATCTCAAAAATACACGAGCAACTCCTGCAGCTCAACTCCATTAAAATAAATGACCCAATCAAAAAATGCGCCAAAGAACTACACAGTCATTTCTCCAAAGAAGACATACAGATGGCTAACAAACACATGAAAAGATGCTCCACATCATTCATCAGAGAAATGCAAATCAAAACCACAATGAGGTACCATTTCACGCCCGTCAGAATGGCTGCTATCCAAAAGTCTACAAGCAATAAATGCTGGAGAGGGTGTGGAAAAAAAGGAACTCTCTTGCACTGTTGGTGGGAATGCAAACTAGTACAGCCACTTTGGAGAACAGTGTGGAGATTCCTTAAAAATCTGGAAATACAACTGCCATATGACCCAGCAATCCCACTTTTGGGCATACACACCAAGGAAAAAAAGAACTGAAAGAGACATGAATACCCCAATATTCATCGCAGCACTGTTTATAATAGCCAGGACATGGAAGCAACCTAGATGTCCATCAGCAGATGAATGGAAAAGAAAGCTGTGGTACATATGCACAATGGAATATTACTCAGTCATTAAAAAGGATACATTTGAAACAGTTCTAATGAGGTGGGTGAAACTGCAACCTATTATACAGAGTGAAGTAAGCCAGAAAGAAAAACACCAATACAGTATACTAATGAATATATATGGAACTTAGAAAGATGGTAATGATGACCCTATATGTGAGACAGCAAAAGAGACAGAGATGTATAGAACAGTCTTTCAGACTCTGTGGGAGAAGGTGACAGTGAGATGATTTGAGAGAATAGCACTGAAACATATCATATGTGAAACAGATCGCCAGTACAGGTTCGATGCATGAGACAGGGTGCTCAGGGCTGGTGCACTGGGATGACCCTGAGGGATGGGATGGGGTTGGAGGTGGTGGGGGAGGATTTCGGGATGAGGAATACATGTACACCCATGGCTGATTTATGTCAATGTATGGCAAAAAATCCACTATAATATTGTAAAGTAATTAGCCTCCAATTAAAATAAATAATTTTTTAAAAAAGAAAATATATCTACATTTGAATGCAAAGTTTCAAAGAATAGCAGGAGAGATAAGAAAGCCTTCCTAAGTGATCAATGCAAAGCAATAGAGGAAAACAATAGAGTGGAAAAGACTATAGGTCTCTTCAAGAAAATTAGAGAAACCAAGGGAATATTTCATGGAAAGATGGGCACAATAAAGGACAGAAATGCTATGGACCCAACAGAGGCAGAAGAAAATACACAAAAGAACTATACAAAAAAAAAAAAAAAACCTTAATGACCCAGAAAACTACGATGGTATGATCACCCACCAATAGAGCCAGACATCCTGGAGTGTGAAGTCAAGTGGGCCTTAGGACGCATCTCTATGAACAAAGCTAGTAGAGGTAACGGAATTCCAGCTGAACTATTTCAAATCCTAAAAGATGATGCTGTTAAAATGCTTCACTCTATATGCCAGTGAATTTGGAAAACTCAGCAGTGGTCAAGGATTGGTAAAGATCAGTTTTCATTCCAATCCCAAAGAAAAGCAATGCCAAAAAATGTTCAAACTACTGCACAATTGAACTCATCTCACACACTAGCAAAGTAATGCTCAATATACTCCAAGCAAGGCTTCAAGAGTACATGAACCAAGAAATTCCAGATGTTCAAGTTGGATTTATAAAAGGCAGAGGAACCAGAGCTCAAATTGCCAACATCCGTTGGATCATCGAAAAAGCAAGAAAGTTCTATAAAAACATCTACTTCTGCTTTATTGACTAGGCCAAAGCCTTTATTGTGTGGAACACAACAAACTGTGGAAAATTCTTAAAGAGATGGAATACTAAACCACCTGACCTGCCTCCTGAGAAATCTACATGCAGGTCAAGAAGCAACAGTGACAGCCATACATGAAACAGCAGACTGGTTCCATGCTGGGAAAAGAGTATGTCAAGGCTGTATATTGTCACCCTGTTTATTTAATTTATAAGCAGAGTACATCATGCAAAATGCCAGGCTGAATGAAGCATAGCTGAAATCAAGATTGCTGGGAGAAATATCAATAACCTCAGATAAGCAGATGACACCACCCTTATGGCAGAAAGTGAAGTGGAACTGAAGAGCTTCTTGATGAAAGTGAAAGAAGAGAGTGAAAAAAACTGCCTTAAAACTCAACATTCAGAAAACTAAGATCATGGCATACAGTACCACCTTCATGGCAAATAGATGGGGAAACAATGGAAACAGTGACAAACTTTATTTTCTTGGGCTCCAAATCACAGCAGATTGTGACTGCAGCCATGAAATTAAAAGACGCTTGCTCCTTGGAAGAAAAGCTATGACAAATCTAGACAGCATGTTAAAAATCAGAGGCATTACTTTGCTGACAAAGGTGCATATAGTCAAAGCTATGGTTTTTCTCACATCCATGTATGGATGTGAGATTTGGACCATAAAGAAAGCTGAGCACTGAAGAATTGATGCTTTTGAACTGTGGTGCTGGAGAAGACTCTTGAGAGTCCCTTGGACTGCAAGGAGATGAAACCGGTCCATCCTAAAGGAAATCGGTCCTGAATATTCATTGGAGGGACTGGTGCTGACGCTGAAGTTCCAATACCTTGGCCATCTGATGTGAAGAAATGACTCATTGGCAAAGACCCTGATTCTGGAAAAGACTGAAGGCAGGAGGAGAAGGGAAAAACAGAGGATGAAATGATAGGATGGCATTACCAAGTCGATGGACATGAGTTTGAGCAAGCTCCAGGAATTGGTGATGGACAGTGAAGCCTGCTGTGCTACAGTCTATGGGGTCATAAAGATTCAGACACGAATGAGCAACTGAAATGACCTAAACTAAACCAGACAACAGATGTTGTGAGAGAAGTTGTGGTAAAAGGAAGCATAATAGTCAATTCAAGAAAATAGTAGAGTCATTTCTGCAATCCTGAGAAGGGGGACAAATGGCATATAATTTTATAATCTGTCAAGTTGCCCTTTGTGTATAAAGGTAAAAGGCTTCTACAAGCATGTACACATTCAAGGACCACCATGAGCCCTACCTGAAAACATTACTTCATAATGCAGTCAACTAAGAGATTAATTCAAATATAGAACTTAGGGATAGAAAAGCTTTGGCCAAAAAACTAATGGTAAGCACCAAATGCTTTTAAATAGAGAATTAAAACTAAACCGTTAAGGGAATTAGTATTTTAGAAGTCAATTTAAATGCTAATAGCCTTGAAAAAATAAAAATAAGTAACAAGTACTGTCTAAAAATCTCCCATGGAGCTTAAAAAAACTAAGTGCTTTAAATATTTTTTTTTGCTTAACCTTGTCAATTTTTTCAATTTTCCTCTGAATTCTACTAAATTCAAGTTGACTTCAATGTATTCTTTCTCATAAATTTTTATTTTATATTGGAGCATAGTTGATTAACAATGTTGTGTTAGTTTCAGGTATACAGCAAAATGATTCAGTTATACATATACATATATCTATTCTTTTTCAAATTCTTTTCCCATTTATATTAATAAAGAATATTGAGCAGATTTACCTGTGCTATACACTAGGTATTTGTTGGTTATTTTTTTTTAAACATAGTAGTGTGTCAATATACAACTTTAAATTTAAAATGAATACAGTATAATCCCATTTTTATAAAACTACTTCATGAGTCTATCCAGCTGTTCAGCCACTTGTATATTTGCATAAAGAAAGAATGGAATGATATTCACTAACATTACCAATGGTTGTCTCTGGGTAATAGACTTTGAGGTGACTTCTCCCTTTGTTGTACTTCTGCATTGCTTGATTTATTTTAAATAGACAAGTGTTTACTGAAAAACTAGTCATTTGAAAATAAAATCATAGGGTTAGGACTGCTAACCTGGTAAAATATCAATAGATAAAAGTAAAGAGGAATGTTTAAACTTCAGAAAACCTAGTACAACCAAGCATCAACAAATAATTCAGGTATGGATTATAAACCATTCTCATCAACTCACAAAAAAATTATTGGACCCTACAGACAAGGTAATAGTTTAGGTGTGAAAAAGTAAATAAATAAATTCAATTTCTCTTTAAACTATCTTACAAATTAGAATTTTAGAAAATTTAAAATTTTCCTCATCCAAACTAGTAAAAACTTATTTTATTGCTGTCATATTTAAGTAGTTAAAGAATGTTATTAATCAACATTTGCAATTTATAATTGTTAACAAATTCTAGTCAAAATGGCAAATGGATTCTAAAGCTTTAATATATCTTATGTTCCTCTGTAACACTATTTTATATTCAACCAAGCAAAATATGTTAGCTTACTTCCTATCTATTTTTCAAGAAAAATCTTACTTTAAATCATTAAGGATCTATGACCTTCAGTGTTAATGTCATGCATTTCCGTGCCCAGAGATTTTTGTCTATGTGTTTTTATTCATTCATTTGCTAAATAATTTCTGTGGAGTCATCTAAATGTGGGCAAATCAGAAAACTTCAGTTCAGGGCATGATTATGCCCAGTTTCAGTAATTACTTTTGGCAAATGGTGCTGGCTTTTCACAATAGTTTTCAAACATCTAGTAAGTAATTGCTTGTAACTGTGTCATTGTCTGACAGTGAAATGAAAGAACAGGCACTGCAGTGCTGCTGAACCCCTCCATTTGTATTATACTGCAAAGCTTTCCAGCCACATAATTCCTCTTGACTGTCATGCTGTGGAAATTGCAGGGGGTTGCTGTATTATAGGCTTTTAACTTATGAAAAAGAACCAAGAGGAAAAAAGTAATGAAATTACACAAATTAGCCTGGCAGCCAAATTCTGTTTCTCCTCTTCCCTGACAAGACCTGATAATGGAAGGGTCCACCACCTTTCTTAGCATCTCAATTACTTAGATGTCATAATTTCAATCTCCTCAACTGGTACACTATTAAAAGATTCTCTCACCTCTAGCAGTAATCACTAGGTTCAAAAGCTACTGTGCCTTCCTGATTCTTTTCAAGAAATAGATGTAAAACAAACTGTCTGAGAAGGTGATTTTTCAAGCCGTGCACTCTGGATCATTTGTTCATTCACTGATCAAACATTTATTGAGTACCTATTATATATACAAAGTACTGGTCTAGTCACTAGGGATATAAGGATAGAGAAGATAGATAAGGGTCTTACTTTCAAAAAGCCTACATTTGGCTAGGGGTAGGTAAACAATTGACTATATAATATGTCAGATTATGTTTAGTATTATGAAAAATAAGGCAGGATAAGGGGCCTAGAGAGGGACCATTGTATGGACAGGGGTATTCAGAGATATGCCAAATATGGAAAGGACAACAAAAGCAATTTATTGCAAACTATTTTAAAATATTTCTTAATGACATACTGGAAATTGTCCTCTGTTAAAACAACAAGACCTTCCAATCATATTCCTTCCATGTTCTCTTTATTCAAAGTGATCTCTCTCCTCAGAATTGGCATGGTCATTCACTTAAAAGCTTTGCCTGGTGCTTTATAGAACAGTTATTTCTCCTGTTAGGAGCTTATCTCCCCTGCCTAATAGGAATCACTCTTACATCAAGGTGTGTGTTTTATTCATCTGGGCATCTGTTAGTGGTTGCATCATATCCCCTAAAAGATATGCTGAAGTCTTAACCCCTACTAACTCATAATGTGACTTCACTTGGAAACAGAGTTTTTAGAGAGGTAATCAAAATGAAATCACTACAGTGGACCATAATCCATGACTGGTGTTCTTACACAAAAGAGAAATTTGGACACAGAAATAGATATCCACATAGGAAGGACTGTGTGAAACACAAAGGAAGCATGACATGTGAAGACAGAAGACTGGAGTGATGCATCTATAAGCCAAGGAATGGCAAAAATTGTCAGTAAAACACCAGAAATGAAGGAAGAAAGTAAGGATACTCCCCTAGGACTTTCAAAAGGAGTACTGTCATGCTAATACCTTGATTTTGGACTTTAAGCCTCCAAAATTATAAGACAATAAATTTCTGTTGTTTTAAGCTAACCAGTTTGCTGTACAGTTCTTTGTCACAGCAGACCTAGCAAACTGAAATAGTGTCATTCTAAGGGCTTAGGAAAGATGGTGAATATGTGATGAATAAATAAATAAAGTCTTTGTAAATAATAAACTTGGGGTGCACTTTAGAAGTGAAGAAACTTAGGCATATCTATAATTGAACTACTTATGTGACACACGATATGAATTTGGTTGACCTTCAAAATTCAGATATTTCTTTAACAGAGAAGTAAGGTTTTGTGATAGAGTCCCTTTTTCTTAATAAACACCATTCCTTTAACTTTCTATAGTTTAGTGCAGCAAATGTTATGTGTGTAAGAGCTCTACCTTGCTAAAGGAGAATAAATAGAAATCAAAAATCAGAGTTGATTACTTAGAAATCACTTCACAGTTCAGGTCACATAGAGAATGAAGACTCAGAGCCTGGCTGAAAGTGTAATACTACAAACTGATTTTGCAGGCTAGAAAGCATAGGTGTAAAAAACCCAGCCCTTCCCAAAGTAGATTATGAGTAATTCTGTTTCAAACATTTACCCAAAAACAAATGACTTGGAATGAACCCTATTCTGAATCAGAGTATTGTGCTTCTCAAAAAAGGCAAACAACTGATTCATCCAACCCTAGTACCACTTAGATCATGCTTAGCATCTAGAATTAGTAAACCAGCACAAGCCCAAATGACATCAGGGAGTTAATGTCATTCAGTTGCTAAGTCCTGTCATACTCTGCAACTTCCGGGACTGCAGCACTCCAGGCTTCTCTGTCCTTCACTATCTCCTGAGTTTGCTCAAACTCATGTCCATTAAATTGGTGATGTCATGCAACCATCTCATCCTCTGTTGTCCACTACTCCTCCTGCCCTCAATCTTTCCCAGCATCAGGGTCTTTTTGATGAGTTGATACTCCACATCAAGTGGCCAAAGTATTGGAGCTTCAGCTTCAGCATCAGTCCTTCCAATGAATATTCATGACTGATTTCATTTAGGGCTAACTAGTTTGATCTCCTTGCAGTCCAAGGGACTCTCAAGATTCTTCTCCAGCACCACACTTCAAAAGTATCAATTCTTTGCACTCAGCCTTCTTTATGGTCCGACTGTCAAATCCGTACATGACTACTGGAAAAACATAACTGTGACTATACAGACATTTGTCAGCAAAGTGATGTCTCTGCTTTTTAATATGCTATCTAGGTTGGTCATAACTTTTCTTCCAAGGAGCAAGTGTCTTTTAATCTCGTGACTGCAGCCACCATCCACAGTGATTTTTGAGCCCAAGAAAATAAAATCTGTCACTGTTTCCATTGTTTCCCCATCTATTTGCCATGAATTGATGGGACTGGATGCCATGATCTTAGTTTTTTGAATGTTGTTTTAAACAAGCTTTTTCATTCTCCTCTTTCACCCTCATCAGGAGGCTCTTTAGTTCTTTGCTTTCTACCATTAGAGTGGTATCATCTGCCTATCTGAGGTTGTTAATATTTCTCCCAGCAATCTTGATTCCAGCTTGTGAGTCATCCAGCCCAGCATTTTACATGACATACTCTGCATAGAAGCTAAACAAGGGCGGTGACAATATATAGCCTAGACGTACTCCTTTCCCAATTTGGAACCAGTCCGTTGCTCCATGTCCAGTTCTGTTGCTTCTTAACCTGCATACATGTTTCTCAGGAGTCAGGTAAGGTGGTCTGGTATTCACATCTCTTGAAGAATTTTCCACAGTCTATGGTGATCCACTTAGTCAAAGGCTTTAGCGTAGTCAATGAAGCAGAGGTAGATGCTTTCCGGGAATTCTCTTGCTTTTTTTTGTGATTCAACGGATGTTGGCAATTTGATCTCTGGTTACTCTGCCTTTTCTAAATCCAGCTTGTACATCTGGAAGTTCTCAGTTTCACATACTGTTGAAGCCTATGTCTTGAAAAATTTTGAGCATTATCTTGCTAGCATGTGAAATAAGTGCAATTGTACCATAGTTTGAACATTCTTTGGCATACCTTTCTTTGGGAAGTCAATGTACTGTAATACTAAAAACTATGGAATTTGGGGGTTTTCCCAGCTTTATTTAGATATAATTGACAAATAAATTTATTCATATTAAAGATATACAACTTGATATTTTGACATCCAACCACATTGTTAATGTTCACCATAATCAAGCTAATTTTCATATTTCTAACTACAGTCACCATGCTGTACACGAAATCTCCAAAACTAATTTATCCTACATATTTCAAACTTTGTACTATTTGATCAACATTTCCCCATATTCCCTTCCCTTAGCCCCATGTAACCACCATTCTATGGCTCTAAGGATCCAGCTTTTCAAATTCAACATTTAAGTGAGATCAAGTAGCATTTGTCTTTCTGTGTCTGCCTTATTTCACTTAGCTTAATATTCTCCAGGTTTATCCATGTTTTCACAAATGGCAGGATCTCCATTATCTTTATGAATAAATAATATTCCATTGTATAGCTATACTACTTTTCTATTCTCAATTTATCCATTCATAGACATTTAGGTTATTTCCATGTTTTGGTTATTGTGAATAATGCTGACATGAATATGGGAATGCCAAACATCTCTTTGAGACATGAACTTCGCTTCCTTTGGGTGTACACCCAGAAGTTAGATTGCAGATCACATAAAGTTCTATTTTTAGTTTTTTGATAAACTCCCACACTATTTTCCATGTCTCTTCCAATTTATAGGCTTCCCTGGTAACACAGTGGTAAAGAACCCACTTGCCAATGCAAGAGACATAGGTTTGAGCCCTGGGTCAGGGAGTTCTCCCAAAGAAAGAAATGGCAACCCACTCCAGTATTCTTGCCTGGGAAATCCCTTGCACAGAGGAGGCTGGCAGACTACAGGCCATAGGGTCGCATAGAGTTGGTCACAACTTAGAGACTAAACAACAACAATCAATTTACATTCTCACTAATGGTGTACAAGAATTCCCTTTTCTCCATAGCCCTGACAATAAATATCTTCTGTCTTTTAGATAATAGCCATTCTAAAAGATGTGAGGTGATATCTCAATGTGGTTTTAACTTGCATTTCTCAGATGATTAAGGATGCTTGGCCATTTGTATGTCTTTTTTGTAGAAATGTCTATTCAGGTTCTTCACTCATTTTTTAAATAAAGTTTTTTCTTTTGGGAGGAATGGATGGGTATTGAGTTGTAAGAGTTCCTTATATATATTTGTATTAACCCCTTACCATTTATATAGTTTGGGAATATTTTCTCCCATTCCCTAGGTTGTTTTTTCACTCTATTGATTGTTTCATTTGCTGTGCAAAAGCATTTTGTGTTAAGTCACTTCAATCATGTCCGACCCTTCATGATCCTATGGATTGTAGCCCTCCAGGCTCTTCTCTCCATGGGGTTCTCCAGGCAAGAATACTGTAGTGGGTTGCCATTTCCTTCTCCAAAAGCTTTTTTAGTTCAATACAATTTCATTTGTCTGTTTCTGTCTTTGTTGCCTGTGCTTTTGGTGTCATATTCAAATATTAGTGCACAGACAGTGTCAAGAAACATTTCCTGGGGGTGGTCCTAAGATGGCAGAGGAATAGGATGGGGAGACCACTTTCTCCCCCACAAATTCATCGAAAGAACATTTGAACACTGAGAAAATTCCACAAAACAACTTCTGAACACTGGCAGAGGACATCAAGCACCCAGAAAAGCAGCCCATTGTCTTCAAAAGGAGGTTGGACAAAATGTAAAAGATATAAAGAAAGAAAAAAAAGTTAGGGATGGAGATCCATCTGGGGAAGGGAGTCTTAAAAGAGGAGAAGTTTCCAAACTCTAGGAAACTCTCTCACTGGCAGGTCTGTGGGGAGTTTTGGAATCTCAGAGGGCAACATAACTGGGAAGAAAAATAAATAAATAAATAAAAACCACGGATTACATGCCTAACAGCAACTCCCAGCAGAAAAGCACCACAGATGCTCGCATCTGCCAACAGCAGGTGGAGGGTGAACGGGGAGGAGCAGGCTGCATTCCTTAGGGTAAGGACGGGGCCTGAAGGCCCTGAGGGCAATCTCAGGGAGCTAACGTGAGATATCAACCTAAACTGTGGGATAGCCAGAGGGGTGGGGGGTAGAGAGAGAGAGAGAACTATCCTGCGAAAAGCCCTAACCTAAGGTACTGCTGGCCGGCTCACAGAACAAAGGACTGAATACCAGAGGAGAGCTAGCAGGCTGCAAACCAGCCCATCCCCCACAGGAGGCAGGGGTCAGGCGGGTGCCAGCCAGAGCTGAAAAGGGGCAAACTCAGCCCCAGAGACAGCTTCCCCTACCAAACTGCAAACAGGCTTCCAGTTTCTAACCAAGACTTCCTGGGTTTCTGGACGGTTGACATCCACCAGGAGGGTCGCAGCCAGAGATCAGCTCCCTGGAAGAGACACACAGCACACTGGAGACGGGCGAGTGAGCTGCAACCCAGGAATCCTAGCGGCTGGGACCAGGAGGTGATAAGATGCACTCACCACCTGTGGAGGGTGTGCTTGCCAAACCCCAGGGTTAGTAGAAGGAAAAAAAATCTTAAAAATTAGGGCAAAAATAAACACAAAAGAAAGAAAAGAGACCATAGTAAAATTCAACAAAGCTAAAAGCTGGTTCTTTAAGAAAATAAATAAAACTGACAAACCATTAGCCAGACTCATCAAGAAAAAATGGGAGAAGAATCAAATCAACAAAATTAGAAATGAAAATGGAGAAATCACAACAGACAACACAGAAATACAAAGGATCATAACAGACTACTCTCAGCAACTATATGCCAATAAAATGGACAAATTCTTAGAAAAGTATAACTTTCCAAAACTGAACCAGGAAGAAATAGAAAATCTTAACAGACCCATCACAAGCACTGAAATTGAAACTGTAATCAGAAATCTTCCAGCAAACAAAAGCCCAGGACCAGACAGCTTCACAGCTAAATACTACCAAAAATTTAGAGAAGAGCTAACACCTATCTTACTCAAACTCTTCCAGAAAATTGCAGAACAAGGTAAACTTCCAAACTCATTCTATGAGGCCACCATCACCCTAATACCAAAACCTGACAAGGATGCCACAAAAAAAAGAAAACAACAGGCCAATGTCACTGATGAACATAGATGAAAAAATCCTTAACAAAATTCTAGCAAACAGAATCCAACAACGTATTTAAAATATCATACATCATGACCAAGTGGGCTTTATCCCAGGGATGGAAGGATTCTTCAATATCCACAAATCAATCAACATGATACACCACATTAACAAATTGAAAGACAAAAACCATATGATTATCTCAATAAATGCCGAGAAAGCCTTTGACAAAATTCAATATCCATTTCTGATACAAACCCTCCAGAAAGCAGGCATAGAAGGAACATACCTCGACATAATAAAAGCTATATATGACAAATCCACAGCAAACATTATCCTCAATGGTGAAAAATTGAAAGCATTTCCCCTAAAATGAGGAACAAGACAAGGGTGCCCACTCTCACCACTACTATTCAACATAGTTTTGGAAGTTGTGGCCACAGCAATCAGAGCAGAAAAAGAAATAAAAGGAATTCAGATGGGAAAAGAAGAAAAACTCTCACTGTTTGCAGATGACATGGTCCTCTACATAGAAAACCCTAAACACTCCACCAGAAAATTACTAGAGCTAATCAATGAAGATAGTAAATTTGCAGAATATAAAATTAACACACAGAAATACCTTGCATTCCTATAAACTAACAATGAGAAAACAGAAAGAGAAATTAAGGAAACAATTCCATTCACCATTGCAAAGAAAAGAATAAAATACTTAAGAATATATCTACCTAAAGAAACAAAAGACCTAAATATTGAAAACTATAAAACACTGATGAAGGAAATTAAAGAGGACACAAATAGATGGAGAAATATACCATGCTCATGGATAGGAAGAATCAATATAGTGAAAATGAGTATAGTACCCAAAGCAATCTATGGATTCAATGCAATCCCTATCAAGCTACCAATGGTATTTTTCACAGAACTAGAACAAATGATTTCACAAATTGTATGGAAATACAAAAAACCTCGAATAGCCAAAGCGATCTTGAGAAAGAAGAATGGACCTGGAGGAATGAACCTCCAGCCTGACTTCAGGCTATACTACAAAGCTACAGTCTTCAACATAGTATGGTACTGGCACAAAGACACAAATATAGATCAATGGAACAAAATAGAAAGCCCAGAGATAAATCCATGCACCTATGGACACCTTATCTTTGACAAAGATGGCAAGAATATGTAATGGAGAAAAGACAATCTCTTTAACAAGTGGTGCTGGGAAAACTGGTCAACCACTTGTAAAAGAATGAAACTAGAACACTTTCTAACACCATACAGGAAAAGAAACTCAAAATGGATTAAAGATCTAAACGTAAGACCAGAAACTATAAAACTCTTAGAGGAAAACATAGGCAAAACACTCTCCAACATAAATCACAGCAGGATCCTCTATGACCCACCTCCCAGAGTAATGGAAATAAAAGCAAAAAATAAACAAATGGGACCTAATTAAACTTAAAGGCTTTTGCACAATGAAGGAAACTATAAGCAAGGTGAAAAGACAGCCTTCAGAAAGGGAGAAAACAAGAGCAAATGAAGCAACTGACAAATAATTAATCTCAAAAATACATGAGCAACTCCTGCAGCTCAATTCCAGAAAAATTAATGACCCAATCAAAAAATGGGCCAAAGAACTACACAGTCATTTCTCCAAAGAAGACATACAGATGGCTAACAAACACATGAAAAGATGCTCCACATCATTCATCAGAGAAATGCAAATCAAAACCACAATGAGGTACCATTTCACGCCCGTCAGAATGGCTGCTATCCAAAAGTCTACAAACTATAAATGCTGGAGAGGGTGTGGAGAAAATGGAACCCTCTTGGACTGTTGGTGGGAATGCAAACTGGTACAGCCACTATGGAGAACAGTGTGGAGATTCCTCAAAAACCTGGAAATAGAACTGCCATATGACCCAGCAATCCCACTACTGGGCATACACACTGAGGAAACCAGAATTGAAAGAGCAACATGTACCCCAATGTTCATCTCAGCACTGTTTATAATAGCCAGGATATGGAAGCAATTTAGATGTCCATCAGCAGACGAATGGAAAAGAAAGCTGTGGTACATATACACAATGGAATATTACTCAGCCATGAAAAAGGATACATTTGAATCAGTTCTAATGAGGTGGATGAAACTGGAGCCTCTTATACAGAGTGAAGTAAGCCAGAAAGAAAAACACCAATACAGAATGCTACTGCTGCTGCTAAGTCGCTTCAGTCATGTCCGACTCTGTGCGACCCCATAGACGGCAGCCCAACAGGCTCCCCCGTCCCTGGGATTCTCCAGGCAAGAATACTGGAGTGGGTTGCCATTTCCTTCTCCAATGCTCGAAAGTGAAAAGTGAAAGTGAAGTCGCTCAGTCGTGTCTGACTCCTAGCGACCCCATGGACTGCAGCCCACCAGGGTCCTCCATCCATGGGATTTTCTAGGCAAGAGTACTGGAGTGGGCTGCCATTGCCTTCTCCACCAATACAGTATACTAACGCATATATATGAAATTTAGAAAGATGGTAATGATAACCTTATATGCCAGACAGCAAAAGAGACATAGATATAGAACAGTCTTTTGGACTCTGTGGGAGAAGGTGAGGGTGTGATGACCTGAGATAATAGCATTGAAACATGTATATTATCATATGTAAAACAGATTGCCAGTCCAGGTTCAATGCATGAGACAGGGTGCTCGGGGCTGGTGCACTGGGATGACCCCAAGGGATGGGATGGGGAGGGAGATGGGAAGGTGTTCAGGATGGGGAGCACATGTACACACGTGTCTGATTCATGTCAATGCATGGCAAAAACCAGTACAATATTGTAAAACAATTCACCTCCAATTAAAATAAATAAAATTTTTAAAAAATTAAAAAAAGAAATGTTTCCTCTACATTTTCTTCTAGTAGTTTTACAGTTTCAGGTCTTATATTTAAATCTTTATTCCATTTTGACTTCATTTCATATGCTGTGTATTATAAGGGTCCAATTTCATCTTTCTGCATATGGATATACAGGTTTACCAAACTATTTTATGAAGAGATATCCTTTCCCGATTGTGTGTTCTTGTCACCTTTGTTGAAGAACCATTGATTGAAAATATATGGATGCCATTCTGGGCTTTTTATTTTGTTATTTGGTCTATATGTTCATTTTTATACCAGTACCATGCTGTCTAATTTACTCTAACTTTGTAGTATATTTTAAAATCAAGCAGTGTGATACCTCCAGCTTTGTTCTTCTTTATCAAGGTTGTTTTTCCTAATCAGGGTCTTCTGTGGTTCCATAAGAATTTTAGGATTGTTTTATCTAGTTCTATGAAAAATGCCATTGGAATTTGGATAGGGATTGCATTGAATCTATTTATTTCTTTGGGTAGAATGATCATATGAAAATATTAATTCTTCCAGTCCTTGTAGATGGTATATGCTTCCAATTTATTTTCATCTTCTTCAATTTCTTTCATTAATGTGTCATAATTATCAGTGTTCACATCTTTCACTTCCTTGGTTAAATTTACTCCTGGTATTTTATTGGTTTTGATGCTATAGTAAATGATTATGTTCTTAATTTCTTTTTTGGATAGTTCATTGATAACATAGAAGTGCAACTCATTTTTGTAAGCTGATTTTGTATCTTGCAAATTTACCAAATTCATTTATTAATTCTAAAATTTTGGTGGTGTCCTTCATTATTATAAGATTATGTCATGTGTAAACAGAGATAATTTAATTCTTCCTGTTTGATTTGGATGCTTTATATTTCTTTTTCCTCCTTAACTGATCTGACTAGGACTCTTAGTACTATGTTGAGTAGAAGTGGCAAGAATGGGCATTAGTGTCTTGTTCCTGATCTTACAGGAAAAGCTGCAAGTATTTCAGCATTGAGCATCATGTTAGCTGTGACTTGTCATATGTGGCCTTCATTATGTTGAGTTACATTCCTTCTATAGCCAATTTGTTGGAAGTCTTATAATGATTGGTTGGTCGGTTCAGTTGCTCAGTCATGTCTAACTCTGCAACCCCATGGACTGCAGCATGTCAGTTCAGTTCTGTTCAGTCGCTCAGTCGTGTCCGACTCTTTGCAGCACATCAGGCTTCACCAACTCCTAGAGCTTGGTCAAACTCATGTCCATGGAGTCAGTGATGCCATCCAACCATCTCATCCTCTGTCATCCCCTTCTCCTGCCATCACTCTTTCCTACCATCAGGGTCTTTTCAAATGAGTCAGCTCTAAGCATCAGGAGGCCGAAGTATTGGAGCTTCAGCTTCAGCATCAGTCCTTCCAATGAATACTCAAGACTGATTTCCTTTAGGATGGACTGGTTCGATCTCCTTGCAGTCCAAGAGACTCTCAAGAGTCTTCTCCAACACCACAGCTCAAAAGCATCAATTCTTTAGTGCTCAGCTTTCTTATAGTACAACTCTCACATCCATACATGACTACTGGAAAAACCACAGCTTTGACCAGACAAACGTTTATTGGCAAAGTAATGTCTCTGCTTTTTAATATACTGTCTAGGTTGATCATAGCTTTTCTTCCAAGGAGCAAGCATCTTTTAACTTCATGGCTGCAGTCACCATCTGCAGTGATTTTGGAGCTCAAGAAAATAAAGTTTGTCACTGTTTCCATTATTTCCCCATCTATTTGCCATGAAGTGATGGGACCAGATGCCATGATCTTAGTTTTCTGAATGTTGAACTTTAAGCCAGCTTTTTCACTCTCCTCTTTCACTTTCATCATGAAGCTCTTCAGTTCCTCTTCACTTTCTGCCATAAGAGTGATGTCTTCTGTGTATCTAAAATTACTGACGTTTCTCCTGGCAATCTTGATTCCAATTTGTACTTCATCCAGCCCGACATTTCGCATCATGTACTCTAAATATAAGTTAAATAAGCAGGGTGACAATATACAGCCTTGACGTGCTCCTTTCCCTATTTGGAACCAGTCTGTTGTTCCATGTCCGGGTCTAACTATTGCTTCTTGACCTGCATACAGATTTCTCAGGAGGCAGGTCAGGTGCTCTGGTATTCCCATCTCTTTAAGAATTTTCCACAGTTTGTTGTGATCCACACAATCAAAGGCTTTGGCATAGTCAATAAAGCAGAAGTAGATGTTTTCTGGAACTTTCTTGCTTTTTCGATGATCCAGCGGATGTTGGCAATTTGATCTCTGGTTCCTCTGCCTTTTGTAAATACAACTTGAACATTTGGAAGTTCACAGTTCACATACTGTTGAAGCCTGACTTGGAGAATTTTGAGCATTACTTTACTAGTGTGTGAGATGAGTTCAGTTGTGCGATAGTTTGAACATTCTTGTCATGATAAACATTTGAATTTTCTCAAATGTTTTTATTTTATCTATTCATATGATCATAAGATTTTTATTCTTCATTCTGCTACCATCATGTACCACAATTACTGAATTGCCTGTATTGAAATAGCCTTCCATCCTAGGGATAAATCTTATTTAATCATGGTTTATGATTTTTTTTTACTATGCTGTTGAATTCAACTTGCTAATATTTTGTTGATACTTGTATCTATGTTCATCAGAGATAGTGGTCTGTAATTTTCGTATCACTATGGTGCCATGTGTGAAGGTAATGTTGATCTCATAAAATGAATTTTGAAATATCCCCTTAACTTTTTGGATGAGTTTGAGAAGGATTGACATTAATACTCCCTTAAGTCTTTAGTAGAATTCACCAGGGAAGTCATCTGGCCCTGGAAGTTTTTGATTATTGATGCAGTCTCCTCATACATTATTGATCTGTGCTCCTCTAGGGTGCTTCTACCTCTTAGTTATTTTTAAATTCCAGGATAATTTGGTTCCAATATTGTTGTTTTATTGGCGTTTCTGTGGAAGAATACGGATTTCCTACTCTGCCATTTTACTGACATCAGATCTCAAATATCATGAGATTTGGAAGAACAAAGGGCTGAGTTTGAATCTGGTTTCACAAGTTAATAGTTGTGTGATTTTAAGCAACTTACTAACTCTTCTCTCAGTTTCTGCCTCTCATGAATAGCGAAAGTTGTTATCAAATATATAATAAACAATTGGCTGTCTTAAGATATTTCACCTAGAAAAACTCTTAACAACAATACCATCTGGGGCTACCTAAAGCATCTCTCTGAATCTTGGGTTTCATAGTCATTAAGGTAATGCTTGCTAGATGATCTAAAAATAACCCTAAAATTTCATAAGCTTAACATAATAGTTATTTTTTATTCATTTCACAGTTGAATGTGGGTTGGAGGCTCCTCAGGAAGCTGTCCTTTAAGTGATGACTTCTGTCCCCATATAATGCTGTCATTTTAAACATTGGCCTCTAGGGTCTTATGGGCTTCCTTGGTGTCTCAAACAGTAAAAATCTGCTTGCAATGCAGGATACCTGGGTTTGATCCCTGGGTTGGGAAGATCCCATGGAGAAGGGAATGACTACCCACTCCAGTATTATAGCCTGGAGAATTCCATGGACAGAGGAGCCTGGTGGGCTACAGTCCCTGGGGTCACAAAGAGATGGACATGACAGCAACTTTCACTTTCTGAGGTCTTCAGGGAAAGAGAAGGGAGATTGTGGGTAGTCCAATAGGGTTTTATGGCTAGTTTTAGAAGTGACATATTTCAATTCTGCACACATCCCATTGGCCAAATCCAGTTATACAGCCCAATAAAGCAGTAAGGGAAAATGAGAAATGTAGTCTTCCTGTGTAAACAGCAAGAGTAAGTGAGATTAGTGAGCACCTAGACTCTCTCTCCAGCAGTCTTTTTTCACATAAAGGGATTTTAAGGTTTAGACTCTGTCCATATCTGTTTTATTTCTAACTTAACAAGTATATATCATTTATAGAAGATTTTTATACTTTTATATAAATAATTGCCTAGTAAATATCTCTCTTCTACCTATCCTCTAAGAAAGGAGTTTTCTTTTTTCTAGGGAGCTAACCACTGGAAATGGTGGGAAAATTCTCAGTGATAAAATAGAACATGTTTGATAAACAGAGCACAATGAAATATAATCCAGGTGGGTACTGTCAAGGATTAGATCTCTCCCATTCAAGGACAGCAGGGTACATATACTTAAACCTGTACTATAAGTAAGCACTTGGTCCCCAGGAAGAGTACTAATAAGGGTAAGAACTGTCCATATAATAAAAGCCATAAAATAGTTGAAGAAGAAAGAAACTTTAGAGGCTGCAAAGGGCATGTAGCAGGGAAAATATTTAATGCTGTTTCATAGGAAATGTCATGGAATACATATATTGTCATCTTCGGTTTGTACCTTAATCAAGAAGGATGCTACTTTTCATAGCCAAAGGAGATAAGGCCATTTCTCCCTTCATTGTAATAATGTGGGCAAAAAATCTAAAGAAAAGAATTAGTAGAGGGCAAGAATCAAGATACTGAGTGTCGTACTTGACTACGCAAGATGAAGATTACAAACTGACACAAATAAGAGAGAAGCCGTTTTCTAGTAAGCAGTAATTCAGGCAGGCTGTATTTTGCTGCCTGTATTTGGTGGGGTAGGAGAGCTATGTTAACAATGCAGTGACAAACACTTTGTATCAAAAGTGAACTTCAATAAAGGTAAATCTTAAAACATCCTAGAAGAAACATGCATAGAAACTATCTCAATAGTCAATGAAAGAATGAATGAGGGAGAAGTGGGAATATTAAAGTAGCACCCATGGGGGAGTTGAGAAGAACAGAAGCAACAGAAATTAGTGGGAAGAGACATGTAGGGTTCATTTCTTAAGTTCCTAAGAAATGCTAAATTTTTTCAGTTTATTAATTTTTTTTAATTTATTTTAGTTGAAAGCTAATTACATTAAAATATTGTAGTGGTTTTGCCATATATTGACATGAATCAGCCATGGGTGTACATGTTTTCCACATCCTGAACACCCTCCCACCTCCCTCCCCATGTCATCCCTCTGGGTCATCCCAACGCACCAGCCCTGAGCACCCTGTCTCATGCATCGCAGCTGGACTGGTGATCTGTTTCACATATGATAACATGCATGTTTCAATGCTATTCTCTCATTCATCCCAACCTCGCCTTTTCCCACAGAGTCCTAAAGAATATTCTATACATCAGTGTCCCTTTTGCTGTCTGGCATATAAGGTTATCCTTACCATCTTTCTAAATTCAATATATATGCATTAGTATACCATATTGGTGTTTTTCTTTCTGGATTACTTCATTCTGAATTTGGCAATAAGGAGTTCATGATCTGAGCCACAGTCAGTTCCCAGTCTTGTTTTTGCTGACTGTTTAGAGCTTCTCCATCTTTGGCTGCAAAGAATAGAATCAATCTGATTTCGGTGTTGACCATCTGGTGATATCCATGTGTAGAGTCTTCTCTTGTGTTGTTGCAAGACGTGTTTGCTATGACCAGTGCGTTCTCTTGGCAAAATTCTTTTAGACTTTGCCCTGCTTCATTCTGTATTCCAAGGCCAAATTTGCCTGTTACCCCAGGTATTTCTTGACTTCCTACTTTTGCATTCCAGTCCCCTATAATGAAAAGGACATCTTTTGGGGGTGTTAGTTCTAAAAGGTCTTGTAGGTCTTCATAGAACCTTTCAACTTCAGCTTCTTCAGCACTACTGGTTGGGCCATAGATTTGGATTACTGTGATATTGAATGGTTTGCCTTGGAAATGAACAGAGATCATTCTGTTGTTTTTGAGATTGCATCCAAGTAGTGCATTTCAGACTCTTTTGTTGACCATGATGGCTACTCCATTTCTTCTAAGGGATTGCTGCCCACAGTAGTAGATATAATGGTCATCTGAGTTAAATTCACCCATTCCAGTCCATTTTAATTTGCTGATTCCTAGAAAGCCGACGTTCAATCTTGCCATCTCTTGTTTGACGACTTCCAATTTGCCTTGATTCATGGACCTAACATTCCAGGTTCCTATGCAATATTGCTCTTTACAGCATTGGACCTTGCTTCTATCACCAGACACATCCACAACTGGGTATTGTTTTTGCTTTGGTTCCATCCCTTCATTCTTTCTGGAGTTATTTCTCCACTGATCTCCAGTAGCATATTGGGCCTCTACTGACCTGGGGAGTTCTTCTTTCAGTATCCTATCATTTTGCCTTTTCATACTGTTCGTGGGGTTCTCAAGGCAGGAATTCTGAAGGGGTTTGCCATTCCCTTCTCCAGTGGACCACATTCTGTCAGACCTCTCCACCATGACCCCCCCGTCTTGGGTGGCCCCCAGAGTATGGCTTAGTTTCATTGAGTTAGACAAGGCTGTGGTCCATGTGATTAGATTAACTAGTTTTCTGTGATTATGGTTTCAGTGTGTCTGCCCTCTGATGCCTCTCGCAACACCTACCATCTTACTTGAGTTTCTCTTACCTTGGATGTAGACCATTCAGGCATGACCTAAATCAAATTTCTTATAACACAGTGGAAGTGAGAAATAGATTTAAGGGACTAGATCTGATAGACAGAGTGCCTGATGAACTATGGATGGAGGTCCATGACAGTGTACAGGAGATAGGGATCAAGACCATTCTCATGGAAAAGAAATGCAAAAAAGCAAAATGGCTGTCTGGGGAGGCCTTACAAATAGCTGTGAAAAGAAGAGAAGTGAAAAGCAAAAGATAAAAGGAAAGATACAACCATCTGAATGCAGAGTTCCAAAGAATAGCAAGGAGAGATAAGAAAGCCTTCAAAGCAATCAATGTAAAGAAATAGACAAAATAACAGAACAGGAAAGACTAGAGACCTCTTCAAGAAAATTAGAGATACCAAGGGAACATTTCATGCAAAGATGGGCTCTATAAAGGACAGAAATGGTATGGACCTAACAGAAGCAGAAGATATTAAGAAGAGGTGGCAAGAATACACAGAAGAACTGTACAAAAAAAGAACTTCATGATCAAGAAAACCATGATGGTGTGATCACTCACTTAGAGCCCGACATCCTGGAATGTGAAGTTAAGTGAGCCTTATAAAGCATCACTATGAACAAAGCTAGTGGAGGTGATGGAACTCCAGTTGAGCTATTTCAAATCCTGAAAGATGATGCTGTGAAAGTGCTGCACTCAATATGCCAACAAATTTGGAAAACTCAGCAGTAGCCACAGGACTGCAAAAGGTCAGTTTTCATTCCATTCCCAAAGAAAGGCAATGCCAAAGAATGCTCAAACTACCACACAATTGCACTCATCTCACATGTTATTAAAGTAATGCTCAAAATTCTCCAAGCCAGGCTTCAGCAATATGTGAACCATGAACTTCCAGATGTTCAAGCTGGTTTTAGAAAAGGCAGAGGAACCAGAGATCAAATTGCCAACATCCACTGGATCATCAAAAAAGCAAGAGAGTTCCAGAAAAACATCTATTTCTGCCTTATTGACTATGCGAAAGCTTTTGACTGTGTGGATCACAACAAACTGTGGAAAATTCTGAAAGAGATGGGAATATCAGACCACCTGACCTGCCTCTTGAGAAACCTGTATGCAGGTCAGGAAGCAACAGTTAGAACTGGACATGGAACAACAGACTGGTTCCAAATAGGAAAAGGAGTACGTCAAGGCTGTATATTGTCACTCTGCTTATTTAACTTATATACAGAGTACATCATGAGAAACACTGGGCTGGAAGAAGCACAAGCTGGAATCAAGATTGCCAGAAGAAATATCAATAACCTCAGATATACAGATGACACCACCCTTATGGCAGAAAGTGAAGAGGAACTAAAAAGCCTCTTGATGAAAATCAAAGAGTAGAGTGAAAAAGTTGGCTCAACATTCAGAAAACTAAGATGATGGCATCTGGTCCCATCATTTCATGGCAGATAGATGGGGAAACAGTGGAAACAGTGTCAGACTTCTTTTTTTGTAGGGAGAGGCTCCAAAATCACTGCAGATGGTGATTGCAGCCATGAAATTAAAAGATGCTTACTCCTTGGAAGGAAAGTTATTACCAACCTACATAGCATATTCAAAAGCAGAGGCATTACTTTGCCAACAAAGGTCCGTCTACTCAAGGCTATGGTTTTTCCAGTGGTCATGTATGGATCTGAGAGTTGGACTGTGAAGAAAGCTAAGCACTGAAGAATTGATGCTTTTGAACTGTGGTGTTGGAGAAGACTCTTGAGAGTCCCTGGACTGCAAGGCGATCCAACCAGTCCATTCTAAAGGAGATCAGTCCTGGGTGTTCTTTGGAAGACTGATGCTGAAGCTGAAACTCCAATACTTTGGCCACCTCATGCAAAGAGTTGACTCATTAGAAAAGACTCTGATGCTGGGAGGGATTGGGGGCAGGAGAAGGGGATGACAGAATATGTGATGGCTGGATGGCATTTCCAAATCGATGGACATAAGTTTGAGTGAACTCCGGGAGTTGGTGATGGACAGGGAGGCCTGGCGTGCTGCATGCAATTCATGGTGTCGCAAAGAGTCGGACATGACTGAGCAACTGAACTGAACCAAACTACTTCGCTCTGTATGATAGGCTCCAGTTTCATCATTAGAACTGATTCAAATGTATCCTTTTTCATGGCTGAGTAATATTCCATTGTGTATATGTACCACAGCTTTCTTTTCCATTCATCTGCTGATGGGCATCTAGGTTGCTTCCATGTCCTGGCTATTATAAACAGTGCTGTGATGAACATTGGGGTACACGTGTATCTTTCAATTCTGGTTTCCTCAGTGTGTATGCCCAGCAGTAGGATTGCTGGGTCATATGGCAGTTCTATTTCCAGGTTTTTTAAGGAATCTCCACACTGTTCTCCATAGTGGCTGTACTAGTTTTCATTCCCACCAACAGTGGAAGAGGGTTCCATTTTCTCCACACCCTCTCCAGCATTTATAGTTTGTAGACTTTTGGATAGCAGCCATTCTGATGGGCGTGAAATGGTACCTCATTGTGGTTTTGATTTGCATTTCTCTGATGAATGATGTGGAGCATCTTTTCATGTGTTTGTTAGCCATCTGTATGTCTTCTTTGGAGAAATGACTGTGTAGTTCTTTGGCCCATTTTTTGATTGGGTCATTAATTTTTCTGGAATTGAGCTGCAGGAGTTGCTCGTGTATTTTTGAGATTAATTATTTGTCAGTTGCTTCATTTGCTCTTGTTTTCTCCCTTTCTGAAGGCTGTCTTTTCACCTTGCTTATAGTTTCCTTCATTGTGCAAAAGCCTTTAAGTTTAATTAGGTCCCATTTGTTTATTTTTGCTTTTATTTCCATTACTCTGGGAGGTGGGTCATAGAGGATCCTGCTGTGATTTATGTTGGAGAGTGTTTTGCCTATGTTTTCCTCTAAGAGTTTTATAGTTTCTGGTCTTACGTTTAGATCTTTAATCCATTTTGAGTTTCTTTTCCTGTATGGTGTTAGAAAGTGTTCTAGTTTCATTCTTTTACAAGTGGTTGACCAGTTTTCCCAGCACCACTTGTTAAAGAGATTGTCTTTTCTCCATTACATATTCTTGCCATCTTTGTCAAAGATAAGGTGTCCATAGGTGCATGGATTTATCTCTGGGCTTTCTATTTTGTTCCATTGATCTATATTTGTGTCTTTGTGCCAGTACCATACTATGTTGAAGACTGTAGCTTTGTAGTATAGCCCAAAGTCAGGCAGGTTGATTCCTCCGGGTCCATTCTTCTTTCTCAAGATCGCTTTGGCTATTCGAGGTTTTTTGTATTTCCATATAAATTGTGAAATCATTTGTTCTAGTTCTGTGAAAAATACCATTGGTAGCTTGATAGGGATTGCATTGAATCCATAGATTGCTTTGGGTACTATACTCATTTTCACTATATTGATTCTTCCAATCCCTGAACATGGTATATTTCTCCATGTATTTGTGTCCTCTTTGATTTCCTTCATCAGTGTTTTACAGTTTTCAATATTTAGGTCTTTTGTTTCTTTAGGTAAATATATTCCTAAGTGTTTTATTCTTTTCATTGCAATAGTGAGTGGAATTGTTTCCTTAATTTCTCTTTCTATTTTCTCATTGTTAGTGTGTAGGAATGCAAGGGATTTCTGTGTGTTAATTTTATATCCTGCAACTTTACTATATTCAGTGTTTCAGTTCAGTTCAGTCATTCAGTCGTGTCTGACTCTTTGTGACCCCATGAATCACAGCACGCCAGGCTTCCCTGTCCATCACCAACTCCTGGAGTTTACCCAAACTCATGTCCATCAAGTCGGTGATGATATCCAGCCATCTCATCCTCTGTCGTACCCTTCTTCACCTGCCCCCAATCCCTCCCAGCATCAGGGTCTTTTCCAATGAGTCAACACTTTGCAAGAAGTGGTCAAAGTATTGGAGTTTCAGCCTCAGCATCAGTCCTTCCAATGAACACCCAGGACTGATCTCCTTTAGGATGGACTGGTTGGATCTCCTTGCAGTCCAAGGGACTCTCAAGAGTCTTCTCTAACACCACAGTTCAAAAGCATCAATTCTTCAGTGTTCAGCTTTCTTCACAGTCCAACTCTCACATCCATACATGACCACTGGAAAAACCACAGCCTTGACTAGACGGACCTTTTTTGGCAAAGTAATGTCTCTGCTTTTGAATATGCTATCTAGGTTGATCATAACTTTTCTTCCAAGGAGCAAGCGTCTTTTAATTTCATGGCTACAGTCACCATCTGCAGTGATTTTGGAGCCCCCCAAAATAAAGTCTGACACAGTTTCCACTGTTTCCCCATTTATTTCCCATGAACTGATGGCACCAGATGCCATGATCTTCGTTTTCTGAATGTTGAGTTTTAAGCCAACTTTTTCACTCTCCTCTTTCACCTTCATCAAGAGGCTTTTTAATTCCTCTTCACTTTCTGCCGTAAGAGTGGTGTCATCTTCATATCTGAAGTTATTGATATTTCTCCCAGCAATCTCAATTCCAGCTTGTGCTTCTTCCCGCCTAGCATTTCTCATGATGTATTCATTGATTAGCTCTAGTAATTTTCTGGTGGAGTCTTTAGGGTTTTCTATGTAGAGGATCATGTCATCTGCAAACAGTGAGAGTTTTACTTCTTCTTTTCCAATATGAATTCCTTTTATTTCTTTTTCTGCTCTGATTGCTGTGGCCACAACTTCCAAAACTATGTTGAATAGTAGTGGTGAGAGTGGGCACCCTTGTCTTTTTCCTCACTTTAGGGGAAATGCTTTCAATTTTTCACCACTGAGGATAATTTTGCTGTGGGTTTGTCATATATAGCTTTTATTTTGTTGAGTTATGTTCCTTCTATGCCTGCTTTCTGGAGGGTTTGTATCAGAAATGGATGTTGAATTTTGTCAAAGGCTTTCTCTGCATCTATTGAGATAATCAGATATGGTTTTTGTCTTTCAATTGGTTAATGTGGTGTATCACGTTGATTGATTTGCAGATATTGAAGAATCCTTGCATCCGTGGGATAAAGCCCACTTGGTCATGATGTATGATCTTTTTAATATATTGTTTGATTCTGTTTGCTAGAATTTTGTTAAGGATTTTTTCATCTATGTTCATCAGTGATATTGGCCTGTAGTTTTATTTTGTGGCATCATTTTCTGGTTTTGGTATTAGGGTGATTGTGGCCTCTGAAGTGCTACGTTTAAGAACTTACTTTTATGCTGGCTTTCAGGCTTGATTCTCCCTCAAAAAGGCATACCTTGTGTAGATTATGTAGATTATCTGGTAACAACATTCCATATGCCCTTTTCACTCAACTTTTTGAGCAGTATTAAAAGGGATGCTTCAGCCTCAAGGTCAACTCTCTTAGCCCAGATTTAAGGAATCTTGAATAAACCCAGTCAGTGAGCAAACTTTCCACACAACATCAGTCAAATATTATTGACTTTCAAGAAAGACCAATTAACTTGTTTTCCCCATTTTCACCAGGACTAAAAGTGGAACTGGTCATCTATCATGAGAAAGCCTATTCTAAAGTATAGACAGCCAGATTATAAATGGCTTGCAATTTACTAGATGGTCTGTTTTTTAAGAAACTGTCTCGAAAATTGAGTATGAATATATTTTTGATCAAGAGAGCATACTTCCAGGAAATACATGTTGGTAAATATATAAATAAGATGCAAGGCTGTTTATCAAAGCATTATTTATAATATAGCAAAAGGCTGGATGCAACCCAAATGTCCATAACATGTTGTATGAACAAATTATATTACATTCTTATAAGGTGAAAACTGCATATTATGCTACTATTTAAGAAAGGAAGGAACAAGGACATCTTGTCATACCAGAAATCATGGAAGCCATCAAAGACCACTGAGGTTGTACCCAAAAAACTCTGGTGCCAACTTAAAGAGACTTTTACTGACCAAAAATAAAAAAATGTAGCCAACTATTAAAACAAAATTTTGATAGATTAACACACATAAAACATGTTTAAATCCATGGCTTCATTGTTATATGTTAAAAAGTTATTTTTTATTTTTGGAGGACATTAGGACAGGAGCTAACTCATACACACTGGTTTATTTTTAAAATGAGAGGATAAAACAAAACCTCAAAACATGTTTGTGGAAGGAAGGGATAGGATGGATGATAGAGGAACAGGTACTATATTTCTTTGAATATACCTTGACTTATAGAGTTCACTTTACATAATTTTAAAATTTAAATCCAAATAAGGCAGTCTCTAAAGTTTGAAAGCAAAACCAAATATACAATAGTGACAAAATAACATAATTATTGCAGGAGACTTTTAAGAAAATTATTTCAAAAGAACAACAATATAAAATTAAACAAAAAATGACATTTATGGTGGTAGATCCAGATTGTTATTCTGAGACTGTGATGTGTGTGTTGTAGGATAAAATAAACAAATGTGTCAGTGTCATTGAGAAGCAGAATTTTCAACATGAAAGAAAAGAGACAGATCAAAGAGATTAACTAAAAGTTTATACTCTTGAATTTGAATTGTAACATCAAGTGTGAACTCATGATGTGATTTACCTTAAAGAAAAATATTCCTTAGTTCTGTCCACTGAAATGTCCTAGAAATAAAGACCTCAAGCATCCAGACAGACTGTGGTCTTAAAGCCCTATTTCCTGCTAAAGGAAAGCAGAGATCCTTGGAAAGATAGAATATTATAGGCCTAGGAATGAAAGTGAACAAACTGAGTGAGCCTGAGACATATCGTTATATAAGAAGTTAAGGAAGCTTTCAAAGGTGTCTGGGATTTTGTCAAAAAGAAACTCAGGTACCTATTGAAGAGGTTCTATCAGCCAAAGGTAGGACAAATTGAACCTCAATAAGAATAATCATTTCAATGAGTTAAAATGTGTTTCATCCAAATATTTAAATCCACATATTCAGTGTGATGCTGAAAAAAAATACATGCTGGTAGACTTTCAAGGATGCTAGAGATCTCATCCCTTATTCTGAAAACTGGTAAAGAAAGAGAAAGCAGTGAACCATTAACCCTCTCCTTTCCTAAATGAATTGTATCATTGGCAACCAAATAGTAGTTGAGGGGACAGTTTCCCTTCATAGATGTGTTCCAATCAACAAATGAATAAGGAATGATAAAATTAGAATATCATTTTGTAGTTCTACAGTAAAATAACTGGTATAAAGTCACCAACAGATGTGGGCATCACAAAAAGAGAAGCAACCTGGCAAAGTTTAAGATGGCATACCCTACAGTCCCAAATTATAGTCCTAGATTTATATCAGATAAGTTCTTGCATATGTATACCAGGAGACATTATAAGAATGTTCATAGCAGTACTATTCCTATGAAAATATGGATGACAATCTAGATATCCATAAATAGTATAAAGGATAAATGAGTAGTGTTATAGACATACAATGAAATACAATATCACTGCGAAAATAAATGAACTACAACCGTACTTGACAGAGAATTAAGAAGGAAGAAAAAAAAAAAAAAAAAAACAGAACACAGTGGGAGACTTAGGTCCGATCCCTGGGTTGAGAAGATCCCTAAAGAAGGGAACGGCTACCCACTCCAGTATTCTGGTCTGGAGAATCCCATGGACTATATAGTCCATGGGGTTGCAAAGAGTCAGACACGACTGAGTGACTTTCACTTTCACTTTCAAGATTACATTAATATAAAGGTCAAAAAACAGACAACTTTAAAGAATGCATTGTTTCAGGATACAGACATTTATGGTATAACTATCAAATAATGTAAGAATATAATTAATACAAAATTCAGAGTAGTATCTCAGAGTGGTTGTTGGGGGCATATGGGATTAGAAACAGACACACAAGAGGCTTCAAATGCACTGGTAATATTTTATTTCTTAAATTGGATGGTAGACATAGTTGTTTCGATTTCAATATTATTGGTTAAATACTATTTGTGTATACTATATATGTGATAAATGTGCCTGTGTATAAATGCATATATGCTTGTGTATATGTATATATGTTGTTGTTGTAGCTTAGTCACTAAGTCATGTCTGACTTTTTGTGACCCTATGGACTATAACCCACCAGGCTCCTCTGTCCATGAGATTTCCCAGGCAAGAATACTGGAATGGGTTGCTATTTCCTTCTCCAGGGGATCTTCCCGATCCAGGGATCAAAGCCAGGTCTTCTGCATTGGCAGGTGGATTCTTTACCACTAGCGCCACCTGGGAAACCCTGTCTTTGTATAGGCATAGCTACAAAAGGGGTTTGTATAATGGCTAAGACATAACACATGTAGAACAAAAATCTGAAAGCAAAGAAGTTGGCTATAAATAAGTGATGCATATGGAAGTAAATAATTGAGTTATTATAACACTGCAATGAAAATGCAGTTATTTAACTTTAACGCTCTATAGGAGTGATTCATTCATCAAATATTTTTAAGTCCCTGCATCATAAATACTGTACTGTATGATAGGCATGTGGTGACAAACAAAAAATATGCACTCCTTGCTCTTTAGTGGGGGAAAGAACCATTAAACAAGTAAATGACCTATAAATGTGTACTTACAAACTGCAATGAGGGTATTAGTATTACAACCAATGTTTACTGAGTAGATATGGGTCAAGAAGTCTTGTAAAAGGTAGATTATCATTCTACAGAGGAGAAAACTGCTGTACACCTATGTTGGGCAATTAGTTCAAGGTCAAATAGCTTACAAGAGGAGCAGCTGCAAATCATAGCCAGGCAGTCTGACTACAGAGCACAAGCTCGTATGCTACACTGACTAGGAAAAACACTTGAGTTATCAGGAAAACAGTGTGGATCATTTTAGCTTTTACTGGTCAGAGAAAGCCTCTCTGAGCACCAATATTTATGCTAGAAATACAGCATTAGGAAAAGTTAACAATCTCTTGTGTGTTTTAAATGGTCTAAGTGATAGGAAGCCTAGAGGACAGGTGGACAAAAGGAGAATACTGAAGAGGGAAGTCATAACGAAAGGCCTTTCTCCTTCAGCCCATCTGATCACCTTCTTAGAGCTCAGGGGAGCATGTGACAATGGGAACTGTAGTAAAATGTCTGCCCAGAGCATGGCACCGGGGAGTAAGGAGCTAGAAACGAGCATCAGTTGCCACTTTGGCTCCAGTAAGTCTCTATTTTGGCTTTCTCTTGAGCCTCTCTGGAGCTGCAGATAAGCTCCAAAGACCTGAGTGGCTACTTCTCAGTGTCTTTCTTTAGTGCTGTTTGCCCCACTGAGGTCTGTCGCATATGCTCCTTAGGACCAGCCCAGTGATCATCATTACCTCAACTCAGGCTACTACTTCAAGGCTGCTGTACCCTGAACAAATGGAAGCCTCTGGGCTGAGCTGCCCCTCAAAAAAAAATACAGTAGAGTGAACAGTGAGAAGATGATCACTGTTCACCTCCAAAAATCACTCCAGACAGTGTCCATTAAACAGTCATCTGAGAGGGTGGTACCACCTAGCATGCAAGCCAGAAAGACTTGTCAAAGGCAGTGCAATCAGTATTTGACTTGGGGACAACAGATTTTGCCAGTGCTCAGCAAGACAGGCTACAGGCTAATAAAGACCATGTTAATAAAATGCTAGATGTTTTTAAATAATGACAAATTTTGAAATCAGAGTTGAAATCACAATTTGCTGAGAATTAATTGGCCACCTGATGTGAAGAACTGACTCCTTAGAAAAGACCCTGATCCTGAGAAAGATCTAAGGCAGGAGAAGGGGACAACAGAGGATGAGATGGTTGGATGGCATCACCGACCTGATGGACATGAGTTTGAGTAGGCTCCAGGAGTTGGTGATGGACAGGGAAGCCTGGCATGCTGCAGTCCATGGGGTCGCAAAAAGTCAGACATGACTGAGGGACTGAACTGAACTGAACTGAATGATGGTTCTATTATTGTTTTCATTAAAAAAGACAGTCAAAATTACTTTGGCTTTAGAGAAAACTATTCTAGTGCTCTTAAACCCCATTTGTAACTAAAATCTTCAGGTGCTTCTGATTTAAATTTTCCAGAAAATACAAAATCAAAAAGAGTATTTTGCTTTCTCATAAGGATATGGCCTTAACCTGAAGAACTAGACCAATAGGAAACATATTTGGTTAACCTGATTAAAAGGAATAACCCTAAATTATGACTGAAAATGTAGAGAATAGAACTTTTAAAGAGAATTTCAAACACTTATTAATATTACACATCAACATTCTCTTATCTAGATCTCCTTTTCACATAAATATTACAAATTCAAAACCATTGGATGGTCAAAGAAATAATCAGTTTAATGTTTCACAAATGTGTTAGTTATCTCACGGTAAGGATGATGCTGTCAAGAATAAGAAGGATAATAACGATTTAAGAGTCGGAAATATTAACAATAGATTTCCAAAACATTTATTAAGATAAGTATATTTTTAAAAGCCTTCCTATTTAAAAATTCAGTTAAAGGAGTCAATTTTATTGGGAACAGAAGTAGCCAAATGTAAGAGAAAAATAATCCTAGCAACAGCCACTCTCCCCCTTGGAGTTTCCAACCACCATGAAGTATGCTTATGGTTATAGGATCTTTATAGATGTTTGATGTTGTGAATGGATAACATGTCCCTTACAAATTCCTTTTGAAGTTGTAACGGACAGAAGGCATGATATTTGTGTAAGAAGCTCTGCTGAATTTAATGACGGACAAGGAATTTGGGAGAGTATTACTAATGAAGAAGCTGCCTGCTATAGGACCTGTGAGTCCATTTTGAAATGAGAGAAGAAACAAGAAAATCATCAGGGGAAAATTTACTTCTTATTGTGAACCTTTGAAGCTTTCTCTGGAACTTTAATAGAAACAGTTGTTTTATTTTTGTGTTTATTTCTTTCTCTTAACATTGCATGTAGCCATTGCTCATTCTGTGCCACATACTTTGTCAAAGCTCCCCTGAAGGTTTTCTGAAAACTACCAAAAGAAACTACAAATAAGAATTCAAAATTCAAAGCTAAAAGAGTGAAACACAAAAAAAGGAAACCATAAACAAAATGAAAAGACAATCTATGGACTGGGAGAAAATATTGGCAAATGATACAATCAACAATGAATTAATTTCCAAAATACAAACAGCACATACAATTCAATAACAAAAAATCAAACCACCCAATCAAAAAACTGGGCAGAAAATCTAAATAGACATTTCTTCAAAGAAAACATGCACATAGCCAACATGCACATTGAAAGGTGCTCACTATTGCTAACTATCAGAGAAATGTACATCAAAACTACAATAAGGTATCACCTCTCACCAGTCAGACTAGCCATCATTTAAAGTCTACTTATAATAAATGTTGGAGAAGGTGTAGAGAAAAGGAAACCTCCTTAGACCGTTGGTGGGAATGTAAATTGGTGCAGCTACTATGGAAAACAGTATGGAGGCTCTTCAAAAAACTAAAAATACAGTTAACATATGATCCAGCAGTACTGGGTATATCCCCAGACAAAACTATAATTCAAAAAGATATATGCACCCCTATGTTCATAGCAGCACTATTTACAAAAGCCAAGACATGGAAACAATCTAAGTGTCCATCAACAGATAAATAGATAAAGGAGATGCAGCATGAACTCAGCCATAAAAAGAATGAAATAATGCCATTTGCAGCAACATAGATTGACCTAAAGATTACCATAGCAAGTAGCTCAGAAAGAGAAATTCCATATGATATCACTTATATGTGGAATCTAAAATACAGAATCCAGGAGATGCAGGTTCAGTCCCTGGATCAAGAAGATCCCCTGGAGGAGGAAATATTTTTATACACTTTTTAAAATGTATTCTATAAAGTATGTGTATATGTCAACAGTCTAGAATACTGCTTATATACATTGGAGAGTGAATGTGTTTTAAACACAATTTGTTTTCAGTTGTGATATTCTATTTATCATGGCTATTTTAAAGAAATACTTAAAATAGCAAATAATTCAATAATTATAATTCATTGTTTACTTTGAAGTGAAGTGAAAGTCATTCAGTCCTGTCTGACTCTTTCTGACCCCATGGACTATATAGTCCATGAAATTCTCTAGGTCAGAATACTGGAGTGGGTAGCCTTTCCCTTCTCCAGGGGATCTTCCTAACCCAGGGATCGAAACCAGGTCTCCTGCATTGCAGGTAGGTTCTTTACCAGCTGAGCAACCAGGGAAGCCCAAAGTAAATTTTATGCATTCCTATTATTTCTGTGCCTAAGTGACTATTATAAAATTCAGATTTCTTTTTCTCTCCTAGTAATCTGTAATATTGCATTCATCCCTAAAGAAAAAAAAAAAAGATGGCTATGTTCTCTGCAGTCATACATATATATATGACTTGCTATAAATATATATAATATGTATATTCAGAGATGTTTTTCCTTTTATCTATAATGGCAAGGAAGAGCAGAAAGAATAAGGAAGAAGAAGATGAGGAAAAGGGTGAAAGGAGGAGGAAAAGAGAGGAGGAGGAGGAAGTAGGTGGATAGATGAAGAGCAGAAAGAAGGGAAGAAGAGGAGAGAGGAGGGGAAAAGAGGGACAGAGAAAACTATTAATAATTAGGGAACAGCTAAGTACATTGTCTGAGCTACCAGGAACATATCCCATCCATTCCATGGAATTTTCAGTTGTTAAATATAGCTATGATGACTAACATTTTGCCAAATGTTTAAAACATAATGCATACCATAAAAAGCAGAATACACAGTTGCATGCACACAATGATTTACAATTATGCAAAAATGCATGTGCTTGTGGGCATTACTCAGAGGAGAATATGCATTAAAAAAAAAGTTGTTTTGGAACCATGGGATTAAGAATTGAAGGTTAATGTTTTTCCTTTTCAGAACTTTCTACTGCTATTATATTGTTTTTGCTATAAAATAAAAATAAGTGATGAAATGGATCACTATAGTTAACTAATCAACATGGCTATGATAAAGAACCAAAGATTTATCTGAGAATGATGTTTCAGCTAAAAAATAAATTCCCTATTATTTGTCATTTGAAGTACGGATCTTCTCACCACCGCATACAATTTAGTGGCACGGTAAGGGAGCATATCTGGCTTCCCTGATAGCTCAGTTGGTAAAGAATCTACTTGCAATGCAGGAGACTCAGGTTCGATTCCTGGGTCAGGAAGATCTGCTGGAGAAGGGATAGGCTACCCACTCCAGTATTCTTGGGCTTCCCTTGTGGCTCAGCTAGTAAAGAATCCACCTGGAATGCAGGAGACCTGGGTTAGATCACTGGGTTGGGAAGATCCCCTGGAGAAGGGAAAGGCGACCCACTCCAGTATTCTGGCCTGGAGAATCCCATGGACTGTATACTCCGTGGGTTCGCAGAGTCTGACATGACTGAGCAACTTCCACTTTCACTTTTCAAATGAGCATAAGGAAAAGAAAAGCAGTCATAAAATATGGGCAGACCCTACTGAGGAAGAGAAGCTGCCAAAAAGGGCTTAAATTGTGCCTCTTAAGAGTACCAGACTGTGCAGCTGGAAAACAGCATTTCCTTCCAAGTCTCCTATGAAAATGCAATCAGAATTGGGAGATAAGGTGTGTGGAATATAAAATAAAATACATAAGCATCTTCCTTAAAGTTCCTGGACTTTCCTTTTGGTGTACTAGTTTTGAATGAATGGATCCCCAAAATGATTAAACACCTAAAATTAGCATTGTCTATTTTTCAGCTAAGTCCCTTGCACAAAGATTAGGAATGCAGCATAGGCTAGAATTTTGCACCCGTGTCTGAGGGTCTATTCTTGACCAGATGCTACCCAGTGGTCACACCTGGAAAAGGCTATAATGGCCCTTTCTTTTCTGGCTATTACTATTCTTAGCATAATTCCTCTGGCTTCAGTGGGGATAAATGCCTCCAGAAGGAAAAAAAAAAGGGCTGTGACCTAGAGGCAAGTGATTTTTCACCTGGAATACACCGCAAGGTTGGCGAGAACAGGGTAATTATCTTTAGCAATGATATTCTCTTTTGATAAGGCTGTGGGGGAGGGGCAATGTGAACGAATAAATAGGTCAGCTCATTTTTTTCAGCTTCCCTTAGTCAGCAGCCCTTTGGCTGCTCTAGACAGGGAAGAATGGGAGCCCTGACAACTCATGGGTCATCAGATCACATGCTGCTTAAATGAAATCTATCAATGCATTGAGATATGGCTGGTCTTCCAAAAACCTCTCTTCCCTACAAAAATACCAACAGCTCAGCTCCCACCCCTCAGCTGCTCTACATCTCAGTATCAGCCTTTCACTGACCACTTTTTTTCAGAGCTGGCATACAGAATCTGTAATCCTTAATAAAACTGCACCTCTCCCTGAGCCACGAATATTTTTCAAGCACTGGTTGAAATTAGAGAATGAAGACTGTTAAAATTGCAAGCTTCCCATAGAACTATAGTCACTGGTCTGGACTGTAACAAAGTCTGATGACTTGGGACGAGTCAAGCAAATCTCCCACAAGCATATTGATGTTCAGAACAAAGCAAACTGGCAGCATCTCCCAGCTCATCCATTGTCCCTTCATCTAGGAAGGCCATCATCCTTGGAGAAAGTCTTCAATCATTTCTCATTTGACTACCACGCTCGAGTCCCAGCTCCAGAAATGGGACTACATCATCTGCAACCTGGAATTCCTGATCAAGAGGAGTTTCAAAGTCAGACTATGTGCAACAAATCCCACCCAACCCATCCCCCTCCAAACACACTCACAATCTCTAGACACCCAGACACTAATGCGAAACATCATGACTTCTAACACATTTCTAATTTACCACATATCAAAGTTCTGTCTGTGCTACTGACTCATCCCATCAAGACATGCACTAAGTTATAAATCACCCCTGGAACAAAAGGAAAAGAAAGAGCAAATGGACATTATGCTAACTGAGATAAGCCAGACTCCAAAAGACAAATACTGCACGATCTGACTTCCATCTAAAAAAGTCAAACTCACAGAAGCAGAGAGAAGAATGGTGGTTGCAGGGACCTGGGGGGAAAAAGAAAGTGGGAGATATTGGTCAAAGTATACAAAGTTTCAATTACAAGAAAAATAAGTTCTGTAGACCTAATGTACAGTATTACGACTATAGTTAAGCATGCTCAGTTGTGTCCGACTCTTTGCGACCCCACGGGCTGCAGCCTGCCAGGCTCCTCTGTCCATGGGATTCTCCAGGCAAGAATACTGGAGTGGGTTGCCATGCCCTCCTCCAGGGGATCTTCCCCACCCTGGGATCAAACCTGCATCTCCACCGATGAAGCCTGGTCCAGAAATGTAGATTCAGCTAAATGAAATGAAGAATTTGGCATGTCAATGCCCAGGTCAAGTTTCAACTCCTAATAGCCAGTCCAAAGAGTGGCTGCAAGAGCACCTGGGGGTCTGCTGGCCTTCTGGGGATGTCCCCCATCCCCATCTGGGTGGTGGCTGCAAGTCGTTGTTCAGTGGCTCAGTCGTGTCTGATTCTGTGAGACCCCATGGACTATAGACCACCAGGTTTTTCTGTCTCAGTACTCCAAGAATACTGGAGTGGGTTGCCATTTCATCCTCCAGGGGATCCTCCCAACCCAGGTATCGAACTCATGTCTCCTGTGACTCCTCAGTTGGCAAGTGGATTCTTTTACCATTGAGCCACCTGGGAAGCCCCATAGTTAATAATACTGATATATACTTGAAATTTGTTTAAAGTTGACTTTTTTTAACAACCATCTTTTTCACATGTGCTTTTAAACACTTCTCTACAGACATGACAGAAAAGGCGACATGTTCATTCACTGATACAACAATGTTAAGAGAGTTGAACTTTTAAGTGTTCTAGCTATAGAAAGAAATAACTATGTGAGCTGAATAATGTTTACTAGCTTGATTGTGCTACTCATTTCACAATGATATGCATATCAAAACATCACAATGTATGCTTTAAATATATACAATTTTTACTTGTCAATTATATTTCAATAAAAGCTGGAAAATAGAGTAAAATGAGGAAGAGGGCAAGATAAAAGTAGATGCTTTTTCAATACAGTTTTGGAAGAGAAAGAGAAAGACTTCAAATGGCACTCATGGATCTCTTCATGGAGAAGACATATCAGCCTCATGGAGATTGGAAATCATCATGAGTAGAATCAAGACTCTCTCCCTGGAGAAATGAAAGTGAAAAGTGAAAGTCGCTCAGTTGTGTCCAACTCTTGTGACTCCATGGACTATACAGTCCATGGAATTCTCTAGGCCAGAATACTGGACTGGGTAGCCTTTCCCTTCTTCAGGGGATCTTCCCAACCCTGGGATCAAACCCAGGTCTCCCACATTGCAGGCTGATTCTTTACCTGATGAGCCACAAGGGAAGCCCTGGAGAAATGAAGAGGAAGACAAAGAACAAGCAGAAGACAAATAGAAAAGGAGTCTCTCAGAGAGCTGTGAATCAAGTATATTAAGTAAAGTTTGTTCATGTGCTTTCATCTAATAATAACATTTAGTGAAAACTATTAATATTTCAGACATGCTCCAATTCTTTCTACATGCACCAATGATTTAATCATCATAGCACTCTAAGAGATAGGTAATATTATATCCCCATTGACATATGAGGAAACTGAGGTACAAGTCTCTTTATTGCTGCACTATAATCAGTATCAGAAGTTAGCAAGCTTTTTCTGCAAAGCCAAATAGTAAATATATTTGACATTGCAAGTCACGTACCACATCTGTCTCAACCACTCAACTCTACCATTGTAGTAAAAAAGCTGAAATAGACAGTGAATGTCTATGAAATAGTTATGTTTGGATAGAACGTAAATGAACAGCTATGACCATGCACACATGAAACTTTCTTTACCAATAAAGTAAATAAATGCAGCAGGGCAGATTTGGGGCACAGTATGTAAACTTCTGATATACATTTCTGGGGCCCTAGGAGCAATTGGTCACAGACATGTAGCATCAGAACAGAAACCTGTTGCTTATAGGTAGTGGGATTTTTCACTTTCTGTCAGGCATTTTTGTCTTGTGGATCTGCATCTCTAAGGTAGTTTACTTTAGTTGTCCAATGTGTCCAAGGGACATAACTACAATTCATGAGCCAAAAAGACTCTGTCTCCAAATGAAACCATTAAGAGAGGACCTCAAACATAACTCACATTAGTGTAGGGGAGAAAGTAAAGGTTTGGCATCTTTAGACATATTCTGAGACTTCTCCCCCACAATTATAAAGGCCAGAGACAATCAGAAGCACCCATTATAAAAGCAAGCTCATTTCACAGGGTATTCAAGGCAAAGGAGGAGAGAAAAAATGTCCCTGTATTGTTTGTAATCTAATTTTGGAAATTTTGTCATCGTTAGCCAATTAGTTTAGTCGCTCAGTCATGTCTGATTCTTTGCAACCCCATGAACTCCAGTAAGTCAGAATTTCTTGTCCATCACCAACTCCCAGAGCTTGCTCAAACTCATGTCCATCGAGTTGGTGATGCTATCCAACCATCTCATCCACTGTCGTCCCCTCCTGCTCCTGCCTTCAATCTCCCCCAGCATCAGGGTCTTTTCTAGTGAGTCAGTTCTTCGTACTGGTGGCCAGAGTATTGGAGCTTCAGCTTCAGCATCAGTCCTTCCAAGGAAAATTCAGTATTGATTTCATTTAGGATTGACTGGTAGGATCTCCTTGCAGTCCAAGGCACTCTCAAGAGTCTTCTCCAACACCACAGTTCAAAAGCATCAATTCTTTAGCACTCAGCTTTCTTTATAGTCCAACTCTCACGTCCATACATGACTACTGGAAAAACCACAGCTTTGACTACATGGAACTTTGTTGGCAAAGTAATGTCTCTGCTTTTTAATAATCTGTCTAGGTTGGTCATACCTTTTTTCAAAGGAGCAAGCATCTTTTAATTTCATGGTTGCAGTCACCATTTGCAGTGATTTTGAAGCCCAAGAAAATAAAGTCTGTCACTGTTTCCACTGTTTCCCCATCTATTTGCCATGAAGTGATGGGACCAGATGCCATGATTTCGTTTTTTGAATGCTGAGTTTGAAGCCAGATTTTTCACTCTCTTCTTTCACTTTCATCAAAAGGCTCTTTAGTTCCTCTCAGCTTTCTGCCATAAGGGTGGCATCATATGTATATATGAGGTTATTGATATTTCTTCTGGCAATCTTGATTCCAGCTTGTGCTTCATTCAGCCTGGCATTTCGCATGATATGCTCTGCATATACAGCGTTCACATACTCCTTTCCCGATTTGGAACCAGTCCATTGTTCCATGTCTGGTTCTAATTGTTGCTTCTTGATCAGCATACAGATTTCTCAGGAGGCAGGAAAGGTGGTCTGGTAGCCCCATCTCTTGAAGAATTTTCCACAGTTTGTTGTGAGCCACACAGTCAAAAACTTTAGTGTAGTCAATGAAGTAGATGTTTTTCTGGAATTATCTTCCTTTTTCTATGATCCAATGGATGTTGGCAATTTGAATTTAGTTCCTATACATTTTCTAAATCCAGCTTGAACATCTGGAAGCTCTCAGTTACGTACTATTGAAGCCTGGCTTGGAGAATTGTGAGCATTACTTTGCTAGCGTGTGAGATGAGTACAATTGTGCAGTAGTTTGAGCATTCCTTGGCATTGCCTTTCTTTGGGATAGGAATGGAAACTGACCTATTCTGGTCCTGTGGCCATTGCTGAGTTTTCCAAACTTGCCAGCATATTGAGTGCAGCACTTTCACAGCATAATCTCTGAGGTATTGAAATAGCTCAGCTGGAATTCCATCACCTCCGCTAGCTTTGTTCGTAGTGATGCTTCCTAAGGCCCACTTGACTTGCACTCCAGGATGTCTGGCTCTAGGTGAGTGATCACACCATTGTGCTTATCTGGGTCATGAAGATCTTTTTTGTATTCTGTGTATTCTTATCACCTCTTCTTAATATCTTCTGCTGTTACATCCATGCCATTTCTGTCCTTTATTGCGCTCATCTTTGTGTGAAATGTTCCCTTGGTATCTCTAATTTTCTTGAAGAGATCTCTAGTCTTTCCCATTCTATCGTTTTCCTCTATTGCTTTTTTTTTTTTTTTTTAAACTTTACAATATTGTATTAGTTTTGCCAAATATCGAAATGAATCCGCCACAGGTATACCCGCGTTCCCCATCCTGAACCCTCCACCCTCCTCCCTCCCCTCCCCTCCCTCTGGGTCATCCCAGTGCACCAGCCCCAAGCATCCAGTACCGTGCATCCAACCTGGACTGGCGACTTGTTTCATACATGATATTATACATGTTTCAATGCTATTTTCCCAAATCTCCCCACCCTCTCCCTCTCCCACAGAGTCCATAAGACTGATCTATACATTGGTGTCTCTTTTGCTGTCTTGTACACAGGGTTATTGTTTCCATCTTTCTAAATTCCATATATATGCGTTAGTATACTGTATTGGTGTTTTTCTTTCTGGCTTACTTCACTCTGTATAATAGGTTCCAGTTTCATCCATCTCATTAGAACTGATTCAAATGTATTCTTTTTAATGGCTGAGTAATACTCCATTGTGTATATGTACCACAGCTTTCTTATCCATTCATCTGCTGATGGGCATCTAGGTTGCTTCCATGTCCTGGCTATTATAAACAGTGCTGCGATGAACATTGGGGTACACGTGTCTCTTTCCCTTCTGGTTTTCCTCAGTGTGTATGCCCAGCAGTGGGATTGCTGGATCATAAGGCAATTCTATTTCCAGTTTTTTAGGAATCTCCACACTATTCTCCATAGTGGCTGTACTAGTTTGCATTCCCACCAACAGTGCAAGAGAGTTCCCTTCTCTCCACCCTCTCCAGCATTTATTGCTTGTAGACTTATGGATTGCAGCCATTCTGACTGGCGTGAAATGGTACCTCATAGTGGTTTTGATTTGCATTTCTCTGATAATGAGTGATGTTGAGCATCTTTTCATGTGTTTGTTAGCCCTCTGTATGTCTTCTTGGGAGAAATGTCTATTTAGTTCTTTGCCCATTTTTTGATTAGGTCATTTATTTTTCTGGAGTTGAGCTATAGGAGTTGCTTGTATATTTTTGAGATTAGTTGTTTGTCAGTTGCTTCATTTGCTGTTATTTTCTCCCATTCTGAAGGCTGCCTTTTCACCTTGCTAATAGTTTCCTTTGTTGTGCAGAAGCTTTTAAGTTTAATTAGGTCCCATTTGTTTATTTTTGCTTTTATTTCCAATATTCTGGGAGGTGGGTCATAGAGGATCTCCTCTATTGCTTTGCATTGATCGCTTAGCAAGGCTTTCTTATCTCTCGTGACTATGCTTTCGAACTATGAATTCAGATGGATATATCTTTCCTTTTCTCCTTTGCCTTTCACTCCTCTTCTTTTCTCAGCTATTTGTAAGGACTCCTCAGACAAGCATTTTGCTTTTTGCATTTCTTCTTCTTGGGGATGGTTTTGATCCCCACCTCCTGTACAATGTCATGAACCTCTGTCCGTAGTTCTTCAGGCACCCTGTCTATCAGATCTAATCCTTTGAATCTGTTTCTCACTTCCACTGTATAATCATAAAGGATTTGATTTAGGTCATACCTCAATGGTCTAGTGGTTTTCCCTACTTTCTTCAGTTTAAGTCTGAATTTGGCAATAAGGAAGTCATGATCTGATCCACTGTCAGCTCCCTGTCTTATTTTTGCTGACTGTATAGAGCTTCTCCATCTTTGGCTGCAGAGTATATAATCAATCTGATTTTGTACTGACCATCTGCTGATGTCCACGCGTAGAGGCTTCTCTTGTGTTGTTGGAAGAGAGTGTTTGCTATGACCAATGTGTTCTCTTGGCAAAACTCTGTTAGCCTTTACCCTGCTTTATTTTGTATTCCAAGGCCAAACTTGGCTGTTACTCCAGGTATAGACAATGTGTAAATTAACCATCTTCCACATCCTAGGTTCTGATAGCTACCATTTAAAGTGCCCTACTCAGAAACACATACTCCAGAGTTACTAAGCACCTGAAGGGCCCTATTTAAGAGGTCCTTACTCACTGTGGAATAATTACAAATGATCCAAATATAGGTATACAAATCTGTACCATCTGTCTGTATCAGATGACCATTATATGTACTATTGTGGGCAGGAATCCCTTAGAAGAAATGGAGTAGCCATCATGGTCAACAAAAGAGTCGGAAATGCACTACTTGGATGCAATCTCAAAAACGACAGAATGATCTCTGTTTGTTCCTAAGGCAAAGCATTCAATATCACGGTAATCCAAGCCTATGCCCCAACTAGTAACACTGAAGAAGCTGAAGTTGAACGGTTCTATGGAGACCTACAAGACCTTTTGGAACTAACACCCAAAAAAAAAAAAAAAAAATGTCCTTTTCATTATAGGGGACTGGAATGCAAAAGTAGGAAGTCAAGAAACACCTGGAGTAATAGGTAAATTTGGTCTTGGAGTATGGAATGAAGCAGGACAAAGGCTAATAGAGTTTTGCCAAAAGAAGACACTAGTCATAGCAAACACCCTCTTCCAACAACACAAGAGAAGACTCTACACATGGACATCATCAGATGGTCAACACCAAAATCAGACTGATTATATTCTTTGCAGCCAAAGATGGAGAAGCTCTATAGAGTCAGCAAAAACAAGACCGGGAGCTGACTGTGGCTCAGATCATGAACTCCTTATTACCAAATTCAGACTTAAACTGAAGAAAGTGGGGAAAACCACTAGACCATTCAGGTATGACCTAAATCAAATCCCTTATGATTATACAGTGGAAGTGAGAAATAGATTTAAAGGACTAGATTTGATAGACAGAGTGCCTGATGAACTATGGACGGAGGTTCATGATGTTGTACAGGAGATAGGGATCAAGACCATCCCCATAGAAAAGAAATACAAAAGAGCAAAATGGCTGTCTGTGGAGGCCTTACAAATAGCTGTGAAAAGAAGAGAAGCGAAAAGCAAAGGAGAAAAGGAAAGATATAAGCATTTGCATGCAGAATTCCAAAGAACAGCAAGGAGAACTAAGAAAGCCTTCCTCAGTGATCAATGCAAAGAAATAGAGGAAAGCAATAGAATGGGAAAAACTAGAGATCTCTTAAGAAAATTAGAGATACCAAGGGAACATTTCATGCATAGATGGGCTCGATAAAAGATAGAAATGATATGTACCTAACAGAAGCAGAAGATATTAAGAAGAGATGGCAAGAATACACAGGAGATCTGTACAAAAAAAAAAGAGCTTCACGACCCAGATAATCACGATGGTGTGATCACTCACCTAGAGCCAGACATCCTGGAAAGTGAAGTCAAGCGGGCCTTAGGAAGCATCACTATGAACAAAACTAGTGGAGGTGATGGAATTTCAGTTGAGCTATTTCAAATTCTGAAAGATGATGCTGTGAAAGTGCTGCACTCAATATGCCAGCAAATTTGGAAAACTCAGCAGTGGCCACAGGACTGGAAAAGGTCAGTTTTCATTCCAATCCCAAAGAAAGGCAATGCCAAAGAATGCTCAAACTATCACACAATTGCATCATCTCACACACTAGTAAAGTACTGCTCAAAATATTCCAAGCCAGCCTTCAGCAATACGTGAACCATGAACTTCCAGATGTTCAAGGTGGTTTTAGAAAAGGCAGAGGAACCAGAGATCAAATTGCTAGCATCCACTGGATCATTGAAAAACCAAGAGAGTTCTAGAAAAACATCTATTTCTGCTTTATTGACTATGCCAAACCTTTGACTGTGTGGATCACAATAAACTGTGGTAAATTCTGAAAGAGATGGGAATACAAGACCACCTGACCTGCCTCTTGAGAAACCTATATGCAGGTCAGGAAGCAACAGTTAGAACTGGACATGGAGCAACAGACTGGTTCCAAATAGGAAAAGGAGTACGTCAAGGCTGTATATTGTCACCATGCTTATTTAACTTATATGCAGAGTACATCATGAGAAATACTGGGCTGGAGGAAGCACAAGCTGGAATCAAGATTGCCGGGAGAAATATCAATAACCTCAGATATGTGGATGACACCACCCTTATGGCAGAAAGGGAAGAGGAACTAAAAAGCCTGTTGATGAAAGTGAAAGAGGAGAGTGAAGAAGTGGGCTTAAAGGTCAACATTCAGAAAACTAAGATCATGGCATCTGGTCCCATCACTTCATGGGAAATAGATGGGGAAACAGTGGCAGACTTTATTTTGCAGGGCTCCAAAATCACTGCAGATGGTGACTGCAGCCATCAAATTAAAAGACGCTTATTTCTTGGAAGGAAAGATATGACCTATTTAGACAGCATATTCAAAAGCAGAGACATTACTTTGCCGACAAAGGTCCATCTAGTCAAGGCTATGGTTTTTCCAGTGGTCATGTATGGATGTGAGTGTTGGACTGTGAAGAAAGCTGAGAGCTGAAGAATTGATGCTTTTGAACTGTGGTGTTGGAGAAGACTCTTGAGAGTCCCTTGGACTGCAAGGAGATCCAACCAGTCCATCCTAAAGGAGATCAGTCCTGGGTGTTCATTGGAAGGACTAATGCTAAAGCTGAAACTCCAGTACTTTGGCCACCTCATGCGAAGAGTTGACTCATTGGAAAAGACCCTGATGCTGGGAGAGTTTGGGGGCAGGTGAAGAAGGGGATGACAGAGGATGAGATGGCTGGAATGCATCATCAACTCGATGGAAATGAGTTTGAGTGAACTCTGGGTGTTAGTGATGGACAGGGAGGTCTGGCGTGCTGTGATTCATGGGGTCACAAAGAGTCAGCCACGACTGAGCGACTGAACTGCACTGGACTGAAACCTGTACCGAAGGCTTGATTAGTTAGCATGAGGATATGTGTTTAGCTAGAAGGTTTACATCATGTCTTTCCTGAATGAGATAGAACATTCTGTCAAGACCAACAGCTTTATACACTTAAAGTAACACCTGAGATCCAAAACACTGTGCTTTTGGATCTATGGGCTTCCCAGGCCGGATTAGTGTTAAAGAACCCACTTGCCAATGCATGAGGCGTAAGAGATGCAGGTTCAATCCCTGTATCAGGAAGATACCCTGAAGGAGAGCAAGGCAACCCACTCCAGTATTCTTGCCTGTAGAATCCTGTGGACAGAGGAGCCTGGCGGGCTACAATCCATGGGGTTGAAAAGAGTCAGACATGACTGAAGTGACTTAGCATGCACACACTGACATTAAATAAGGAATTCTTTCACCTGAGCCTATAAATGTGGTAGCCAACTATGTCTTCATAATAGTATCTTTGCCTCAGAAAGAACTCTTTCTTCCATGTGAATTGCTTTCACTAAGTGCCTAGAGGCCCTAAGGAGATAGAGAGTAGGAACCCGTCACAGAAATAAGTTGTGCAACTGTGTTTGTGCCTGCTCATTAATAAATGTTTGCAAGTATGCTGGAGTGTGGGCTAACGCTTGCTTTCAATTATAACATATCACCTGGCATCAAGGTTATAGGGGAGAAGATACATAGCTCCCTTGCACCTTTCATTTTCTGAAGCTACTCATATTGAGAGTGTTAATAGCCCTGGTAGGGAGGCCAGAGGTCCCCAAGAGGCAGAAGGAAATAAAACTGCAAGTGGCAGACTTTTTTTTTTCTTTTTTCTTCTAATCCTGTGTTGTCATGGCGACACCTGGTTCTGCCAGAACTTAACTTTATCTCAAATCTTGAGCCAACCACTGCATTTTTCTTATGGAAATGTCTTCCTTAAGCTATGTTAATGAACTCTGTATTTGCTTGGAAAATCTGCCTTTGTTCAAGATTCATGTTAATTGTTTTATGGCCTGGGATGACTCACCTTGTGCCAAAGCTATCTTAAAATGCATGTTGTGGGTGAAGGGCCTGGTGCAACTCTCTCAGCTTTGAAGTGTTTCCTTTCTCTAATAAGCGGCTTGCTAATAGGTATAGGTGAAAAGTGAAAGTCGCTCAGTCAAGTCCAACTCTTTGCAACCCCACGGACCATACAGTCCATGGAATTCTCCAGGCCAGAATACTGGAGTGGGTAGCCTTTCCCTTCTCCAGGGGATCTTCCCAAACCAGAGATTGAACCCAAGTCTCCCACATTGCAGGCTGATTCTTTACCAGGTGAGCTATCAGTTCAGTTCAGTTCAATCGCTCAGGCATGGCCGACTCTTTGCGACCCCATGGACTGTAGCCTCCCTGTCCATTACTAACTCCCAGAGCTTACTCAAACTCATGTCCAATGAGTCGGTGATGCCATCCAACCATCTCATCCTCTGTCATTCCCTTCTCCTTCTGCCTTCAATCTTTCCCAGCATCAAGGTCTTTTCCAATTAGTCAGTTCTTCACATCAGGTGGCCAAAGTATTGGAGCTTCAGCTTCAACATCAGTCCTTCCAATGAATATTCAAGGACTGATTTCCTTTATGATAGACTGGTTGGATCTCCTTGCAGTCCAAGGAGAGTCTTCTCCAACACCACAGTTCAAAAGCATCAATTCTTTGGCACTCAGCTTTCTTTATAGTCCAACTCTGACATCCATACATGACTACTGGAAAAACCATAGCTTTGACTAGATGGACCTTTTTTAGCAAAGTAATGTCTCTGCTTTTTAATATGCTGTCTAGGTTGGTCAAACCTTTTCTTCCAAGGAGCAAGTGTCTTTTAATTTCATGACTGAAGTCACCATCTGCAGTGATTTTGGAGCCCAAGAAAATAAAGTCTGTCACTGTTTCCATTATTTTCCCATCTATTTGCCATGAAGTGATGGGACCAGATGCCATGATCTTAGTTTTCTGAATGCTGAATTTTAAGCCAACTTTTTCACTTTCCTCTTTCACACTCATCCAGAGGCTCTTTAGTTCTTCACTTTCTACCATAAGGGTGGGGTCATCTGCATATCTGAGGTTATTGATATTTCTCCCGGCAATCTTGATTCCAGCTTGTGCTTCTTCCAGCCCAGTGTTTCTCATGATGTACTCTGCATATAAGTTAAATAAGCAGGGTGACAATATACAGCCTTGATGTACTCCTTTTCCTATTTGGAAACAGTTTGTTGTTCCATGTCCAGTTCTAACTGTTGCTTCTTGACCTGCATACAGATTTCTCAGGAAGCAGGTCAGGAAGTATCTGGGAAGCCCCTAATAGGTATATAATTCCTTTCTAAAAACTAGCAAGGGGGCAGTCTTTCTGTCCCCTTCTCATGTCTATGTCAGAAGCTTTCTCTATCTCTTTTATACTTTAATAAAACTTTACTACACAAAAACCTCTGAGCAATCAAGCCTTGTCCCTCGCCCTGGATCAAATTCCTCTCCTCTGGAGGCCACAAATTCCAGTGTCTTTCATGGCTCGTAGCAGCAAACTTCCAGTATTTACCAAGAAACCCTAACAATTGTTTGACTGATTGATTAACTTAGGTCAGGTTACACAGATGAGTTCATTTGCTTATGCAGAGTATCTTTTGTGCAAATTGTTTATTTAGTGCCATGGTAGGTACCAAAGATACAGAAAACATGGACACTATCCTCCAGGAAATCACAGTTTGGTATTGTAGGGAAAAAAAAATGTTGTGAGTATATTTTGATATTTTTGAAGGATTGCTATTTTTGGACTTTGCATTGGATTTTAACTCAATTTATAGAGTTTTATCAGCCACATTGATATACATCCATTCTTACCAATCTAGTTTTACTGCTGAGGAAACTGGAAAATGAAAAGTTATAAATAAAACTCAACAAAAATCTGATATTTTCCTAAAACCTTCAAGAATTTATTAGTAAGAATGATTAAAGAGGTAAGTGGGAAGGTACATGGAGGATTGCAAGCAAGTTGTAATTAAATGGCAGAATAAAGAAGTCATTCAAAAAGCGAGATTCTTAACCAAATTGAGCTTGAAATCTCTACTACATAACCAATCACAGACAAAAATGTGTTCAAATGCACTGAGTCAATTCTCTCCAAAGAAAACCCACTCAAGTACAGAGTGCAAGCTGTAAACATCTGAGCTGCAACAACAAATCAGTCTCTGGAGATCTTTGCACGAGTATACACATCTGGCTTTCATGTAGCACATACTGAAACCAGAAATGGTTTACTAGATAATCATATTTGTAATCATGTTTCTGAAATCAATAGTGTAATTCAAAGGGATTTTAATTCTAAGCCTATTCTTGCATTTTAATCCAATCTTGGCTTATTCTGAAAGGACCACAGTGGCCACCAGTAATCGAGTTATAGATGCAAAGACCAGATATCACAGCAAAAGACATCTAGTCTTTGTTTTCTCTCTACTAGCTGGAATATAGGACATGTTAACATTAAGCAGTATCCCCAGAATTCACTGCACCCATTAAAACACACTTGGGAAAGATAATGGCATTGATTACACAGTGATAATATTGCTGTAATTCTCCAGATCCTTTGAAAGAGTGAAGAAGGTACAGTTGCCCAGCTTTGACACAGCCCTCCTATCTTAATACAAATTAAACCTTAGCAGCTCTGCCATGGTGGCCATTATGCTCAGGAAGAATCTCATGATAACCTGCTCAGTCTCTTCCTAAGTCTTGAAAAAGAAAGTTAATTCTCCAGTTTCACACACATACAAAAAGATTTCCAACTATGGAGTCGGACTTTGGAGTCACATGATGATTTCCACCAAGTAAACAAAGTCACAGACTAGAGTCTGGAAGTCAAGGTTTCAGCCACTAGAATGCCAGTAGATCTCAAAGTGTTACTGGTAGCTCTGCCAACCAGTGGTGACATCTTATCTTCTTCACTTGGGTTTTCAAGAATCCCTGGCTGTTGGACAGCAACTGCAGAGGTATCTTCTCCCTGTCCCCACTCTGATCCTGGGATCAGCAGCCTTTCCACCTGTCCCCTTATTGCCTCCTGCATCCATACCCCTAATATACACCCCCTTCTCCTCCATTCCTCTATCCCCACACCCTGATACACACAGGCATACTCTCCTGTGATCTTACAGCTTCTGAGGAAAGTCATTTCTTCCCATAAAAATCTGAGAACCCCTTGGGAAGAATAAAAATATACTACAGAGGAACTATAGACACACACTTACATGAATCAATATAAAAGAATATACTCACTAGTAGATTCAATCAAATTCTAAAGACAATTGTTACTTGAAATTCTTCAAATAATTTGGAATTATAATTTGAGGCCCTTTGAATATGAACTTTAAGAGTGAATGGTGAGGTTAGCAGGGGGGTGAGAGGCCACGGGCTGAATTATATTCAATGCAAACCTACACCCTCTCACTTAAACAATCAAACAGGCTGAGGAGGGAATGAAGATAGTCTCAGAAAAGACAAGAATAAAAAGTAAGGAACAACAAGTATTGATTTGACAGCTTGTTCAAGTCATAGGTGGGAAATTATGCACTCAGATAACAAACCAGAAAGAAAGCAAAGAGATCTATTAGAAAGATAGCCTTCTACCTCATATTTTAGTCAAAGGAGACAAAAAAAAAGCCTCCATACTGGGGTTCTATACTTATTGACAAATGAATTAATATTTTTTATTCTGAGGTGGTTACACAGATTCTTTGTATTGCAGAGCTGCAGTATGAAATAGCTGATTGCACGAGGCCTTAGAATGAAATCCCGATTCCTAAAAAGAAGACATTGTCAATACTGTTGAATATTAGAATCACCTAGGAGGTTTCAAACTCTGTTGGCCTGGTCCCCACCCCCAAGGTGTGCTGATTCATCAGAAGTGGCCTGGGTATCTAGGTACTTTTTTAAACTCCCTGAGTGATTCTAATGAACATGTATATTTGAAAACCACATGTTAGAGCACATCCTTCAAGTGCAGTCCCTGTCTCAACAGCTTCAGCATCACCTGGTAACTTGTTAGAAATGCAAATTCTCTAGCCAAACTCCAGAAATTCTGGGGGTGGGATCCCACAAACTGTTAACAAGTTCTCCCAGGGGATCTGACCACATGCTAAAGTTGGAGAATGGCTGCCATAGAACAGTGGTCTCTAACTTTGGTTTGCATAAGAATAATTTAGAGACATCTTGTAAAAACAAAAATCTAATTCAGTAATTCTGAGGTGAGGGCTGAGGGCAGGGCTGAGATTCAGCATTTCTAACATACTATCAGTTATTATCTAAAAATTGTGAGTTCAGTTCAGTTCTGTCACTCAGTCGTGGCCAACTCTTTGCAACCCCATGGACTGCAGCATGCCAGGCCTCACTGTCGATCACCAACTCCTGGAGTCCACCCAAACCCATGTCCATTGAGTCGGTGATGCCATCCAACAATCTCATCCTCTGTCATCCCCTTCTCTTCCTGCCCTCAACCTTTTCCAGAATCATGGTCTTTTCAAATGAATCAGCTCTTCGCATCAGGTGGCCAAAGTATTGGAGTTTCAGCTTCAACATCAGTCCTTCCAATGAACACCCAGGACTGATCTCCTTTAGGATGGACTGGTTGGATCGCCTTGCAGTCCAAGGGACTCTCAAGAGTCTTCTCCAACACCACAGTTCAAAAGCATCAATTCTTCGGCACTCAACTTTCTTCACAGTCCAACTCTCACATCCATACATGACCACTGGAAAAACCATAGCCTTGACTAGATGGACCTTTGTTGGCAAAGGAATGTCTCTGCTTTTGAATATGTTGTCTAGGTTGGTCATAACTTTGCTTCCAAGGAGTAAGCGTCTTTTAACTTCATGGCTGCAGTCACCATCTGCAGTGATTTTGGAGCCCTAAAAATAAAGTCTGACACTGTTTCCACTGTTTCCCCATCTATTTCCCATGAAGTGATGGGACCAGATGCCATGATCTTCGTTTTCTGAATGTTGAGCTTTAAGCCCATTTTTTCACTCTCCTCTTTCACTTTCATCAAGAGGCTCTTTAGTTCTTCACTTTCTGCCATAAGGGTGGTGTCATCTGCATATCTGAGGTTATTGAGATTTCTTCTGGCAATCTTGATTCCAGCTTGTGCTTCTTCCAGCCCAGTGTTTCTCATGATGTACTCTGCATATAAGTTAAATAAGCATGGTGACAATATACAGCCTTGACGTACTCCTTTTCCTATTTGGAACCAGTCTGTTGCTCCATGTCCAGTTGTAACGGTTGCTTCCTGACTTGCATACAGGTTTCTCAAGAGGCAGGTCAGGTGGTCTTGTATTCCCATCTCTTGAAGAATTTTCCACAGTTTATTGTGATCCACACAGTCAAAGGTTTGGCATAGTCAATAAAGCAGAAATAGATGCTTTTCTGGAACTCTCTTGCTTTTTTGATGATCCAGCGGGTGTTGGCAATTTGATCTCTGGTTCCTCTGCCTTGTCTAAAACCAGCTTGAACATCTGGAAGTTCATGGTTCACATATTGCTGAAGCCTGGCTTGGAGAATTTTGAGCATTACTTTACTAGCATGTGAGATGAGTGCAATTGTGCGGAAGTTTGAGCATTCTTTGGCATTACCTTTCTTTGGGACTGGAATGAAAACTGACCTTTTCCAGTCCTGTGGCCACTGTGCTGAGTTTTCCAAATTTGCTGACATATTGAGTGCAGCACTTTCATAACATCATCTTTCAGATTTTAAAAAATTCTGAGTAGCAACACTATATAAACAGATTGTTCTCCTACTTTGATATGCACAAGAATGGTCAGGGTGCTTCTTATAAATTCAGATTTCCCAAACCAAAAATTATCGAGTTAGTATATGGATGATAAGGCTTAGGATTTTCACATCATGCACTTTTACAAGAAGCCCAAGCAATTCTCATGCAGACGTCCCCAGACCACACTTGGGAATACTGACCTAAAAGTAAGCTTTGAGACTTGACCTAAGGCAAGAAACTTAGCCTGTCAATCCCCATTTCTTCATCTGCAGAATAAGGCTAATCATTCCTACCCTACTACCTCATACAATTCTTTCCAAGCCAACGAGCATAACACAAGCAAATTAACCAAGTAAGCCACACCAAGGATCCAACACAAAACCAGAGTTTGGACTCAGCTACTAGAGTTGTGAAAATGGAAGATGGGATATGAAGGAGAACTGGCAGAATTCAAATCCTTGTGGAATGGCCTCTGAAGGGTGAGAACAGCACCACCCTCAAAACCCCAGGAAAGCATTCCCTGTGCCATGACCTGTGATCTAAACTACATCAGGAATTCAGAACTACTCAGAAGGCTGTGCTGCCTTGATTGCACAGATGGAAGAAAAAACTTCTCTTAAAGCCTGCATATGCACACACACAAACACACATACAAACATATACATGCACACACCCTAATGGGCTACACATATTACTTTGGTGGATACTATGGTACTCCACCCAGATCTCCTCTTAAAGAGCTCTTATAGCCATCTCACAATGACAGGAACCATCAATTGTAGATGGTTGACAACTGTATCACTCACTGCTAATGCCCCCTCCCCCCATCACTGCAGTACATGTACCAAAATAGTAAATCAAATACAGTACTTTATCTCACATGAGAAATGATAGAGATTGGTACCACCCTGAAAGACTTAAAGAATGCAGGAGTGGTCATCTTCATCACAATCCCATTGAGTTAGTTCACCAGTCAGGCAGCTATAAAAACATGAATGATGGTAGACCACCACAAACTTAGACAAGAAGCAATCCTATAGGTATTTTCTGTGTCATATGATACATCCATGCAAGAACAGACTAATATTGATCTTAATATTTTTCCCTTCTGGAATACTGACGATACCATGGCCAACACAGCAGCTGTAATCCGGACTGCTACTCAGTTGAGCTTGTCATAGTCCACAGTTGATGTCCAGGATCTACTTGGTCTTCAGCTTCATCTTGTCTCTCTTTGCAAGGTATAAAGGCCTCTTTGTAAGCTACCAAAGAGCTCCTCTGGCTGTCACACTTAGTTTCCCCACTGCTTACTAACTGCTCTTATCTTGTCATCATCCCTCTCTAGGGCATCAGTGTATCTTACCAACTTCATTGTCTTTGTATGCATTTTTGCTTCAAACATTTTAAACATTGCACCTGCCAGGGCAATTTCATCTTACTGAAAAACTGGTGAACTTTTAGCAATTGTTCCTTCATCTAGTGCTAGGGATTATCCCCCATCACATCCCAGGATGGTGTGATTCAGTCCTCAAACCATATTTCAATGCCTGCTTTCTTACACCGTTTCTGTTACCACTGTAACAGTTGGGTTGGGTCCTCCGTAAGGTGATACCAATACATAGGAGTATCAAAGACATTATTGGAGAGAACACTAGTGAAAGTAAAAGAGAAGGGGTAGGATTGTGTAGGGGGACCCCTCAGACCATGATACAGACCTGCCACAATGCTATCAGTACAACAGCTTGCTCCTTTAGAAGAGTTCCACTTTCCAGGGACCCAACCACCTCTTCAGTCAGTGGGTTTTGGGTCTGAAATCTGGTTCAGGTTCAAGAATTGTACAAGGTTCTGTCATTGTCTGCAGCCACTCTAGAAGTACATGATTTCTACTCAAAAACAAAAGGAGGCATAAGAAGCCAACAGCTAGGAACTGCTGGCTTACCACACTCACCTTTGGGCAAGGTGCCCTTTCTTGAAGCAGAGTCTGAGTGGTATTAGATCTCTCTGCCTTTCAACGTGCTAACCCAGGGTTCAGGGATGAAAGTCTCCATCAATCCACCAGATGAGCTATTTAGGCTAGGACAGGTGCTAGCGGAGGGTGAAAGGGATCTAGCATATGTCATTGAGGAAGATTGTATGTCTCATTTGTAGACTCCAGATCAAGAGCAGCAGCAGGACTGTCATTTGTCCTTCTGACCCTTCTCTTATAAGGTTACCCAGGGGGAAAAAAAACTAATGAGACCAACCAAATTTCTAAGCAAACTATTCCAAATGGGGCAAACTTAACATAAGGGACAAGCAATTTTGAGCAGTGTAAAAAGACTGGATAAAGTTGTGCACCACCTATATCTTCTTGGCTGATATACCTACTGTAAGGGGGAAGGAAGAGGGTGGATTTATGAGATGCCTAATGGCTGATGGCTCAGTCCCTCAATGGACATTATTCTTGCCTAAAACAGTTGCCTCAACCTGCACTCTTGTTTCCTCCTAGGGGTTGTCCATGGCTAATGATTGGCTAAGAAAGAGATACAAAGCTCCAGCCGCCTTACCTCTATTTGAGAAAGCTGAAATAGTGTCTCTGACCCCAAACTCTCTGTCAGCTTACCTGAGGCCTCAGCTGTAAATTTATGTCAGATTTTCCCTTTGCTCAATTCTGCCTTCCTCACTTCCTTACAGGTAAATCCCCCAAGAGGACTCCACAATAGATCAGCACCCAACTTTCCATCTCAGATTTGGTTTCCAGGGAACACATTCTGGAACATTTATTTATTTAGCTATCCGTTGCCCCACTTAATTTATTCCAATAAATAAGCTATTTTTCCTATATAAAATGAGTATGCAATCAAAATAATAATTCTTTCTCCATTCTCGGGTCAAAGTACTATTTTATTTTTTTTTTTATTTTTAAATATTTATTTATTAGGCTGCATGTGGTCTTAGTTACAGCATGTGGGATTTTCATTGTCATGCAGGATCTTTCATTGCAGTGTACCAAGTCTCTAGTTGTGGTGCATGGCCTTAGTTTGCTGTGAGGCATGTGGGATCTTCCCAGACCAGGGACTGAACCTGTGTCTCCTACATAGGCAGGCAGAGTCTTAACAACTGGACCACCAGGGAAGTCCTCAAAGTATTCTTTTAATATGAAGATACCAAGTATAAAGTGTATGCATACAGACTTGTTATGGCCTGAATGGTTGTGGACCCCCAAAATTCATATGTTGAAATCCAGGTGGGGCCTTTCAGAGGTCATTAGGTCATGAGAGTAGAACCCTTATGAATGAGATTAATGGGTTTTTAAAGATTTATTTATTTTAATTGGAGGACAGTTACTTTACAACTGTATGTAAAATAGATAGCCTGTGGGAGTTTGATGTACGACACATGAAATGCAAAGCCAGTGCTCTGTGACAACCTGGAGAGAGGATGGGGAGAGAGATGAGAGGGGGATCCAGGAGGAAGGGGACACATGTTTACCATGGCCGATTCATGTTAATGAAAAAAAAAAAAAAAAAAAAACACATCACAATGAGATTAATATTCTTTAAAAAGAGACCCCAAACTCCTTAGTCCCTACCATCATGTGAGGACACAATGAAAAGGCAGCAGTCTGCCACAAGAAAGAGGGCCTTTACCCAAATCCGACCATACTGGCACCCTAATCTTGGACTTCCAGCCTCCACAACTGTGAGAAATAAATTTCTGTTGTTTATAAAACACCCAGACTGTGGTTTTATTATTCTAGCATTTCAAATCAACTAATATAACACTTAAGTGTGAGTTTTAATCTATCCTTTGTTTGACAAAACGTTTTAAAACTGAAGGAATCTTTCATTTTTCCACTAAAAAACATTATGTGTCAGTTGGCATATTTTAACCAGAGATGGACAGTTCTACAAATGGCTGAGAAAATTTATCTGGGTAGCACCTGTCTTCCTAAACAATTACAATTTCTTATTTTTATCTCATCCTTGGAGTATGCTGTAAGTATGGCTCTTCAGTTCAGTTCAGTTGAGTCACTCAGTCGTGTTGGACTCTTTGCGATCCCATGAATCACAGCACGCCAGGCCTCCCTGTCCATCACCAACTCCCGGAGTTCACCAAAACTCATGTCCATCAAGTCAGTGATGCCATCCAGCCATCTCATCCTCTGTCGTCCCCTTCTCCTCTTGCCCCCAATCCCTCCCAGCATCAGAGTCTTTCCAATGAGTCAACTCTTCACATGAGGTGGCCAAAGTACTGGAGTTTCAGCTTTAGCATCATTCCTTCCAAAGAAATCCCAGGGCTGATCTCCTTCAGAATGGACTGGTTGGACCTCCTTGCAGTCCAAGGGACTCTCAAGAGTCTTCTCTAACACCACAGTTCAAAAGCATCAATTCTTCGGCGCTCAGCCTTCTTCACAGTCCAACTCTCACATCCATACGTGACCACAGGAAAAACCATAGCCTTGACTAGACGGACCTTTGTTGGCAAAGTAATGTCTCTGCTTTTGAATATGCTATCTAGGTTGGACATAACTTTCCTTCCAAAGGAGTAAGCGTCTTTTAATTTCATGGCTGCAATCACCATCTGCAGTGATTCTGGAGCCCCAAAAAATAAAGTCTGACACTGTTTCCACTGTTTCCCCATCTATTTCCCATGAAGTGATGGGACCAGATGCCATGATCTTCATTTTCTGAATGTTGAGCTTTAAGCCAACTTTTTCACTCTCCACTTTCACTTTCATCAAGAGGCTTTTTAGTTCCTCTTCACTTTCTGCCATAAGGGTGGTGTCATCTGCATATCTGAGGTTATTGATATTTCTTCTGGCAATCTTGATTCCAGCTTGTGTTTCTTCTAGTCCAGCATTTCTCATGATGTACTCTGCATATAAGTTAAATAAGCAGGGTGACAATATACAGCCTTGACGTACTCCTTTTCCAATTTGGAAGCAGTCTGTTGTTCCACGTCCAGTTCTAACTGTTGCTTCCTGACTTGCATATATAGATTTCTCAAAGGCAGATCAGGTGGTCTGGTATTCCCATCTCTTGAAGAATTTTCCACAGTTTGTTGTGATCCACACAGTCAAAGGCTTTGGCATAGTCAATAAAGCAGAAATAGATGTTTTTCTGGAACTCTCTTGCTTTTTTGATGATCCAGTGGGTGTTGGCAATTTGATCTCTGGTTCCTCTGCCTTTTCTAAAACCAGCTTGAACATCTGGAAGTTCACGGTTCACATATTGCTGAAGCCTGGCTTGGATAATTTTGAGCATTACTTTACTAGCGTGTGCTGCTGCTGCTGCTAAGTCATTTCAGTTGTATCCAACTCTGTACGACCCCATAGGAGGCGGCCCACCAGGCTACCCCGTCCCTGGGATTCTCCAGGCAAGAACACTGGAGTGGGCTGCCATTTCCTTCTCCAGTGCATGAAAGGGAAAAGTGAAAGTGAAGTCACTCAGTCGTGTCCGACTCTTCATGACCCCATGGTCTGCAGCCTACCAGGCTCCTCTGACCATGGGATTTTCCAGGCAAGAGTACTGGAGTGGGGTGCCATTGCCTTCTCCATGAGTGCAACTGTGCGGTAGTTTGAGCATTCTTTGTCATGGCCTTTCTTTGGGATTGGAATGAAAACTGACCTTTTCCAGTCCTGTTGCCACTACTGAGTTTTCCAAATTTGCTGGCATATTGAGTGCAGCACTTTCACAGCATCATCTTTCAGGATTTGAAAGAGCTCAACTGGAATTCCATCACCTCTACTAGCTAAGTAGAATAGCTGCTGTGTATTCTATATGATAGATAATTGTAGTTCTTACTCCAGTGTGTTCAACTCCCAAGACCCATGATGGTAATGCTAATTAAACATATAACTCATGCATATATCAGTGGCATAGCCCTGTATTCATAATGTAAATCTTGAAAATAAATTTTTTTAAAATAAGGAAAGTGGTTACTAAGAAAGCAAAAGTAATTGACTGCAAGAATTCACCATTAAACTAGATTTTCTTCTATGTTGATATTATCAGCACTGACAGTTATCACATGGAACCCAGGCTTTTATATTACTTTGGACAAGAGAAATTTGCCTAGTGGCATTTCAAGCAGTAACCCCCAGCTCTTCCATTTCATTTGTTGCGATATTTAAACCCAAGTCACATTTTCCTATATTCTATTAAGATGTCTAATATTTTTCTTGGGCTGAGGCAACTTTTGCAAACAACTTTAGAACATTTCATCATGTATGTCCTTTAAAATAAAAATTGAAGTATTTTTTTCACATAATAATCCTCCCTTAGCCTCAATTTTTGTCTTTCCTGTTCTGTAGCAGTAACCCAAGCAGTGTTTTTCAAGGTGAACAGGTTTTAGGTAGGCCAAATGTGCTTCATCCCCACAAAGGAAACTCAAAGTAATATCTAACTACTTGTCATTGGATAGGTGGAAAATTTCTCCTGCTTCTGCTTCCAGAAGCTGCCTCTTCCTTTTTTTTTTTTTTTTTGAGTTGTACTCCCTCTCCTGCCAAGGCTGAACTTGGCTGATAAGAAGCTGTGGAAACTGTTTCAGAGCAGACTTAACCAGGAAACTCATTATCACTAACCTTCTCAGAAGAGCTTCTGGATGGTAAGCTTAGACTACAGTATGTCTGGCTCTTGCTGCCCTTTTGGGAAAGAGTTAAGGCACAAATGAGAAAAGTTCTAAATCTAAGAACAATCCATTTAACTACTTAAATTCTCTCTCAGATTATTCCTCTAAGTTATTCTCTTGTCCACAAATACCTGGAAAAACACTCACTGACATCTACTTATATGAAATACATGTATACTGAGAGTAAAACTATTCTTATGACAAGGCCAGACTTATTTACATGCCCAGTTGAGGAACTGTATAGGGAGGGGGAATATGTAGTGTCTAGTCAAAGGGCAAACATTTTCTTAGAAATGATTTTTGAGGTGCACAACATTCTGTTCTCAAACATATGCCTATGCTCTACTCCCAGGAATACTGCTGCTTTTTAATAAAGAAATAATTCAGAATATTTAAATATAGCCAAAGCATCCAGACAAATGTCCTTATTTCCAAAATACAAGACGGAAGAATTTGACAAGGTAATACAACCCTGCTTTCCATAATATTTTAAAACCAAATACAGATTTTCTATTTTTTTTTTCCCCAAAGGCATGCAGAACAGACAAAATATCAGATCAACATGGTGAGGGCCAACGTGTTGCCTTCTTCTCTCTGCCCCAGCAACTTCTACCATTCCCTGAAGAGAATATGTAGAAAAAGGGCAACACAAGGTTGACCTCAGGATAACTATTTGAGAGAGGAGTCCATAAAATGAGACTCTTATAATGAATATTTGGTGCCGAAGCCAGATTTCTCAGAATATTTCCTGCTGGAGGAATGAAGGTGGGACACATTGGGAGTAGAATCACATACAGCAGAATTCCGGCAGAATATAAAATAAGCCATCTTATCTGAGGGCCTAGAATAACACAGCCTCTTCATTTTGGCCTAAACAGTGTTATGATATTTAAGCATGAAATTTCGCTAAATATAGAAGCCGCTTGTTGTTACTGTTTGGTTGTAAGAAACCATGCTTAGTGGCTTCTAGGACAGCTGCATCAAGCAGAAGATTCACTGGGGTATGAGAAAGCAAGAATAGCAAGTACAGGGAACTAGTTCATAGTTAGACTTTGAGAAGCTTCTAGAAAAAGACATGCGTTCTAGCCCTGACAGTCACTTATCTATTGCATCTTAAACCCCAACTTCTTCAGGTATAAAACTGGCCTATCTTTATAGGCCTTGGGGTAACTGTAAGATCAAACAACAAATTCTATAGGGAAGACATTTTTGATAAATGTCTTTGTAAACTTTGTGTTAGTTACTCGTCATGTCCGACTCTGCAACCGTATGGACTATACCTCGCCAGGCTCCTCTGTCCTCGGGATTTTCCAGGCAAGAATACTGGAGTGGGTTGCCTTTTCCTCCTCCAGGGGATCTTCCGGACCCGGGCACTGAACCCACGTCTCCTGCATTTGCAGGCAAATTCTTTACCACTAGTGCCACCTAGGAGGCGCCCCCCAAAGAGATTTTTTTATGTTATCTGCTACCGTAATGATTCTATTATTAAACTTACCATGACCAGCAAAGCCCACTGGGTTGTGGGAGAAATAAACTGGAATCCAGGTGGTAAGATAAGATCTAACTGCTTCCTTTTTGCTTAGTCTAGTTTCACTTGCCCATAGCGGGCCATGTGCAGAGGGGTCACATCTAACATGTCAGGTTAGAGGTTCCAGTGCAGAACTACTTCTCCAGACACGCCAACTTGGTGGGCCTTGCAGAAAAGTGCTATGCCAAAACCTCAGTCCAAAACAGCTGCGGCGGGCTGCATCCGGAGATACTGTGTCCCACACTGCGGATCTGGAGCTGTGAGAACCCCATGAAAACCCAGCGAGAATCCTATGAGAATCCCAGGAGAACTCCACCCCCTCCCCACTGCTAAGAACCCTATAAAGCAGCCCCGCCCACCACCTGTCGGGCAAGACCTATGCCCTGGAGTGTAAGCTCCTACCTCTCCATTCTATGCTCAAAAAATAAAACTTTTACTTCTGAAACAAAATCCCGTCTCATTCTATTGACTCGAGCCACACCATGCAGAAGGACCCTGGTTGGGGCCTGGCTTGAAAGGTTCAGTAACATTACTGCTTTAGTTCTTCTATTTAATTTTTCTCAAATTCCCGAGTAGGTGATATCAACACTTGCAAGATCTATGACTTATTTCTGAAGTTTCTCAAAGTGTGATATAAAGAAAATATTAGGGTGCAATATTCACCAACATGTATATTGTCTTATACTTTTTATTTCTATCTTTCAGTTTCAATTAGAAAGAGGCCTTCTGAAACTATTCTTGAACTTTGAACACACTTAATGAATTATCTTTTAGGTTTGGGTAAACAGTCGGTGCTAAATATACAGTTCTTCAGTAAAGACTCAATGGTTCTCATCTCTCAGAGAGTCAATAAGACCCAGGAATCTACATATTTAATAGGAAACCACCACCATACCTTTGTGATGCAGGTACGTCCTGACTAAAATTTAGCATTCTTATTTTCTGGTAAAAATTACTTAAAGTACTTAAAAAATATACAGGTGACTAAGTCTCTTCCTGGAAAATCTGACTTGACTTGAGTTAGGGTTTAGGAATTTGTGTTTTTAATAGGCACCCTAGGTGACTGTTATCATGGGCACAATTCTTTATATCACACTTTGAGAAACACTGGTAGGGGAACCATTGTTCATTCCAAAAGTAAGGGCACCATTCGGGATCATTTGCAGCATTAACCTTTACTAAACAGAGTCAAGAGAATTATTTATTAGCACGACTTTTACAAAGGGTTGTTTAAGAAGGAATAATTTTCAGTTTAAGAAGAAATAGTTTTAGTGAAATGCTACTTGCCCAATGAATGACACTTTATATTTAACAGTGGATGATATAAAAACTGGGATTAGATTTTGTTATCAACTTTAGACGACTCTGTCTTACACCAGCATCTTACCAGATACTATCTTTCCTACTGCAGGTAGACGCATTATAATTTTTATTTATCCCATTACAAAACCTCACAAGTTCTGGTCTGATTTCCAATCATTGCTTCACAAGAAAGGTCACATTTTACTTCCATTTAAATTAGAAACTTTGTGAGGTTCATAGCAGCTTTGGGTTGTTTTTATTTTTAATGAAGCAGGTATGAAAAAGGGTTAAGCAATAAGAATCTCTTTAAGTGCTGTGAGCTGGGTGATAAAGAATCTATAAAAGAATTTCAGCTGCTTCAGCATAGGAGGCACTGTTGAAGGGAACTGTAACTTTGAGTCATAGAATGGCTAAATACATATCTTGTGCTGCAGGAGAATGAAATGTCTCTCTGAATGGTATGAAAAGACTCCGATTGGCATAAAAAGACAGTGTATACTGCATGGCTCCAACAACTGTTTAAAGCATATGAGAATAAAAGTAATGTATGAACATCTCTAAACAGTTGTGTTTTGTGGATGCCTTCTCAAAAGCCATCATTCCCTTCTATATTTATTGCTTTTACCAAACCCTCCTACACCTCTGCAGGATTAGTGAGTTATCCCTTGACCATTGGATTAACAGAGGTTGTTTCAGGTATGCTCTGCACCAGAGAGGGAGCCAAATCAGATGGGAAGTCACAGCCAGGAGAAAAATTGCAATGCTTCAGTTGGCACTATAGGTCTTATTCTTATCTCCAGAGATAGTACTGATTTCTAAAGAACTTGAGGTTGTAAATGGGTCAGCTGACAGATGACAGCTGATAGGCTAACTCTTGGAGAATAGCAAATCGTGACACAGCCTAACATTTTAACCCTTCTACTTCCTTAATACATATTTTATATTACTTTATCATGCGAGGGAAGCAACATGTGAGCACTCTAATAAATTTGAAAAATATAAAGATTGGGAGGAAAATAACACCACTGTAATCATCCAATTTAGACAAACTGCTAAAAAAATAACTGTGTTCAGTGAAGTGACATGGGAAAGAGCCACCACATTCTGAGAGCTGGAAGAAGGAATGGAAATTGAGAGGCAGTCTGAAAGGGTAAAGAAAGTCTGTGTTCTTATATCTGTATTTCTTTTTGCAACTTCCCTGCTCAGTCAACCTTTCCTGCCTCTATTCCCGGCTCCCCAAGCCTTTCACTAAGTCCTTTGGAATACCCAGTCTATGGTCAGCAACTATGATCTATATGCTCAGTTGCTCAGTCATGTCTGACTCTTTGTGACCCCATGGACTGCAGCTCATCAGGCTCCTCTGTCCGTGGATTTTCACAGGCAAGAATACTGGAGTGGATTGCCATTCCCTTCTCCAGGGGATCATGCCAAACCAGAGATAGAACATGCATATCTTGTGTCTCCTGCATTGCCAGGTGGATTCTTTAGCACTAGCACCATCTGGGAAGCCCCAAAATGAAAATATTAGTCACTCTGTTGTGTCTGACTCTTTGCTACCCCATGAATTGTAGCCCACCAGGCTCCTCTGTCCACGGGATTCCACAGGCAAGAATACTGAAGTGGATAACCATTCCCTTCTCCAGGGGATCTTCCCAACCCAGGGATTGAACCAGAGTCTCCTGCGTTGCAGGCAGATTCTTTATTGTCTGAGCCACCAATTCACTTTGTTCACTTTCTATGGTCAGCAAGCTCCTCTAAATCCTCAGCTAGTGCTTTATCAGCCTTAATGTACATTTGAATCACCTGGGCATCTTGTTAAACTGAAGATTCTGATACAGTAGGTCTGGAGTGGGACTTGAGATTCTGTACTTCTAACAAGCACCTGGCTGATAATGAAATTTTGAGTAAAAAGTGCTAAACCACTTGTCAATTGATCATCTTGTCATATAAACATCATTTGAATCTAGTTGCCCTCTGAAGACACTGCCTTCCCTTCAGTCTACTAAGGGGAAGGTATTTTGTCTCTCACACCCCACTTAACCATTTCTAAAGTATGCCTTAAGACAGTATTTTCATCTACTTCTTCTGTGGGAAAAAAAAATGCAGTTTCTTTGGGATTCATGTCATTCAGTCATGCTAGCCCCTCCCAATCTTCATGGCAACCACTCACAAACTCTTTCTCATTCTTCCTCATTGATTCATGATCTTGACATACAGCACATGCAGTAGAGATATACACACAGAGGAATTTTGTAAGAAAAGCTGAGAGTTGCTGAAGAAATTCACAAAATCTGCCTGTCAGATGTATATCATTATCAATTTCTAGTCACTGTGTAAGAGATAAATAGTTGCTCACCAAAATTTGTTCTGCCCTTTGTAGTACACAGTTTAAGAGAAAAGCAGCACTGATGTCAGAGAGCTGGACTGGAGCTATCACTGGGTCTGCGTGTTGTTAGGAGCTGGCCTGACACTCACAACAGGGTCTTGATGGTTTCCTGTTGAACATGAACAATTTCACAGAACATTAACATCACATAAGGCTACTCTGTGACCATGATGTATCAAGACAAAAAAAAATCCACTCAATAATCACGTGAACACTGACAAAAAGTAAACATTGTGCAAACACAAAAATGACTAAATATCCTTAACTTCACTAACATGACTTCTGCTTCTATGCCAATTACAGCTTTATACATGTGGTACCTTTCATTCCTCTTAGATATGATTTACTAAGATGCCCAATTGTTAAGATCACCCCCCACTCCTGACATCACCAAATCTAGAGCAAAGCCCTACTTTTTTCAACTCTCCCACAATCACCTAAATTAATCCCATTGCCCAAAATAAGCCAGATCAAACACATCTTCCTGAAAAGCCTCAAGGTTCCCCAAGGTGCATGTTCTCCCCTGCCACATGAATCAAAAGTAAACCCAACTCATTCAATTTATCTTATACTGCATACAAAAATCAACTCAAAATAGATTAAACAGTTAAAAGCTATTGTACTCCTAGAAGAAAATATAGGAGAAAATCTTCATGACACTGACCTTGCCAATAATTTCTTAGATGTGACACTAAAAATACAGTCAGAAAAAGCAAAAATGGAGAAGTGGGATTTCATCAAACTAAAAAGATTCTGAACAGCAGAGAAAACAATCGACAAAGTGAAAAGTCAGCCTACAGAACAGAAAAAATATTTGCAAAGCATATACCTGATAAGAAGTTAATATACAAAATATAAAAGGAACTCTTAAAACTCAATAGCAAAACAAACAAAAAAAAATTTAAATGATTTAAAAGTGGGAAAAGCACTGGAGTAGACATTTTTCCAAAGAAGACATATAGATGGCCAACAGACATATGAAAAGATGCTCAACATCACTAGTCATCATAGAAATGCAAATCAAAAGCACAATGAGATATCACCTCACACCTGTCAGAGTGGATATTATCAAAAAGACAAGAAATAAGTGTTGGCAAGGATGTGGAGAAAAGGGAACCCCTGTGCCCCATCGATGAGAATGTCAAGTGGTGTAATCACTATGGAGAACCAAATGTAGGTTCCTTTAAAAATTAAAAATGGAACTACCATGTGATCTAGCTCCCACATCTGTGTATACATCACAAGGAAATGAAATCAGTATCTTGAAGAGATATCTACACTCCCATGCTTATTTCAGAATTATTCACTATTGCTAAGACAAGGAAACAACCTGTGTCTGCTTGTGATAACGGAGTTGAGCCAAGAGGACATTATGCGAAGTGAAATAAACCAGAAACAGAAAGACAAATATTATATGATAGCACTGGTATGTGGAATCTAAAAATGTCAGCCTCATAAGATGGTGGTTGCAGCAGCTGGAGGTGAAGGAAATGGGGTCACACCTCCCAAGCAGTGGCACTAGGAAATGCTCCCAAGCTGCCTGACTCCAGAGCCAGTGCTTTTATCCACAGTGCTGTATTATGCATGCTAAATAACTAAAAAAAAAAAAAAAAGGAAATGGGAAAATATTGGTCAAAGGTACAAACTTAGTTACAAGGTGAATAAGTCCTGGGGGTCTAATATATACAGGATGACTATAATTAATTGAAATTTGCAAAGACAGTAAATCTTAAGTGTTCTCACTGCAGACACACACACATTGGTAAATATATGAAGTGATGGATGTGTTAATCCGTTTGACTGTGGTCATTATTGAGAGGGTATCAGGCAGAAAGGCTAGGGGTCCCCAAGCAGAGGAAATAGACTGCAAGTGTCATATGTTTTTTTTTTTTTTTCCTTCTCTATACAAAATTAAAAGGAGGTTTTTTTAAAAACTCTATGTTGCCATGATGACACCTGGTTCCACCAGAACTTAACTTTTCTCAAACCTTGAGCTAACCAATGCATTTTCCTTATGGAAATGTTTTTCTTAAGCTATGTTAATGACTATGTATTTACCTTAGAATCTGCCTGTCTTCAAGTTGGTTCTGCCTAAGATTCAGAACTGATAATGGCTCAACAAACCAGCATGTTTTACTCATGAAAATGTTCTCTTAAGCTATGTTAATGGAACTATGTATTTACCTTAGAATCTGTCCTTCTTCAAGATTCACGTCAATTGTTTTATGGCCCAGATGACTCACCTTGTGCCAATGTTATCTCAAAATGCATGCTCTGGGTGAGGGGTCTGGTGCCACTCTCTGAGTTTTGAGACATTTCCTTTCTCTAATTAGCAGCTTGCTAATAGGTATATAACTTCTTGCTAAAAACTAGCAAGGGGCACTCTTTCTGCCCCCTTCTCATGTCTATGTCAGAAGCCTTCTCTATCTCTTTTATACTTTAGTAAAACTTTATTACACAAAAGATCTGGGCAATCAAGCCTCATCACTGGCCCCGGATAGGATTCCTCTCCTCTGGAGGCCAAGAATCCCCACGTCATTCCTGGCCCAAAGCAGCAACCTTTCATCATTTTATGATGCATACATACATCAAGTCATCACACTATACACTTTAAATATAAATTTCTTAATTGTCAAGACAGGAAAGATATGAATAATAAAACTTATAGAAGGAAACACAGAAGACTATTTTTGTGACTCCTGAGTAGATAATGATTTGTTGAAACACACACACACAAACCATAAAATATAACTTTGAAAAAGTTAACTACCATAGTGTTGATAACTTCTGATCATTAAGCTAGCCATGATAAGATTCTTGAGAGTCCCTTGGACTGCAAGGAGATCCATACAGTTCATTCTAAAGGAGATCAGTCCTGGATGTTCTTTGGAAGGACTGATGCTAAAGCTGAAACTCCAGTACTTTGGCCACCTCATGCGAAGAGTTGACTCATTGGAAAAGACTCTGATGCTGGGAGGGATTGGGGGCAGGAGGAGAAGGGGACGACAGAGGATGAGATGGCTGGATGGCATCACTGACTCGATGGACGTGAGTCTGAGTGAACTCCGGGAGTTGGTGATGGACAGGGAGGCCTGGCGTGCTGCAGTTCATGGGGTCGCAAAGAGTCGGACACGACTGAGTAACTGAACTGAACTGATGCTGCCTCAGAGCTGTTGAGCTTACTATTCCCACAGCATGGAAGATTTTTCCCTGCCATCCACTCACATTATGCTTAGGTTTCAATTTAAAGTTCTTTTTTGTAAAGAGGTCTTCTCTGATCAGTCCCTTCTATCTCCATTTGGGGATTTATATTAAGTCCTTTGTTATTTTCTCTTGTTATGTTGAACTTATGTGTTTATGTGACAATTTCTTTAATGTTTTTCTCCTCCATCAGACTTAAGCTCTATGAGGAGAGCAGCCATATTAATTTTTGTTCACCTTTGTGTTCACCAGCACATAGAACTACATTCTCTCTAGAGTTGGCACCCCCCAAAATTTGTTGTATAAATAAGTAAATGAATGGAAGAATTAATACATATGAATAAATAGCATGAAAACATACTCACAAAATAGGAGAAAGATAGACTCATATGGCCATTATATGTGTGTGTGTGTGTATAGCATTACTAAAATGACTATTAAAATATGAACTTAAGGTTTAAGGAAAATGATTACAGAAAATCTTAGATATAGGAAGATACAGAGGAAAATTATTAAACCTGAGATCAATCTAAATGAACATTATATAAAATAATAACAAAGAATATATTCACAGTGCAAAGTAAAAGATGGAACAGAAATAAAAAATATTGGTAAACAGTGGCATCAAGCTTTATATATACAAAATAAAAAATGGGAGAATATGGGCCTGATTTTATCGATGCAACACAGTCATTAACATTTCTGAGCTCTAGTTTACCTATTTGTAAGCACTCAAGAAATGTTTGTTGAAAAGTAATCTCTAATAGGGACACAGGAACTGTCCTTTCCAGGTCTAATGCTCTATGCTTTCTTAAATGAGAACAAATCATTGGAAATTCTTATCACATGGACAATATGTTTCAAGATTTTCTAATCATCTTTATAAAAAATATTTTCAATATTATTTTTTTCAAAGTATATAAAAGCATGGGAAAAACCTGTAAGAGGAAAAAAGAACTGTAGAAAAGTATCAGCATAAAAAATGGAAAAAGGTAGTGGGTAATAGCTCATCACATCTTTCAAAATTAAAATCTGTCCAAATTTTAAAAACATTTTTCATCTTTAAGGAATCACCAAATTCTTCCCTTAATGAAGAGTGGTAGGTCCCTGGATGTTACACCTACTGCCACTTGCAATCATTTCTCTCTCCCTTTATTTCCTATGGCTAGACACTAAGCAGCGTTACTAGGATGCAAGGCTCAGAACTGCTTAGGGAGCTCACGTACTGTATTCTGAGTCAAGGGTAACTCCCAAGCCATGGCCATCTTTCATAATTACCATCCCTTCTGACCAATCTGTCAGGAATACCATTGTTTACTCCTCAGGCAGCCCTGGCCTCAGCAGAAATACACATTTTTTTTTGTTTTGCATATTTTACTTACTATTCTCTGTGGTTAAAGACTATTATACTATTATAGTGTCTGACAAATATAACCCAGCAGGTATCCTGACACCACTTGGAGATGAACATTTTTGAAGGATTTATTTCATAAGGAAACACACGAACAAATATAGCTGAACAGATGGATCCTGAACACAGATTCAGAAAAGTTGAATACAGCAAATAGTGAAGATTGATACCTACCTACAAAGCAGCAATCTGGACTCAGAGAACAGCAGGCTGCCACAGATATATGGCATATTTATTGAAGCATTAAAAGAGTTTCACAGTCCTCCTAATTATTATACCTACCTCTGGTTACATAGAGCTAGTCTATAGTGAGTTTTCCACTGATTTATTTAACTCTTAAATATCATAAACTCTTAAGCAATGCCTATGTTCATGCAGAAGCAATAAATTTTCTGCTATGCTTTTAAACATTGTTTGCACTTTCGAAATGTCAGTGGTATTTGCAGTTCTAAACACTGTGTTTCATGCCATTTCAAAGGTGCAGTTGTTAGAGCCAAAAATATTCATGTTTTAAAATCCTCTCTCGTATAAATGGCTCAGGGTCAAAAGACATGAAAAATCTCTGTTTCATCTTAAGTCTGCTCAAATGCCTCATATAAAAGAATGTCAGGAAGAAAATAAATCCTGGAAGATTCTCCTGCTTTGCAAAATGAAAGAAAACCTTAGATTCATCTCAATTCCCATTTACAGTTTGCAAAAGTGTTTCTCAATTAACAAATTTTAACACATCAGTAAAATCATTCCATTCAATGTAGCTAAACACTGAAAATAACACTGTTTTTGACTGATAGCAATAGGAAAATTTCCTCTTCCCTGGAAACTGAAGATGTCACATTTTGTGTATGTTAAGACAGGCCCTCACCTCCTGAATTTCATGTCTTTCACTTGCATTCCATGACCTTTAAAGAACACGGTCAAAATTAAAAGTGGTCAGCAAGTCTAAGAATCCAATGTGATGAACAGAAGCCCTACAGCCAAGCTCATGCATTCAAGAGATGCCAAGCCTTTGGAGTCTAGCCTCTTGTTAATGTTTTCTGTATTTAACAGTAATAATAAAATAGTAATTAACAAGATAATTAACAAAATTAACAAAATAATTAAAAACAATGATCCATTCATTCAATATTTTGCATATTAAATATGATTATATTATTATAAAACACATTTATCTATGGCTATGTACATTGAGTCACTTTTTTAAGACAAAGGATATAAAGCAAAATTCAATATTTAAAAAAATTTTTATTTTATATTGGAGTACAGTTGATTTACAATGTTGTGTTAGTTTCAGGTATACAGCAAAGTGATTCAGTTATACATATACATATGTCTATTCTTTTTTCATTCAATAATTTCACAGCTACTCAGTGTCAAATAGAGCATTAGGCCTTGGAGAGAGAGCTATGAAGAGACCAGAAGGTCCCTCAAAACTTCCTCTTGGCAGAAATGAGTCACAGGCTACAATTTGCTTCCAAGAAGGCAGGGAAAGTAACATTTTGGGTATTCCACCTTCTTGCATGGGAGATTGGCAAGGAAGATGGAATTGAGAATGGCATCTTGAGTGAGCAGCCTTCAATTTCTGCCAATACTAGGCTGATTCTTGATACAAAATATGTACAGTGCTCCTGGAAGTTGTGACCGAGATGGCCTGTGGGTGAATGACCAGGTTCCATCACTGAATTTTTTATATCTAAAAGGGACCTTTAAGTGTGCAGGAAACACAATTTGCCATTTTTTGGTTTGATATTAATTTATTAAAATTACAAAATAAAAAGTATATAAAAATCATAGTCTATTCCATAAATCTAGTACACTTTGTCAATCACTTGCAAGAGAGCCTTCAATAAATGTTAGTTCAACTCAGGCTGAACAGACTAAATTCTGCTTAATCCTGTTTGTAAACTTAGTTGCCTCAATTCTCTTCAACATTTCAAAGTGCATATATAAATCAAATATATCTGATTTTCTTTTTAAGCACTTCAAATACCTGACTAGGTATACTGATCCTCAAAATCAAAACCTTACTACTTGCTTGAACAACTCTTACATATTTAATAAGTCAAATTTATATATATAAAGAATATAAAATTATCTTAAATATTCTAAATATTCTAGTGCATTAATAGTATGTGCTAGTGTAAGTCACTTTCAGTCGTGTCTGACTCTTTGCAACCCCATGGACTGTAGCCCATCATGCTCCTCTGTCTTAAATGTACTCAAAATATTTTACATACTTTAATAAAAATCACACATTAATGAAATTTTAAAATTGGAATCTGTTCAAACTGTCACTGTAAAATATGCCATGTTCTCTTCAACATCATAAGCAAATTAAATATCAACTGCTACACACATTATTCCGAACTTCACATACTGGTATTAATACTATGGATTTGATTCACTTCACTATCCCTCTGTTTTATTCCAATCCTCCCTAAGATTGTAAAGATTCTGTGCTCACTTATGGACTTCCCAGATGGCACTAGTGGTAAAGAATCCACCTGCAAATGTAGGTAGATGTAAGAGACACAGGTTCCATCCCTGGGTTGGGAAGATGCCCTAGGGGTGGGAACATCAACCCACTCCAGTAATCTTGCCTGGTGGATCCCATGGACTGAGGAGGGTCACACAGAGTTGGACATCACTGAAGTGACTTAGTGTACACACACACAAATGTGCTCATTTATGAGCCACAGATGTGAAAGTGGGATGGAATAACAGAGGCAACCACATTGCCGCAAGATTCTATTTGTGTGCAACTGTATAAACTGGAGTTTTTTTTTGTTTTGTTTTGTTTTTAACATCACTATGGCTCCAGGGAACTCTAGATCCAATCCTTCAACTAGGGTTGGTTTCTTATAAGTTCAAGTAGCATCCTTACATCATTTTCCATCATCATTATTTAATTTGAATAGATGAAAGTCTTCAAAATGCTTCATCTCTCAAATTCATGGCTAAACTACTTGAACTAATGTCTACCACCTGAGTTAATTCAGGATTTTTCTTGTATGTTTTCATCTGAGCCATCATTCTTATAGTGTAATGACATATGATTATATTCTGCACATTTCTCATATGGTGTCTCCAAGATCTAAACTGCATATGATGATTCTCACTTTGGCACATGGCCACTACATAACTGTAACTTCTGATTCCAGAGAGGGGAGTCTTGGGTCATGGAGTGGGCAGAGCTGCCCTGTACTTTCATTATAGCCCTGGGACACTAAGCATATCAACTAGTTCACTCTGCCAACTTTTATGCCTCACTGGGTACCCATGGAAACTTTGGAGCTGCCAAAGTCACATGAACATTGTTTTTTAACTTTTTATTTTGTACTGGGGCAGTCAATTAATGTTGTGATAGTTTCAGGTGAACAGCAAAGGGACTCAGCCAAATATATACTTGTATCCATTCTCCCCAAACTCCCCTCCCATCCAGGCTGCCACATAACACTGAGCAGAGTTCCATGAGTTGCATGAGTGTTCTTCAGTTCAGTTGCTGAACTGAACTGTTCAGGATGACAGTTGCTCAGTCGTGTCCGACTCTTTGCAGCCCCATGGACTGCAGGACACCAGGCTTCCCTGTCCATCACCAACTCCAAGAGCTTACTCAAACTCATGACTATTGAGTTGGTGATGCCATCCAACCATCTCATCCTCTGTCGTCCCCTTCTTAAACCTTCTTTTTGCCTATGTTGCCCATGAGGGTGTTATTGTTTGTACTTTGTCACATCAGGATGGTAGTTTCCCCAATGCTCATGCTTCTCTCTGTTCCCATCCCAGTTCTGTGAAGAATGGTGACAAATCTTTGGCTTTCTACTCTAAATTGACCTTCTACTCTCCTTGGCTCAAAGGGTTTTTCTGGTGAGTTTGAAGGGTAAAGGGGACGAGTTGTCCCCGTGTGTGCCTGAATCTTGCCGCATTATACTTGAACGCTTGCTTTTTGAACTTAGAGGCAAGACATTTGGGCTCCTTTGTTTCTCTGGGCCAATAGGTCAACTTTCTCCTGGGTTCAGTTTAGCTCCTTTACTTACAGCTGAAATAGAAGAGGTCACATGGAAGAAGAATAAGACTTATCAGTTAAGACACAAATATTTATTTGGCCAGCCTTGGTTTCTTACTTGGGGGATGGAAGAATTTCTATTATCACCTCTTCTAAGCCTGCCTCTGGTTTAATAGCTAGAAAAGATACAGTCTAGGATGAGAGTAGCTTGCAGATTTATTGGAGTCAAGGCCCATGGCTTCTCTAAACATGACTGATTTCTGTTTGTCCTTGAGCTCTCCTTTTAAGTGTCACCTCATTGAGAAGGTTTTCTCTGACCTCTCAGGCCAGGCAAGGCCTCCGTATTACATATTCTCCAAGTAATATTGTTTTTCTTTAAGCATAAATCTCATTTGACATCTTGGTTTAATATTTACCTTAAACAGTAGACTGAGCGCTCTGTGGGTCCTGGGACCTTTTTCTTCTTCAACATAGCCCTCTCTCCAGTGCTATATTTGGCACTGAGCAACTGCTGAAAAAATACTGGATGGATGAAACATTGTTTTAAACTACTTTAGTTATTGAAATACAGTAAACATTAACAAAGGGCTTCTCCAGTGGTACAGCAGAAAAGAATCCACCTGCAATACAAGAGACACAGGTTTGATCACTGAGTCGGGAAGATCCCCTGGAGAAGGAAATGGCAACCCACTCCAGTATTCTTGCCTGGAAATTCCCATGAACAGAGGAGACTGGCAGGCTACAGTCCATAGGGTCGCAAAGAGTCAGACATGACTTAGCGACTAAACAATAACAAAACATTAACAAGAAGCTAGGCTCTAAAGACTTGACATCTCTTCAATGCATGAGCTTGGGCAGTGGGGCTTTTGGTTACCACATTGAATTCTTGGACTCGCTTACCAGCTTTAATTTTCACCAAGTTCTTGAAAGGTCATAGAATATAAGTAAAAGACATGAGATTCATGCCTTTAGGGCCATATAGCAGCTTCATAAAGCTAAATTCTCACAAACAGAACCACCAGGCTCAAAAGCTTAAAAGAACCAGCAAGGAGATTGAGGTAACAGAGAAAATATGATAAGATGTTTTAAATCTGAATGCTGGCTGAATTATTCATTTGTATTAACTAAGACATCACAGATTTGAACTGAGTTTACCTGGAGACCTGGGTTCATCACTGGGTTGGGAAGATACCCTGGAGAAGGAAATGGCAACCCACTCCAGTATTCTTGCCTGGAGAACTCCATGGACAGAGGAACCTGGTGGGCTACAGTCCAAACGGTCACAAAGAGTCAGACACGACTGAGTGACTAACACTATCTGGAAATAACTAGATTAAGATTTTTATTGCTGTTGTTACTGTTGTGGTTTTTGTGTTCTACTCCTATAAAGTAAACTAGGCACTTGAGAAAGAAAACGAATTTACTAACAGGAAAATGAAGTAAGTTTTGTTTCTGTATATTTGAGTTTGTGACTATGAAATTCACACATTTATGTCTCCTCTCTAGCTGCTCAAATTTTAGGAGGTTACCTGGCATCACACAGGAGAGATGAATTGGCAGATAAATATGCTTACAGAAGACATCAATCAGCCCACATTAAATTAACACATTTATTGAGTTCCTACTATATGTTCAGCTCTGCTCAAGCTTGCTTTTTCTAATTTAACCACCTTCTAGGATTTAAAGTAATCAGTTGACTTTGCAAGCTTGGGTGATACAAACCACAAAAGCTGAGTAGGAATATGAACTAAAGGCTTCCTAAGGCTATCGAAAGGCTGAAAACTCTGAAAAGAACTCAAGCACTTTTGTAAAAGGAAAGTGGAAAAACTGATGTTCTCCCTCCTCTCTTTTCCATTGCTGAAATTGTAAAGGTTTTACCTCTTTCAGTATTGATCGTGACTCTGATTTCTTAAATGCCTGAAGAGAAGATTAAATGCTAAAATGTTGTCTTTTTTCATAACCCAGCTGAACGTAAAGAATTTTTCTGACTGTGTTCTGTGATACACATTTGGAGTATAAGAAAAGCACTATGGATGGAAAAGGTATTCAGGTGTTATGGAGTGGAGAGCATGAGAAGTCAACTCAACCAAATTCGATTTACCAAAAGGGAGAGGAAGATGGAAGCCCAACAAGGTCTTATTATTTTTTTGTTTAATTGTTTTTAAATTTGGTTAAAAGGAAATGATCTAGGTTAATCATCATCATCATCATCATCAATATCATCAACTAAGAGAAGAAGCATGAAAGCTTGTCTGTTGATTTTGCTTTGGCTTTACAAGTAAATTGCATACTCTTATTCATCTAAGCAATTCCAAAACTACAGAATAAGCAAAATGGAATATAAACTGTTTCACATTTGGATTCAGTTTATTCATTAACTTTGATAAGAGCACATTGTATTTTCGTTTCTGCCAGAAATTTATTCAAGAGCGGGTCAATAAAGAGAGCAGATAGAGCAATGAATGGATTCAGAGCATTGTAAAAATAAATAAATGGCTATTTCCAATTGTTATTTCCCTGGAGAAGAAAATGGCAATCCACTCCAGTACTGTTGCCTGGAAAATCCCATGGACAGAGGAGCCTGGTAGGCTACAGTCCATGGGGTCGCAAAGAGTCAGACACTACTGAGCGACTTCACTTTCACTTTCACTTTCCAATTGTTGGCCAGGTGCTTTCTACAGCCTGACATTGGTTAAGTCACATTCCAATCATTAATCAAATTGAGTGTGTCCTTATCAGACACACTCTGGGCTTAGCTGCTCAACTTTGTAGCTCACTCCACTCCATCTAGTCTTCCTATCCACTCCCCAATTAATAGATGGTGTACTTTATCTTCCGTAGAGATGGAAGTTTCCTTGGCTTCTACTGCACAGCCTCATATATGTGTGTGTGCTTAGTCGTGTCCAACTCTTTGTGACCCCGTGGACTGTAGCCTGTCAGGCTCCTCTGTCCATGGAATTTTCTACACAGGAATACTGGCATAGGTTGCCATTTCCTACTCCAGGGGATCTTCCCAATCCAGGATTGAACCTGTGTCTCTTGCATCTCCTGCATTGGCAGACAGATTCTTTACCACTAGCACCACCTGGGAAGAAAAGTAGCCTCATATATGCATCAAACTAATTTTCAATCAAGCCACATCAACAACTCCTTGATGTGCCTGTCAGTATCTGTATCTGTAAGTCCTCATCAGAAAGATGTGCTCTCTGGGGAAAAAAATCGTTTTAATAAACAGCACCTTTCAACCCACTTTAAATACTTTACCCTACATCATGTTTATTTTCAAATCACTGTTTAGTATTTTAAAGTACATGTAAAATATATGACAAAATTTATCTTTTACTCTATCCTAAGGAATAAAAGGGATAAAGTGGTAAGAACTTGCTGCTATTAAATATACATGTAGTATATAGATGAAGTATATATGTATTTCACAAAATATATGTATCTATATATAAAGAGAAAGACAGACTGAGTAAAATGAATAGCTAAGATACATTTATATAGTACTTTATATCTTATAGACATATTTCATATGTAGTATTCATTCATTTGTTCAAAAATATATACTGGTATCCTAGTATGTCAGGTACTGTTATTGACACATAAAATAAGCAAACAACAAAATGGCCAGAGGTCCCTATCCTTGTGAAGTCCAGCAGTCCCAGTTTATACCTGCTGTCCTGGTGTCAATGTAACAGCACTCACTTCCACTCTCAAAAATTTCTCAGTTGATACAAAATTATATGGTCTCTGTATAAAGTATGTATTATATTAAACAATAAGTGGTGCTATGGAAGGAGAAGGCAATGGCAACCCACTCCAGTACTCTTGCCTGGAAAATCCCATGGGCGGAGGAGCCTGGTAGGCTACAGTCCATGGGGTCACAAAAAGTCTGACACGACTGAGCAACTTCACTTTCAGTTTCCACTTTCATGCATTGGAGAAGGAAATGGCAACCCACTCCAGTGTCCTTGCCTGGAGAATCCCAGGGACAAGGGGAGCCTGGTGGGCTGCCGTCTATGGGGTCGCACAGAGTCGGACACAACTGAAGCGACTTAGCAGCAGCAGCAGCAGCAGTGCTATGGAAAAGGCAAAGGCAAAAGTAGAGCAGAGTAAGTGGGTCCGAGATGTGAGGAAGGTGGTTTCCATTTTGAATAGGATGATCATAGAGGCTTCACTGGGGCTTCCCTGGTGCCTCAGACAGTAAAGAATCTGCCTGCAACGTCGGAGACCCGGATTCGATCCCCAGGTCGGGAAGATCCCCTGGAAAAGGGCTTGGCTACCCCCTCCATTATTCTTGCCTGGGGAATCCCATGGACAGAGGAGCCTGGTGAGCTACAGTCCGTGGGTTGCACAGCCAAACCCGACTGAGCAACTTAACACTTTCACTTTCAGAGGCTTCGTTAAGAAGGTGGCATTTGGGCAGAGACTTGAGGGAAGTGTGAATGTTGGCCATGTAGCTCTCTGTCCAAATAGTGTACCTGGAAGAGACAAGAGCAAGCAAAGACCTCTGGGTTGAGATCATGCTTGAGGAATAACAAGAAAACCAGTGAGGCTGGAGCAGAATGAATGAGCACACTGGATGAGGAGGTAAGGCCAGAGTGGCAATGTAGGTGGGAAGATCATGAATGGACATGTAGGAGTTTGGTTTTAATTTTGTTGTATTGTTCAGTCACTAAATCATGTCCAGCTCTTTTCGACCCCTTGGACTGCAACATGCCAGTGCTTCCCTGTCCTTCTCTTTCTCCTGGAGTTTGCTCAAATTCATGTCCCTTGAGTCAGTGATGCCATCCAACCATCTCATCCTCTGTTGTCCCCTTCTCCTCCTGCCTTCAGTCTTTCCCAGATTTGTTTTAATTACAAGTGAATTAATGAACCCCTGGAGGATTTGGAACACAATAGGAAGTCCCACTAAGATCTGATGCTATTATCAGGATCACCCTTGTTGCTCCATTCATAATTGAGTGAGCGGGTAGGGTGTCAAGTGTGAAACTGGGAGACCAGTTGGTCTGCAATAGTAACAATCCAGGAAAGAAGTATTCATGGTTGTACCAGTGAAGATAGTGAGAAATTCATGGATTCTGGGTGTTTTGAAGGTAGGGACATTTAAATTGGATATTCACAACAACTTTGAGAGGTAGACAAGAAAGATAGAATTATGCCATTTTGCAAATCAAGAAACTGGAACTCAGAGAGGTTGTAGCTTGCCTAAATTTACACAACTAATTGAATGGAATAAGGAGCACAGAACCTGTCTCCTATCTGTCTCGGACTTTATGTATGGTATACAACCTTTCCAAGTATACTGCAGACTATACAGTAAGTATGCATTTTCCTCATACCAGGCCCAAAGGAGTATCCTCCAGCACAAAAAAAGTGAGAATGCCTTTGTCATCATTAGTCTGGGGTTCTCTCCAGGATACATGTTAAGGAGTATGTCCGTTCTCAGATGTGTCAATTTTTACTGAAATGATTAAATGACTTGTGCATGTATGGAACAGCCTACTGCTACTGCTGCTGCTAAGTCGCTTCAGTCGTGTCCGACTCTGTGCGACCCCATAGACGGCAGCCCAACAGGGTCCCCCGTCCCTGGGATTCTCCAGGCAAGAACACTGGAGTGGATTGCCATTTCCGTCTCCAATGCATGAAAGTGAAAAGTGAAAGTGAAGTCGCTCAGTCGTGTCCGACTCTAAGCGACTCCATGGACTGCAGCATACCAGGCTCTTCCGTCGATGAGATTTTCCAGGCAAGAGTACTGGAGTGGGGTGCCATTGCCTTCTCCGATGGAACAGCCTAATACCTCCTAAAGCAACAGTATCATATAATGGGAAGAGGACAGGAATAGATTGACTTGGGTTTAAAAATCCTGGCTTCCCAGGGGTGCAAGTGGTAAAGAACCTGTCCGCCAATGCAGGAGACATAAGTGATGCAAGTTCAGTCCCTGGGTTGGGAAGATCCCCTGGAGAAGGGCATGGCAACCCACTCCAGTATTCTTGCCTGGAGAATCCCACAGACAGAGGAGCCTGGCAGGCTACAGTCCATAGGGTAACAAAGAGTCAGACACGACTGAATCAACTTAAATCTTACCCTGACATGTATAAGCTGTGTATTTAGCAAAAGTTACCTAGTATATGTATCTTGAGGCTGTTGAGAACATTTAATAAAGTCTAAAAGACACACCAGATGAGCCCACTGCCTAAAAGTCTCCCCCAGATATTAATCTGACTGAATTATATGTGCTTAAATGGCACCACCTCAGAGAAGCTTCCCTGACCATCCAGCGTCATCTTCCAAGCACCTATTACTAGAGGACATTAAATTAATATAGAGTTATGCACTTACAATCTCCATGAGGTCAGGAATTTTATTTTTCATGATTCTATCTGTAGTACCTACCACAGTGCCTCATACACAGTGGTTCCCCCAGAATAGTTGATGAAGAAATGAGTCTTGTATCCCTACCCCACTCACTTCCTCCATCTTCGAGAGACACTGGTCTGCTTTCAAGGCTCTGGGCTCTTTTCCATTTCAAGGGCTTTGCATCTAAGGTCCTCTCCTGTATGCTCTTCCTCCCACTCTGTCTAGTGAAACTCTACTCATTTCTCCAATCTGGGCCCAAATGGACACTTCCTTACAGTAGATTTCCCTGATCCTGGACTAGGTCAGTTATCCCTATTGTAAGCTCTAACAGCACAAGGTACTTTTCTGTTATAGCACTTACCACAGTTCTTTAGAATTTATTTGTGTGTACTCACTCAGTCATGTCCAACTCTTTTGTGACCCCATGGACTTTAGTCCACCAGGCTCTTCTGTTCATGGAATTTTCCAGGCAAGAATACTGGAGGGGGTTGTGATTTTTTTCTCCAGAAGATCTTCCTGACCCAAGGATCGAAACTGCATCTCCTGTGTGTCCTGCATTGGGATGTGGATTCTTTACCACTGAGCCACCAGGGTCAATTTACTTGGGCGATTATTTATTTAAGGTCTCTCCCTCCACTGGAATGTAAGTTCTGTGAGTTCACTACTGTTTCTATCTAGCATCTAACATAGTCGATGCTCAGTAAGTATATGCTAAATGGATAAAGGAAGAAATGTATCCGTGTACAGAAAACTCAACACCTACTATAGAGCCTTTGCATGTTTCTTAAAGGCCAAAGAAGTTTGGAGGGAAAAAAGGATCGATTTCAGTAATAATATAAATTGTAGCCATGCTTCCCCCTGCACAAGCAGGAAGGATTTACTGACAAGAAGGCAAAGGTGTTCCAGTCACTTGAGTAAGTGGATAATTCAAAGGCCACCTCCAAATATTGTTCAATGGGCACACAAGCAATTTCTCCTGAAATTGTTTTTCCTGTTGATCCTATTCTCTCTCGAAAAATTCACCAAGAGGGCTTGAACTCTCTATGTAACTTCTTATAAACAAGTATGTGGTTCATCGGCTCCAACTCTGAAAACTGTTTCAATTTCACTGTGAGGCTGCAGAGTGAATACAATAACTGACTAGATAGCTATGCCTCCAGCACAAGAACAAACTCCACTAAGAATCAGAATCCTTGAGTCATGGGTTTTTCGTATGGTGCCTTCTACAGTTCAGTAGGAGAGGATATGAGTATCTACATAGTTCACTTGATATTTGTATGTGCACTTGACACTTGTAAGTACACTTGACTTTTAAAATTAAAACTTGGTTGTTGGCACTAAATTGACTTAAAATTAAGAGATACTGAGAGAGGGGAGTATTTTTCCTCGGTAAGACAAGAGTCAACACAGTCAGATTTTATAATCTAAATGCTTGCTTTCATTAGCAGAAAAAGAACAGAACTGAGTATTTGCTGGAGTCTGACCTCCATGACCAATAGTGATGGAGGCACCATATATCCATTGTGTCTTGGTCAAGTAATTTGTTACCTCTGTCAGAGAGTAAAAAGCAAAACTCTTGGATAAATCATACCTATGTATTATACATGAGTCAAGTTACACCAAATTATCCTATTTTCTTCAAGCATTCCAGGTCCCCTAATCGATGACCACTCAATCTCCAATTTTTTCCCTCTATCCCACAGGATCCTATGGCATCTTAGCACAGTAGAGAACATCAGGGAGACAAAGCAAACACACTAAGAAGTCAGGATCATTGAAACTGTAGAGGAGACAATGGTTTGTACAGCTATTATATAACCATCTGACCAGACTGAATGACTGTTCTTTATTACTGATTTTTATAGCATATTAATGAAATTGAGCTAATTAACTGAGTTTATTTCTTGTCTTGTAGACTAAGGGTGAACAAACTACAGCCTACAAATTGGCCAAATCTGGCCCTCCAGCTGTTTTTGTCAATAAAGTTTATTGGAACACAGCCATACTCATTCATTTATTCAGTTTCTATGGCTGCTTTTATGATATGATGGCAGAGTTGAATAGTTGCAACAGAGACCATCTGGCCCACAAAGCCTAAAATATTTCATATCTGGCTCTTTATAGAAAAGCTTTACTGACACTTGTCTTACATTATGATTATCTGACAATTGAAAAAAATTTGGACAACTTAAAACAATAAACTGTGTTAATCAATGACAGATAGTAATGTCTTCTTTATGTTGTTTCATCTTTCAACAACAAAAGCCTTTACATTTAAGCAATAAGTTGTTTTTATTTCTGCTTTAAGTCATAAAATTTAGCCAGATTGCCCTCACTCCATTCTGAAATATATTATACGTTAAACAGAAGATACTGAGCATGATTTAATAAAAACATATAATAGAATAAGCTTGGGCTTTGGAGTCCTACCAGAGACTTGACAAGACTTATGCTAATTCCATTAACAAACAACCCACTGGGCATTTCAGTTCAGTTTTGTTCAGTCGTTCAGTCATGTCCGACTCCCTGCGACCCCATGGACTGCAGCATGCCAGGCCTCCCTGTCCATCACCAACTCCTGGAGCTTACCCAAACTCATGTGCATTGAGTCAGTGATGCCATCTAACCATCTCATCCTCTGTCATCCCCTTCTCCTCCTGCCCTCAATCTTTTCCAACATCAGGGACTTTTTAAATGAGTCAGCTGTTCGCATCAGGTGGCCAAATTACTGGAGTTTCAGCTTCAACATCAGTCCTTCCAATGAATATTCAGGACTGATTTACTTTAGGATTGACTGGTTGGATCTTCTTGCAGTCCAAGGGACTCTCAAGAGTCTTCTCCAACACCATAGTTCAAAAGCATCAATTCTTTGGCGCTCAGCTTTCTTTATAGTCCAACTCTCACATCCATACATGACTACTGGAAATACCATAGCCTTGACTAGACGGACCTTTGTTGGCAAAATAACGTCTCTGCTTTTTAATATGCTGTCTAGTTGGTCATAACTTTCCTTCCGAGGAGTAAGCATCTTTTAACTTCATGGCTGCAATCACCATCTGCAGTGATTTTGGAGCCCAGAAAAAAATAAAGTCTGTCACTCTTTCCACTGTTTCTCCATCTATTTGCCGTGAAGTGATGGGACCAGATGCCATGATCTTAGTTTTCTGAATGTTGAGCTTTAAGCCAACTTTTTCACTCTCTTCTTTCACTTTCATCAACAGGCTCTTTCATTCTTATTTGCTTTCTGCCATAAGGGTGGTGTCATCTGCATATCTGAGGTTATTGATATTCCTCCTGGCAATCTTGATTCCAGCTTGTGCTTCATCCAACCCAGCGTTTCTCATGATGTACTCTGCATATAAGTTAAATAAGCAGGGTGACAATATACAGCCTGGATGTTCTCCTTTTCCTATTTGGAACCAGTCTGTTGTTCCATGTCCAGTTCTAACTGTTGCTTCCTAACCTGCATACTGGTTTCTCAAGAAGCAGGTCAGGTGGTCTGGTATTCCCATCTCATTCAGAATTTTCCACAGTTTATTGTGATCCACACAGTCAAAGGCTTTGGCATAGTCAATAAAGCAGAAATAGATGTTTTTCTAGAACTCTCTTGCTTTTTCGATGATCCAGCAGATGTTGGCAATTTGATCTCTGCTTCCTCTGCCTTTTCTAAATCCAGCTTGAACATCTGGAAGTTCACAGTTCATGTATTGTTGAAGCCTGGCTTGGAGAATTTTGAGCATTACTTTACTAGCGTATGAGATGAGTGCAATTGTGCAGGTAGTTTGAGCATTCTTTGTCATTGCCTTTTTAGGGACTGGAATTAAGACTGACCTTTTAGATAAGGATTTATGAGTTCCAAATCCTGTCAGCTATTTCCTTTTTGTATTCCTTTATTTTGAACAACTGGTATGTTCCCAAGAACTTGTTCCCAAGCCATGGCTCCTTCCTGCAAAAAGGAAAAATTGAGGTCACATCCTCCACTAGGTGGCAATTTGCTTGCCTAACCTGCTGACCTCTCTTCATGTTCTCCATTGCTCACCAGCACTGTTTTAATCTAGATCAAACTTTCTGGCTGCTAGTAAAAGCTAATCAACATCAAAACCAGAAGTATTGCTTATGCTCTGAGCAATAGTAGGCCAGAAACAAGAGTTGCAAGAAACACAACAAAAAACTAAATAGTGATTATAAACTGACACCAGTACTTTTACCAATTTACTTAGCAATCTTTGGTAATGACTCTTTACAGCAATGAAACATCTAGCATGTGGCTATTTACTATAGGAATTAGAAGGGTCAGAAGATAGTTTTGTCTCACTGGGATTTTGCAAATGATGATAAATGAGATCTTTCACTTTAGGCACAAAAGAGGGATCCTTCACTCCTAGACTTCCTGAAACAGCTTGAATGAATGGCCCCAGCATGTTTGAAAAGACTTTCTGATTTTTCTCTCCTGTGCTGTTTCTTTCCTCATCTTCCTTTGGGGAAGCAAAGGAAGCAATTTCTCAGTTCTCCTGAAAAAATGTTCCTCTGCAGAGTCTGTAGACCCACTGGGTCCATAGCTATTGAGATTATACCCATCACCCACTCAACCACACCAGGCCCAAGAATTCCCTACATCAGAGCCTGGCCTGGGAGCAGTTCCTTTGAAACCATACACATCAGAAAAGCAGCTGTCTCCTCTTCCCTTCCACAAAACGCCCAAAGAATTATTATTATTATTATGGAGGTAATGCTGTCTGAGTTATGAATGTCTACTAGGGACCCTCCTGGCTTGGTCCTGAGAAGATTTGGAATTGAAAACCTAAAGGAAATTCCCTGGCAGTCCAGTGGATAGGACTCTGCACTTTGACTGCAGCAGGTCTGGATTTGATCCCTGATCGGGGAACTGAGATACCAAGCAATGTGGCCAAAACAAAACAAACAAACAACAGCAACAAAAACCTAACAGCTGCCCCTCTATGCCACAGGGTGATTCTCTAGGGAACCTGGCCCTGTCTGAGTTCTCATGGAACTAGCCAATATATTAATGCAGAAGCTATCATCACCTTGTTTTCCAGAAGCTGAGCCTAGAAAAAAGGTTTTACTATATTCTCTCCCTATAGACAAATATGCAACAGGACCTCCACATTGCATTGCTATGCAGATCGCAATCCGTGTGAGTAGCATCCGACTGGAACTGTGTTATACACAACTTGTACAACCACGCGGTGGTAGGCGAACCAATGGTCCCAAAGCTATACATGGCCTAATCCTTGGAAATGACAGTATGTCAGGGTTTGTGATGAGGGAAAATTAAGATTGAAAATGGAAACAAGGCTGCTAGCGCACTGACCTTGAGAGAGGGAGATTATTCTGTGTGATGGTTAATGTTATGTGGCAATCTGGCTGGGTCGCGGGGCCTAGTTATTTCATCAAACATTTATTTTGGATGTTTCTGTAATGGCATTTATGGATGAGATGACCATTTAAATCAATGGACTGACTTTGAGTGAATCAAATTGCCCTCCAGGATGTGAGTGGGCCTCATCCAATCAGTTGAACGTTTGAATAAAACAAAATATTGACTGCTCCCAAGTGAGAAGGAATTCTCTAGCAGATGATATTCACACTTAAAGTAAAACATTTGTGCTTAGTATCCAGCCTGTTGGTCCACCCTGTATATTTTGAGCTTGCAAGCCTCTGTGTTTTCATAAGCCACTTCCTTAAATCAATCTCTTTCTTTCTCCCTTTCTATCTCTCTCATGCGTGTTCTCTCCCCCCGCCCTGCCTCTCTCTCTCAAAACTGGCCCATGCAAATATAGAAGCTGGCAAGGGGAGCTTCAATGTATACACACAGACACACACACATACAACCTATGGGTTCTGTTTCTCTGGAGAACCCTGGCTATGACATCCTAGTTTATCTGGTTAGACCCAATGTAATCACACGGGCTCTTTAAACATGGGAGAGAATAGCAGTAGAGAAGGTCAAAGTGATGTGATGTAACAAGAACTTAACCTGCTATTGCTGGCTTTAAAGATAGAAAAAGGAACTATGAGCCAAGGAATGCGAGCAGTCTCAAGTAACTGTATGAGGGAAGGAAACACATCATCCCCTGGTCTCCGAAAGAAACATATTCCTACTGACACCATGATTTCAGCCAAGGGAGATCCATTTTAGACTTCCGATTCCCAGAACCTCAAGAGAAAGCATTTGCATTGCTGAGCTCTTAAATTTGCAACACCTTGTTCAGCAGCAATGTGCAGTTGATACAACAAGGAAGTGGCCCATCTCTGGAGTCTGACACATCTGGGTTCTCACTGGTCTCTATTACCTACTACAAGCCTGCAACTCCTTATCTAAAATTACAAAAGCTAAAAAGTTTTGAAAAATAAAGATGTTTTTTAACTTATTTGGGAGCAACATGTGACTTGATCTGGACAAATATGGATCTACGTATAGTCTTTATCTCATTAGGTGTGAATGTTCATATTTTTCAATGCATAAAGATTAAAAGCATTTGACTATGTGGTGTTACTACCGATCCTGTTGCTAATCTTATGTAATATATGACATATATCTTTCTAAACATCCAATCTAGAAATTTCTGAATCTTGAAACATATCTGACTTTAGACAAAAGATTGTGGATTTCTCTGAGTATGACTTTGGATAATTTACTTACTTCTTTAAGCCTCAAATTCCTCATCTGCATGTACTAACCATTCAATAATTGTAATAAGTGTTAACTATTATTACCCCTTTCTCTCTTTGCCTCATTACATGTACCGGCTCCTTCTTCTCTTCCTCAGTGCTTACTCCGAAATAACTCCCTCACAGATAACCATAAAGAACACTGGCCAAAATTGTCTGCAACAGACAACCTCTGAACCTGACAGATAAATGTTATTGGGGAAAATACTGGTGAAAGGATCAGAAGATAAGTGGGAAGGAGAAACTTGTTCTTATTTTCTTAGCTGCTGCTGCTGCTGCTAAGTCGCTTCAGTTGTGTCTGACTCTGTGTGACCCCATGGACTGCAGCCCACTAGGCTCCCCTGTCCCTGGGATTCTCCAGGAAAGAACAATGGAATGGGTTGCCATTTCCTTCTCCAATGCATGAAAGTGAAAAGTGAAAGTGAAGTTGCTCAGTTGTGTCTGACTTAGCAGAGGCAAGCAAAAATCACTTATTAAAAAACCTTGTGCATACTGTAGAGCTGAGAACAAAGAATCTCAGGGACATGGCCCTCATTCTTAGGAGGATATAAAACAAGTCCATCTAAAATAGAGCAGAAACATCACAATAACCCTAGAATGTCATTGAGAAGATAAACTTTTTAAAATATCAGTGGTCTCAAATTATTCAATAAATGTTTCTTAATCACTTATAAAGTGCCAGGACTTTCACATACATCATTTAACACTCAGATCAATAGGACATAGTTTTCTATGTCAATATTTGATAAGAAACTCTGGTGCAGAGATAAAGTGACTTGCTCAAGGTGATTCAAAGGCAGAGTCAGGATTTGAAACTTGTCTACACAAGCCAACTCCGGTTCTTCACATTGCCTATCCTGTGTTGCTGCTTACCTTTTTGTTTGTTTTGTTGCTCTTGTTTTTGGCCAAGTGGCTCAGCTTACAGAATTGTCACCAACCAGGGAGCAAACCCAGGCCCCCAGCAGTAGAAGCATGGGAGCCCTAACCACTGGACAACCAGGGAATTTCCACTGCTGCTTATTTTTTTAAATGTCTCTTGATTTATATAAATTGGCTGAAATAGTAGATTTGAGAAAACAAAGATTTCCACAGGAGGGATTAGAGAAAAGCTCAAAACTCAAAACACTGTTAAATTCTTTTCATTTTCTGTGGTCTTACTGTGGCATGCTTCACTTAGCTAAGGGTTACAAGATACTATGACTCAAATTAAAAAAAAAATATATGTTTATCTTCTAATTCTTAGAAAGAAAACCCTTGCTATCCTTGGGCCAAAATGCACATTGTTAGAAGACGTTATTTTTAAACTTTGAACAATTGAAATACATGCAAAAGCTCCTTTTCTTTGAGGTTTTTCCCCCTCTCTTTACACATGCAGATCACACTCTTTTGAGATGCTGATCTTTTCCCATGATGCACTTGGCTGACAGAAAGACAAGCTTACTGCTCTGAAATGCCAGTTGAGTTGACAAGCACACTCCATCAGTATGCAGTGTTTACACAGTACAGTTTAGCAACAGCAGTTCACACAGTCTGCTGTCTTGGATCAGAATTCTAATTAAGCCTTAAATCTTCTGAGTTCAAATTAATTCTTATCACTGAGGTCTTACACTTTTTGTTGTAGAAATCTGAAGCTTTGTTTGCAAAGAAAACAATATAATGCATTACCAGCTTGGTCTGAGCAGTTGTGTGTAAATATCCTGGTGCACTATTTGAGAAATGGGTGTAATTCATTTTGGTCCATCTAGATTCTTTTTCCCATTAATTACCACCTTCAATGGTTGCTGAGCACCAGAGAACTGTATTTTTTGGCGCTGCCTATCCTCCAACCAATACACAAAATAAGTGGGTTTGTGAAACAAACTTCAGTTGTTGGCAACAATGACTATTGAACTCCAGCTACAAGCATCTCTATACCATATCAAAAAAGGACTGTGTCGGTAAGCTTACAGAAAATAGTATCTAAATTCAGACAGTTTCTACCTATTAAAACTTCTGAAGTATACTTCAAAAGAGACAGCTGGAAAGCCAAGTGCCAATTTCATTTCTTTGAGCTTTTATCTCTTCAACAAATCTCACTACCTCTGTCACAAAGGCACAAATGAAACTTATGAAATACCAATTACTGTGGAGCAGGCCCATTCAAGTTTTCCCCACCCTTAGTTCAGACTACATATCGATAGTCAACATTATCACTTAAGATGCTTTATTGGATATTAAAAAGAAGTGATTAGCACTAATCCTTTTCTAGAATTAGAAGTGGCAGAACATAACAAACTTTAAAACTTCACTCTTAATATTGTAATTAGCCTCTAATTAAAATAAATAAATTTAATTTTTAAAAAAGCAATATTGTTTCCATTGCTATTCCTGAACAATGCACTCTAATGACAGTTCAAAAGGCCTTTGGGGTTGGGTTGGGGGGAAGGGGCAGGGAAGGGGGCAACTCTACAGCTAACAAAAGACTTGTGATTGTTTCTGAGACCAAAATGAAGGATTCCAAAGTTTTAGCCATGCTCAGGACTTGGATACTGGTATAGCCAGAGATAGCCCACCCAACAGGTTTTCACAAGGTCAACACGGCATTCTTCAATTTGTGATCTAACTGAGTGATATTGGTATGAGATAGGAGTCCCACTGAAGGGAGGCTGAAATGCTAGCTTGGAGGAGAGCAGCAATCAGCAAGTGAGTGGGGAATGAGTGTTGTGCCCCAGCATTATGCTGAGAGTGTCAGCCAGAGTCATAACTGCTTTTCTGCAAATACTGAGTTAAGAGAAAATTTCAGAATCATTCTCATTTTGTTAGATATAGCCATGCATTTCACACCTAAGCAAAAATGAGCTTGGATTGCACAGAGTGCAAGTGTAGAAGCAATTATTCCAAAGTTATTTTAAAAGGCCTTTCAAAGGTTCTGAACTTGGGGGCTAGTTGCACAACTCAGGTGAGAGGTGGAGAGAGGAGAAAGAGAAGAGCTCCCTGTACCACCAAACAGATGGTGGGTAGTGAACCATCACTGCCCCTCCCTGCTTAGCACAGGCCATGGCTCACAACAGGAAGGAAATAAATACCTGGTAGATTGAAGTCAAGGTTTTTGATCAGGTAAGTACAGTAATAAGAAATGGCTTTAGGAAAACTCAATGAGTAAGTAGCACTGTGTAGGATGGCCCAGATCTGAAAGAAACTAGAGGAGGGGATCAGCTTCCCAGATGGTATTAGTGGTAAAGTACCTGCCTACCAATACAGGAGACATAAGAGATGCATGCTCATTCCCTGGGTCAGGAAGATCCCCTGGAGGAGGACATGGAAACCCACTCCAGTGTTCTTGCCTAAAGAATCCCATGGACAGAGGAGCCTGGCAGGCTACAGTCCATGGGATTGCAAAGAGTTGGACACAACTGAAGCAACGTAGCATGCATGCACTCACAGAGAACAATCAGGAGGCAGAATGACACAGAATGGAAAAGACAAATTTTTAAAAAGCAACGGGCAAACTTCATTAGTAATCAGGAAAATACAAATTAAAATAATAATGACATAAGTTTCTCCTGTCAAATTTGCAATAAATAAGAAGTCTAGCAATAGTAAGTCCTAACAAGGATGTGAGGAAAGAGGCCATTTGGAGAACTTGACAGTATCTCTTAAGATTTAAAATGTGAAAATCCTTTGACCTATGAATTGCACCCATGGAAATAATATCACTTGGACACAAAAAGACAGAGATGTATGATTCATTACAGTATGGTTTATAATCAAATAAACACAACAAAAATAACCACCAAAAACACCCTGGGAAAACAACCTAAATGTCTATCAGTAAAGGAATGGCAAAATAAGCTATCCTTATTTTGCTAACACAGTTGAAACAGCAGTTTAAAAAAAGTGAGGAAGACCTATATGTATTGACATGAAGGTGATCTTCATATGTGCTAATAAGGGGAAAAACATGATAATATAACAATGCGTAGAGCATGAACCTATTTATATAAAAATAACCATAACCAACCAAATATGCATATATATGTACAGAAAAAAAAAGCCCTGGAAGGAAATACACCCAAGTATTATTCACTGAAGCTGCCAACTTTTAAAAAAAATTACTCAGCTAGAAAAATGTCCAACATACTGTTAAGTGAAAAAAGTATATCATAATGAAACACATATAGTATGATCCTATGTATGTGTTTCAAAAATCTGTATAGGTATGCTTAAGTCAGTTCCAGCTGCTATAACAAATACCATAGAGTGGGTGGCTTCAACAACAGAAATTTATTTCTCACAGTTCTGGAGGCTGAGAAATCCAAGATCAAAGGGTTGTTGGCTTCAGTGGTCAGTGAAAGCCTCCTTCCTAATTTGTGGACCACCACCTTCTCTCTGTATCTTTTTATGACTGAAAGGGATCATTTCTCTCTCATGTTTCTTCTTACAAGGGCACTATTCCTATTCATGAAAGTTCTATTGACATGACCTAATTACCTCCCAAAGGTAATTAGAGGTACCAATTACCATCACATTGGAGATTAGGGCTTCAACATGTAAATTTAGGGGGAACATGAACATTCAGTCCTTAGCAATGTATCTTGCTATGTTTGCATATAAATAGAAAATGGCCTGAGAGGACACATAACATGATTCCAAGTAGGCATCAGTGATTACTTCTGTTCTAGAAAGTAGGATGTGGGCGGCAGCTTTGGTAGGGTTGATGAGGATAGCTGATGAAAGGACATTTTCATTGTTTATGATGTATAATTTTATATTTTAATTTTATACTTTTTATGACAACCATGTATACATATGTAAAATTTTTCTTATTTTGAAAAAATATAACTATCAAAAGAAACAACCCTAGGTTTGCATGGTTTTCATTCTGAACCCATCTATAGACCACCTGGAAGCCACCCCAGAGCCAGTCAGCTGCAGATCCTCACTTTGAGGACAGGTTGGCTCACTCTCCCCAGGGCCAAGTTCACCCACTGAAGCAGTTAATTAAGGCCTTCTGATGCTCTCACATATGGAAACTCAGGAGGCAGATTCAGCAGGTGAAGCTCCAAGGATTGTTGCTGCCCAGATCACCCCCTGCCCCCAGAACATACACATGCACAGAGAGCCACGGTTGGTTGCTCTTTTTTTTTTGGTTTTTTTTTGGGGGGGGTGATTTTTGGAAATTCTGTACAAAATCACTATGTAACAAGGCATTGGTGCTTTGGTCTGGTGATGCTCTGGATGACTAGTTAGCAAATCGATCTGCTTTCATCTTTAGGCAATGGCTTGCTGCAATACACACCATAGATTAAATGGTAAATTGCTTACACATCTAGCTAAGGTGCAAGGTAGGGTTTCCTTCAAGCAACTGTAATTTATACCGCTTCTTAAATAAAGAGCTTGTGTGTTTCCTAAAGACACAATTCTTTCAAACTGGCCATACTTCTTTTGGAGCTGTCCACATTTGGGGCACTCAGTGTCTCCTGGGGATAACTGTAAGTCAGCGATTTGTACTGAGTGAAAGTGGCTTTAGCACCACTGTTGGCTCCAGTGTTTTATGACATGTCACACTTTCAGACAATGCAATTCTGGGGAATTGGTATAAACAAGTTGAAACTTATGTTTAATAGAGCCCTGAGTTTTTCCAAGGGCACTTAGGAGGTTTCCACTAGAATTCTTCAAGAAGTTTTATTTTAGCTATCTTTTAAATTATTTTAAGCCAAAAATTGAACCTCTCATTTTATTACTATCACATGACACTCATTTATTCAATCAATCACTTCATTTATTCATTCATCTAATATTTTCTGAGAACCATTTATTTTACAAACATTTATTGAAACCTAGTATGTTCCAGCAGAGAAGGCAATGGCACCCCACTCCAGTACTCTTGCCTGGAAAATCCCACGGACAGAGGAGCCTGGTAGGCTGCAGTCCACAGGGTCGCTAAGAGTCGGACACGACTGAACGACTTCACTTTCACTTTTTACTTTCACACACTGGAGAAGGAAATGGCAACCCACTCCAGTGTTCTTGCCTGGAGAATCCCAGGGACGGGGAAGCCTGGTGGGCTGCCGTCTATGTGGTCGCACAGAGTCTGACACGACTGAAGCGACTTAGCAGCAGTAGCAGCAGCAGTATGTTCCAGGGACTGTGTCAGGTACTGAAATGCAGTGTTCTCTGTGAATGATAGTACTGGTGATAAATGCTGAGATGGTAGAAAATGTATCTTTCCTGCCTTCACTGCTGTCAGAGATGTTGACACCTAACTAGCTTGTCTTAGCTTCCCTGCCATCCATTCATTCATCAACACATGTACATATTGAGTTCTAGGCATTGCATCAGGCATTAGGAATGTAACTTTGAGTGAAATGAAAGTTCCAGCCTGGAGTGCTGTGCAGTAGAGAAAACAGCTATTGATCAGATAATCATACAAGCAGTATAAAATTCCAACAGTGACAAGTATACCAAGTGTCACTCATCTCTGCTCCAACTTCATGAAGTGCAATTCAAGCAGCTGCACTTTAACCCATTTGATATAGTGGACTTCCAGGTAAGATTTACTTGCGGGGGAGAGGAACGGGATTTGATTGTCTAAAGTTGGAAATTTTACTTTGAATTACTACATTGGCTATGACTTTTCTTACTACTGAATCTTTACAACTATATGTCTCAAATCTGAGAAGTTTCTTTAAAGTTATTCCTTAATCTTGCTGACAGCTTCTTATTTCCCGAGGGTCTCACAGTCCCTCATTTTATAATCACTTCCTCTGAGATTTTCATCTATTTTTACATCTCAAATCAATTCTTGTCAGTGAACAAAAATCAAGCAAGAAGGAGTTCACCTTGCTGACTCAGCTACTTCCTATACAAGGAGCTTGTCTCTGATGCAAACTCAATTCATTCTTAACAATGGATATAACCTGTTAAACTGATTTAAGAGCAGAGACTAAACTTGCATGACCACCTCAACTAAGTGCAAACCTGTTTGATGTGTTGAATAAAAATGTCTTTACCATCTATTTAGCCAACATATTTTGATAGTAACCAATCATATCACACTTGTTACTATCTCCCTCACAAATAGCAAAGTAATTCTCTACACTAGCACAATACAATTTATAAACAACTTAAAATGCTTCACCTCATTTGATCCTTAAACAACTCAGTAACTTACAACTTACAATCTAGACAGCATATTAAAAATCAGAGACATTACCAACAGAGGTCTGTCTAGTCAAAGATATGTTTTCTCCAGTAGTCATGCATGAATGTGAGAGTTGGACTATAAAGAAAGCCGAGCACCAAAGAATTGATGCTTTTGAACTGTGGTATTGGAGAAAACTCTTGAGAGTCCCTTGGATTGCAAGGAGATCCATCCAACCTGTCAACCCTAAAGGAAATCAGTCCTGAATATTCATTGGAAGGACTGATGCTGAAGCCGAAACTCCAATACTTTGGCCACCTGATATGAAGAACCGACTCATTGGAAAAGACCCTGATGCTGGGAAAGATTGAGGCGGGAGGAGAAGGGGACAACAGAGGATGAGATGGTTGGACGGTGTCACTGATGCAATGGACATGAGTTTGAGTAGGCTCTGGGAGTTGGTGATGGACAGGGAAGCCTGGCGTGCTGCAGTCCATGGGGTTACAAAGAGTCAGACATGACTGAGCGACTGAACTGAACTTACAAGTAAGTAAGTGAAAGTCGCTCAGTTGTGTCTGACTTTTTATGACCCCATGGACTACGCAGTCCATGGAATTCTCCAGGCCAGAATGCTGGAGTGGGGAGATTTTCCCTTCTCCAGGGGATCTTCCCAATCCAGGGATCAAACCCAGGTCTCCCGCATTGCAGGTGGGTTCTTTACCAGCTGACCCACAAGGGAAGCTCAACTTACAAGCAGCATTTGAAAATGGCACAATGCAATTAAGCAGGTACATTTATCAATGCTTTGATTTTGAGTTTTAGGAATGCCTGTTTTCTAGTGGTATGATTCATGTTTATAAAGTTCTGAACTACTAGCAAACAAAAAAAGAGGAAGAAGCATTTATGCAATCTCATAAAAGATTTCAATTATGTCCTGACCTCTAATTTTCCATTTATTAGATTGTCAAGAAATGAGATTTATACTGGTTACAGGCAAACCTTAAGGATGTGGAAGCTGACTGGTTAAATGTTGTGTTTTGGCCAAACATGGGTTAAACAAGCTACACCCATGTTTTCAATATACAAATAAGATATTGAGGTAAATATGTGCTTCTCCTAATTGTTTTAAATGTTTCTGAGCACATAATACAGACTGAACTCCACTGAAAATGGAGTGACCTCCCAAAAGATATGTCCACATTGAAATACCTGGAAACTGTGCGTGTTACCATCTTTGAGAAAAAATGGTCTTTTAGATGTAATGAAGTTAAGGATCTTGAGATGAAATCATCTTGGATTATCCATGTGGGCCCAAATCCAATGACGAGTGTCCTCATAAGAAACAGAACAAGAGAAGACACAAACATACAGAGGAAGAGATAATGTAAAAACAGAGACAGAGATTGGAGTGATGTTGCCACAGCCAAGGAATGTCTGGAGCCACCAGAAGCTGGAAGATTAAAGGAATCAGTTCCTAAAGAGACCCAGAGTAGGTGTAGCTCTGGAGACACCATGATTTAAGCCTTCGAACCTGCAGAGCTGTGAGGAAATAAATTTCTATTGTTTAAAGCCACCTGATTTGTTATAGCAGCCACTGGAAACTAATACACTAACCACGTGAATTTTTCAAGTCATTACTTGTAGCCATTCTTCACATTAAAGTCTGCACATTCACTCTGTTCTTATTCAGTTCTATTCCTTGAAAGGCAACAAGCTTTTATCACTACTGAGCAAAGTTACACTTTTAGCCTTTTTAAAGTTGTAATTCTACTTCAGAAGCCTTTTGAAAATTAATCAATATTTTTAAATTCCAGGAAAAAAAAGAGCTGAATTTCCCACTATGAAATCACCACAAAGAAATTACTTATTTCAAACACTTGATTAAACCTTGTTATTTCAGTCTGTTATTGTGGAAAACATAAAATGCTATGTCTATAAACAGAGAAAATCCTTACATCAAGTCTTGGTGCAATATGATTTGTGTAGGCTTTAGAAGTATTCTCTATTTAATCTGATTAGCTTTTATTACTCCAGTTCAGTTAGCTATAGAGTATTTTATATTTAGAAACTCTGTGCATGTGTGTGCATAGTAGTGGGGTAGGTTGTTTCAATAAACCACTAAGCTATTCTGTTTATATGCTTCTGGTCTAGCTGGGTTTCACATATGATATTATTTACTGTATTCTATGTACATTAGGTAAAATAACAGAGGAAAGAGAAAAAAATTTTTACTGAGATTACTAACATAAATTAAAAAATAAACAGCAAATCTCTCAAGGTTTACTAAACATTAAGCCTCTAATCACATTTGTGCCATAAAACACTTACTCCAAGGGAAAAAAAAATGCTGTATTTATAACTCAGATAGTAGAAAACATTTCTCTTGGGAAGAAATACAAATGTCAACTTTATCTGCATAAAAAAGTTCTGATTATTATTTCTCTTCAAAACTTCCACAAAACATTATGCGACCATTTTTACTTAGAAAAGATACAGCAGATTTATTTGGACTCATTATTTGCTTTGATCTTTCTTAGTTTTGTCAGCCTGGAGTTGTAGAAAGACCACTGAAGCTGATGTTAGAAGACCTAAGTGCTTTTTTCTGCTCTGACACCTTGTGAGCTTAGGCTCTCAAAATCTCTGATCCTTAATCCAAAAACATGAAGCTAAAAGCATCCGTGTTATGTACCTCGAAGTTGTTGCCAGCATCTCTGTTGAAATTTCACTTATCTTTCAGCAGTGAGACCATCACACCTCCCTATAAAGCAGTGCTTCCCATAGCTGCACACCAAATCACCTGAGCAGCTGAATCCACTCCCAGAGATCTTGAATTGACTGGTTTAGTGTGGGGCATGAGTATTAGAACATTCTTAAAGCCCCTCAAGGTGATTTTAACGTACAGCCTTTAGAACCACTGCTGTAGAGCCTTTTTCAATCCACAGCAGCAGAATTCATCCCTATCTTGATGATAATCTTAACCTAATCAAACTCTAAGTGACTTGCCCAAACAACTGAAATGCTCCCTATCCTCTGCAGAAAATTCCATCTAGTACCCTCAGGAAATTCACAGCTGATAGGTTACTATCTGGAAAATAGCAATAATAGCTAAAATTTATGTAAGTTACTGTTCCAAGCATTCTACTAGTACTCATATAGTCCTCACAATAACACTACCATTACCCCATTTTGTTGATGAGAAAACTGGGGCAGAGAGAATGAAGTAAATTGTCCATAATCACATAATATGCAAGTTGCTGGGTTGAGATTTGAACCCAAGCCACTCATGAGGCAACACTGAAGCACAGTGGAGTGACTGCTCACTTTTGCTCCCACCGAATGGGTTATCTGTGTAAGGAAAATCACTGTGGTTTGTTCACATACCTGTTTATGCCTGGTGTATTATTATTCCATAATTAAGTTAAAATATTATATAACCCCCCCCAAAAAAGAGAGTATAAAAAGAAAGAGTTGCTATTTCTATGAAACTGAAATGATTGCTTTAGAAGGGAACTCACTAAAAAAAAAACTGCCGTCAAGTGAAAAGTGGGAGAGGCAAATCTAAAGTATTTGTGAAAAATCATTAAAATCTAGGATTCTGTGCTATGATTGCTTTGTATATTTTTAAACTTTAATTTTACAATACAATTTAAAGAAACTGACACTGCAAATCCTTAGTAAAATGTTATGAATGTGGTTATGCAAGAAAGAGGAGGGAAATCACTCAGCTGACCCATATTCTGGGAAAAGACCTTAGACCTGCATCAAAATATGGGCGTGTATAAACTTACATATTTAAATCCTAACAAAAGATTTCAGGCATGTATATAGCATTTCTTATCATTCTCCAATTTAATCCATTTTAAAATAACTGACCAACCACTCTAATACACATCATGCTGGAGAAAAGTCTAAAGAACTATTACAGAATACTCCTTATTGTTTGGCATTGTGAACTTCTATTTACAACTCTGTTTCAATCACCTCATTATGAGTGCCTTGAGAACAGGGATACTGTCTTATTCATCATTTCATGTTCAGGCCTAAAATAGTGCCTGGCACAGAAGAGAAATTCAGTTAATGTAAAAGTTAATGACATTATATGTGTGAAAGTATTTGGAAGCTGGAAAGTCCTGTGGAGCTATAGGCTGTGCTTTGACTGGGCACACACCTCAATGTCCCATGGTTTCTCAAGGTACAAATTCAGGAATATAAGCACTTCCAGTATGTTTTTTTCAAGCACTCCCAGTATTAATCAGTAACATTGGTAGAGCTGGGTGTTTAAGTGTGAGTCAAAGAATTAGACAGACCTCGTTTGGATCCTGGCTTTACAACTTACTAGATGTTTTACCCTGGGCAAGATACCTAACTGATCTGTATCTCAGTTTTTTCATTTGTGAAATTGAGATGATTATAAAAATACCTATCAGTTGAGTGTTGATATAGAAATATAGGGCTTTCCAGGTGGTGCTAGTAGTAAAGAACCCACCTGCCAATGCGGGATATGTAAGAAACTCAGGTTTGATACCTGCGTCAGGAAGATCCGCTGGAGGAGGGCAAGCAACTAACTCCAGTATTCTTGGCTAGAGAATCCATGGACAGAGGAGCCTGGTGGGCTACAGTCCATAGGGTTACAAACAGTCGGACATGACTGAAGTGACTTAGCACAGCACCACACATATAGAAATATAAAACATGTAAGTCTATCAATCAAGTGTTTATATAATAAGCACTAAGCTAAATTGTTAGATTAAAAAAAAAGAGGAGGTAGATAAGAAAATATACTTACAGTATTTTCTTATTACTGTAAAAAAATGGAATATCAACACAAGCTTGAGTATACACAAGAAACTTCTAGAAGAATACAAAAGAAACCATTAAAAGTGGCTGTATCTGTGGAGTGGCCCCAGAGAGTAGTAAAAATTTGGAGAGGTAAAGGGTTTTGCACAAGAGGGTTGCTAGCAAAAAAATTCTATTGCATTAAAAAAAAAATAATAAGAAAATCCAGAGCAGTTAGCTTGGGTCAGCATGCTGCTAGAGTTCTAAGGTAAGAAAGCAATCCAAGCTAAGCCTTACAGCAGGGATGTCAAATTCAGAGCACACAGCATCTTCTCCCTCCAAAGCGTATGAATCAGGATGTTCTTCTCCACTGATCCTGGGAAAGGCCTCAGGAACATTCTCAAGTCAGTGATCCAGTCATCAACAGACAAGAATTGGCCAATTTCATCAAGGGATGAAAGCTATTTGCCATCCAGAATTAGAGACACAAAATGGGTTGAGAAGATTCTTTAAGGAAAGGAATATCTGGCTTACAGTCACTGAGCCTGAAGGGAGAAAAGTTGCTAAGTAAATTAAAAATGGCTTCAAAGATGCTTAGCAATAAAAGATTAGCACTCAGAGTACCTTCAAGTTCTTCTAAGAAAACCAAAAGAGTTACAGCCCCTTTCCTATCTGAAATTAAAATCTCCACAGGAATAGCCATTACAATGAACATTTCCACCTAATAAGTTGGCATCACTTTAACACTTTGACAATCAACACATTTTCACGTAAATAGTGATCGCTTTGTCCTCACCATCTTATGAGCTAAGTAGTGCAGATTATTCGTATCTACTATGTTGATCAACACTTTTGGCTGCTGAACAATAAGAAGCTTGCCTGGGATCACATAACAGGCCAGCAGTAGAAATGAAGTAGGATTCAGGGTTCCTGACAATCAAATGAGGTCTCTCTCCCTGAATGTCAACTTAAGGGAAGGTGGGTTGATTGGTGAGCCAGCTAGAGGGGCAAAGAATGAATGATATGTAGGTTATGATACTAAATGTGATGTATTTTGCATATATAGGCTGATGAATTCTGGGGGTCATCTAGATCTGTTATAATAATAATTGATCAGGCAGCAAGTATGGACCAGGCACTGTGCTGAGCACTTTGTGTTTATTGTCTCACTGAAGCTTCCTATTGCTCCGGCCCCAAAATGTGGAGTCTCCTCAACTCCATGCTTTCTCTCATACCCCACATCTAGTCTGTCAGAAAATCCTGTCACCCCTGCCATCAAAATGTACCCAGGGTATGCCTACTTTTCACCCTTTCTGATACTATTCCTCACCATCTCTTGCTCAAATTAAGGCAACCACTTCCTCACTAGCCTCCCTTCTTCCACTCTTTCCTTGCCCTAGTTTATTCTCAACACAACAGCCAGAGTGATCCTTTGGAAACTCAAATCACAGTGTGTCACTACCCTGCTCAAAACTCTGCTATGGCTTCCAATTTCACTTGCCCTCAGAATAAAAGCCAAAGTCTTGACAGGAGGCTATAAGGCCTATATGATCTACCAGACTGCGTTTTTGTGTGGTTTCCTTCCTCCCTCTGGCCTTTTCACTTGCTGTGCTGTCTCCTCAGGATGCTTTTTTCCAAGAATCTGCATGGCCTCTCCCCTCACGTCCTCCAGTGTGCTGTGCTTTGTGCTTAGTCGCTCAGTCGTGTCCGACTCTTTGCGACCCCATGGACTGCAGCCCACCAGGCTCCTCTGTCCATGCGGATTCTCCAGGCAAGAATACTGGAGTGGGCTGCCATGCCCTCCTCCAGGGGATCTTCCCAAACTAGGGATCACACCCAGGTCTCCCACATTGCAGGCGTATTCCATGTCCTCCAAATCTCTGCTCAAATGCTATCTCATCAGAGGAGCCTTTCCTGGTCACTTGAGTTCCTTACATGGCCTTCCTCTCCCACCTCCAATCCTCCTTCCCCTTCCCACTTTTTTTCCCACAGGACTTACCCCCTATGATATAGTAAATATTTTCTCACATATTTTGTTCATTCTGTGTGTTTCATTACAAGAATGAAGTTCTGTAAGGGAACTACTCTTGTATATCCAGCACCTAAAACAATGACAGATACAGAGTAGGTTCTCAAGAAGTATTCATTAATACAAAAAAGAGTTGTGTAATTTTAAATTATTCCCATTTTACAGATAAGGAAACATACGGTCACAGAGTTCAAGTGATTTGCTTAGGGTTACTCAGTAAGAGAGGAGTCAGGAGTTGAACACAAGTTTTCTAAACACAACATTCTCTCTCTTTCTCACCTATTGTAATGAAGAGTTAAATCTTTTTAGAAATATTTTTCCATGAGAATCATCAGCTCTAGATGCACTAAAATTTATATGTGGAAAAAATGTATTATAATCTTATCTCCATGTTGTCACAACCTATAAAATACTCTTAACAGTAACAGTTGTACCCTTTCTCAAAATTAAAAAAATATCAAAACATATTTGGGATTTTGCATTTGCCAAGAGTAGCTGATGGTCCTTTCAGCTATCTAAATTGAAAATAGACTTACTATAAACTTGATAGCAAATGAACTAGAAGAAAAGTGAAACAGAAGTCTTGTGACCAAACAAGACATTACATTAATAATATCATTTATATATTTATAAAATTATGACAAAAAGTATTATTCTTTGCATTTTATAAGATTATATTCTTACGCATCACTATGACTCCTTTTAGATTGAGGACAAGAGGAGAAGGGAGTACAGAGAATGAGATGGTTAGATGGTATCACCGACTCAATGGACATGAATTTGAGCAAACTCCAGGAGACAGTAAAGGACAGAGAAGCCTGGCATGCTGCAATCCATGGGGCCGCAAAGAGTCAGACATGACTTAGCAGCTGAACAACATTTTATAAGTAATAAAATATTTTTAAAGGGAAAAACTTTATATTTTTTGTACTTTTAACGTGACTTTTTCCTGCTTTTTGAACAAGGAGCCTTGCATTTTCATTTTGCACTGGGTATTGCAAAAGAAATACACAGAGATAATACTTTTAAAAGCTATTCCTTCTTCTGAGTTTGACAGGAAGCCTGCCCCGTTCTAGAACTGTGCCATCTTCCCTGACCCCTACTCCATTCCCCTGCCATATACACACAGCTAGTAAAGAAACTTATCCTTATCTTATGCATCATTCGATCAGGGCCTAGCATTAGCCAGGATCTAATTACCTGATTCATGTTGAAATGCTCTAAATTGATAGTAAACATAGTTTCCATCCCACATAACACATAGGTTTTAATACGGGTAAAACTGATAACTCTCAAGGGACTTATTCATCTGGATCTCTAGTTCTTAGCACAGGTCCTGGCACAGAAGTAACACTTGATAAATATCTGCTAAACTAAGTGCATAATAGAGAATGTCAGGACTCCCTACCAGGGTGTTAGTGGTGCTATTCTTACTCAAGGGTACCTTGGGTGTTTCTTTGCCAGCCCCTCTGAAATGAGGATATGTAGGTCAAAGTACGGAGAAGGCAATGGCACCCCACTCCAGTACTCTTGCCTGGAAAATCCCATGGACAAAAGAGCCTGGAAGGCTGCAGTTCATGGGGTCACTGAGGGTTGGACATGACTGAGTGACTTTACTTTCACTTTTCACTTTCATGCATTGGAGAAGGAAATGGCAACCCACTCCAGTGTTCTTGCCTGGAGAATCCCAGGGACAGAGGAGCCTGGTGGACTGCCATCTATGGGGTTGCACAGAGTTGGACACGACTGAAGTGACTTAGCAGCAGCAGCAGGTCAAAGTGAAATTACTTACTATTCTCTGTGAAGACAGGAACTGCTTGTCTCATTTTCCCTTGGACCTAGAACAGTACCTGGCACTCAACCAACAATTGTGTGATAAATGACTAAGTGGAATATATTCAGATCCCTGCTCCAAAGGTCTAACCTGGGCTTTTCTGTGCAGATTGGAGCTTAGTGTAGGAGATAACTTGGGCTTCTAGTCCAAGAACATCTTACCACAAGTAAGAAATGGCCTTCCTTTTTTAAAAAAAGCATGGATATGTCCCTGAATTTCAAAGCAAGAGACCCTAGAGAATTTTCATGATGAAAGGGTGGGCTCAACTGTCAGTTCCAAACTCCATCCTTCTTGTTTTAATTTCCCAACAAGTGTCTCTCATTCTGGTTCTTACCATCATTACTACCAGACTCCATCATGAAAACATCAGTCTAAGTTCAGACAAGAATCCATTTTGGAGAGCTGAGCAGGATGGCCTATTATTATTCAAGATAAAGATAAGCGTAGATCAAGTGTTAGTTGTGCAGCTGTGTCCAACTCTTTGCAACCCCATGGACTGTAGTCTGCTATGCCCCTCCATCCATGGGGTTAACAAAGCAAGAATACTGAAGTGAGTTGCCATTCCCGTCTCCAGGAGATCTCAAGAGTTTTACTAAATGCCATGAAGATATAAAAATTAAATTAACATAAAAACAAATATAGTAAATATACAAATAGGGAAAAAACAAGATTTCCTAAGTACAGATATTTAATTCTGAGAATGTCAGTAAACAAATCAACTATTAAAATTATATTTCCTCTTCACATTAGCAATGAACCTCTTTCCCTTCAGCACCATGCCTATCTTTCAGCTTTCATGAGCCACATTGTGAATAAAACCTAAGAGCCTCACCCCAACTTTCACCACCAAAAACGTGCCAAACCCTTGGGTGCTCTCCAGTCCTTTCTAGAGCTAGAGATCAGCTACATTATTGACTTGGATGAAAAACATTACTACTTTGCAAATCTTTGCTGGATTGTGTGTTTGTCCTAGTTTTAAAGTCCATTCTATCACTCAGATACAATTAATTTTGCTAAATCCCATTAGCTTTTTCCAAAATTCTATAACAGCCCTTAAAATATATAGCACTTGAAATACAATTTATACAGAAAACAGCACATGTATAGAAGTGAGTGGGGATGTCAGAAATAAGATGATTAAGATCATGGTACTTAAGGGGTTCCAAGGTATGATGAAACGAATCACTGTTATGAATCTCTTCTAATATCCAGAGAGAGAGATCTGTGTCTGTGATACTCCATGGCTCACACTTTGTTGCATCTCTCATAGAACCAGCACCTGGCACATATCTTCAACAATGGAATCTTCTACAAAGGTCTCACTGGTTGCTGGTCCTTCTACAGAGGGAAAAAAAAAATCATTTTCTGGTGAGCTTTGTGTTCAAGATCCAAATCAGACAAGCTAGATTATTTTTCTTCAAAAAATGGTTATTATTTGCTGTGTTGTAAATAAATACAGAATGTTATGTCATCAAGGAAACATTTTTGGATCCAGGGGTACATAGTCAAAAGCAATACATTGAAAAAAATACCCTAAGAAGATATTCGTCCCTCCAAGTATGAAAAATGACTATTTTAACAAAAGCTTATGAAATACAATTGCTGTATGGATGAGACATTTCCATGTCAAGTTCTAGCCAGTCACCGACATTTCCAGTGCAATGTTAACAATTCAGAATATATTGGAATAATTTAATAAATTAATACTGTAGCTTTGAAAAGCTCAACCCTATAATCATTCTCCTCTAGAAACACTTCATTCCATCTTATTTTTATAAGCACTTTGTATGGAAATATGATACGTTGTTCCTGTTAAAAAAAACTACTTTAGCAGGCAATAAATGGATTTATTAAATAATTAGCATGCAGATAGAGGAAAGCTATGTGCTTTGCCGAAGAAGATCTAAAATGGTTATCGGGAGCAAAGTGATATTCACATTTTTAAAAACTATATCAGAAATTGCAGATGCCAGACACATTCACATTAACAGTACAATTCAGTCATGGATTAGATATGGTGCTAGCATTTTAGTGTGGGAAAAATTTCAATCATATAAATGTGAGCAAACCTATGAGGATTTAGAAAGGCCAGATAAGGCGTAAAATACATCCTGGCTGTGGCAAGGTAACAGAGTCATTCTAGGAAAAGGATATATAATGTAGATTATTCATGACCTAAGAGATGATATAGTGACACACAGAAGACTCTTACTAATAAAAATGGAGATGATGATACACACAATTATTAAATGCCCAGAGGGTAGCAAGTATGATATTGGAAATATAAAAAGGCCAAGTGGTTCTCTCTCAGCACTACAAAAGAAAGATCAGGATGTCCCCAAAGATAGATAAAGCATAAGCCAATGGGTTTTGTTTTAATAAAAGGTATGGTTGGCAAAGACAATGGAAATTCATGGCCATGTAAGTTAGTGACCAAATTCACTCCTCTGCTATAGCCACAGCCAAACTTAATTTCTCTGTCAAAGAAAAGCAAACAAAAAGTAAATCCTGTAGATTTGGGATGACAACCAAGTTATTCTTTGCTTATATTCTCCTTCAGAATAGCTATGATGGAGGAAACATTAAAATATCAGTATGACAGTAAGTTGAAGTTTTAGAGATGGAGATAATTACATTAAAGTGCTTCATAGGTAGTAAAGTACTATGTGAAAGATAGTTACAATTATAATTCAGCCTTGCAACTTCCCATACACTTTCAGATTCCTGCTCTGATTTGAGCCACTTGTTTTTGCATATCTACTATTTCCTTTCATACTCAAAATGTGAATCATTTCCCAGGTAAACAGAGATTACAAAAAAATAAAGTGACTTGCCTCTGGTTAGGTGAATCTGGGAGTCAAACTCAGATGCACTGATCCCTCGTCCAGAAACACAACTATCAGAGTTCTGCATAGTTCTTAATCAGTCTCTCTATTCTCGCTGAGGGTGTCACCATTTGCTCAAGATAGAAGCCACCTCATGTGAATGTTCTCCCAGAATGTAAACACTAACTTGAGACACCTTTTTTCTTATGTTCCTCTCACAAGTCACTCTGCCCCTTTGAATTAATTTTTTGCCCTTATTCCAAATAGCCCAAATTCCTTTTCTCACAAGAACAATCACTCAATAACTTCGGTTCAAATTCTGTCTTGAAAATCCAGCATCATTTCAACCAATACAACAAACAGAAACTAGCTGTCTTAATGAGATGATGTGCAGCTCATGTTTCTTCCCTGAGGATTCAGAGTTGCTCAAGGTAGAAATCAATGCAAATAAAAATGCCTCTAAGAAAAGGAGCTGTTTGGGGAGGGAGGTTCAAACAAGAGGGGATATATGTATACCTATGGTTGATTCATGTTGAGGTTTGACAGAAAATAATAAAATCCTGTAAAGCAATTATCCTTCAGTAAAAAGTAAATTAATTTAAAAAAAAAAAGACTTGACGTCTGCCTAAGATTGAGGAAGAAGGTGGTCTTCTCCCTTCCTCACTTTTTCTTTGATTATGAAAATGTAGCCCTCTCTGTTCTTGGGGCTGCGCTCCCTTGCCTGCCCATTTGAATCTCCCACAAGCTTCCTATGCTAATAAACTTACTCTTCACCTAAAAAAAAAAAGAAAAGAAAATGAGCTGTTTGACTTTATCAAGCATATGCCATATTACATAAAACTGTGACTTTAATGATAACAACTGTTAATCAGATCATTCCTTCAAGTAATTTAAATGTATCTAATTCTTCAACTTAAATTTTGCTATTGCCTGATTTTCCAGTTCCTACATTTCACGTTAAATTTAGTACAAAATATTTGCTATATGCAGATAGGAAAAGAGGTAAATTATCATTTCAAGGCTTTTGGATATGCCATTAAAGTTTGGAAATATGCTAATTAACATAAAAGACAATTCCCCGAATAGCTGAAAGTATGAGGTATATAGAAATATATCTCCTAGCACTGCTGAGAATAAGACCCAGTAAAGCTTCAAGATTTCCCACAGGTTGGTCTTGGCATTCAGAAACAGCCTGGAGATGAGCAAGTGACAAGTAGGCCATAATGGGAATTTTCTCCTCCTCCACTGAGAGACAGGAAGCTGAACTTCTCGAAAGTTTGTTTATGTTAACAAATTAAATGTCTATAATAACAAACCTAATCATTGACCCCCTATTCCTTCTTCTTGTTATTGTTACAAAACAACTCCATAAAAGACAGTATAGAGAAATGAGATGCAAACATAAGCATAGCTTTATGGGATCTTCTACTACTACTACTACTAAGTTGCTTCAGTCGTGTCCAACTCTGTGTGACCCCATAGACGGCAGCCCACCAGGCTCCGCCATCCCTGGAATTCTCCAGGCAAGAACACTGGAGTGGGTTGCCATTTCCTTCTCCAATGCATGAAAGTGAAAAGTGAGAGTGAAGTCGCTCAGTCGTGTCCTACTCTTCACGACCCCATGGACTGCAGCCCACCAGGCTCCTCCGTCCATGGGATTTTCCAGGCAAGAGAACTGAAGTGGGGTGCCATTGCTAGGGGAAAGTAAAAAAGGAACAGAAGATAAAAGAGATAGAAAATAAGTCTGAACAACGTCTTGTGGTATGAACTATGAAGTTATAACAAACACTTCAAAATGCTTGTGTCATAACTTGACAGATCATTCAATTATTTCCTTGTGCTGCTCAAGGTGAAGATCCTGGCTTCTGTCTCCATGTGGGCTAAATAGCTTTTACTCTTTCTATGGACTGCCTGTTTATTTCAAGTTTAAGATTCTCTTTTATACTTTTACAAAAACATTAGGCCAGAGGTTTGACATTTTCAGTTCCCCCCTCTCCCAGATTTATTATCTCCATAAATCATTGTTGCTCTTCAGAGTTCCTGCTTCAGTGATTCTCTCGGAATCAGCCTTATCATCTATTATCTACTTCCTCTAATGTGTCCTGTAGTTAACTTGTGATTACATTGTAGCTCATGCTACATTCCTCAGTTTACTACTTATCTTCTTAAGTCCTGTTTGCCCCTAACATCCTGAGCTCACTATCTCTTAAAAAGGCTTCTGGCTATAGTGTCTCTAAAGATTCCTAAATTCTATAAGCTATAGTAAAATATGCTAACTTTACAACATTCCTTAAATCTTTAACTTCTATTTTAATTATTTCTAAGCCCTAAATTCAGTAAACTCCTTTGCCATAAACATTCTCCTCACAAATAGGCTTCAGATATCAATCCCTCCCGTGGCCTCAAGCTACGGCCTATGTGCTCATCCTGGAACACTCTTTTGTAAAAGTCCTTGAACAAATGTCAATGATTAACTTTATGAATTATTTTCTGAGCAATGCTGCAGAAGGCTTTGCGCCTTCTCATGCTCCTCTCAAGACCAAGAAGCACCTTAATATTCCCTTTCAGTCAACTCAGCCGAGGAGAGGAAAAGACAAGTCAGAATTACAAGGCCTAACTCCTTCATCCCGGGATCCGTGCCTGTGGAATGAGGAGAGGGGCAGTCCACATGTAGAACAAGGGTATTGAGTTGTATCTTAAAGGCTGGGTAGGACTTGACTGGGTAGAGAATAACAGTATCCATGGCTTGAAAATGTACACTGTGCCAGGCACTGACTTAGGTCCATGATATATTGAAGTATCTTCTCACTGACTTCTTCCATAGAGGAGGTTTTATTACCCCCATGCACAAAACAGAAAACAGGCTCAGGAAGACTGACTTTCCCAAGGTCAGACTGCTAGAAAGTGTCTTCAGGAGAATGTCATAACTTACAAGGTTTTGCATAGCTGACCCCTGTTTGTCTTTCCAACCTCATCTCATACCACTCACCTGCTCATTCAACATACTCCGACCATAAATGAACCAGTTTCTTTCATGTCAGGATGTTCACATTTTGTGTTCTCTCTGTTTGCCCAAATCTGCCTTTTTTCTCTGCAAAACTTTTATGAACCAAGCAGATTTTTAAAAGTTACGTATTTAAAAAGGCATTCTCTAAATGCTGATCTCAATTAGGTTCCTGATTAGACTCCCTTACAGACATACTACTCATAGCACTTATCATAGTTTCTATCTAAGTAATTACACACATGTTGTATTAGGTAACAGTTCTCCAGGTTGGCAAACTGAAATTTCAGGTAACAGTTGGTAATGGGGTCTTGAATCTAAATTCTGCAGTCTTGAAACAAGACAAGCTGTTTATGCTGCAGTCTTGAGGATAATTCCTTCTCCTTTGGCACACACCAGTCTTTGCTCTTGTAAGGCCTTCAACTGATTGGATGAGCTCTCCCCCAAACATACACACACAGTATGGAGGGCATTTTGGTTTGCTCAAAGTGTACTGAGTGAAATGTTAATAGTTTTAATGTTAATAGTTTAAATGTTAATGTTAATAGTTTTTTAAAATTATTTAAAAAATCATTTCAGAGCAACATCTTGACTGGTGTTTGACCAAACAATGATGCACCACAGCCTAGCTAAGCTGACAAAATTAACCATCATATATTTAAGGACTATTTAAGGACTATATTACCTACTTGACTATAAACTCTAGGAGGGTAGAGACTTGGTCCATTTTTTCACAGCTGTATCCCCAGTGCATAGAACAGCAGCTGGCATAAAATATTTGCTCAAAATTATTTACTGCTGGATGAAAGGAATATCTGCCAGGTCTTGATGGTAGGTTGATCTAGCACTGGCAGAAAATGTAAAATAGGAAACAGTAACTGACTACAGGACAGTAAGCATTTCTAGCCAGTAAGGTTTAATTCAGTTTAACCAACAATTATGAACTGGTTTCCATCCACTCCAAACTATCCTGGGTATATGTGCTGCTTGCTAAGTCGCTTCAGCCACATCCAAATCTTTGTAACCCTATGGACTGCAGCCCACCAGGTTCTTCTGTCCATGGGATTCTCCAGGCAAAAATACTGGAGTGGATTGCCATGCCCTCCTCCAGGGTATCTTCCCAACCCAGGGATCGAACCCACATCTATTAGGTCTACTCGCACTGGCGGGTCAGTTATTTACCACAAGCGCCACCTGGGAAGCCCATCCTAAGTATACAGGGGATACCAAAATGAATATAATAAGAGTCCTACAAAGGTCATGGTACAAAGGTGTTTGTTGCAGAAGTATTTATAGTATCAAAATTTGAAAACAATCAACTGAATGGACAGTTATTGGTGTTGGACTGAGCTCTGATAGCTAGGTTTGAAGAGCTTATGTCCAGTACACATTTTCCACTATTGTTGTTGTTCAGTCACTCAGTCGTGTCTGACTCTTTGTGACCCCATGGACTGCAGCATGCCAGGCCTCCCTGTCCTTCACCATCTCCTGGAGTTGCTCAAATTCATGTACATTGAGTTAGTGATGCTGTCCAACCGTCTCATCCATCTCATTCCCTTCTCCTCCTGCCTTCAATCTTTCCCAGCATCAGGGTATTTTCCAATGAGTCAGCTTTCTTATTAGGTGGCCAAAGTATATGGACTGATAATAACTCATTCATTTATATACAAAACTGTTGTATAAAAAAATAAGTGTCTTGAAGCAGCACCGGATGGCAGTTCTAGTAGTCCATTATATCACTGTTCTTTGCTAGCCTGGCTTCACTTACAGAGACAAGATTCTCCAACAAGGTGGCCCATCTTCAGATATTGAGTATCTACTATATGCCTGTCACTGTTCTAGGTCTTAGAGATACAGTGATGAACAAAACAAGCAAATAACCACGCCCTTAAGGAGCTTGCAGTCTACAAATAGTAGACAAATAGTCAACACTAATAAGAAAAAGCAGATAAAGGAAAGGCAAAGTGTCTGGAATGGGCATTAACATATTAGATAAGAACTCCAAGGAAGGTGTCACCAAAGGTGACAATTAAGTAAAAACTTTAAAGAGGTGAGGGAGGAGCTCTTTGTACATCTGGAAGAAGAGAATTCCATGCAGACGGAACAGCATGTGCAAAGACCTGAGATGGGAGTCGTCCTGGCATGTCTGAGTTTAGAGCAGGGTGAGAAACAGGGAGAGCAACAAGGGATGAGATCAGAGATGCAATGGTAGGGGTAAGGGAGAGACTAGAAAGAGATGCAATATCACGTATGAATGTGAGAAAAGACATAAATTTGAAGCATGTTTTTTCAAGTATAAGATGGGTTCAGTTCAGTTCAGTTGCTCAGTCGTGTCCAACTCTTTGCAACCCCATGAACTGCAGCACACGCCAGGACTCCCTGTCCGTCACCAACTCCCGGAGTTCACTCAAACTCATGTCCATCAAGTCAGTGATGCCATCCAGCATCTCATTCTCTGTCATCCCCTTCTCCTCCTGCCCCCAATCCCTCCCAGCATCAGAGTCTTTTCCAATGAGTCAACTCTTTGCATGAGGTGGCCAAAGTATTGGAGTTTCAGCATTAGCATCAGTCCTTCCAAAGAACACCCAGGACTGATCTCCTTTAGAATGGACTGGTTGGACCTCCTTGCAGTCCAAGGAACTCTTAAGAGTCTTCTCCAACACCACAGTTCAAAAGCATCAATTCTTCGGTGCTCAACGCTCTTCATAGTCCAACTCTCACATCCATACATGACCACTGGAAAAACCATAGCCTTGACTAGACAGACCTTTGTTGGCAAAGTAATGTCTCTGTTTTGAATATGCTATCTAGGTTGGTCATAACTTTCCTTCCGAGGAGTAAGCGTCTTTTAATTTCATGGCTGCAATCACCATCTGCAGTGATTCTGGAGCCCCCAAAAATAAAGTCTGACACTGTTTTCACTGTTTCCCCATCTATCTGCCATGAAGTGATGGGACCAGATGCCATGATCTTCGTTTTCTGAATGTGGAGCTTTAAGCCAACATTTTCACTCTCCTCTTTCACTTTCATCAAGAGGCTCTTTAGCTCCCCTTCACTTTCTGCCATAAGGGTGGTGTCATCTGCATATCTGAGGTTATTGATATTTCTCCCAGCAATCTTGACTCCAGCTTGTGCTTCTTCCAACCCAGCGTTTCTCATGATGTACTCTGCATATAAGTTAAATAAGCAGGGTGACAATATACAGCCTTGACGTACTCCTTTCCCTATTTGGAACCAGTCTGTTGTTCCATGTCCAGTTCTAACTGTTGCTTCCTGACCTGCATACAGGTTTCTCAAGAGGCAGGTCAGGTGGTCTGGTATTCCCATCTCTTTCAGAATTTTCTACAGTTTATTGTGATCCACACAGTCAAAGTCTTTCTCATAGTCAATAAAGCAGAAGTAGATATTTTTCTGGAACTCTCTTCCTTTTTCCATGATCCAGCGGATATTGGCAATTTAATCTCTGGTTCCTCTGCCTTTTCTAAAACCAGCTTGAACATCTGGAAGTTCACAGTTCACATACATTTGAAGCCTGGCTTGGAGAATTTTCAGCATTATCTTACTAGAGTGTGAGATGAGTGCAATTGTGCAGTAGTTTGAGCATTCTTTGGCATTGCCTTTCTTTGGGATTGGAAGGAAAACACCTTTTCCAGGCCTGTGGCCATTGCTGAGTTTTCAAACTTTGCTGGCATATTGAGTGCAGCACTTTCACAGCATCATCTTTCAGGATTTGAAATAACTGAACTGGAATTCCATCACCTCCACTAGCTTTGTTTGTAGTGATGCTTCCTGAGGCCCACTTGACTTCGAACTGCAGGATGTCTGGCTGTAGGTGAGTGATCACACCATCGTGATTATCTGGGTCGTGAAGATCTTTTTTGTACAGTTCTACTGTGTATTCTTGCCACCTCTTCTTAATATCTTCTGCTTCTGTTAGGTCCATACCATTTCTGTCCTTTATTATGCCCATCTTTGCATGAAATGTTCCCTTGGTATCTAATTTTCTTGAAGAGATCTTTAGTCTTTCCCATTCTGTTGTTTTCCTCTATTTGTTTGCATTGATCACTGAGGAAGGCTTTCTTATCTCTCCTTGCTGTTCTTTGAAATTCTGCATGCAAATGCTTATATCTTTCCTTTTCTCCTTTGCTTTTCACTTCTCTTCTTTTCACAGCTATTTGTAAGGCCTCCCCAGACAGCCATTTTGCTTTTTTGCATTTCTTTTCCATGGGGGTGGTTTTGATCCCTGTCTCCTGTACAGTGTCAAGAACCTCATTCCATAGTTCATCAGGCACTCTGTCTATCAAATCTAGTCCCTTAAATCTATTTCTCACTTCCACTGTATAATCATAAGGGATTTGATTTAGGTCATACCTGAATGGTCTAGTGGTTTTCCCTACTTTCTTCAATTTAAGTCTGAATTTGGCAATAAAGTGTTCATGATCTGAGCCACAGTCAGCTCCCGGTCTTGTTTTTGCTGACTGTATAAAGCTTCTCCATCTTTGGCTGCAAAGAATATAATCAATCTGATTTCAGTGTTGACCATCTAGTGATGTCCATGTGTAGAGTCTTCTCTTGTGTTGTTGTAAGAGGGTGTTTGCCATGACCAGTGCGTTCTCTTGGCAAAATTCTATTGGCTTTTGTCGTGCTTCATTCCGTACTTCAAGGCCAAATTTGCCTGTTACCCCAGGTGTTTCTTGACTTCTTACTTTTGCATTCCATTCCCTTATAATGAAAAGGACATCTTTTTTTGGTGTTAATTCTAAAAGATCTTGTAGGTCTTCATAGAACCGTTCAACTTCAGCTTCTTCAGCGTTACTGGTTGGGGCATAGGCTTGGATTACTGTGATACTGAATGGTTTGCCTTGGAAATGAACAGAGATCATTCTGTCATTTTTGAGATTGCATCCAAGTACTTCATTTCGGACTCTTTTGTTGACCATGATGGCTACTCCATTTCTTCTAAGGGATTCCTGCCCGCAGTAGTAGATATAATGGTCATCTGATTTAAATTCACCCATTCCAGTCGATTTTAGTTCGCTGATTCCTAGAATGTCGACGTTCACTCTTGCCATCTCCTGTTTGACCACTTCCAATTTGCCTTGATTCATGGACCTAACATTCCAGGTTCCTATGCAATATTGCTCTTTACAGCATTGGACCTTGCTTCTATCACCAGTCACATTCACAACTGGGTATTGTTTTTGCTTTGGCTCCACCCTTAATTCTTTCTGGAGTTATTTCTCCACTGATCTCCAGTAGCATATTGGGCACCTAACAACCTGGGGAGTTCCTCTTTCAGTATCTTATCATTTTGACTTTTCATATTGTTCATGGGGTTCTCAAGGCAGGAATACTGAAGTGGTTTGCCATTCCCTTCTCCAGTGGACCACATTCTGTCAGACCTCTCCACCATGACCCACCCGTCTTGGGCGGCCCCACACGGCATCACTTAGTTTCATTCAGTTAGACAAGGCTGTGGTCCATGTGACTAGATTGACTAATTTTCTGTGATTATGGTTTCAGTGTGTCTGCCCTCTGATGCCCTCTTGTAACACCTACCGTCTTACTTGGGTTTCTCTTACCTTGGACTTGGGGTATCTCTTTATGGCTGCTCCAGCAAAGTGGAGCCACTGCTCCTTACCTTGGACAAGGGGTATCTCTTCACTGCCATCCCTCCTGACCTTGAATGTGGATTAGCTCCTCTCAGCCCTCCTGCACCCGCACAGCCACCGATCCTTGGACGTGGGGTTGCTCCTCTCGGCTGCCGCCCCTGACCTCGGACATGGGGTACCTCCTAAGATGGGTAGAAAATATTAAATCCAAATATAATTTTTATACCTACTAATCACAAAGGAAGACCTTCTCCCTGCAAGCAGTGTATGCAGAACCTATTGAAACTTGCAAACCTTAGTAATTAGCTGTATAACATTTTAAACCAGACTGTAAAAACTTGGACAATTCTTGTAGTGAGACGTCATTTTAATATCCACACCTAAACATATCCCATCAAAGATCTGCATGCCTATCAATCAATGTGATACACCATATTAACAAATTGAAAGATAAAAACCATACAATAGTCTCAGTGGATGCAGAGAAAACTTTTGACAAAATTCAGCACTCATCTATGGTTTAAAAAAACTGTTCAAAAAATGGGCATAAAAAGAGCCTACCTCAACATAATAAAGGCCATATACAACAAACCCACAGCAAAGATTATCCTCAATGGTGGAAAACTGAAAGCATCCCTCTAGGATCAGGAACAAGACAAGAGTGCCCACTCTCACCACTATTATTCAACATAGTTTTAGAAGTCCTAACTACAGTGATCAGGGGAGAAAAATAATTAAGAGGAATCCAGATTGGAAAAAAAAGAAGTAAAACTCACTGTTTGCAGATGAGATGATGTTATACACAGAAAACCCTAAAGATACTATCACAAAATTACTGGAGCTAATCAGTGAATTTACTAAAGTCAGAAGATACAAAGTCAATATACAGAAATCACTTGCATACATATACCCTAACAACAAAAAATCAGAAAGAGAAATTAAGGAATCAACCTCATTTACCATTGCAACAAAAAGAATGAAATATCTAGGAATAAACCTACCTAAGGAGACAAAAGAGCTGTATACAGAATACTGTAAGACACTGATGAAGGAAATCAAAGACGGCATAAACAGATGGAGAGACATTGCATGCTCCTGGGTTAGAAGAATCAATACTGTGAAAATTATTGTACTACCAAATGCAATCTACAGATTCAGTGCAATCCCTATCAAATTACCAATGGCATTTTTCACAGAACTAGAACAAAAAATTTCACAATTTGCATGAAAGCACAGAAGACCCCAAATGGCCAAGGCAGTCCTGAGAAAGAAGAATGGAACTGGAGCAATCAACCTTCCTGACCTCAGAGTGTACTGGAGGGCTGCAGTCATCAGGACAGTATGGTACTGGCACACACACAAAAAAAAAATATAGACTGATAGAACAAGATAGAAGCCCCAGAGATAAACCAATGCACCTATGGATGCCTTATCTTTGATGGAGGAGGCAGGAGTATGCAATGGGGAAGGGATAGTCTCTTCAATGGGTGGTGCTGGGAGAACTGGACAGCTACATGTAAAAGAATGAAATTAGAACATTTTCTAACACCATACACAAAGATAAACTCAAAATGGATTGAAGACCTAAATGTAAGACCAGAAACTATAAAACTATTAGAGGAAAACATACACAGAATACTGTATGACATAAATCACAGCAAGATCCTCTATGACCTGCCTCCTAGAGTAATGGAAATAAAAAACAAAAATAAACAAGTCAGAACTAATTAATCTTAAAAGCTTTTGCACAGCAAAGGAAACTATAAACAAGGTGAACATGGACTTCTAGATTGCTTCCATTGCAACCCAGAACTGACAAAGGATAAATTTTTAAAATATATAAGCAGCTCATACAACTCAATACCAGAAAAACAAACAACCCAATCAAAAAGTGGGCAAGAGACCTAAACAGACATTTCTCCAAAGAAGACAAACAGATGGCTAATAAACACATGAAAAGATGCTCAACGTTGCTCATTATTAGAGAAATGCAAATGAAAGTTACAATGAGATATCACCTCATACCAGTCATCATGGCCATCATCAAAAAATCTACAAACAATAAATCCTGGAGAGGGTGTGGAGAAAAGGGAACCCTCTTGCACCGTTGGTGGGAATGTAAATTGATAACAGCCACTATGGAAGACAGTATGGAGATTCCTTAAAAGAAAAAAAAAAAAAAGCTAGGAAAATAAGCTAGGTCACCATATGACCCAACAATCCCACTACTAGGCATACACCCTGAAGGAAACCACAACTGAAAAAGACACATGCACCCCAATGTTCATTGCAGCTCTATTTACAGTAGCTAAAACATGGAAGCAATCTAGATGTCCATCGACAGGCAAATGGATAAAGAAGCTGTGGTACATATATACAATGGAATATTACTCCGTCTTAAAAAAGAATGCATTTGAGTCAGTTCTAATGAGGTGGATGAACCTAAAGCCTATTATACAGAGTGAAGTAAGTCAGAAAGAGAAAAAAAATACTGTATATTAACACATATTTATGGAATCTAGAAAGACGGTGCTGATGAACCTATTTGCAGCACAGCAATGGAGATGCAGACATAGAGAACAGACTTATGGACATGGGGGTAGGGGAAGGAGGGAGAGGGTGGGACAAATGGAGAGAGTAACATGGAAAAATATACAGTACAATATGTAAAATAGATAGTCAGCAGGAATTCGCTATATGACTTAGGAAACTCAAACCATGGCTCTGTAACAACCTAGAAAGGTGGGAGGGAAGGTCAAGAGGGAGGGGACATACGTATACTTATGGCTGATTCATGCTGATGTAAGGCAGAAACCAACACAATATTGTAAAGCAATCACGCTTCAATTGTATTACTCAGCCATTAAAAAGAATACATTTGAATCAGTTCTAATGAGGTGGATGAAACTGGAGCCTATCATACAGAGTGAAGTAAGCCAGAAAGAAAAACACCAATACAGTATACTAACGCATATATATGGAATTTAGAAAGATGGTAATAATAACCCTGTATACGAGACAGCAAAAGAGACACGGATGTATAGAACAGTCTTTTGGACTCTGTGGGAGAGGGAGAGGGTGGGATGATTTGGGAGAATGGCATTGAAACATGTATAATATCATATATGAAACGAGTCGCCAGTCCAGGTTCGATGCACGATACTCGATGCTTGGGGCTGGTGCACTGGGACGACCCAGAGGGATGGTATGGGGAGGGAGGAGGGAGGAGGGTTCAGGGTAGGGAACACATGTATACCTGTGGCAGATTAATTTTGATATATGGCAAAACCAATACAATATAGTAAAGTTAAATAAAATAAAATTTAAAAAAATAATAAATAAATAAAAATAAATCAAATTTTTTAAAAAAAAAAAATCAAATTTTTAAAAAGACTGACATAAACCTCTTCCTGCCCAAGGGTTGTGGAAGAAATTTAGCTTATCTTTATATTTTCCATAACTGGATCCATTGAAACTGAGAAAGAATATTAATTTGGGTTGCTGGATAAAGTGATTTAAATAGCCAAAATCAAGGAGTTCATAATATAGTCTTACTTCCAATAAGGAGACTCCAAATTAAGCCCAATGAGAATACTGGGAATGGATAGGAGAGCCTTCCTGATTCATATATGCTATGAATGACACCAGAACTACATCACCAGATTTACTCTCCATTTTATGATGGTCCATTAATAGCAGGACCTTTAGTTGCCTATGCTTCCCCTTAGATAAATGCAAATGAAAAAGAAGCCAGTCTTACACATATATAACTGGGGTGAAGTATCAGCTCCAAGAAAGTTATTCTGACTGCTTTCAGAAGTCGAAAATAATACAGCCAGTCCACTACACTGCCAATCAAGACGCAGTCTTGTTGCACAATTTGGACATTCCAAGTAGTTAAGATAGCCTTCTGAACAAAGGAAAAACATTTTGCATTTGATATCAGAGCAAGTAGAATTAATACCAGCCTAAACATTAAGAGTATAAAATTCAGGATAGCAGCTACTTCAGTAGAGGGGTGTAATGACAGGGAAGGACTGTGAAGAGGAAATGAGGGGTGTTTTGATATGATTGGTGCATAAATAGGTATATTTTTATTGTACAAATGCATTGAATTATATGTTTTGACTTGTGAAGCTTTCTTTATTCATGCCTACTTCAACAAGAAGTATACTTAAGTAAATGTCAGACTGGAAAGCAGGGGTAGAACTGTCAAAATTCTACCTTGAATCATTACAGGAATCAGGAAATGGCTGTTCAACAGCTGGTAGAGACAGGTCCAATCCTGCCCTAGGAAACCAGGCAGAGTTCAAAGAAAGCACATCTAACATGGCCTCAAAAGGAAGCCCTTCCCAGTTTTAGAGGAAGAATGTGAGGCTAAGTGTAGGATGGAAAGATAAATAGAGAAGAAGAATGTGGATGGCTGGCACCCTAGAATGGGAGGTAGAAATCCTCCCACTGTGAAGGGGTAAGAAAGAAGATAATAAAGACTTCCTCAGTGATCAATGCAAAGAAACAGAAGAAAACAATAGAATGAGAAGGACTAGAGATCTCTTCAAAAAAATTAGAGATACCAAGGGAACATTTCATGCAAAGCTGGGCACAATAAAGGACAGAAATGGTATGGACCTAACAGAGGCAGAAGATATTAAGAAGAGGAGGCAAAAATACACAGAAGTACTGTACAAAAAAGATCTTCATGACCCAGATAACCATAGTAGTGTGATCACTCACCTAGAGCCAGATATCATGGAATGCAAAGTCAAGCGGGCCTTAGGAAGCATTACTATGAACAAAGCTAGTGGAGGTGATGGAATTCCAGTTGAGCTATTTCAAATCCTAAAAGATGATGCTGTTAAAGTGTTGCACTCAATATGCTAGCAAATTTGAAAAATGCAGCAGTGGCCATAAGACTGAAAAAGGTTAGTTTTCATTCCAATCCCAAAGAAAGGCAATGTCAAAGAATGTTCAAACTACTGCACAATCGTACTCATCTCACACGCTAGTAAAGTAGTGCTCAAAATTCTCCAAGCCAGGCTTCAGCAATATGTGAACCATGAACTTCCAGATGTTCAAGCTGGATTTAGAAAAGGCAGAGGAACCAGAGATCAAATTGCCAACATCCGCTGGATCATAAAAAAGCAAGAGAATTCTAAAAAAAATCTACTTCTGCTTTATTGATTATGCCAAAGCCTCTGACTGTGTGGATCACAACAGACTGTGGAAAATTCTGAAAGACATGGGAATAGCAGAGCACCTGACCTGCCTCCTGAGAAATCTGTATGCAGGTCAAGAAGCAACAGTTAGAACCAGACATGGAACAAAGGACTGGTTCCAAATTGGGAAAGGAGTACATCAAGGCTATATATTGTCACCCTGCTTATTTATTTGCAGAGTACATCATGTGAAATTCTGGGCTGGATGAAGTACAAGCTGAAATCAAGATTGCCAGCAGAAATATCAATAACCTCAGATACACAGATGATACCACCCTTATGGCAGAAAGTGAAGAGGAACTAAAGAGCCTCTTGATGAAAGTGAAAGAGGAGAGTGAAAAAGTTGGCTTAAAACTCAACATTCACAAAACAAAGATCATGGCATCCAGGCCCATCGTTTCATGGCAAATAGATGGGGAAACAGTGACAGACTTTATGCTCTTGGACTCCAAAATCACTGCAGATGGTGACTGCTGCCATGAAAGTAAAAGACACTTGCTCCTTGGAAGAAAAGCTATGACCAACCTAGACAGCATATTAAAAAGCAGAGATGTAACTTTGCTGACAAAGGTCCATCTAGTTAAAGCTATGGTTTTTCCAGTAGTCATGTATGGATATGGGAGTTCAACTAAGAAGAAATCTGAGCACCCAAGAATTGATGCTTTTGAACTGTGGTGTTGGAGAAGACTCTTGAGATTCCCTTGGACTGAAAGGAGATCCAACCAGTCCACCCTAAAGAAAATCAGTCCTGAGTATTCACTGGAAGGACTGAAGCTTCATGCTGAAGCTGAAACTCCAATACTTTGGCCACTTAATGCAAAGAACTGACTCACTGGAAAAGACCCAGATGCTGGGAAAGATCGAGGGCAGGAGAAGGGGACGACAGAGGATGAGATGGTTGGATGGCATCACCGACTAATGGACATGAGTTTGTGCAAGCTCCGGGAGTTGGTGATGAACAGGGAGCCCTGGCGTGCTGCAGTCCATGAAGTTGCAAAGAGTTGGATATGACTGAGTGGCTGAACTGACTGATGAAGGGGTAGGAATCCTCCCAATATGGCAACTGCCATCCAGCCATGGTGATGGAAGGTAAGAAGCAAGCTTCCTTTCTTGTAAATCTAAGCAACACTTATGTGTCCTTGCAGTATACTTCAAAACCAGCAATCAAAACTCTACCTGAGCAGGGTTTGGCTCTATTTCTGAAGGATTAGGGTCAGTGCTGAAAACAGAACATTTACCTGGTATCTCTTTGGCTTAGGATGGATAATATATTCCTCAGCAGAAAACACATTCCAAGTGGTCAGAAGCTGCACATTATGCAGAGCTCAGTGGCACTAAATTAAATACCACCATTTCTCTAGACTCATAAGCACAAAGGGAAATCTGCTCCACTCCTGGTTCTTTTAAAGGTTCCAATATTTCATTAGGGGGAGATGGTGTCCATCACATGGCCACCTGCCCTGCATAACTATTACATGGTAAGCTGCAAGCCTACCTACTTACTCACAAGCCACAAGGCGATCAGATCTCATCAAATTCTTGGTGAGAACACACCTAAACCCCCAGCTTCTTGCCATTCATATGCACAACCAACAAATCATTGAATTAAATATGGTATTTGGGTCTATAATTTGAATGCATTCCCCACCTAACCATACATACTCTTTGCCTCACTCACCTATACTGCTCTCTATATTTCTCAATTTAACTCACCAACTGATTCCTTTAAATTCTTTGGAACATGTTCCCTATTCAGTCTATTCTCCTATATCTTCAACCACTTCAGGCTCCTTCCATCTCCTCACCTTAATCAAGACCTGCCTGTCCCATGAGGACATGAAGCTGTCAAAGGTGGATATTTTTCTCTCTTAATCTTTGAATCTCAGAGCCAGAGGCAGCCTTATTCCTCACCACTACTTCAAAATCATTTCTTTTATTCAAAAACATCTCAAGACCCTATAAAACTCATACCATTATGCATAAAACAATGCTACCTCTCCTAGTTGCTACCAACAACCAACCTCCCAGGTGGCACTAGTAGTAAAGAACCTGCCTGCCAGTGCAGGAGATGGAAGAGACATGAGTTCAATCCCTGGGTTAGGAAGATCCCCTGGAGGAGGGCATGGCAATCACTCCAATATTCTTGCCTGGATAATCCCATGGATAGAGGAGCCTGGCAGGCCATGGCCCATAGGGTCACAAAGAATTAGACGCCACTTAGCATGAACCCAGCACCGACCTCCCAGTGCCTCTTCTTCATTCATTAAAGGCTTTGGCCATGGCTCTCTGACATCATTTCCATTTCTGTTCAGGTCATAATGTTTAGGGATGTCAATAATCACATGCATGGAATGTCTAATACTCTAGAACCACAGCTTTTTAACTTCTTCCAGTTTTCTCTCCCTCTGCCTCATCTAAGGAGAAGGCAATGGCACCCCACTCCAGTACTTTTGCCTGGAAAATCCCATGGACAGAGGAGCCTGGTAGGCTGGAGTCCATGGGGTCCCTAGAGTTGGACACGACTGAGCGACTTCACTTTCACTTTTCACTTTCATGCATTGGAAAAGGAAATGGCAACCCACTCCAGTGTTCTTGCCTGGAGAATCCCAGGGACAGGGAAGCCTGGTGGGCTGCCGCCTATGGGGTCACACAGAGTCGGACACGACTGAAGCGACTTAGCAACAGCAGCAGCCTCATCTAAGTCACTCACTCCCATGTGCATGCACTCAAGTTTAACATTACCAGTAACTGTATCACTTCTGAAATCTTGATTCCATCCTTTCATTCTTTCTCTTACTCCCACTCAAACGATCTTTCAGCAAACTTGTCATCTCCAATCCATTAACCCCATCACCATTTCCGTGTCCCCAACTTCTTTACCCAAATTAGATCCCATTATCCATCATTGCAATCATTCTCTTTCTTATACACTAACCCTTCTATCTCTCTGAGCAAGGAGTAACATCTCAACCTTGGTTGAACCCAAGTATATAATTTTCTCACATGTAAAACTTAGCAGTTGAATATTACTCGAGGAAAAGTCCTATTTAAATCCATAGTCACAAACCTTACATAGGTACTCTATAGTACCAGGAAATCCTACATTCTCCTGATAAATTTGCTTTTACCATTTTGTAACTTTTCCATCTTTCTTCAAATATGCCATAGCCTCACTCACATACTCTTAGCAGATGGACTTAGCACATTCCTTTTGAGAAATTAGAAGCAACTGACTTGAATTCTCTAATCTTCTTCAAAGGATAACCAATGATCCCCCATGTTTGCAAATCCAGTGGACCCCTCTCTGCTCCTGTCTTAAACACTCTCTCTTTAAACACTCCCATCTCTAGGTACTCAGGGTGTTACACTCTCCTGACTGTCTGCACACACAATTGGTCAATCATTCTCAGTCGTCTTTGCTGTATCATCTTCCTCTTCTTGGCCTTTCATTGTTGAAGAGTCCCCATATTGAGGGGCACTCTTCTCTAAAAATAGTTTGTCTGTCAAAAAAATCTCAAGCTGGGATATACTTTGAACTATCACTTATATGCCAAGTTTATAGTTTCCGCTTTAACCTCTTCTGTGAACTTCAAATTGTTATATTCTCAACATCTTCATACAGTTCTCTATTAAAGTTCAAACTTAATATGACCCAGCATCCAGATTTCACAACCAAGGCCGGCTCACTCCCCAGTCTTTCCTGTCCCAGTAAATAGCATTATCATTCACCCAGTTGCTCAGACCAAAAATCAAGAGGCCATCATTCTTCCCACTCTCTCATCATTTATATTCAATCCAACACATGCTTTGTTAACTTACCTTCAAAATATATCCCCAAATCCATGCACCTCTTTCCATCCTTACTGCAGTCAGGATTAACCAAATCACAATTACCTCTCATCAGCTGGCTAATTGGTATTTCTGCTTTCAGTCTTGCCCTTTATAGCTAAGAGTCTACTAAACTCCAAACAGCAGTTGATTCTCACACATAAAGCAGATTGTCATTTTCCTGCTTAAATCCCAACAGTGGCTTCCCACCACACTCAGAATACAATTCCCAGTCCTTCTTATAGGTTATACAACCTCGGAGGATCTGACCCCTGCCAATGTTTTAATCTCATCTTATACCTGTCTTCTCACCTTAATTGCAGGAGCCTCCTTTCTATTCCTCAAAGAAGCAATCCTCTTTCTCACTTCAGCATCTGTGTGTTTGCTGATTCCTCTGCCTGGAGTACTTTTTCTCAGCTCCTCATGTAGTTGGCCTTTTTTGGAATATGCCAATCTCAGGACAAACATCATGTCTTCAGAGAGGTCTTTCCTGAGAAGTCATTCCAAGGCAACCAACCTTTTCCCTACCACACCCTAACACACTGTTTTGCTCATTACTTTCCTATCAAAACAACCTGTAATTATAGTTTTGTTTGTTTTCTGGGTTATTTTCTCTTTTTTTATTGGGTTATTTTCTTATTATCTGTCTAGAATAGAAGCTCTTTAAGGACAGGGGCCTTGTCTTTTATACTGTAGAGCATATGTACTATCTAAGCTTACATGGCTTTGGAGTCCTCATTCAATGCTCTAAGAATCACTCATCTATTTAGAGATCCCAATTTATGAATTGAGGGAGCTCTGGCCTCTTCTCTAATTGCTGGGACCAGTCTATATTATGGGGCAGTTTTACATATTGTCCTGCTAGTGTACAAGCGTTGGAATAGAAGTTTCTGACAAACTATCCTTTTGCTTTTATGTAATCAATTGTACATCAGGGAGTTGTACTTTTTCTGACATTTGACCCTTTAAAAATGACACCGTGAGTACTTGATTCTTTGATAGCTAGGCAGATAAATGATTTCCACTAAGTTATTCTGTGGAATATATACTGTGGGGCATATGACTATATGGTCCAGTGAGGTGTAAGGAGCATGCCCCAACCAGAGACAACTCAACTGGAGAAACAATCCCTACTTTTCTTTTCCTTTTAGGGTAGCTAGAAGCATAGCTTGGAGGTATCTACAATCCAAGTTCCATACTACCCTCTGCTTAACTATTCAGAAAGCAAGTCTCATACTGGAAATAACCTGAAAGGATATTTTGTTGCTGCTCATATCAAGAACCAAAAAAACTATTCTTCAATTCCATTAACCAAATATTTATTCAGTGCCCAATTTTGTTCTAGGTAGGCCTGCTCTCAACATAGGTGATACAATGATCAATAATATAGGAATCCTATTCTCAAGAAGCACACAGCCTGGTGGGAAAGGATGGCAGAAGCTTTGAAACATAAATATCTCTACTATAACTCTTTTACAGTGCAGTGAGAAGTGCTGTCCTAAAGGTGCAAAAAGAGGTCAGAACACAAAGGAAGTGGGATTTATGAAGGCTTTTGCCAAAAAGAGACACACCTGGACTACTATTTGAAGCCAATATCACTGGAGCAAAGACATCAATCATACACAAACTAACCCAGAGTGTATCTGGAGGTTTCAAGAATGGAAATGGAACACACTAGCTGTGGCATTTTCTATACCTGTTAGCAAGCTGAAGTCTAACTCTGATGTCCCTAGACTGTGTGTTTGAAAGCCTCACGCATCAGAAGCGCTTCTGTGTCCTTGAACTTTCTATGCAGTCAGAACTATGGAGTGACAGGGCAGGAGAATAACTTAGTGGAAATCATTTATCTGCCTAGCTATCAAAGAATCAAGTACTCATAGTGTCGTTTTTAAAGGGTCAAATGTCAGAAAAAGTACAACTCCCTGATGCGCAATTGATTACATAAAAGCAAGAGGATAGTTTGTCAGAAACTTCTATTCCAACGCTTGTACACTAGCAGGACAATATGTAAAACTGCCCCATAATATAGACTGGTCCCAGCAATTAGAGAAGAGGCCAGAGCTCCCTCAATTCATAAATTGGGATCTCTAAATAGATGAGTGATTCTTAGAGCATTGAATGAGGACTCACAAAGCCATGTAAGCTTAGGTAGAACATTCTGCTTTCTGAAGTCCAATTTTCACCTCGTATGTAAAAGAATTTAGTAATTCCAACATCCGTAAGCTATCCTAAGCACCAAATGAGAAAACGGGTGCCTTGCAATATCACCTACACATTTAGAAGTGCAATATTACATCTGTACCATATCACCTCCCCCAAAATTCGGCAGTTTCCTCTCTGACCCAGAGAGCTGACTTTACTATTGACTCTTGTCTCACTAAGAAACATCAACAAATTTACCCTGGTTCCTTAACCAACAATGGAACCCCCTCCAAGAAATGTTGGAGTCCCTTTCAATAATCAGTCTCATATCATTCAGTAATATCTAGAAACCTTGCCAATGTATTGTTGAAAATTAATCCTACAACTCTGAATATTAATATTTTTACTTAAAAATAAAAGTAAGACCTAGCCAGTGCAATCAGGCAAGAGAAATAAAATACATAACATGGTGGAAAGGAATTATTTAAACTATCTCTATTCACAGATAATCTGATTGTCTATACAGAAAATCCCAAGGAAATTGAAAAAATATATCTAGAACTAAGTGAGTTTAGCAAAGTTGTGGCTTCCCTGATAGCTCAGTGGGTAAAGAATCCACCTGCAATGCAGGAGACCAGGGTTCAATTCCCCGGTTGGGAAGATCGGCTGGAGAAGGGATAGGCTACCCACTCCAGTATACTTGGGCAAAATTGTGGGATACAAATTAGTGCAAAGACAATATAGGAAAGTCATGGCATTTCTATATACAAGCAATGAAACTGGAAATTAAATTTTTAAATTAAAAAAATGTCATTTACAGTACCACCCAAAAGTAAAGTGTTTATATGTAAATCTACAAAATCAGGCAAGATCTGTATGTAGTAATATACAAAGCACTGGTGAAAGAAATTTAAAAGCAAACCACATAAGTAGAAATATAGTTCATATTCATGGGGTTGGAAGACTCAATATTGTTAAGATGTTGATTCTTCCTAACTTAATCTATAGATTCAATTCAAACCCAAACTCCCAGTAAAACTTTTGTAGCTCCTGACTGACTATAAAATTCATGTGGAAATGCAAAGGATTTAGAGTAGCCAATCAAAATAACTTTAAAAGAGAAGAATACAGTTGCAAAATATTTCCTGATATTAAGATTTATTACAAAATTACATTAAGCAATAAAGCATGGCATTGGCATATGCCTGGGTGCTAAATCACTTCAGTTGTGTCATACTCTGCGACCCCATGGACTGAAGCCCACCAGGCTCCTCTGTCCATGGGAATTCTCCAGGCAAGAATACTCCAGGGGGTTGCCATGCCCTCCTCCAGGGGATCTTCCGGATCCAAGGATCAAACCAGTGTCTCTTAGGTCTCCTGCATTGGCAGGCGGGTTCTCTACCGCTAGCGCCACTCGGGAAACGCCCCCCAAAAGAAAAAACTCCCTACGGCCGCGGCAGGGGTGACCATGCCCCTGGGGGCGGTGCAGTCCGGGGGAGACCGGAGGGAGAGCCCGACCTCCCAGACCCCAAGGTAGACGGGCGACGCCCCCCGCCCCCACCCAGGGGTCTTGAAACCTCCGCCCCAGGACGCGCTAGGTACCTGGAAAGGGGGAGGTGGGCGAGGCGGGGCGTGGTGCCCCACGGGCCCGCGGCCCAGACCCTGACCACCGCGTCCGCCCGCGGGCCTCGGGCGCTACCAGCCCGTGACGCGGGGCCTGCCCGGCCCTGGCCAACAGCCGCCTGGAGTCCCTACAGCCGCCGCCACCAGCCCCGACGACCCCCCCCCCACCCCCATTTCCCCCGAAAAGGAGCAGAACCCCACCGCGCGCCCAGACGGCACCCTCCTCTTCCCCCACAGCCGTGGCCCGTCCCCGCACCCACGTCCTAGGCACCCTTTCCCCTGCCACCGAGGGCAGAGGGACGCTCCGACGGGAAGCGTGGCGCAGTCGGGCAGGAGCACGACAGAGGAAGGGCGCGAGAGAGCCGGCCGGCCGGTCGGAGGGCACTCCTCAGGCTCGGAGGGCGGGGAGAGGCGCCTGGCGACCTGGCGGAGAGCAGAGCAAAGGACAAGCGACGACCGGCCGGGAAGACTGGTCCAGGGCCGGCGGCGACCGGCAGGCGAGCGGCCCCGCCGCGCAGCCTGCGAGATGCACCGGACGCTCCGGACTGTGCCGTCGCGACCGGGGACAGTCCTGGCCACCGCCAGAGGCGAAGGTGTGTAGCCGGGGGAACCTCGGCCCCCCAGCCTCGAGGTATGTAGCCGAGGTCGGGCGGAAGAGAGACGCCACCGGAGACGACATCCCGGGGCCGGGGTCCACCTGGGCAGGCCAGGCGTTGCGGAGGGCGGGGGGTGCGGGTCGAGTGGCGGGGACGGGGTGGGAGGAGGCGCGGAGAGGGCGACGGGGTGGGGGAAACGGGAGGCGAGGAGCCGCCTTCCAGCCTGAAGACCCTTTTCACGCCGCCCCCCACCTTCTCGCTCTCCTTCCCCTACCGGAAAGACCACCGGACCCGACAGCCGGCCGTCGGGAATACCCTGTCTCCGCGCGGAGGGACTGGCCTCCGGATGTCTCCCTCCCTCCGTCCCATCCCGCGCCGCACGGGTGGAGGAAGCTCGCGAGCCGGCGGGCGAGGCCACTGCGCTGTTACCTAACAAATTGGCATCAGGATAGACAAATCCTCCAATGGAAGAAAATACGGAGTCCAGAAAAGAAAGTAGAAAATACCATACACAAAATTTTTTTATCCTATAAGTCTTTATTTCTGGATATTTTTAAATATAAATTTATTTATTTTAATTGGAGGTTAATTACTTTACAATATTGTATTGTTTTGCCTTCAGTTCAGTTCAGTTCAGTCGCTCAGTCCTGTCTGACTCTTTGCGACCCATGAATCGCAGCACTCCAGGCCTCCCTGTCCATCACCAACTCCCGGAGTTCAACATGAATCTGCCAATACAAAATTTAATTCAAAATGAAACACTGACCTAAATGTAAACCTTGAAAGTATGAAACTTCTAAAACTAAGCATGAAAGAGAAATTTGGGCTGGGGGGGTTGGGGGGGAGGTCCTAGGCCAGACTACTGGCTCCCCAGGTGGCACTAGTGGTAAAGAACTGGCCTGCCAATACAGGAGACATAAGAGACGCAGGTTTAATTACTGGGTTGGGAAGATCCCCTGGAGGAGGGCATGGCAACTCACTCCAGTATTCTTGCCTGGAGAATCCTATGAACAGAGGAGCCTGGTGGGCTACCGTCCACAGGTTCTCAAAGAGTCGAACACAACTGAAGCGACTTGGCGCACACGGCAAGCCAGACAACAGTTTGTTAGATATAAAACCAAAACACCAAATCAATTTTTTAAAAATGGATAGGGTTGGCTTCAATAAGAACAAAACTTCTCTCCAAAATATTGTTAAGAGAATGAAAGGATAAGAGAAAATATTAGAAAACCATGTGTTCAATGGAGGGCTTGTATCCAGTGTATATAGACAATTCTCAAAACTCAAGAAAACAATGCAATAAAAAGTAAAAAAAAAAATTAACAGACATTCAGCAAATAGTTTATGTGAATGGACAATAAGCACATGAAAAGATTCTCAATATAATAACTTGGAATAGGCAGATAAAAACTACAATGATGTGCCATTACATACTTGCTGAATGACTGAAATTAATATGGTGACCAAACTAAGTGTTGGTGAGTATAGTCTAATATTTCAACTCTTCCATTCCCACTACTACTTTAGTTCAGATTCTTATGAACTATTATACTGTATCCCTTTACTGTTTAAATATTTCCTTGAAAACTCCCCATTTTTACTCCTGCCACCCTCCAGATGTTCTCCATACTGTAAATAGGGTGTTATGGTCTGAATGTCTGCATCCTCCCAAAATTCACATGTTGAAATTTTGATGCCTAATGTGATGGTATTAGTAGGTGAGGCCTTTTGGAGATGATGAGTTTTTAAGAGTAGAGCCCTCATGAATGAAATTAATGATCTTATAAAAGAGACCCAAGAGAGCCTCCTTGCCCTTTTTCAGCTTATGAGGATATGAGAAGTCTGTAACTTAGAAAAGGGCATTCTGTTGAAACCTGATCTCAGACTTCTAGCTTCCAGAAGAACTTTGAGAGATGAATTTCTGTTGTTTAAAGCCATCCAGTCTGTGGTATTTTATTATAGCAGACAGAACAGACTAAGATAGAAAATTGGTACTGGAAGTGCTATTGCTGCTGTAACAAAAAAAAAAAAAAAAAAAAAGAGGCGTCTTTGTAACTGAGTAATGGGGCAGAGGATGGAAGAGTCTAGAGGTGCATGCTAGAAAAAGTCTTCCTTGCCAGTGAATGGACTGTTAAGAGCTATTCTTGTGAGGGCTCAGAAGTAGAACTATTGAGAATGCCTGACTCTTGCTTCATCAATATGCTCTACCTTACACTCTTTTAAAAAATCTTATGCTCCTTCCTCTTATGTATTTTATGCATCCTACCAGACAAAACCATGTTATTTTTCCTGAACACATTATTTTATTTCAGACTTTTATGCCCTTTACAAATCTACTATTTTCTTTGTCTAGAGTGTCCTCACTTCTCTTGTCCAACTTATAATCATTTGTCAAGATTCTGCAACAGCATCATTTCTTCTGTGACCCAGTGCTCCAAACATTAGCTCTTCTGTGCCCATAACACTATGTTTCTTCAGTCAATAACAACTCTCTCAGTGTACTATGAGAACTAATTTATATATCTGCCTCTTCTACTCTACAGTGAACCCTTTAATGGTATGAATTGTAAAATTTAATGCCTGTACATTTTTTGTGACTATACATCTTTTTTTGTGAATTGTAACTGTACATTTAGCTATGATTAGTGCCTAATTCATGGTAGGTGCTCAGTAAATCGGAGAAGGCAATGGCACCCCACTCCAGTACTCTTGCCTGGAAAATCCCATGGATGGAGGAGCCTGGTGGGCTGCAGTCCATGGAGTCGCTAAGAGTTGGACATGACTGATCGACTTCACTTTCACTTTTCACTTGCATGCATTGGAGAAGGAAATGGCAACCCACTCCAGTGTTCTTGCCTGGAGAATCCCAGGGACAGGGGAGCCTGGTGGGCTGCTGTCTATGGGGTCACACAGAGTCAGACATGACTGAAGTGACTTAGCAGCAGCAGCAGCAGCAGCTCAGTAAATGTGTAAGAAAGAGGCATTAAAAATAATTTAATTTACAGCTACTCTAAAACATTGTTTTATGCCTAGGCCCTCCTTAGTATCTAGAACTGATTTTCAATTTAGAGAGATTCTTGCCTGAAATGAAAGTTTAAATCATTTTTTTTTTTTTTTTGGTCTACTAATAGGATAGGATCATTGTCATTTGGGACTTCCACATTGCTGTGTCTTGGTACCAAGAAAAGATGGTTCTTTTCAAAAACTGCAATTTAGTGACAACAAATGAGCTGTTAGATCTGTAAAAGAGATTCTTGACTCGGAACTCTTTTCCACAGGAAAAGTGAAAGTATCAGTTGCACAGTAGTGTCCAACTCTGCAACCCCATGGACTGCTTCCACAGGAAGAGAAAGGCAAATCCAGTGATTGTTTCAAGATGATGTTTTTACAATTTTTGTTTCTCTTTCTTTTTCTTTTGGTTTGCTGCTGCTGCTGCTGTGTCGCTTCAGTCCTGTCCAACTCTGTGCGACCCCATAGATGGCAGCCCACCAGGCTTCCCCGTCCCTAGGATTCTCCAGGCAAGAACACTGGAGTGGGTTGCCATTTCCTTCTCCATACATGAAAGTGAAAAGTGAAAGTGAAGTCGCTCAGTCGTGTCTGACTCTAGCGACGTCATGGACTGCAGCCTACCAGGCTCCTCCGTCCATGGGATTCTCTAGGCAAAAGTACTGGAGTGGGATGCCATTGCCTTCTCCGTTCTTTTGGTTTAAATTGTTTTTATTTTTTGGTACTCTCTAACATCTCACTGCAGAAGGTGATGGTACCCCACTCCAGTATTCTTGCCTGGAAAATCCCATGGATGGAGGAGTCTGGTAGGATGCAGTCCATGGGGTCGCTGAGGGTTGGACATGACTGAGTGACTTCACTTTCACTTTTCACTTTCCTGCATTGGAGAAGGAAATGGCAACCCACTCCAGTGTTCTTGCCTGGAGAATCCCAGGGACTGGGGAGCCTGGCGGGCTGCTGTCTCTGGGGTTGCACATAGTTGGACACGACTGAAGTGACTTAGCAGCAGCAACATCATCACAGGCAGTTTTGCATAGGTAAAAATGAAAGATTTAGACCACCTTTTGCCTCATGTGGGGGTGTTCATGGGGTCCTGGCTTTCAGTTTCTCTTGCTGTCTGTTTCGAATGCCTCAGCCATTTATAAAATTTCTGAACATTTATTTGGAGGAAGTTACATAAGAAGGGGTGTTCGTTGCTGCAAATCCAAGAAAATTTTTTTAGACACAGCATGATGTTATAAAATATTTATATCGTTGCTGTGGCCCTGAACTGATGGTTGTTTTCTCCAGGAGACTCCTGAGTTTTTTTGTCATGGTCATATATTATCTTCAAACCACTACCTTAGTAGTCCTCTGAGGAGCTTCACTTTACCCTCTCTAACAAGTTTGGAGAGTTGGTTACAACTGTGTGATTTGTGTTGTTAACATAAATCCGGCCCCTGAAGCATTGTGTTTTGGACTTTCCTGCCATGATAGATGGCTTCCCCAGAAGTTTCTGTCATTAACCTCATTGTTCCAGATGCTCCTCCCAACTGCCTTGGGAGCTTCCTTTTTGTTGGAGATGGTTACAAGAACTGTGGCCCAACCTTAAATTAATTAGGCAATAATTATGTGACCCATGGCTAAACATACCATTTCTGGCATGCCCCTCAGGGACACTTTTAAAATTCTTCTTTGAAACATATATGAAAGTTTATCTTTAGGTATTTCAGGAGCTTTGGCGACAGGAATATCATCCTTTTTGTTCCCAGTAATTCTGATATGGGTAGAAAACTGGGTCTAGGGGCAGAGTTAAGAGTGAAGTTAACTTTGGCTCAGTGTCTGAACTGGACTGAGGCCTAGTATGCTTTCTCAAGAATAATGACAGTTTCACAATTTTCATCTAGGAGAGATTTAGAGATGGCACTCTAGTCACAAGTGGATCCTAAAGGACTGGATTGGAAGCTACATTTGCAGAGCAATTTATATAAGATTGTGAAAACATCATTTGTCCACATCAGTGAATTGAGGAAAAGGGATAGATACTTGGAGTAAAGCTAAAGGAAAGGTTGTGTTCATCAAGGAACACAAACCACTTCTGCTACTGCTGCTTTCAGGGAAGAGTGCACTCTCCATAATGGAAAGTGTTTGGCTTCTTGGTGCAATTATTGGGAAAAGGAGTCTTTTGGGAGAAGGCTGTTTTTGTTTTGTTTTGGGCCAAAATGCACAGGTTGTAGGATTTTAGTTTAGTTTCCCAACTAGGGATTGAACCTGGGTCTGCATCAGTGAAAGTGTGGAGTCCTAACCAGTGGACCACCAGGGCATTCCAGAAAGGGGATTTTTGCTTAGAATAGATTCTATTTTTCTCTATTTCCATGAATTGACTTTTATATAAACCAGCTTGATCTTTGCCACTTCATGATATAAATCCTATGTATGATTCTTAAATAAATCTGCTCCTTTCAGTTCAGTTCAGTTTAGTTGCTCAATCATGTCTGTTTCTTTGTGACCCCATGAACTATCCAAGTTCTTGTTTATCAATAGTTCATTCTTTTATATTGCTTTGTAGTGTTCCATGGTACAGATATTTGGCAGTTTGTTTAACTAATCTGCTGCTGCTGCTAAGTCACTTCAGTCATGTCCGACTATGTGCGACCCCAGAGACGGCAGCCCACTAGGCTCCCCAGTCCCTGGGATTCTCCAGGCAAGAACACTGGAGTGGGTTGCCATTTCCTTCTCCAATGCATGAAAGTGAAAAGTGAAAGTGAAGTCCCTCAGTCATGTCCGAGCCTCAGCGATACCATAGACTGCAGCCCACCAGGCTCCTCTGTCCATGGGATTTTCCAGACAAGAGTACTGGAGTTGGTTGCCATTGCCTTCTCCGTTAACTAATCTAGAATATCTAAATTGTCCCCTGATTTTGAGTCTTTTTTATATCATCTATTTCTTTGCTAAAACTTTATATATCTTTTCTGCAGATATTTTTTCATTTGTTTTAATCATGTCCATAATTGCTCACTGAAACATTTTTATGATGACTGCTTTGAAGTCTATTAGATAGTTCTACGAAGAAGGCAATGGCACCCCACTCCAGTACTCTTGCCTGGAAAATCCCATGGACGGAGTAGCCTGGTGGGCTACAGTCCATGGGGTCGCTAGAGTCGGACACGACTGAGCAACTTCACTTTCACTTTTCACTTTCATGCATTGGAGAAGGAAATGGCAACCCACTCCAGTGTTCTTGCCTGGAGAATCCCAGGGACTGGGAAGCTTGGTGGGCTGCCGTCTCTGGGGTCGCACAGAGTCGGACACGACTGAAGCGACTTAGCAGCAGCAGATAGTTCTAACATTTGTACTACCTAGTTGTTAGCCTCCGTGCATTGCGTTTCTCATTCAGTTTGAGATCTTTTTAGTTCTTGGTATGATGATTTTCAGTTGAAACTTGGACATTTTGTGTGTTATGAGACCCTGAATCTTGTTTAAAGTTTTGTTTTATCTGGCTTTCTCTGACTCTGGCACAGGAAGGAGGAGTGACACCACCTTGTTACTGACAGGTAACAAGTTCAGATTCCCAATTTGGCTTCCATTGACATCTGAGCATTGGAGTTTCCCTCAGATTCTCTACCCTGGATGGGGTAAAATTCCAGGCCCATAAGTGGTCTCTTGCTGTCCAGTGGTGATGACAGTCCCCAGTTTCCTTTAGCCTTTCTCTGACATCACCCTGGCAAGGGAGTTGGGGCTGCTTTGTTACAGGCCTGTGAAGATAGAAGGCTATGCTCCCCACTCAGCCTTGGCTGTGTGTGCAGGGATGACACCACAGTTACTTGTGCCGCGTTTGGCTGGAATAGAGCAGTTACTGTCTAAAAGGTTTCTGTCCTACTAAGCTGCCCCTTTCTTTGTCCTTAGGCTAGAGAAAGCAGGATTTTGCCGGGACTTTTCTTTTTGTCTGCATCTATTGGCATTTCCTGATTGCTGGTTTCTTCAGCTCCACGACTGGGACTTACGAAGCAAGAAGAAAAGAAACTCAGGGAACTCACCTCTTTGCCATTCCTCAGACTCCTAGGCCCTTAGCAAGTCTGGCTGATTCTTTTCACCTTTCAGAGTCCTTTTATATTTGTTTTGAATATAATGTCTAGGATTTTTAGTTGTTCACAGCAGGAATAATAAGAAAATACATATATATTCCATGTTTTCCAAAGTAAAAGTCTTCAGACTAGATTTTGATGATTAGATAAGGTCAGAGTATTTTCCCTCTACTTTTCAGATCAGTAATTTCTATTGTTCTCTTTTCAAGTTCACTGACTCTATCCTCTGTCATCTCCAGTCTACTATTGAGCCCATCCAACAAGATTTTTATATCAGCTACAGTATTTTTCACTTTTATATCTTCTGTTTATTTTTTTTTTAATTAAATTTTTATTGGAGTATAGTTGTTTTAAAATGTTGTGCTATAATCAGCTATACATACTCATATATCCCCTTTTTTGGATTTTCTTCTCATTCACATTACCACAGAGTACAGAGTAGAACTCCCTGTGCTATCTGGTAGGTTCTCACTGGTTGCCTATTTTCTACATATTGTAGCTTATACATACATATGTCAATGCCAATCTCCCACTCACCCCTTCTTGGTTTCTATACATTTGTTCTCTACTTTTTTTTTTTTTTTTTTTTTTTTTCTCTAATTTTATTTTATTTTTAAACTTTACATAATTGTATTAGTTTTGCCAAATATCAAAATGAATCCGCCACAGGTATACATGTGTTCCCCATCCTGAACCCCTCCTCCTCCTCCCTCTCCCCATACCATCCTCTGGGCCGTCCCAGTGCACCAGCCCCAAGCATCCAGCATCATGCATCGAACCTGGACTGGCAAACTGTTTCCTACATGATATTTTACATGTTTCATTGCCATTCTCCCAAATCTTCCCACCCTCTCCCTCTCCCACAGAGTCCATAAGACTGTTCTATACATCAGTGTCTCTTTTGCTGTCTCGCATAATCGGGTTATTGTTACCATCTTTCTAAATTCCGTGATATATGCGTTAGTATACTGTATTTATGTTTTTCCTTCTGGCTTACTTCACTCTGTATAATAGGCTCCAGTTTCATCCACCTCATTAGAACTGATTCAAATGTATTCTTTTTAATGGCTGAGTAATACTCCCTTGTGTATATGTACCACAGCTTTCTTTTTTTATAATTTCTATCTCATTTTTGACAATTTTTTCTTTTTCTTTTCTTTATAGAGAATTTGTAGTTACTTGTTGAACCTGCTTTCTAATGGCTGCTTTAAATTCTTTTTAGATAATTCCAACATTTTATTCACCTTAGTGTTGGCATCAGCTGATTGTCTTTGCTCTCTCAAATTGTGCTTTACTTGATTCTGGGTATGAAAGCTGTTTTTCAATTGTATCCTGCACATTTTGGACATTATATTATGAATTCTAGATCCTATTCCTTTTTTTTTTTTTTTTTTTTCTTTTTAGCAGACAGTTCCCCTGTTGAGATACATGATGGGTCCACGTTCAACTTTCCTCTGGTCCCCACCAACATCTTCTCAGCAAAAGCAAGGTGCTGACTCACATAGCATTATTATAGACAGAGTGGAAGCTCAGCTCCCTCTTTGACTGAACTGACACTGTCCTGGCAAACATAAAGAACTAACTCATACTTCCTGGGTACCTCCCAGCCACAATGTAAACTTGTCTTTCTGCCAAGTAACATGGTTACTCACCAGTATGAGTGGGAAAGAGGGATGACTCAGACTGCTTCTATTATCCTCTTGTTAGCCTCTGTGCATTGCCTTTCTCATCCGTTTGAGATCTTTTTAGTTCTTGGTACCTAACCTATAGGGCAGGGTAGATTGTTAGCTCACCACTGGCCCAGTGTCACTGTGATACTAGGAAAGTGGAGAGGAGGTATGCCATATAGCTCTGCTTCAGAGCTATGTCATAGCTCTGCTTCAGAGCTATGTCATAGCTCTGCATGGCCCAATGTTATGAGGGGAAAGAGACTGGATCCTGATCACATTATCTTTGAGGGGGAGTCAGAGCACCTCCTACTGTGCCATCTGGAAGACTTGGAAGACCAGCTTTCTGCTCTGCCCCCAACACACACACACCACCTTGGAGGGGAATAAGGATGTTGTGTGTTTCTGCCAGGCAGGGAATATGAAGGCCAATACCTTGCTAAGCCTTGCCAACATTATTACCCTGCTAGGGGAATTCTGGCACTACCACCTTCAGCCTTAGAAATGTAAGATCAGTTCCCCACTCCTTCCTAATAACCTTTTAGTGTGCCGATGGTGTGTGGATGCTGTAGTTTGTCTGTTAGTGTTTGGCTAGCATGAGGCAAGTATTGCTAAAAGATTTTCTCTTCTTAGGCCAAACTTTTCCTGGTCTTTTGTCTAGGAAAGAACTTGCGTTTTTTTATTAAATGGCAAAGGTAAGTGGAAGGTTAATATATACATAATTACCAAGTATGTTAAAAGAAAAACAATATATATTTTAATACATGTATTTATGGAAAAACATAGAATAACCTTTAAAATAATACACAGCAGATTTTTAATTGTAGTTACCTCTGAGGATGATGCTGTTATAGTGCTGCACTCAATAGGTCAGCAAATTTAGAAAGCCCAGCAGTGGCCACAGGACTGGAAAAGGTCAACGCTCATCCCAATTCCCAAAAAGGGCAGTACTAAAGAATGTTCAAACCACTGGACAATTGCACTCATCTCCCATGCTAGTAAGGTTATGCTCAAAATCCTCCAGGCTAGGCTTCAGCGTTATGTGAACTTGCAGATGTTCAAGCTGGGCTTAGAAAAGGCAGGGGAACCAGAGACCAAATTGCAAAATTTCATTGGATCATAGAGAAAGCAAGAGAATTCCAGAAAAACATCTAACTCTTGTTTCATGAACTATGTTCAAGCCTTTTGACTGTGTGGATCATAACAAACTGTGGAAAACTCTTAAAGAGATGGGAATGCCAGACCATCTTGCCTGTCTCCTGAGAAACCTATATGTGGGTCAAGAAGCAACAGTTAGAACTCTGTCTGGGGCAACTGACTGGTTCAGGATTGAAAAAGGAGTACAACAAGTTTGTTTATTGTCACCCTGTTTGTTTAACTTATACACAAAGCACATCATGCAAAGTGCCTGGCTGGATGAGTTACAAGCTGGAATCAAGACTGTGGGGAGAAACAGCAGAAACCTCAGATATGCAGATGATACCATTCTAATGGCAGAAAGTGAAGAGGAACTAAAGAGCCTCCTGATGAGGGTGAAGGAGGAAAGTGAAAAAAAATGGTTTAAATCTCAATATTAAAAAAAGTAAGATCATGGCATTCAGTCCTATCACTTCATGGCAAATAGAAGGGGAAAATGTGGAAGCAGTGACAGATTTCCTCTTCTTGGGCTCTAAAAGCACTGCAGATGGTGACTGAAGCCATGAAATTAGAAGATGATTGCTTCTTGGCAGGAAAGCTATGACAAACCCAGACAGTGTGTTAAAAAACAAAGATATCACTTAGCCAACAAAGGTTCATATAGTCAAAGCTATGATTTTTCAATAGTCATGTATGGATGTGAGAGTTGGACCATAAAGAAGGCTGAGCACTGAAGAATTGATGCTTTTGAACTGTGGTTCTGGAAAAGACTCTTGAGAGTCCTTTGGACAGCAAGGAGATCAAACCAGTCAGTCCTAAAGGAAATCAGTCCTGATTATTCATTGGAAGGACTGATGCTGAAGCTGAAGCTCCAATACTTTGGCCACCTGATGCAAACAGCTGATTCATTGGAAAAGACCCTGATGCTGGGAAAGATTGAAGGCATAAGGAGAAGAGGGTGACAGAGGATGAGATGGTTGGATGGCATCACCAATTCAATGGACATGAACTTGGGCAAACTCCGGGAGATGGTGAGGGACAGGGGAGCCTGGTGTGCTGCAGTCATGGGGTCTCCAAGAGTCAGACACAACTTGGTGACTGAACAACAACTGAGAAGGGGTATGGATTTTGAATGAACTTTGTAAAGGGGAAAATTGTGATTGATTTTTGTTTTTAGAATTTTTTTACAAGAATATATGAACTACTAGCTTTCTAAGTATGGAGAAGGCAATGGCACCCCACTCCAGTACTCTTGCCTGGAAAATCCCATGGACGGAGGAGCCTGTTGGGCTGCAGTCCATGGGGTCGCTAAGAGTCGGACAAGACTGAGCAACTTCATTTTCACTTTCATGCATTGGAGAAGGAACTGGCAACCCACTCCATTGTTCTTGCCTGGAGAATCCCAGGGACAGGGGAGCCTGGTTGGCTGCTGTCTATGGGGTTGCACAGAGTCAGACACGACTGAAGCGACTTAGCAGCAGCTTTCTAAGTAAAATATTTAGGTAGGCCTAAAATCAGAAATAGGTGCTGTGTGTTAATCAGTAAATTAACTGCTTGCTGACACAGTAGACAAAACCTGACATATGAGTGACTTAACACAATTGTTATTGTTGTTCACATAAACTCTGATTTGGGTTGGCAGGGACTTTCTGCTTTCAGGTGACTCAAGGCTACAGGCTGCTTCCATCTTGTAGCACCACTATTCCAACATGCGGGTCTCCATGTTTGCTGCTGAATGGCAGAGGAAGCATGGAAAGGGCATACTGGCTCCTACCTAACTACCAGTGGAGCACCCAGAAGGTGAGGAAGCAAAATGTGGATGAGTTCTTGTAGTCTATTCCATAAGCCTTCGCATACTCTCTCTCCCATGAGCTGTCACCTAGTAGGTGCTCAATAAAAAGCAGAGATTGTAATTTGTTATAACAGTTCTCTTCATTTCTTGAAGGCAGTTTCTGAGAAAACCCAATTTACCTTAAGATTCACCAACTTTTCAGGAACCTACTATCTGACAGGTGCTTTCTAATATAAGACCACACCTAGTTGTCAAAGGATTCTATAATCTCGGCAGGGAGAACTCACCCTTCTTCACCCAATAACACTTTAGTTCACTACTCTTTGCAATAATGTTTCTAATTTCAGCATACTGAGAATTTTCTCCTTCCTTGTGATACGTGGCCAGAATCTTTTATGAGCCTCTGCTACGTTCTACATGACTGAACATTCCTGTACAGGTAGGTGTCTTTTGGCATGCTGCAAACCAGGACTTTCCTGTACAACAGGTACACAGACAAGGGGCAGTAGAAGGATGGTTGTTTTAGTCAGCTCAGGCTGACTAAATAACATACTATCAACTTAGTGGTTTAAACAACAGAAATGTATGTATCTTCTGGGGGTCCGTGAAGTCAAAGATCAGGCTGCTGATGGACTTGGTGTCTGGAGAGGACCTTCTTTTTGACTTGAAGACAGTTATCTTCTTATTCTATTGTTACATGGCCAAGAGAAATCTCTAGCCTATTTTTCTCTTCTTATAAAGGCACTACTCTCATCATAGAGGTTCCACCATCATGACCTCATCAAAACCTAATTACCTGCCAAATGCTCCACTTCCTAATACTACCACAATGGGGGTTATGTTTTCAATATATGAATTTGTGGGCGACATAAACATACAGTTATACAGTTCACTATAAAGATTTTTTTGTTTGTTTTTAAACAGAGCTAGCATGTCTGCTAAGGAACCGTTTTCATTGCCCAGAAGGACTACAGAGATTTTAAGAATTTAGCCTCTGTAGACATTTGATTACACAGAGATTTCTATGGTCTTTCCTTATCTATTATTTACGATGAAGGCTTTGGTTTTTAACCAGCTAGATAAGCACATCCATCTATGTATGTGTTCAGTGGTCAATTTCAAAAAGACATCCCATTAAAGTCCTACTGCAAGTATTATGGTGGTTTCAAAAATGGTGTATCTAACTTCAGAGTTATATTCCAATAGCCAGTAGATTCTATGCGGAATCACACTCTACTTGGAGCAGTCAATGGCACCCCACTCCAGTACTCCTGCCTGGAAAATCCCATGGACGGAGGAGCCTGGTAGGCTGCATCGATGCAGTCGCTAAGAGTTGGACATGACTGCGTGACTTTACTTTCACTTTTCACTTTCATGCACTGGAGAAGAAAATGGCAATCCACTCCAGTGTTCTTGCCTGGAGAATCACAGGGACGGGTGGGCTGCCATCTCTGGGGTCGCACAGAGTTGGACACGACTGAAGCGACTTAGCAGCAGCAGCAGCACACTCTACTAACAAGCACCTTTGGAAAACACTTTGATATTCTGTTAAATACACCTGGGGGAATGAACATGTAGTAGCTTCCCAGGTCTATCTGTAAATCTTAATGAGAATTCCATCTCATGGTCCTCTTCTGCCTTCTGGTTATCACCAGCAATCCTTGGTATTTCTTGCATTATAAATGCATCACTCCAATCTCTGCCTCCAACCTTCATATCACCTTCTTCTCTGTGATTCTGTGTGTGTCATATCTCCCTTTCTTTTTCTTACTTATGCACCATTCATTGTATTTATGGCCTACCCTAAATCCAAGATAATCTCAAGATTCCTAACATAATTACATCTGCAAAGACCATTTCCAAATAAGGTCACATACACAGATACTGGAAATTAGGACTTGGATATATCTATCTATCTATCTATATCTTAAATACATATCTTTTGGGGGTCACCATTTAACTCACTACAGATCAGTATAATCTACACTGTCTATTTGAACTTTCCAAACTGGACTTCAAAGTTGAAGGGGCTGTTGCTATCAGGGCTCCAGAGTGAAGATGAAAACAGTCAGAGTACTTTTGCAGGGAGTAGGAATGTTCTCTGTTAGGGGGAAGGCAGCGGTGGTGCTGGGTCGTCCACTGGGAATAGGGTACAGCTTTCAGATGAGGAGACAGTGAGGAGCTGTCCAGCAGACTAGGTTCCAGAACTGGACAAGAGGGCAGACTGGGGAAGATAAGGGGAAGTGTGCTGTAATTCAGGATATTGCTAGGACTGGACACAAATGCCAGCACCTGGGTAGAGTTAACTATGAAGGTATCCTAGGTCTCTAAGCAAGAGGATCCTAGATAAACAAAGCTCAGACAATCCCCAAATTATGTCTTATTCTCATTTTCTCTTCATTTTTTTTTTTTTTAGTACCTTGTCACGTGGTCCTTCTTTTTGTCACCTGAGAGGTTACACAGTACTCAGAAGAGAATGGAATAAAAGATAGACCTGCCATAAGCTAGGAGGTTATGGGCCCTAGATGAATTCAGACCACAGTCTAGTCTCAGCCCTATCACTTACTAGCAATATAATCTTGGGGAAATTACCAACACTATGAGCCTTGGATGCATCCTCTATAAAATGGTTTTGATAAGCCCTCTTATAGGACTGCTGGAATGTATGGAAAATAAGAAAAACATCTAGCACAGTGGCATTTATTAGGTCTTTAATGAATGGCAATTATTTCTAGTATTATTTTGTCCCCAGACCTTACAACCCTCTCTTCTGGGATTTTGTTTTTATCCAGGGTGTCCCAAATAATATACAGATAATCAAATCAGGCAAAAATGCAGCTTCACAAAACTCACTAAATTTTTGAGTTTTAGAGGATTATTAATTTGGGGTATGAGTAAATTGCCCCAGCTAATATAACTCAAAGCTCCTAGAATTTAAGTCAAATTCTTTCCTTCTCTCCCAGCTACTCATCCATCCAAAATACTATTTTCATTCATTTCACTGCCACCAAAATCTAGACCTTGCTTAGATTTGGCCTAATTACACACAAGATGGGATGGACTTCCCTCCTGGCTCAGACGTTAAAGAATCTGCCTGCAGTGTGGGAAACCTGGGTTTGATCCCTGGGTCTGGAAGATCCCCTGGAGAAGGAATGGTTACCCACTCCGGTATTCTTGTCTGGTGAATTTCATGGACTGAGGAGCCTAGCAGGTTATAGTCCATGGGGCCACAGAGAGTTGAACATGACTGAGGGGCTAACACTTTCACACTCAAGCTTCCCAGGTGGGGCTAGTGGTAAAGAACCTACCTGCCAATGGAGGAGACGTAAGAGACACGGGTGGAATCTGCTTGCAATGTGGGAGACCTGGGTTCGATCCCTGGGTCATGAAGATCCCCTGGAGGAGGGCATGGCAACCCACTCCAGTATTCTTGCCTGGAGAATCCCATGGACAGAGGGGCCTGGCAGGCTGCAGTCCATAGGGTCAGAAGGAGTCAGACACGACTGAAACGACTTAGTATGCATGCAAACTCAAGATAACCTATCTTTAACGGGATCTTAACAGAGTTGGCTCTGACTGTCTTAGGCCAGGGACAGGAATGCCAGCCTAGTGGCTTCTGGGTATCACCTCAAGAGAGTATCACCCTATTCTCAAGAAATCACTGCAGATGATATATATATATAGAACACCTTCAAGCACTGTATTCACTGCCCTGGAACAAGAGTTCAGGGTACCTCTCATACCTGCCCCAGATAGGGATTTCCCTCTGGTTTATCCCTGATCCAAAAGTAACTACTAAGCAATTTTCCATTACATGCTCTTCTCTCACCTCTATAACACGCAGTCTAAGAGTCTGGCCTCTGCCATCACCCATAGCTTAACTAATAATTAGCTCTCATAGAAGGAAATGCAGTTTTCCCAAAGCCCCAAAATGCCCTAGCTCAGGGCATTTCCACTTGACTGCTCCCATCTGGAGTCCTACTTCCTTACTCTTTTTTTCAACTGTTGTTTAGGTAATGGGAGGACATCTTACTTTCTTCCTGATATTATTGCTTCTCCTAACCTCTTCCTTTCTCTGGGCAGGAGTATGTCTTGCTTATCCTCAGATTTCCACTGTTATCACAGTGCTTTCTAAAGAAAATATATCCAGTTAATGTTTGATGAATAAATGAGTCAGTGAGTAGTTTTTTATTTACTAAGATTAAGATCACTCTTTTCCGAATAAGCCAAGCAAATTCAAGTATATATCTTTTAATTTTACTGAAGAAAATCAAATCAAATCCCTTATGATTATACAGTGGAAGTGAGAAATAGATTTAAGGGACTAGATCTGATAGACAGAGTGCCTAATGAGCTATGGATGGAGGTTCGTGAAATTGTACAGGAGACAGGGATCAAGACTATCCCCGTGGAAAAGAAATGCAAAAAAGCAAAATGGCTGTCTGAGGAGGCCTTACAAATAGCTGTGAAAAGAAGAGAAGCAAAAAGCAAAGGAGAAAAGCAAAGATACAAGCATCTGAATGCAGAGTTTCAAAGAATAACAAGAAGAGATAAGAAAGCCTTCCTCAGCTATCAATGCAAAGAAATAGAGGAAAACAACAGAATAGGAAAGACTAGAGATCTCTTCAAGAAAATTAGAGATACCAAGGGAACATTTCATGCAAAGATGGGCTCAATAAAGGACAGAAATGGTATGGACCTAACAGAAGCAGAAGATATTAAGAAGAGATGGCAAGAATACACAGAAGAACTGTACAAAAAAGATCTTCACGACCCAGATAATCACGATGGTGTGATCACTCACCTAGAACCAGACATCCTGGAATGTGAAGTCAAGTGGGCCTTAGAAAGCATCACTATGAACAAAGCTAATGGAGGTGATGGAATTCCAGTTGAGCTATTTCAAATCCTGAAAGATGATGCTGTGAAAGTGTTGCACTCAATATGCCAGCCAATTTGGACAACTCAGCAGTGGCCACAGGACTGGAAAAAGTCAGTTTTCATTCCAATCCCAAAGAAAGGCAATGCCAAAGAATGCTCAAACTACCGCACAATTGCACTCATCTCACATGCTAGTAAAGTAATGCTCAAAATTCTCCAAGCCAGGCTTCAGCAATATGTGAACCATGAACTTCCTGATGTTCAAGCTGGTTTTAGAAAAGGCAGAGGAACCAGAGATCAAATTGCCAACATCTGCTGGATCATCGAAAAAGCAAGAGAGTTCCAGCAAAACATCTATTTCTGCTTTATTGACTATGCCAAAGCCTTTGACTGTGTGGACCACAATAAACTGTGAAAAATTCTTCAAGAGATGGGAATACCAGACCACCTGATCTGCCTCTTGAGAAACTTATATGCAGGTCAGGAAGCAACAGTTAGAACTGGACATGGAACAACAGACTCGTTCCAAATAGGAAAAGGAGTACGTCAAGGCTGTATATTGTCACCTTGCTTATTTAAATTATATGCAGAGTACATCACAGAAATGCTGGGCTGGAAGAAGCACAAGCTGGAATCAAGATTGCTGGGAGAAATATCAATAACCTCAGATATGCAGATGACACCACCCTTATGGCAGAAAGTGAATAGGAACTAAAAAGCCTCTTAATGAAAGTGAAAGAGGAGAGTGAAAAAGTTGGCTTAAAGCTCAACATTCAGAAAACGAAGATCACGGCATCTGGTCCCATCACTTCATGGCAGATAGATAGGGAAACAGTGGAAACAGTGTCAGACTTTATTTTTGGGGGCTCCAGAATCACTGCAGATGGTGACTGCAGCCATGAAATTAAAAGATGCTTACTCCTTGGAAGGAAAGTTATGACCAACCTAGATAGCATATTCAAAAGCAGAGACATTACTTTGCCAACAAAGGTCCTTCTAGTCAAGGCTATGGTTTTTTCAGTAGTCATGTATGGATGTGAGAGTTGGACTGTGAAGAAAGCTGAGCACCAAAGAATTCATGCTTTTGAACTGTGGTGTTGAAGAAGACTCTTGAGAGCCCCTTGGACTGCAAGGAGATCCAACCAGTCCATCCTAAAGGAGATTAGTCCTGGGTGTTCATTGGAAGGACTGGTGCTAAAGCTGAAACTCCAATACTTTGGCTACCTCATGCGAAGAGTTGACTCATTGGAAAAGACTCTGATGCTGGGAAGGATTGGGGGCAGGAGGAGAAGGGTATGACAGAGGACGAGATGGCTGGATGGCATCACTGACTCAATGGACATGAGTTTGAGTGAACTCCAGGTGTTGGTGATGGACAGGGAGGCCTGGCGTGCTGTGATTCATGGGGTCGCAAAGAGCTGGACACGACTGAGCGACTGAACTGAACTGAACTGACTGAGACTAAAATAGCTAAAGGGAATCCAAAAATTAAGATTTGTTAAGATTATGCCTATTTTCTTGAATAAGCCAAGCAAGTACAGGTATATATTTTAATATTACAGAATAGTACACTGAAGTGGTTAAGAGAATCCAAAAAGTTGGGTTTGTTTAGATTACGTTTACTTTCTTGAATAAGCCATACAAATCCAGGTATACATATCTTAAATTTTACAGAACAACAGACTAAAGTGGTATGGGAATCCAAAAATGAACCATGTTTTCCATTTTTTTCTCTATTGCCTGCTGAGTTTTTCCACATTTCCAAGAAAACCCCAATATCATGTTATCTTGTTCCATGTCACAAAATACAATGGAAGGTTCCCCAAATTGCTTTGCAAAATATCAAAACCCTTATTCTTAAATCTGATAAATGTTTAGCAATAAATGTGATCAACATCATTCATAAACAGATTCTAAAGTCAATAAGCCTATTAAAAGGAAGAGTATTTGAAAAAAAATATTGAAAGGGAAGAAAAAAAGATAAACTTTCAAGTCACCCATACAGAACAGGAAAACAAAGTTGTTGCACAGAGTGTTCTCCCCAGCCTGACCCCGACTCTCCTCTACTTTGAAACCTGACTGCCCTCTTCAAACACAGTACATTCTTCAGTTGGGTCAGGAATTACTGGCAAATGCTGCACAATAAACATGGCGGTATTACTATCCATAGAGTTATTTCTGGTCCCAGCTCTCTCTTCTTCGTCTCTTAAAGCCTCCTCATACCAATCTGAGAAGGAAATGGGGTCAATCCCTTTGATCTTGGCCAAAAATTCCAAAACTTTCAGCTTGCTGGTTTCAGCATAGGCCCTTGGACCCCACAGGAATTCGTACCGTGAAGGATCACTACTAGGCACCATCCAGTACTCTAGATAATTCTCCTACACCCAGTTTCTGGTGATGAGCTTTCTAGGCTTCCCATAAATGAAGTGCTTCCTCCCAGCATGGATGCCTATCATATTCAAGAAATCCCAGATGTTTTCTTCAGGGACACAGTTGCCCTCTATGAATATCACACCCAGGACGATTATCAGAAGGCCATTTGCAGGCATGCTCTGATCATCACTATCTTATCATGGGTGAGGCCTAGAGTTGACAAGGACGTAGGAGTGGGTTTTAGGGTCCACTTCCCTCAGATTGATGCCAGAGATCACCTCTAGGCACTTAGAAGCTTTCTCAAAGATCACAGGGAATTGTTTGTTATCCCTTTCGATGAAACTTTTAGCATTTCTACCTTTGTGATGGGCTCCTTCTGTTGATATTTGAGGTTCATTAAATGCACCAAATTAGCCACCTTCTCATTTAGCAGGTCTTTGGGCAAGGATGTGGTGTCTTCTGAGGCGTGGAGAGAGCCTGTGCCCTCCTCTTCTTGGCTGCTGGAGTCTTCATCTGATGCGCTCCATGTCGTGGAAGAGAAGAAGCTCCCGGGACTCCCCGGAGGCTCCTGCTCCTCCTTCTACTGATCCTTCTCCTCCTCCTCCTACCACTCCTTCTCCTCCTTCTGCTCCTTCTCCTCCTCCTGCTCTTTCTCCTGCTGATCCTTCTTCTCCTGCTCCTGCTCCTTCTCCTCCTGCTGCTCTTTCTCCTCCTCCTGCTCCTCCTGCTCCTTCTCCTCCTGCTCCTCTTTCTCCTCCTCCTGCTCCTTCTCCTCCTGCTGCTCCTTCTCCTGCTGCTCCTCTTTCTCCTCCTTCTGCTCCTTCTCCTCCTCCTGCTCCTTCTCCTCCTCCTGCTCCTGCTCCATCTCTTCCTCCTCCTGCTCCTTCTCCTCCTCTTCCTCCTTCTCCTCCTGCTCCTCTTTCTCCTCCTTCTGCTCCATCTCCTCCTCCTGCTCCTTCTCCTCCTGCTGATCCTTCTTCTCCTCCTCCTCCCTGCTCCTTCTCCTCCTGCTGATCCTTCTTCTCCTTCTCCTCCTGCTCCTTCTCCTCCTGCTGCACTTTCTCCTCCTTCTGCTCCCTTCTCCTCCTCCTGCTCTTTCTCCTGCTGATCCTTCTTCTTCTCCTCCTCCTTCTCCTCCTGCTGCTCTTTCTCCTCCTTCTGCTCCTTCTCCTCCTCCTGCTCTTTCTCCTGCTGATCCTTCTTCTTCTCCTCCTCCTTCTCCTCCTGCTGCTCTTTCTCCTCCTCCTGCTCCTGCTGCTCCTTCTCCTCCTGCTCCTCCTCCTCCTCCTCTTTCTCCTCCTTCTGCTCCTGCTCCCCCTCCTGCTCCCTTCTCCTCCTCCTGCTCCTTCTCCTCCTGCTGATCCTTCACCTCCTCCTGCTCCTTCTCCTCCTGCTCCTTTCCCCTCCTTCTGCTCCTTCTCCGCCTCCTGCTCCTTCTGCTGATCCTTCTTCTCCTCTTCCTCCTGCTCCTTCTCCTCCTGCCGCTCTTTCTCCTCCTCCTGCTCCTTCTCCCCCTGCTGCTCCTTCTCCCTCCTGCTCCTCCTCCTCCTTCTTCTCCTCCTGCTCCTCTTTCTCCTCCTCCTGCTCCTTCTCCTCCTGCTGATCCTTCTTTTCCTTCTCCTCCTGCTCCTTCTCCTCCTGCTGCTCTTTCTCCTCCTTCTGCTCCGGCTCCTCCTGCTCTTTCTCCTGCTGATACTTCTTCTCCTTCTCCTGCTCCTTCTCCTCCTGCTGCTCTTTCTCCTCCTCCTGCTCCTTCTCCTCCTGCTGCTCCTTCTCCTGCTGCTCCTCTTTCTCCTCCTTCTGCTCCTTCTCCTCCTCCTGCTCCTTCTCCTCCTCCTGCTGATCCTTCTTCTCTTTCTCCTTCTGCTCCTTCTCCTCCTGCTGCTCTTTCTCCTCCTGCTCCTTCTCCTCCTGCTCCTCTTTCTCCTCCTCCTGCTCTTTCTCCTCCTTCTGCTCCTTCTCCTCCTCCTGCTCCTTCTCCTCCTGCTGATCCTTCTTCTCCTTCTCCTTCTGCTCCTTCTCCTCCTGCTGCTCTTTCTCCTCCTCCTGCTCCTCCTCCTCCTCCTTCTCCTCCTGCTCCTCTTTCTCCTCCTTCTGCTCCTTCTCCTCCTCCTGCTCCTTCTCCTCCTCCTGCTGATCCTTCTTCTCTTTCTCCTCCTGCTCCTTCTCCTCCTGCTCCTCTTTCTCCTCCTCCTGCTCTTTCTCCTCCTTCTGCTCCTTCTCCTCCTCCTGCTCCTTCTCCTCCTGCTGATCCTTCTTCTCCTTCTCCTTCTGCTCCTTCTCCTCCTGCTGCTCTTTCTCCTCCTGCTCCTTCTCCTCCTGCTCCTCTTTCTCCTCCTCCTGCTCTTTCTCCTCTTTCTGCTCCTTCTCCTCCTCCTGCTCCTTCTCCTCCTGCTGATCCTTCTTCTCCTTCTCCTTCTGCTCCTTCTCCTCCTGCTGCTCTTTCTCCTCCTTCTGCTCCTTTTCCTCCACCTGCTCCTTCTCCTCCTCCTGCTCCTTCTCCTCCTGCTGATCCTTCTTCTCCTCCTCTTCCTGCTCCTTCTCCTCCTGCTGCTCTTTCTCCTCCTCCTGCTCCTCCTCCTCCTCCTTCTCCTCCTGCTCCTCTTTCTCCTCCTTCTGCTCCTTCTCCTCCTCCTGCTCCTTCTCCTCCTCCTGCTGATCCTTCTTCTCTTTCTCCTCCTGCTCCTTCTCCTCCTGCTCCTCTTTCTCCTCCTCCTGCTCTTTCTCCTCCTTCTGCTCCTTCTCCTCCTCCTGCTCCTTCTCCTCCTGCTGATCCTTCTTCTCCTTCTCCTTCTGCTCCTTCTCCTCCTGCTGCTCTTTCTCCTCCTGCTCCTTCTCCTCCTGCTCCTCTTTCTCCTCCTCCTGCTCTTTCTCCTCTTTCTCCTTCTCCTCCTCCTCCTCCCTGCTCCTTCTCCTCCTCTGATCCTTCTTCTCCTTCTCCTTCTGCTCCTTCTCCTGCTGCTCTTTCTCCTCCTCCTGCTCTTTCTCCTCCTTCTGCTCCTTCTCCTCCTCCTGCTCCTTCTCCTCCTCCTGCTCCTTCTCCTCCTGCTGATCCTTCTTCTCCTCCTCTTCCTGCTCCTTCTCCTCCTCCTGCTCTTTCTCCTCCTTCTCCTCCTCCTGCTCTTTCTCCTGCTGATCCTTCTTCTCCTCCTCCTGCTCCTTCTCCTCCTGCTGCTCTTTCTCCTCCTGCTTCTTCTCCTCCTGTTCCTCTTTCTCCTCCTCCTGCTCCTTCTCCTCCTGCGGATCCTTCTCCTCCTGCTCCTCCTCCTCCTCCTCCTCTTTCTCCTCCTCCTGCTCCTTCTCCTCCTGCTGCTCTTTCTCCTCCTTCCGCTCCTTCTCCTCCTCCTGCTCTTTCTCCTGCTGATCCTTCTTCTCCTCCTCCTGCTCCTTCTCCTCCTGCTGCTCTTTCTCCTCCTGGTCCTTCTCCTCCTGCTCCTCTTTCTCCTCCTCCTGCTCCTTCTCCTCCTGCTGCTCTTTCTCCTCCTCCTACTGGTCCTTCTCCTCCTCCTTCTGCTCCTTCTCCTCCCGCTGATCCTTCTTCTCCTCCTTCTGCTCCTTCCCCTCCTGCCCTCCTCCTTCTGCTCCCTTTCCTTCCTCCTCCTCCTCCTCCCCTCCTGCTCTCCTCCTTCTCCTCCTCCTTCTCCTCTCTCCCTCCTCCTCCTCCTGCTCCTCCTGCTCCTTCTCCTCCTCCTGCTCCTGCTCCTCCTGCTGATCCTTCTTCTCTCCTTCTGCTCCTTCTCCTCCTGCTGCTCTTTCTCCTCCTGCTCCTTCTCCTCCTGCTCCTCTTTCTCCTCCTCCTGCTCTTTCTCCTCCTTCTGCTCCTTCTCCTCCTCCTGCTCCTTCTCCTCCTGCTGATCCTTCTTCTCCTCCTCCTCCTGCTCCTTCTCCTCCTGCTCCTTCTCCTGCTGATCCTTCTCCTCCTGCTCCTGCTCCTTCTCCTGCTGATCCTTCTTCTCCTCCTCCTCCTCCTCCTGCTCCTTCTCCTCCTGCTGATCCTTCTTCTCCTCCTTCTGCTCCTGCTCCCCCTCCTGCTCCTCTTTCTTCTCCTCCTCCTCCTTCTCCTCCTCCTGCTCTTTCTCCTCCTTCTGCTCCTTCTCCTCCACCTGCTCCTTCTCCTCCTCCTGCTCCTTCTCCTCCTACTGATCCTTCTTCTCCTCCTCCTCCTGCTCCTTCTTCTCCTCCTGTTCTTTCTCCTCCTTCTCCTCCTCCTGCTCCTCTTGCTCCTTCTCCTCCTGCTCCTCTTTCTCCTTCTTCTGCTCCTCCTCCTCCTGCTCCATCTCTTCCTGCTGCTCTTTCTCCTCCTTCTGCTCCTTCTCCTCCTCCTGCTCCTTCTCCTGCTGATCCTTCTTCTCCTCCTCCTCCTGCTCCTTCTCCTCCTGCTGCTCTTTCTCCTCCTCCTGCTCCTCCTGCTCCTTCTCCTCCTCCTTCTTCTCCCTCTGCTCCTTCTCTTCCTCTTGCTCCTTCTCCTCCTCTTGCTCCTTCTCCTCCTGCTGCTGTTGTTCCTTCTCCTCCTGCTGTTCCTTCTCCTCCTCCTGCTTCTCCTCTGGTGTGCCCAATATCAGTGGAGAGGAAGGGTTGGGGGGAAGGAGAGGGGTAGGAGAAGGTGAAAGAGCAAGAAGAAATGGAGAAGGTCTCCTCCTTCTCCTCAGTTATGGAATCCTGAACCATCAGCAAGCCTTGTATCTCACTTAGGGTATGAAACCCTGGCTCAAATGTGAGGCGTAGACACTTTGGAAAGTAAGGCATGATAAGTCTTGTTGGAGGGAGTAGGTGGAAGTGTTAGCAGGATGGTAGGAGATGGGATCCCACGGGCCTGAAGGAGAGAGAAAGTGGGTTAGCAGCCTCATCAGAGAAATGTACCCTTGGCAGCTCTGACAAAGGCTGACTTACAGATCTCCTCTTTAGGGAGTTCTCTAGGGCCTCACAGGGCTCCTGTCTCCCTGGACAGTTTTTCCCCTGGGAACCTATAAGAGGATGTTAGAAAGCTCCTCAGAGTGCAGCCAACCAGCACAGCCCAAGGCTTCCAGGGATGACTATGGCAGGTGGGGTCAGGAACTGTGAGATCCCTTCTGTTCTGGAATAGGTGGGGTCCTTGGTAGACATTCAGAGTATCCACCTCACCTTGACTTCCCAGCACTGCCTGGGCTCTGCTGACCTGAGGACATGTGCCTCACACCAAGGCCCTTACCTCATAGTTCCTGGAGCCCCTGACAGGTGAGGAGGGGTTGAGTTCTGTGAGGTCATTACTGTTCTGGAGTGGATGATTCCCTCCATGCTAAGGTTCTTACCTTTGCTCTAACAAGGCTTGTGCCCCCTCTTTCCCTGCCTGCACTAGCTTAAGACAAGAGCTTACATTCCTGAGACAGATGAGAAGTGAAGGGGCAACACTTTTGGCCACACCTGCCCAGGGCCTCCCAGAGTGACAGCAGGAGCTGAACGAAGTTTGTGGGTTCCCCCTCTCTCCTAGCTGAGGGTTACCCTCATTCCTCACACTGCTGGTTGGTTCTGGGACTCCCTCTGCTGTCCTGAGTCTGGCCCCTTCAGAACAAGCCCTCACCTGCCTGAGACCACCAAGAAGGAAGTAAGGGTACACCACCTGACCACTGTGCCCAGGGCCCCCCAGGGCTGACCACAGGGGCAGGGCAGAGCTGGGTATGCCTTGGGTCCTCAGGTGAAGGTGTGCCCTCAGTCCTCATTCAGGGTCCCTACCTTAAACTCTGGCAGAATCCAGGACTCTTCCCTCTGCTGAGCTGATGTAGCTTCCCCACAGACTGCCACTTCCTCAGAACGAGGACTTCACCTTCCTGAAAAACCCATGGACAAAAATGAGGCACTACATCTTACCACCCTTGCTAGGTCCTTCCAGTGCTAAAAGCAAGTGCTGGGCCCCATGTGTCCTCTGGTAGGGCTATCTTCAGTCTTCCCTCATGGTATCCATTTTTACCTCGACAGGGCCTAGACCACCCCCTGCTGACTGGACATTACTGCCTCAGACCATTACCTCACCTTTCTGAGACAATTTTCTCACCCTTGGATAAAGTGGGGGCATATAATATACAACCAACCCTGCCTGAATCCTTCCAGGCCTGAAGACAAGAGATAGCTAGACTCCATGGGGTCTCTTCATTCTGGGATTGAAAGTGCCTTTGGTCCTCACCAAGTGTCCTTACCTTGACTCTGGTAGAGTCTGGGACTTTTCCCTCTTCTGATCTGATGTGACTCCTTCAGCTGACCTGTCTTCTCATTCACACCAAGGCCTTCACCTCAAGGCCTAAACACCCTCAAGACAAAAGTAAAGAGACATTACATCCAACCACCTCTGGTTGGGGGTCTCCCATGGCTGGCAGCAGGGGCTGGGCTTCCTCTTCTGAGATAGGTAATTCTCTCTGTCTTCCCTCAATGTACTCTTTACTCCTGGAGGGCCTTGCCCAATTTAGGTGGTGACCTAAAATCATCCTTCTCAGACCAAGGTTTTATCTCCCAGGGACAGCTCCACATACCCCTTGCAGGGAGTGAGGGTACACCACATCTGACCATTACTGCCTAGATCCTTCCAGGGTGGATAGTGGGGACAGTGTGGAGTTTCTGTGTGACCCCTTCTGTCTGTGTTAAGGAGTAACCTTAGTCCCCTCCTTCAAGACCTTTATCTTACCTTGACTCCTCAGATTCTGGAACTGCCCCTTTGGCTGATGTCATCAGCTCAGACCAAAGTGTTCATCTCCCTGGGACACCCCATACAAAGTAAAAAGACACAAAGTCCAGCCACCCCTGCCTGGGGTCTGTTCTGGCATAGGGAATGTACTCAATCCTCACTCAAAGTATTCATCTGTACCCCTGGCAAGGCTTGTCCTACCCTCCGCTGACCTGAAGTTTTCTGCTCCAACCCAGACCTCACCTCCCTGAGACACTCTATCCCCTGAACTCCTGGTAGAGTTTGTGGCACAAGTGAGAGTTCCTCCCCTCTGTTTACCCCTACTTGGATCCTCCCAGGGCTGAGACTCTGTGGCATCCTTCTTTTCAGGGAAGGGGGGTTTTCAGGACTCTCAATGGCCCTTACCTTGATTCCTGACTGAGCCTGAAACTCCTCCCTGTTCTGATGTGTCTCCCCTTCAAAGGGATGCCCTCACCTCTCTGAGACCCCCATTCCCCAGCAAAAGTTAGGAAATGCCACATCTGTCCAACCCTGCCTGTGGTCTCCTGGGGCTGACAAGAGGAACAGCTGGGCTGGGGCCCTTTCTCTTTAAGACAAATATTTTCAGGGCAAGGCCCAATCTACCTGGTGAGGGAGGTCCTCTCCATCCTCCCTCACAGTTCTCTCTGTTATCCAGAGCTCTACCCCTCAGAAAAAGTCTCACCTCCCTGAGACTCCCAGAGTGGAAGTCAATAAAGCCACATTTGGCATCCCTGCTACATGGCCTCACAGGGCTGACAGCAGGGGCAGGTTTCTGGGAGACCCCTCTTCATAGGTTGGGAGGTCCTGTAGATTTTCCCTCAGAGTACTTATCTTGATGCCTGACAGCATGTGGCTCTCCTCCCTCTGCTGAACTCAGGCACATCTACCAGACCCAGGTCTTCCATCCTGGGAAGCCCCCAGAAAAAAAGTAGTCAGGGCCCAAATCCAGTAAGCATCCTTGGCTCTCCTGTGTTAATGGCAAGGGCAGAGAACTGCTGGGTCCAATGTGTTCTGGTGTAGGGGGTGCCCTCAGTCTTATATCTGACCCTGGGGAAGGCCTGCAATTTCTCTCTCTACCAAACTGTCCCTGCTCCTTCAGACTTGGTCCTCACTCCCTTGAGAACAACCAGAGAAACGTTAAGAGAGGCCACACCCTCCCTCCCCCACCCCCCACCCTTTCCCATTCCACTCCCCTCCCCACCCCTCCACCCAGCACCTCTGAGGGCTGACAGTAGGGGCTGACCAGCATATCTTCTGCAGCAGGGAGCTCTGGCCCCGCTTAGGATATTCCCACCACCCCGCAGGCAAAGGCCTCTCTCCCCGGAGACCAGCCCCACCACGTCCTGAGGGAGCGAGGGCCACCACTCCCGAGCCCCGCGGCCGAGTCCTCCAGGTGACTGGGGCAGCGGAGCGGAATTGGTGGGGCTCCTCGGCTGCGGAAGGTGCCCCCAACCCCGAGTTTCACATTCACGCCCCCACAGGCCCGCCTCCCCTGCTTCTCTTGACCTGAGGCCGTTCCCTCACCCTGCACCCACCATCGCCATGAGGAGCCAGACAGAAGTCAGAAGACAAAGAGGGGCGCAGCGCCCCCTAGCTCCCCTCAGGTTGCCTCAGGGCTGAGAGCAGGCCGGGAGGGCGTCATGGGCCTCTGGGTCCCCAGGGACCCAGAGTGGAGAGGGAGCCTTCCTCTGCATTCTCACCTCCACGTCTCCCACCCTGAGTCCTCCACCGACGCCTCAGAGTGCCCCAGTCCCCTGGGTGCAAGTCAGGACACATCACATTCGGGACCCCTGCCTGAGACCTCCTGGGAAGGATGGCCGAGGCATAGCATGCCAGAGGGTCCCGTCCACGGGGGCTAAGGAGGCTGCTCTCCCCTGCTCTGGGTCCTCGCCTCAAAGGCCAGTAGGGCCTGGGCTCGTTCCTTGGTGCCCCAAGTCCAGCCTCCTCTAACAAGCCTCACCACATGTCCAGGAAGCCTACTGTGGGTTCTCAAAGCTGAAAGCAAGCACACGGTGGGGCTCCCTCCACCTGACCTGCAGTGGGCTTCTCCCACTTCTGGGTCCTCACCTGATAGACAACAGCTGGACTCCTTCTTCCCCGGCCTCTCAGAGAAGCCTCGTGTCCCTCAGACTCCAGAAGAAATGGTCCGGACACACCACCTCTAGGAGTCCTATGTATGGTCTCCCAGGGATGACTGCAGGGCTAAGGCGGGGCCAGGTTTCCCCACCCCATCCACGAGGTGGATTTTCGGCTCTACCTGTCAGACACAGCCAGCGTTCCCACTCATTCTGTCGGGCAGGGCTGGATTTCCAGCTCTACCTTATAAGACGCAACCAGGGTTCATTTCATGGCTATCTGTGCGGCAGGGTGGGGTTTCCAGCTTTACTATGAGAAGTAGCCAGGTTTCTCCACCCCATCTGTAAGGCGAAGCCAGGGTTCCCACTCTTTCTGAGAGGCAGGGCCGGATTTGCACCTCTACCTTAGGAGACATGGCCAGGTTTCTCTGTCCCATCTGTGAGACACAGCCAGGGTTCCCGCTCTTTCTGCGGGGCAGGGCCCCCGCTCTTTCTGCGGGGCAGGGCCCAGTTTCATGGCGCTGTCTGTGTGGCAGGGCGGGGTTTCCAGCTCTACTAGGAGACGTGGCCGGGTTTCCTTGCCCCATCTATGAGGCAGAGCCAGGGTTCCTACTCTTTCTGCAGGGCACTGACAGGATTCCAGCTCTGGTGTGGAAAAGCCATGCAGTCCTAGCTCAGAGTCCTCACCTTGACTCTGGGCTCTGCCTGGGCTGCTTCCCTCACGATCTCCAGAACAAGCCCCTACTCCTTGAGAACATCAAGGCATGCGTGACAGGGCTATGGAAGGTTGACAGCAGAGGCAGGGCAAGCTACTGGCTCGCCCTGAGATTGCAGGCATACCCTCAGACTTGTCCAAAATAGTATTTATATTTACTCCTGACAAGACTTGTATGCCCTCCTTTTTGCTGACCTGATAATGCATCCTTTGGTCCAAAGTCGCCATTTCCCTAAGCACCTCTCCAAAGAGGGCATGGGGGAGGGGCACTCTATCTGACTGGACTACTCAGGACATCCCATGCTGACTATATGGGCAGCTTTTTGTGGGTCTCCCGCTGTCTGGGAAGGGGCTCAACACAGTCCTTCCTCAAGATCTTCCTCTGGATGCCTGGCAAGGCCTGAGTCCCCTCCCTTCTCCTGACATGAAACAGGGTTCCTCAGAGCAAGGTCCTCAACTGTTTCTGATGCCTTAGTGAGAAGTCAGGGAACCCCACACCCAGCCATCATGCTTTAGGACCTCCTAGAGTTGAAAGCTGGAAAATCCCATGGACGGAGGAGCCTGGTGGGCTGCAGTCCATGGGGTCGCTAAGAGTCAGACACGACTGAGCGACTTCACTTTCACTTTTCACTTTCATGCATTGGAGAAGGAAATGGAAACCCACTGGAGTTCTTGCCTGGAGAATCCCAGGGACGGGGAAGCCTGGTGGGCTGCCATCTATGGGGTCGCACAGAGTCGGACACGACTGAAGTGACTTAGCAGTAGCAGTAGCAGAGTTGAAAGTAAATAAAGGGCTGGATTCTGTAGTACCTCCTCTGTCTGGCGCAGGCTTCTAATTGCTCCTCCCTCAGGGTCCTCACCTTGATGTCTGTTGGTGACTGGATGACGACAGTGTTACCTGTCTTTCCCTTCTGACCACATCCAGTGACCACACCCTGCGGTTTCCCAGGGCTGACCACAGAAAGAGGGCAGGGCTAGGGCCCAGTTCTTCAGACCCTCAAATCCTCTTTTAAGTCCTCACCTTGACAACTAGCAAGATCTAGGCTCCTCCCCTTGCTGACCTATGTCTGCCACCTCCAGACCAAGGCCTCTACCCTCCTGAGACCCTCCAAGCTGGAAATGAAGGGGGCTGCTCAGCCTGAGATCTATGCCTGAAGTCTCCAAGGACTGATATCAGCAGTGAAGCAGGATTCTGTGGGGTACCCTCTGTTCTGGTATGGGTGTACCCCTCAGTCCTCTCTGAGAGTCCTCATCTTGTACCCTGGGTTCAACTAAATACAAAATGGGAAATTATCCCTTCCTGCCATCTCTGGCCATTTGCTCAGGTGCATCTCCTACAGAGAATGGTTTTAGGTTCCAGGCTAGATGCTGTGTAAGAGAGTAGCAGCATCCATGAGAGAGATGAAGCCCAACTTCCTAAGGGGGCTCTTCACTAGCCAGACTTAGATTTCAGAAACTTTTGTTCTAAAAAATGTATTTTCTACATGGAAGAAGCTGAACAGTTGTGATTATGGGATATCCTGCCTCCTTTGAGCTTATCTAACTCTGCATTGTCCAATGAAGTAATTTTCTTTTATGTAACCCTCATTCTTAGAAATATATTGTACATTGTGTATCTCTACCAAATATATATGTAGAATATATGTGTGTGTGTTTGTGTGTATTTCATGAATATCTACCCTTACTGTGGGTGATTCATTGTGATACTCACTATTCTATTTTTAGTACATTTTTTATAGTCTGCTAAAATAGTACATTTTTTTTAAAAAAAGACCAGTCTTTACCCACTAAAGGGGTTTCAACTGATTATTAGCAGACTCAAGTCATACTGGGTAAATCAACTCGTTTTTCCTGCTGTCCTGCTGTCCTCAAGGATACTGGCATCTGGGGTCTGAGGTGCAGCCTCAGATTACTATATTGAAGTAGGAACAGAAGCTTTTAAACTTTACTCCTCCCTATACTGTCATCTTCCTTCTATTATAATCTATAAACTCTCTCCAACCTCTCTTAGGCCCAGGACTTCCTCATCCCAAACACAAGTTCAACACAGTCCTCAGTCTTCCCCAGGGGTTTCTCATGTTTTGTTGCTTAGATTTTATTATGTACAGTTGTGAGATTTCTTTTTATTCTACCTTCTATAGTTTTCCAGGCTTGATTTTGGGAGAAGACAATGGGCCAAGTTTGATTGTCATCTTTGCAGCTACAAGTAAGGCATGAAATCTGTAAATGAGAATTGACATCTTTACAATGATGTATATCCCATCAGTAAGTATGATATACTGCCCCATTTATCTGAGACTTACTTTACCTGAATTTATCAGTAAACTTTTATAGTTGCCTCAATAAAGATCTAAAGTGTTTTTGTGATGATTCTTTTAAGGAACTTTTTGGATTTTATTGCTGTTGTGAATGGGATATTTTCGATTACATGTTCTAATCAGTTACTGCTTTTATGTGACAGGCCTCTGGCTTTTGCTATAGTGAATTTATACTTTCTGAGGTTTCTTGTTTATTTGAATATTCAACATGCTTATTCTTTAGAATTTTCTACACAGGTAATATCACCAAATAGTATAACTTTCTTTTCAATATTCATACCTCTTATTTATTTTGATATCCACAGTTCTGACTTTGTGTTCCAGTATCATTTTAAATGATAAAGATGATAGCATGTATCTATTTATTTTCCCTGACTTTAATGGAAATGCTTCTACTATTTCACATTAAAGCATGTTTGTTGTAGATCTGGGGGGATGGAAGCTCCCTTAACCTTAGTTTGCTAAAAGAATTCCTATGAACTAGCATTGAAATTTTCTAAGATTTTTTTAAATGTACCCATTGAAGAAATGAAATGGTTTTCTTTTGTTATGGGCTGAATTGTGTACTCCAGAATTCATACATTGAAGTCCTGCTGCTGCTGCTGCTAAGTCGCTTCAGTCATGTCCGACTCTGTGCGACCCCAGAGATGACAGCCCTAAACCTCAGCAATTCAGAAGGTGACTGAATTTGGAGACAGGGCCTTTAAAGAGATAACTGAGGTAAAATGAGGTCATAAGGATGGGGCCTAATCCAATATGACTGGAGTTCTTATAAGAAGAAGGGATGGGGAAACAGATACACATAAAGATCATATGAAGACAGAAAGAGAAGACAGTCATCTACAAGCAGAAGAAAGTGACTTCAGGAGAAACCAATCCTGCCAACATATGGATTGTAGACTTGTAGCCTCCGGAATTATAAGGAAATAAATTTCTATTGTTTAAGCCACCTGGTCTCTGGTATTTTTGTATGGCAGTCCTAGTAAACTAACACATTCCTTTAATTTGTTAATGTAGGGAATTATAATTGAAAGTATTTCCTAATGTTAAATCATGTTTTTATTTCTCAGACACTATCCCTTTGTTCATTTAATTCACTGCTGTGCTGAAAATGCTATTAATCTATTTAAGATATTTACTGCCATGTGAGTGAGTTTGGCTCAAATGTTATTTTCATGGGGAGTCCTCATCTCGTTTTTGAATTAAGGAGAGCTAGCCTGGGAAAAATGGTTGGAAAACTGCCCACCATTTTATATGCTTTAGAAGAGATTACATGACATGGTGATTTGGCTCTCTCTGACCATTTGATAAAATCAGCCTTCAAACTGCTTGTTCTGGAACATATAAGGATGGCTTAAACTTTGAAAATAGTTTCAGCTTTTATTGTTCAGTTGGAAGTTTCTATTTATTTTTTTTTTTTTTTTAATTATTATTTTTTTTTTTTTTTACAATATTGTATTGGTTTTGCCATACATCAACCTGCATCCACCACGGGTGTACACGTGTTCCCCATCCTGCACCCCCTCCCACCTCCCTCCCCATACCATCCCTCTGGGTCATCCCAGTGCACCAGCCCCAAGCTTCCTGTATCCTGCATCGAACCTGGACTGGCAATTTGTTTCTTATATGATATTATACATGTTTTAATGTCATTCTCCCAAATCATACCCCACAGAGTCCAAAAGACTGTTCTATACATCTGTGTCTCTTTTGCTGTCTCACATACAGGGTTGTCGTTACCATCTTTCTAAATTCCATATATATGCGTTAGTATACTGTATTGGAAGTTTCTATTTCTTTATGAGGCGATTTGATCTTTCTTTCCCTAAAAAGTTGTTGCTTTCACTTAGGATTTCATATTTAATGACATGATATTTATAATAAAAATTTTATTACAGAAATCCTAAAACATACACAACAGTAAAGAGAATAGTATAATGAACCCAATATACCTGATACTCAAAATCAACAATCATTAATGCATGGCCAACATGGTTTTAATTATATATACCTCCATCTACTACCACCACCAATCTTTGCTTCTTGAATAATGTAAAACAAATTTAAGATATTATACTGTTTCATCTCTAAATATTTCAGTATGCATTTTAAAAGATAATGATCATAAAATATGAACTCAATGCAATTATAAACCCTAAAATTTTCTATTTATATATATATTTCTTAATTGGTTTCCTTCAAATTGGTGCCCAAATATGATCTATACATTGCTATTGCTTATTATGTCCCCTAAGTTATTTTTAATCTACAGGTTTCCCCTCACACACATAACATTTTTCCATTGCAATTAATTTTTGTTATTTAATGAAACACATACATATGTCTTGTGTTCTATCCTGTTTCCCATAGTCTGGATTTTGTGGATTGCAACACTTTAGTGTCTTTTAACATGTTCTTCAGCCTTCTGTACTTCTTTTCATTGCTAGTTAGAGGTAGAGACTTGATCAGATTTTTTTTGTTATTTTCTTTTGTTTTCCAAGACTACTCCATAGGTGATGCTGTGTACTTCCAATGGTGGTTTAGTCACCAAGTCATGTCTGACTCTTTGTGACCCCATGGACTATAGCCTGCCAGGCTCCCTGTCCATGGGATTTTCCAGACAAGAATACTGGAGTGGGTTGCCATTTCCTTCCCAGGGGATCTTCCCCACCCAGGGATCAAACCTGGGTCTCCTGCATTGCAGGTGAATTCTTTGCCAAGTGAGCTACCAGGAAAGCCCAAGTACTTCCAAGAGGAGGGTACATAATGTCTGGTTATCTCTCTTTGTGCTGATGCTGGCAGTCACTGATGACAATTATCCATTAATCCCTTAGGGCTTGAAGAATGATAATTTCTTATTTGCTCATTTCATTTTAATTTATTAGCTGAAATACCCCTATACTGTATGTATAAATTATTCTTTGTCCATCATTTGTTTATCCTGAGGGAAAGGTGTAATATTTGCTGTGTTCTCTTATAACATTTAAATCTCTTCTGCATCAATATTTTGTATAATTTTATTTAAGTTATATTGTTTATTTCTGATTTTATATTCAGTTCAGTTTAGTCACTCAGTCATGTCCGACTCTTTGCGACCCCATGAACCACAGCACGCCAGGCCATCACCAACTCCAGGAGTCCACCCAAACCCACGTCCATTGTGTCGATGATGCCATCGAACCATCTCATCCTCTGTCGTCCCCTTCTCCTCCTGCCCTCAATCTTTCCCAGCATCAGGGTCTTTTCCAATGAGTCAGCTCTCCACATTAGGTGGCCAAAGTATTGGAGTTTCAGCTTCAACATCAGTCCTACCAATGAACACCCAGGACTGATCTCCTTTAGGATGGACTGGTTGGGTCTCCTTGCAGTCCAAGCGACTCTCAAGAGTCTTCTCCAACACCACAGTTCAAAAGCATCAATTCTTCTGCGCTCAGCTATATTCAGTAATCATATTTTAAAATTTTGTCTGTTTTATAAGATTTTCAAAGAACGGGCTTTTGTTATTTGGCTGTACTGTTTTCCATTTCCTTATTTCTGCATTTACCTTCTTTATTTCCTACTTTATACTTCCTTAGGTTTAACATGCTATTTATTCTCTAGCTTCTTGAATGGCTTGGATGTTTCAGACATTTCTTATTTTTTAAATACATCTATTTAAGGCTATATATTTCCCTCTGAGTAGCACCTGGGTTGCATCACACAGTTAAAGTTAAATATATCATCTGATTACTTACATTATTAGAATTTTTCAAAATATATATAAAAACTAGAAATGCAAAAAAATTTTTGATTAAAAGATGGACAATATGAGAGATATATATTGTCATATAGAGAAGGTTTCAGGATCCAGGGGTATTTATGTTTTTTCTTTTATTAATTATAAGAGTGGGTAGCCTTTCCCTTCTCCAGGGGATCTTCCTGACCCAGGAATTGAACTGGGATCTCCTGCATTGCAGGGGTATTCTTTACCAACTGAGCTATCAGGGAAGCCCTTATTAACTATAGAAGAAACTTAAACCTATTTAATTGCTGGTGACAGAATTGGGTTTATCCCAGGAATGTGATGAAGTTTAAAACTAGAAAATCTGCCACTATTATTGGCCACACATGTAATAGTCAGAGATTGTCCAGGGAAATAGAAACCATGATAAATATTTAAAGCAGAAAATTGGTGACAAAAATGACAGAGAAACTAAACAGGGGACAGATGGGGAGTCCAATAATTAGCAATATAAAGAAGTGTTCATTTCGATAGGATCTGAAGCCATGGTGGATCAATCTGATAGGGCTGGAACCATGGGAAATATGTAGCTATTAAAGGGAAATCACTTGATGCAGAGGAAGGAGAAAAACTGGCTGTTTCTTTTTACTGGGTTTAATATCCTGCTGGTTTGCCTGTTGGCAGAACTCAGATGGAAGCAAAATGTTAGCCAGCCTGAGAGTTGCAGACTGTAGGATTCAGCCCATATATAATATAAGGCAGAGAGGAGGACAAATGAGGGGTGAATCTGAGGGCGGTTAAGCCCAGGAAAAGCATACAGTGTTGACAGATTAAATGAGAAAGATAATATCTAAATTGATACAGAATCAATAATGTATTTTGTCCTCATTCCACACCTTCCCAAATCCAGGCTAGATTAAATGTTCTTCTCTGTGTTCCCATATCCCTTTTATGCTCCTCGTCTCATCATCAAATTAATTTCCAAGATGTGATTAACAGTTTGTCTATCTCCATAGACTATGCTATGTCTCCCACTGAATCCACAGTGTCTGTATATTGCTTCGATCAGAGTGTACACTGTAAATATTTGTTTTTGAATCATTTGATTTGCCATTGCATTTGAATTTTTAAATAAAATACATAATTATTTTAACTTTATAATTTTTCCTAGGTTGAGTATCACACAAAAGACATGATTGCACAAATGTAAACACAGAAATTAAGGTAACAGCTTCCATCTAGTCAGATTACACTCTTACCTGAAGTAATTAGCATCAACCATTATCTAACCTAGGAACTGCATCGTTCTCAAAGTTTACCTGTCAATATTTTAGAGATATAATCTTAGAAATCTATAAAAGCTGGAAAATGAAAGAATCATGAAACTTATATGTTGATAACCTCAAGAAAAAGGTCTTGAAAAGTTAGTTTTCTCTTTTCCACAGATTAGTAACAGAATTTTCTCAAACATATTGAGTAGAAAACAGAACAATTAATCTCAGAGATTGACAGAATATACTTCATCCAGGGTTTAATCAAAAAATAGACAAAGCCACCTTGCCTGGGTGTCTTAAATGACTTCCGTATTACATGGCTATTTAGCTGGAAAGAAATTCTCTCTGTAGTATACCATTACCAACATTTAAATCATACAATCACAGATTCACAGTACAGAAAAAGGACCTTGAAGGACATTTAGTCTAGTCACCCATTAAAGTTTTAGACATACTACTTGTTACAAAGTTCCTTACATAAAGTCCATAATTGGTCCCTGTGTAACTGATTATTCATTAGTTCTGATTCTGCTTTGTGGAATCACAATAAACATTTCTAAATAACCATATGGCAATCCTTCAGATGTTTGAAATAGCCAACATGTTCTGCTCAAGTCTTATACATGCTAAGACACTTCAGTTGTGTCTGACTCTGTGTGACCCTATGAACTGGAGCCCACCAGGCTCCTCTGTCCATGGGATTCTCCAGGCAAAAATCCTGGAATGGGTTGCCATGCCCTCCTCCAGGGAATCTTCCCAACTTAGGTATCGAACCCAGTATCTACGTCTCCTGCATTGGCAGGTAGGTTCTTTACCATTAGCGCCACCTGGGAGGCTGAAGTTTTACCAGTCCAAAATAATATACTTATTTCTTTCAGGAGATTCCCATATATCACAGTGTCTACTAAACACTAAACTTCGCTGTCTACTAAACAGTTGCAGTTAGAGGTAAATTAACTAAAATTAAATATTTGCATCTTTAGTCATAATAGCCATGCTTCAGATATTCAGGGTGGCAGAGGTTGAGATGGTTGGATGGCATCACCAACTCAAAGGACATGAGTTGAGCAAACCCCAGGAGATGGGAGAAGGACAGGGAAGACTGGTGTGCTATGGTCCATGCTATCACAAAGAGTTGGACATGATTTAACAACTGAACAAAAACACGTAGCTGGTAGCTATTGAACTGGAAAACAGTGATAGAGAGCATTTCCATCATCATTATCACAAAAGTACTGTTATTGTTCAGTGCTGGTCTATACCTCTCTTTTTTGTAGATTAAAAAAGGTATATAAATGGTGAATTATAAGTTAGGCTCGGTTTGTTTTTTTCTAATCGTTCATTATCTGGTATCTCCTTCTAGAAGCAGTACACTTCTTGGACTCTCCTTATAGAACATTATATTACTCACGTTCAATTAGAAAAGCAGAAACACTAAGATCCAAGACTTCATCTGAAAATAATGTTCTTTTCTGTGCAATGTAATAATCTATAACTCTGACTTTTCTTTCTAAGCCTATGGATATTTGCTTTGCAATGCTGCAGCAGTTTTCAAAATCAGAAATTCTAAACTCCATGAAGAATTCTAATAACTCCCTGAAATGGTTAGTACAATGTCTGAGAATATGTTTTTATTTTTATAATAATTTACTAACCAATTTACTGCTTGAGCATAGGCTGCACTTGTCCTGGCATTCAGGCCAAAGAGGTAATGTTTGTACAAACACTACAGGAACAGGTTCTGGGGACAGATGAGAAAGACAAGGTCCCACCTTGGGTCCCAGCACTTCCTCCACGTGAAGTACGACCTCTCCCTCTGATCCACAGATGATGCCATCACTATTACTGCCTTAGCTGTCACCATCACTGCCCCCAATCTGGGCCAAGATTCCAGCATCACCTTCCTGTTAGGGACCTGTGGTACCTGGCACCTGCAATAAAATGAAATACGATTAAATATTCACTTCCTCCATGAACAAAGGGAGGCTTGCCAGGAAGCTATTTTAACAGTTGATGTAAGAGGTCATAAGAATATTAACTAGAGTAGTTGTGGTAGGAATGGAAAAGAGTGAACAGAAAGAGTGTTTTCTTTGAGACTCTTCCATTAAGTAATAGAAACAACTCTAATGTTATACAAAAATGTAATGTTAATGTTTCATATAACCAAACCAAAGGGTGAGTCTGTCCTCAAAACAGTTGGAACTGAGACAACTACCACCTGGCTACCCACTCTGCTGTTTCCATTCTCTACAGTATGCCTATCTTTGTAACCAAGGACACCTGGATACTCTACCAGAATGACTTCGTTTGATTGAGAGGAAGAAGCAATTTCCTTCCAAGAAGATAGAGATGCTCCCGAGGGAAGAGACACTAAGACAATAAACCAGACAATGTAAACTTCAGAGACATAGTCTCCACAAAAATGACAGATTTTCCTAACATTTTATAAATGTAAATGGAGGCTACAGAGGGCAGTACCTTATTTCTCCTAAGTGGAAGAAGGCAAATTTTTATCTTGGCTTTTCCTATCCTCGGGTCATTCTTCTGATATGAGGAAGGGATGTGTCAAGAAAGATACTTGAACTCAGAATAACAGAGGTGTGTAATTATCTGTCTCTTTGGGTTGTCCGACCTTTGTTCACCTCCATTAGATCAAATAATAAAGAGCTAATTACAGATGCCAAAAATATATCCAAATACAAGCAAAAAAGCTCTGGAAACTCCATACTCAGAAAACCCATGTATCCGTATTACACTTTCAATAATTCTTTATACCTTCTTAATATATTTATACATAAGGCTAGAACAAGAAACTTTGATATTCTTAATTTTTTGTTAACACGACATGGTTGTATTTTTCTTCTTGTATCAATAGGAAGATCCAGATAAGTGAGAATCTGAAGAACGTCCTAGTGTGAGCCTCTTATCAAAGATTGGATGTTAAATAGAAAAGAGTTAAGTGCTATAACTTTTCTATTCCTTTGGAGAGTAAGCCAATGGAGGCATAATAGGATGCAGGGTATGATAGGGTTGGAGGGTTAACAGGAAAAGGTGATTTCTCCAGCTGAGCCCTTTCCCCAGTGCACCCTACTCTTAAGAGCAGAGCACTCTTTTTAAACTGGTTCTTATCAGTTACTCTTAATTCAAAAATCAATCTTCTTGGTCTGGTGTGATAGGCCTCAGGAAGACATAGGTTCAGTTCAGTCACTCAGTCCTGTCCGACTCTGCAACCCAAAGAACCCCAGCACGCCACACCTCCCTGTCCATCACCAACTCCCAGAGTCCACCCAAACCCATGTCCATTGAGTCGGTGATGCCATCGAACCATCTCATCCTCTGTCATCCCCTTCTCCTCCTGCCCTCAATCTTTCCCAGCATCAGAGTCTTTTCAAATGAGTCATCTCTTCACATCAGGTGGCCAAAGTATTGGAGTTTCAGCTTCAACATCAGTCCTTCCAATGAACACCCAGGTCTGATCTCCTTTAGGATGGACTGGTTGGATCTCCTTGCAGTCCAAGGGACTTTCAAGAGTCTTCTCCAACACCACAGTTCAAAAGCATCAATTCTTCAGCGCTCAGCTTTCTTTCTAGCCCAACTCTCACATCCATACATGACCACAGGAAAAACCATAGCCTTGACTAGATGGACCTTTGTTGACAACGTAATGTCTCTGCTATTTAATATGCTGTCTAGGTTGGTCATAGCTTTTCTTCCAAGGAGCAAGCATCTTTTAATTTCATAGCTGTAATCACCATCTGCAGTGATTTTGGAGCCCAGAGAAATAAAGTCAGCCACTGTTTTCACTGTTTCCCCATCTATCTGCCATGAAATGATGGGACTGGATGCCATGACCTTAGTTTTCTGAATGTTGAGCTTTAAGCCAACTTTTTCACTCTCCTCTTTCACTTTCATCAACAAGCTGTTTAGTTCTTCTTCACTTTCTGCCATAAGGGTGGTATCATCTGCATATCTGAGGTTATTGATATTTCTCCCGGCAATCTGGATTCCAGCTTGTGCTTCCTCCAGCCCAGCGTTTCTCATGATGTACTCTGCATATAAGTTAAATAAGCAGGGTGACAATATACAGCCTTGACGTACTCCTTTTCCTATTTGGAACCAGTCTGTTGTTCCATGTCCGGTTCTAACTGTTGCCTCCTGACCTGCATACAGGTTTCTCAAGAGGCAGGTCAGGTGGTCTGCTATTCCCATCTCATTCAGAATTTTCCACAGTTTATTGTGATCCACACAGTCAAAGGCTTTGGCATAGTCAATAAAGCAGAAATAGATGTTTTTCTGGAACTCTTTTGATTTTTCCATGATCCAGCAGATGTTGGCAATTTTATCTCCGGTTCCTCTGCCTTTTCTAAAACCAGCTTGAACATCAGGAAGTTCATGGTTCACGTATTGCTGAAGCCTGGCTTGGAGAATTTTGAGCATTACGTTATTAGCGTGTGAGATGAGTGCAATTGTGCAGTAGTTTGAGCATTCTTTGGCATTGTCTTTCTTTGGGATTGGAAGGAAAACTGACCTTTTCCAGTCCTGTGGCCACTGCTGAGTTGTCCAAATTTGCTGGCATATTGAGTGCAGCACTTTCACAGCATCCTCTCTCAGGATTTGAAATAGCTCAACAGGAATTCCATCACCTCCACTAGCTTTGTTCATAGTGATGCTTCCTAAGGCCCATTTGACTTCACATTCCAGGATGTCTGGCTGTAGGTGAGTGATCACACCATCATGATTATCTGGGTGGTGAAGATCTTTTTTGTACAGTTCTTCTGTGTATTCTTGCCACCTCTTCTTAATATCTTCTGCTTCTGTTAGGTCCATACCATTTCTGTTCTTTATTGAGCCCATCTTTGCATGAAATATTCCCTTGGTATCTCTAATTTTCTTGAAGAGATCTCTAGTCTTTCCCATTCTATTGTTTTCCTCTGTTTCTTTGCATAGATTGCTGAGGAAGGCTTTCTTATCTCTCCTTGCTATTCTTTGGAACTCTGCATTCAGATGGATATATCTTTCCTTTTCTCCTTTGTTTTCTCGCTTCCCTTCTTTTCACAGACATTTGTAAGGCCTCTTCAGACAGCCATTTTGCTTTTTTGCATTTCTTTTTCTTGGAGATGATCTTGATTCCTGTCTCCTGTACAATGTCACAAACCTCCATCCATAGTTTATCAAGCACTCTGTCTATCAGATCTAGTCCTTTAAATCTATTTTTCACTTCCACTGTATAGTCATCGGAGAAGGCAATGGCAACCCACTCCAGTACTCTTGCCTGGAAACTCCCATGGATGGAGGAGCCTGGTAGGCTGCAGTCCATGGGTTCGTGAAGAGTCAGATACAACTGAGCGACTTCACTTTCACTTTTCACTTTCATGCATTGAAGAAGGAAATGGCAATCCACTCCAACATTCTTGCCTGGAGAATCCCAAGAACGGAGGAGCCTGGTAGGCTGCCATCTACGAGGTCGCACAGAGTCGGACAAGACTGAAGTGACTTAGCAGCAACTGTATAGTCATAAGGGATTTGATTTAGGTCATACCTGAATAGTCTAGTGGTTTTCTCCACTTTCTTCAATTTCAGTCTGAATTTGGCAATAAGGAGTTCATGTTCTGAGCCACAGTTTGCTCCTGGTCTTGTTTTTGCTGACTGTATAGAGCTTCTCCATCTTTGGCTGCAAATAATATAATCAATCTGATTTCAGTGTCTACCATCTGGTGATGTCCGTATGAAGAGTCTTCTCTTGTCTTGTTGGAAGAGGGTGTTTGTTATGACCAGTGCGTTCTCCTGGCAGAACTCTTATTAGCCTTTGCCCTGCTTCATTCTGTACTCCAAGGCCAAATTTGCCTGTTACTCCAGGTGTTTCTTGACTTCCTACTTTTGCATTCCAAATGTCAAACAAAGCAAGCTTCCCACTGGACCCTGAGTGCATTTGGTCCTGCAAGTATCAGCTGAGAAGCCACTACCTTCCTCTCCATTCGCCAAACTGTTTTCCCTCTTTACCCACACATACTGGCAGTACTTTGCCTTTCTACTGACAACTACCATTTGCATGGGCTTGACAGGTTTTATGCAGAAGAGTCTTCCCTTCTAGACTGTACATTCCAGAATTAAGTGCACATATTGACACATGATAAGTACTCAGGAGTAGAAATAAACTGATACGGGGGCATCAAAGATTGCCTTCAGCATAAGAATACCCATGCCCCTCCTACCCATTGGAATCATAATACTAGAAGCCTGGACCACACACTGGTAGCCAAAGGTGACTGACTATGGCAGGCCAACTGAGAACAAGACAACTTGAGGATGACCATACACTGGCTCTGTCACTGACTGGTATTTTATTAGAAACAAGTTGGTTCTTGGAAGTTATATCCACTGGTTGTTTCAGCTTTTGAACACTTCATTCAAATTTCTCTCTCTACTAAAGTATGGCATTTTCTTTTCCCCTTGGAGCATCTTGTGAAAAATATGCTCTTTTCTCTCTCAAGTTCAGTTTCTGTAGTACATATACATAATTATATTCCATATATTTCACTTGAGTGTACTCCTTTCTCCTCTAATTTATTTCCGATATTTTGTGGAAAATTACTTAAGTGATGAAACACTCTATTTCCAAGTATATCTTCGGGCAAAAGAGGAAGGAGTGGATTTACAGACAGTGCATAAACCCAACATTATGAATATCTCCCAACAAACTGATATTTACAACAAACAGGCAATTTTTGCCATACTGCCAAGAAGACATAAAATTTTCTAGAATCCATAACACATCATGTGGGCAACAGAAAGGAACTTCAGACACTTAACTGCTCATGGCAAAAGGACAAAGCAACAAACAAAAAACATGCTGCAATATCAAAGTAGTCACACCAGGATAGGACATTAGTTTCAAATATAGTTTTTAAATGTTACAACTGTCAGAATACTAGAAGGATTCTTGAGGTAAATACTAAAGAATTACCCTACAGTCCAGGCTATTTTTACTTTTCCACATTATCTTTGATATTTTAAAGATAACCTTTAAATTGTAAACATTTATTATAAAAGAATATGAAAAATGAAAAAAAAGTAAAGAAAAAATTTAAAAATCCATCTGTGATATACCACCCAGGGATGAGGGATTTTAAAATATTGACATACAGTTGAAACCTTGAAAATGAGTTGAACTGCATGGGTAATTTATATGTGGATTTTTTTTTCAACAAATGTGTATAGAACAAATAATCCACAGTTGGTTGAATCTACAGATGTGCACATACAGGTATGGAGGGTGAACTATACAGTTAAAAGCAGAATTTCAACTGCGTGTGGGGTCAGTCCCACTAATACTCATGTTGTTCAAGGGGCATCTGTATTTATTCTGTCTTTTTTAATGCAAATATAAAAGAATTCTTATTTATTGTAAGCAGTCTAAAAAGTCAGTTGAAATAAGAATTAAAAATTATGCTAAATATTTTTAATAGATTACTCTTTAGAGCATACAGAGTCTTTTCAAATTGGCTTCTCTCACTTAGTAATGTGCACTTCCAGTAAGATTCCACCATCTCTTTTCATGGCTGGATAGGTCATTTCTTTTTAGCTCTGAATAATATTCTACTGTCTGAAAGTACCACAGTTTGTTTATTCAATCACTTACTGAAGGACATCATTTGACTGCAGGTTTGGACAATTATGAATTGAGCCACTATACATACCCAGGTACAGGTTCTTGCATGGACTGCTGCTGCTGCTGCTAAGTCGCTTCAGTCGTGTCCGACTCTGTGTGACCCCATAGACGGCAGCCCACCAGGCTCCCCCGTCCCTGGGATTCTCCAGGCAAGAACACTGGAGTGGGTTGCCATTTCCTTCTCCAGTGCATGAAAGTGAAAAGCAAAAGTGAAGTTGCTCAGTCGTGTCCGACTCCTAGCGACCCCATGGACTGCAGCCTACCAGGCTCCTCTGTCCATGGGATTCTCCAGGCAAGAGTACTGGAGTGGGGTGCCACTGCCTTCTCCGTTTGCATGGACATCAGTTTACAATTCTTTTGGAAAATACTAAGGAATATGATTACTGGATAATATTAGAGAATGTTTACTTTTGTAAGAAACTGCCAGTCTTACAAAATAGCTGTACCATGTAGTTTTCCCACCAGCAGTGAATGACAGTTCCTATTACTCCACATCCTCATCAGCATTTGGCATTCTCAGGGCTCTGAATTTTGACTATTCTAATACTTGTGTTCCCTTCATGGATCACAGCCTTGTCGTGGCAAAGGGGCTTGCATAACTCAATGAAGCCACGAGCTAATTCCACGCAGGGCCACCCAAGATGGACAGGACATAGTGAACAGTTCTGACAAAATGTGGTCCACTGGAGGAGGAAATGGCAAACCACTCCATGATTTGCCTCAAGAATCCCATGAACAGTACAAAAAGGCAAAAAGATATGACAGTGGAAGATGAGCTCCCCACCCCACCCCCGCCCCAGGTCAGTAGGTGTTCAATATGTTACTGCGGAAGAGCAGAGAGCAGTTACAAATAGCTCCAGAGAGAATGAAGCAGCTGGGACAAAGCAGAAATGATGCTCACTTGTGGATGTGTCTGGTGGTGAAGGTAAATTCCAACACTGTAAAGAACCATACTGCATAGGATCCTGAACTATTAGGTCCATGAATCAAGGTAAATTGGATGTGGTCAAGAAGGATATAGCATGATTGAACATCGACATCTTAGGAATATACAGGAATGGGTAAATTTAATTCAGATGATTACTATATCTACTACTGTGGGCAAGAATTCCTTAGAAGAAATGGAATAGTCCTCAGAGTCAACAAAAGAGTCTGAAATGCAGTACTTTGGTGCAATCTCAAAAATGACAGAATGATCTCAACTTGTTTCCAAGGCAAACCATTCAACATCATAGTAATCCAAGTCTATGCCCCAACCATTGATGCCAAAGAAGCTGAAGTTGACCAGTTCCATGAAGACCTAAAACACCTTCTAGAACTAACACCCCCGAAAAGTGTCCTCATCATTATAGGAGAAAGTGGAAGTGAAAGTTGCTCAGTCGTGTCTGACTCTTTGTCACCCCATGGACTATACAGTCCATGGAATTCTCCAGGCCAGAATATTGGAGTGGGTAGCTGTTCCCTTCTCCAGGGGATCTTCCCAGCAAAGGGATCGAACCCAGGTCTCCCACATTGATAAGTGGTGCTGGGAAAACTGACAGCTACATGTAAAAGAATGAAATTAGAACACTTCCTAACACCATACACAAAGATAAACTCAAAATGGATTAAAGACCTAGATGTAAGACCAGAAACTATAAAACTCTTCAAGGAAAACATAGGCAGAACACTTGATGACATAAATCAAAGCAAGATCCACTATGAACCACCTCCTAGAGTAACGGAAATAAAAACAAAAGTAAACAAGTGGGACCTAGTTAAACTTAAAAGCTTATGCACAGCAAAGAAAACTATAAGTGAAGTGAAAAGACAACCCTCAGAATGGGAGAAAATAATAGCAAATGGAACAACTGAGGAAATATTAATCTCCAAAATATATAAGCAGCTCATACAACTCAATACCAGAAAAACAAACAACCCAATCAGAAAGTGGGGAAAAGACCTAAACAAACATTTTTTCAAAGAATACATACAGATGGCTAACAAACACATGAGAAGATGTTCAATATTGCTCATTATTCAGTTCTGTTCAGTCACTCAGTCATGTCCGACTCTTTGTGACCCCATGAATTGCAGCATGCCAGGCCTCCCTGCCCATCACCAACTCCCGGAGTCTACTCAAACTTGCATCTATTGAGTCGGTGATGCCATCCAGCCATCTCATCCTCTGTCATCCCCTTCTCCTCCTGCCCCCAATCCCTCCCAGCATCAGGGTCTTTTCCAATGAGTCAACTCTTCACATGAGGTGGCCAAAGGATTGAAGTTTCAGCTTTAGCATCATTCCTTCCAAAGAAATCCCAGGGCTGATCTCCTTCAGAATGGACTGGTTGGATCTCCTTGCAGTCCAAGGGACTCTCAAGAGTCTTCTCCAACACCACAGTTCAAAAGCATCAATTCTTTGGCACTCAGCTTTCTTCACAGTCCAATTCTCACATCCATACATGATCACTGGAAAAACCATAACCTTGACTAGATGGACCTTTGTTGACAAAGTAATGTTTCTGCTTTTTAATATGCTATCTAAGTTGGTCATAACTTTCCTTCCAAGGAGTAAGCATCTTTTAATTTCATGGCTGCAGTTGCTCATTATTAGGGAAATGCAAATCAAAACTACAGTGAGATATCACCTCACACCAGTCAGAATGGCCATCATCAAAAATTCTACAAACAATAAATGCTGAAGAGGATGTGGAGTAAAGGGACACTCTTACACCTTTGGTGGGAATGTAAACTGATACAGCCACTATGGAAGAAGGTCTGGAGATTGCTTAAAAAACTAGGAATAAAATCACCACATGACCCAGAAATCCCACTCCTAGGCATATACCCAAAAGAAACCAAAATTAAAAAAGACACATGTACCCCAGTGTTCATTGCAGCACTATTTACAGTAGCTAGAGCATGGAAGAAACCTACATTTCCATTGACAGATGCATGGATAAAGAAGCTGTGGTACATATACACAATGGAATATTACTAAGCCATAAAAAGGAACACATTTGGGTCAGTTCTAATGAGGTGGATGAGCCTAGAGCCTATTACAGAGTGAAGTAACTCCAAAAGAGAAAGATAAATATTGTATACTAATGCATATATATGGAATCAAGAAAGATGGTACTGAAGAATTTATTTGCAGGCCAACAGTGGAGAAATAGACACAGAGAACAGACTTACAGACATGGGGAGAGGGGAGAAGAGGGTGAGATGTATGGAAATAGTAACATGGAATCTTGCATTATCATAAGTAAAACAGATAGCCAACGGGAATTTGCTGTATGGCTCAGGAAACTCAAATTGGGGCTCTGTATCAACCTAGAGGGTGGGATGGGGAGGAAGATGGGAGGGAGGTTCAAGAGGGAGGGGATATATATATACCTACGGCTGATTCATGTTGAGGTTTTGACAGAAAACAACAAAATTCTGTAAAGCAATCATGCTTCAATTAAAAAATAAATAAATTTTTTAAAAAAGATACCAGAAGAAACAGGCAAACTTGACCCTGGAATACAAAATGAAGTAGGGCAAAGGCTAACAGAGTTTTTTCAAAAGAACATGCTGGCCATAGCAAACACCATTTTCCAACAACACAAAAGATGACTCTACACATGGACATCACCAGATGGTTAACACCAAAACATAATCAGATTGATTATGTTCTTTGCATAATCAAAGAAGGAGAAGCTCTAAACGGTCAGTAAAAACAAGACCTGAGCTGACTGTGGCTCAGATCATCAGTTCCTTAATGCAAAATTCAGACTTAAATTGAAGAAAGTAGGGGAAAGCACTAGACCACTCAAGTATGACCTAAATCAAATCCCTTGTAATTATACAGTGAAGGTGACAAATAGACTCAAGGGATTTGATCTGGTGGACAGAGTGCCTGGAGAACTATGGACGGAGGTTCATAACACTGTATAGGAGGCAGTGACCAAAACCATCCCAAAGAAAAAGAAATGCAAGAAGGCAAAGGGGTTGTCTGGGGAGGCTTTACAAATAGCTGAGGAAAGAAGAGAAGCAAAAGACTAGGGAGAAAGGGAAAGATATGCCCTGAACACAGAGTTCCAGAGACTAGCAAGGAGATAAGAGATCCTTCTTAAGGGAACAGAGCAAAGGAATTGAGGAAAACAATAGAATGGGAAAGACTATAGGTCTCTTCAAGAAAATTAGAGATATCAAAGGAACATTTCATGCAAGGATGGGCACAATAAAGGACAGAAATTGTAAGGACCTAACAGAAGCAGAAGAGATTAAGAAGAGGTGGCAAGAATACACAGAAGAACTATACAAAAAAGGTCTTAATGACCCAGATAACCACGATGGTGTGATCACTCACCTAGAGCCAGACATCCTGGAGTGTGAAATCAAGTAGGCCTTAGAAAGCATAACTATGAACAAAGCTAGTGGAGGTGATGGAACTCCAGCTGAGTTATTTAAAATCCTAAAAGATGATGCTGTTAAAGTGTTGCACTCAATATGCCAGCCAACTTGGAAAACTCAGCAGAGGCCACAGGACTGGAAAATGTCACTTTTCATTTAAATCCCAAAGAAGGGCAGTACCAAAGAATGTTCAAACTACCAGACAATTGTACTCATTTCACAAGCTAACAGGTAATGCTCAAAATCCTTCAAGCTAGGCTTCAACAGTACATGAACCTGGAACTTCCAGATGTACAAGCTGGGTTTAGAAAAGGCAGAGGAGCCAGAGATCAAATTGCCAATACCTGTTGGATCATGGAGAAAGCAAGGGAATTCCAGAAAAACATCTACTTCTGTTTGATTGAATACATTTAAACCTTGACTGTGTGGATAACAACAAACTGGAAAATTCTTAAGAAGATGGGAATTCCAGACCACCTTACCTCTCCGCTAAGACCTGTATGCAAGTCAAGAAGCAAATTAGAACTGGAAATGGAATGACAGACTGGTTCAAAATTGGGAAAGGAGTATCACAAGGCTGTATACCGTCACCCTGCTCATTTAACTTATACGCAGAGTGCATCATGCAAAATGCCAGGCTGTATGAAGCACAAGCTAGAATCAAGATTGCCAGGAGAAATACCAACAACCTCACATATGCAAATGATACCACTCTAATGGCAGAAAGTGAAGCAGACCTAGAACTTCCGGATGAGGGTGAAAGAGAAGAGTGAAAAAGCTGGCTTGCAACTCAACATTCAAAAAACCAAGATCATGGCATTTATCTCTATCACTTTATGGCAAATAGAAGGGGGAAATGTGGAAGCAGTGACAGATTTTATTTTCTTGGGATTCAAAATCACTGCAGATGGTGACTGCAGCCATGAAATTAAAAGACGCTTGCTCCTTGGAAGAAAAGCTATGACCATCCTAGACAGCATATTGAAAAGCAGATACATTACTTTGCCAACAAAGGTCCATATAGCCAAAGCTATGTTTTTCCAGTAGTCATGTATGGATGTGAGAGTTGGACAATAAAATAGGCTGAGCACTGAAGAATTGTTATCTTCAAACTGAGGAGCTGGAGAAGACTCTTCAGAGTCCCTTGGACTGCAAGGAGATGAAACCAGTCAATCTGAAAGGAAATCAACCCTGAATATTCATTAGAAGGATTGATGCTGAAGCTGAAGCTCCAATACTTTGGCCACCTGATGCAAACAGCTGACTCATTGGAAAAGACCCTGATACTGGGAAAGATTGAAGGCAAAAGGAGAAGGGAGAAGCAGAGGATGAGATGGTTAAACAGCATCCCTGACTCAACAGGCATGATTTTGAGCAAACTTTGAGAGATAGTAGAGGACAGAGAGCCTGTTGTGCTGCAGTCCACAGGGTGGCAAAGAGTTGGAAATGACTTAGCAACTGAACAACAACAACAATACTTGTGTAGCAATATCTCATTGTGGTTTTAATTTGCAATTCCCTAATGATATATGTTGTTGAGCATCTTTTCATATGTTCATTCATCATGTATATATCTTCTTTCATGAGGTCCTCTTCGGGTCTCTTGTCCATTTTTTAATTGGGTTGTTTTCTTACTGTTAAGTTTCAAGAGCTCTTTATATATTTTGAGCTACAGTCCTTTGTCAGATGTCTTTTGCAAATATCTTCTGCCAGTCTGTGCTTTGTCTTCTCATTCTCTTGACAGTATCTTTTGCAGAACAGAAGTTTATAATTTTAATGAAGTTTAAGTTATCAATTATTTCTATCATAGATCATGCCTTTGGAACAGTATCTAAAAAGTCATTGTTATACCCAAGGTCATCTACATTTTCTATGTTATATTCTGTTAATTTTGTAATCCTGCATGTTTTGCTTAGGTAGGTGATCTATTTTGAGTTAATTTTTGAGAACGATCTGTGTCTAGATTCTTTTTTTTTTGGATGTCAATGTCCAGTCATTTTATCACTTTTCATTGAAAAGACTATTTTCTCTCCATTGTATTGTCTTTGTTCCTTTGTTAATTGGGTCTATTTCTGTGCTCTCTATTCTATTCCATTGATAATTTTTCTATTCTTTCACTAAAACCATACTTTCTTAATTACTGTGGCTTTATTGTAAGTCTTGGGTAGTGTCAATCCAACTTTGTCTTCTCCTTCAGGATTGTGTTATGTTAGCTATCCATGGTTATTGCTTTTACTTAAAAACTGTAGAATCAGTTTGTCAATGTCCACAAAATAATTTCCTGGGATTTTTTTTTTACCACAAATAAGATCTTTTATTTGTCACCATTAAAAGTCTGCATTTTAAACAGATTCTTGGACTGGTGGCTCATATCCATCAGCTCATTCAACTTTAGCACCTGTCTCGTCCCCAGTAGCTTTTCCAGAGCTACTAACTTCACCATGTAGCTCCATGAGTTTTCCCAATTCAAATTTGGGCTTCTTCAGCATTTTTACTAACAAGGACATCATGGAGCAGATAAATAAATTGGCAAGCCTTTTTTATGTCTTTTCCAATGCTATCTGGAATCAATTTATTGACCACCTCCTTCAAGTCATTTGTCTGCACCTCTCAGGTCATGATTTCCATCATCTTCTCGTGGGTCTGGCGCACCTGCTGGTGCTGGGCATAAGAGGTCTTCCGAATCTGATTGTTGCATTTTTTTTTATTAAAACCCACACAGAGTAACCATTGGTAGTCTTGATATCAACGTGAGTTTCAATCATGATCTGCCACTTTTTGACCATGGAGCACATTTTGTCACGGGTAAGATCCATACCATGAAGATTAGTCAGGCAGTTTTTGTCCTGAACATCCTCAGTAATTAGCTTGAATTTTCTAAATGCTACTTCATCATTCTGCAGATCAGCAAGACTCACTTCAAAAACATGACCTTTGAGGCCATCAGATGCGATTTTGGTTTCTTGAGTTCTCATGACCAATGTTTTCCCAATATTCCTTATATTGAACATAGCTGATGCTTTCACATCATACCAATCCTTTTTAGAAAATGGGTCAACCACTTTCTTCTTGGCTCCCTTTTTGCCTGCTTTCATAAGATGCTTGTTCTTGCCGACCGCCATGGTGCCACTCAGAGCCAAAAGGGCTTTCCTGGGATTTTAATTGGGACTAAATTGAATATATAAAATAAATTGGAAAGAAGTGACATCTTGACAATACTGATTCTTCCTATCCATGCATATGGAACATCTCCATTTACTTAGAGCTTTTATTACTTTTATTAGAGTTTTGTAGTTCTTTTCCATATTTTTAACATAAAACATGAAAGTGTATATTCCTTAACTAGTCCTGTAAGGTGAAGCCAAGGTCTTCTCTTGTGATGTATCCAGAGTCCTGTTCCTCATCCTTATGAAATGCATACTAACAGTGAATACTAGTTACATTTTATTTCTAGTTACATTTCTGTTATTATTATTTCCAGTTACATTTTATTTGCATTGGAGCAATAACTTAAAAAGCAACAAACAATCTGGGAGAGGTCTTCTAATTTTTATAATATTTTTACAAATTTTTTATTTTCTTGCTCACTCCAGATTAATACAGATTTATTTTAGAGCTCACCTTTATTGTGTTTTCCCAAGGCTTTTATCTGAGCATTCCTGCATGAAAAAAAAAAGCTTTATTTTTATAGTTATATCACATTGGTTTCTTTGACATTTAATTGAATTGTTATTATATCAAGTTTAATTAGCATATAAAACATTTGCAAATATGCAAATGATTCTTGATAAGCATACTCCTCAACCAGTAGGAAAAGGACCACATAAGCACACAAGGAGATGCCTACTAGCCATGAGCTTTACATGTGCTACAAGTATTACATGTATTATAGAGGACCCAGAAACCACTCAGAGGTCAGCTAACAGAACTTCTATTGTTTACTGTTTATTTATTTTGCTTTATTTTTATGAAACAAAATCACAAAGGGAAAAGGAACAAAGAACAACTTTAATCACCATTCTATATTTAGAAACTGTCAATAGAATAGGTTTAAAGAATAGAATTTTAAAGGTTTTTGAGGGGGTGGGTATTGTGTGTGATGTTTGTGGTGTGCTTTGACAGAAATTTTGCAGTTTGTTCTTTAATTATGAAATATTTTATATAGACTTCTTGATGATGGCTATTTTGACAGGAATGAGGTAATAACCTCATTGTAGTTTTGATTTGTATTTCTCTAATAATTAGCAATGTTGAGCATCTTTTCATGTGCCTGCTGGCCATCTGCATGTCTTCTTTGGATAAATTTCTATTTAGATCCTCTGCCCAGTTTTGATTGGGTTGTCTCCTTATTTTTTATATTGAGCTGTTTGCATATTTTTGAAAGTAATTCCTTGTCACTTGCACCATTTGCAAATATTTTCTTCTATTCTGTAGATTATCTTTTCATTTTGTTTATAGTTTCCTTTGCTGTGCAAAAGCTTTTGAGTTTAATTAGGCCCCATTTGTTTATTTTTGTTTTTATTTCCATTACTCTAGGAGACAGTTCAGAGAAGGCAATGGCACCCCACTCCAGTACTCTTGCCTGGAAAATCCCATGGACGGAGGAGCCTGGTAGGCTGCAGTCCATGGGGTCGCTAAGAGTTGGACACGACAGAGCGACTTCCCTTTCACTTTTCACTTTCATGCATTGGAGAAGGAAATGGCAACCCACTCCAGTGTTGTTGCCTGGAGAATCCCAGGGATGGGGGAGCCTGGTGGCTGTCATCTATGGGGTCACACAGAGTCGGACACGACTGAAGTGACTTAGCATAGCATAGCATAGGAGATAGTTCCAAAAAATATTGCCACAATTTATGTCAAAGGGTGTTCTATGTTTTTCTCTAGGAGTTTTATAGTATCCAGTCTTACATTTAGGTCTTTAACCCAAAAGCATAGAGACTATTATAATGAACACCTATGTGCCAACAACTCAGCATATGAAATAAACATAAGACCTCTTGTTTATGTATCCATCTGGGTCCCAACAAGAAACATAGTGACACACTCAATATGAGATCATTCCAAGAGATTTTGATAGAAAAATGACTATTTACCAAGGTGTGGGTATGAGAGAGCTACAAAAAACAGTGCAGAAATTTGGGAGTATTAGCAACAAAGCTGTTACCATCCTTAGGCCCAAAGGGATAAGAAAAGGAGATATGCCTGGAATCCAAAGAATATCATGTAGAATTGGCCTCTTTGAGTGTAGCAGAGACCTCTGGTCAAACATAGGCAGTCTGAGGGGACCTCACAGAGAAGGAGACAGAAGAATACTCTCTACCCTCTTTCTGAATTCCTACTGGCTTCCCCATTGTCCAAATCCTTCCTGAAGCCACAGAACATGGAGAACCAGTTTATGCAGTTGATACAGGTCAGCCTCCCCTGGCAGAGAGCAGAGTGGAGAACAGAGTTAACTGAAGAGGCAGATATCAGTTATTCAGCTTTCTCATCCCATCCCACTCTCTTCTTCCTCTCATCCACAGTGGTATCACTAATCTGACTTTAGTGTTCAGTATTTCCATTCAGAACTGTGTACTTTTACCATACTTGTATATGTCCATCTGCACTACAGAGTACTGTTTAGTCTGGTAGTTGCTAGAGTTATCCACCAAACACAATCCTAAAGGAAATCAACACTGAATATTCTCCGGAAGGACTGATACTGAAGCTGAAATTCCAATACTTTGACCACTTGATACGAACAGCTGACTCATTAGAAAAGACTCTGATACTGGGAAAGATTGAGGGCAGGAAGAGAAGGGGTGACAGAGGATGAGATGGATGGAGGGCATCACCAACTCAATAGACATGAATTTAGCAAACTCTGGGAGATAGTGAAGGACAGGGAAGCCTGGTGTGCTGCAATTCATGGTGTTGCAAAGAGTCAGACACGACTTAACAACTAAACAACAACAACCAAATACTTGGGGTGATCTTACACTCACATAGTAAGATTATACTTCCTAGTCCTTTAAAGTTCAGTGTGACTATGTAACTTTCTTTAGACAATGAAATATAAGTGAAAAAGAAATGTTCCTCTTTCAGGGAGAAGCTTTAAGAACTACCATGCAAGTCACTTTATCTGCTTCCCACTGGTAAAGTGATCAGTGAAGCATGTGACAAAATGAAGTTTATATCAGCCTGAGACTCTGAATTACTCATAAACAGAGGCCCCAGATAATCGGAGCTGAACGTATCATGGATCTAAGTCACTGAGATTTCAGAGTGTTTGTTAAAGTAGTATAATTTAGCTTGTCTAAACAGAAATGTTTTACATAGTTTTAAACTTTGTATAAATTATATTTTGCCATATTTATCATACAGCAGTTTTTTCCTTGACAATTTTTTTAATTTTATTTTTTAACACCAAAAACATTTTATATTGGGGTATTTTGAAATTCACTCATGCTAATGCAGGTAGCATATAAAAATCTATAATATTTATCTGTTCTCCCATTGATAGAACAGTTAAGATACAATTTTTGCTATGACTCATAACGAGTATTCTGGTACATGTCTTCTGTGCAGATGTGCAAGAATTTCGCTAGGGGATATACTCAGGGGAGGAACAACGTACTTTTAAGCTTTTCAAAGAAAGTAACAGGTTGGGAGGAGACTTTGATCATTATGAACCATAGTTTCCATCAAAAAGGTTTTCAGAAATCTTTGTCCCTCAGGAGTGTGAAAACTGCCTCTCTCAGAACACTAAAATATAATATTCAGGAAAATTCTATTTTAAAATTGGCCTGACCTTGAGAAGACCAAAATCATCCTTAAAAATTAAAGAGATCCACCTCAGAGAACAAATGGTTACACAAAATAACACCAAATTACTCTTCTAAAAATCTCTCAGGATAAAAGGCAAATTGAGATAAAGGGAAAAAATAGTATAATTTGGAGTTGGTTCTTGAAAATTTTTCTTTTTACAAATATAGTGAGAAATAAAACTACATAATCAGGCAGTAACTGATTAAAAGTATTATCAGCAAAGACAATTGGTGACTAAACAATGTGCTACCAGTCATGAGTCAGGGAATGATAGTACAGAATTACCCATATTATCTTTTCCATTCTCAGTCTAGGTTACTAATATCAAATAATCACCTTTTTAAAAAAAAAGCAATCTAAATAACAGAATTGGTTCCCCCACCCCATCCCACTCCTGCCCAAAGGTGATGAGAAATAGAGAAACATTCTGGAAATATTTGAATGAGAAAGGAAAATGCCTCAGAACATGTCATGTACATTTCTTTGGAATCCACCATACAAAAATATCCTGTAGTAAAAGATATTTGTGTAGGTAACAAGTATTACAGACTGTAATACTAAGAACATAAGGTATAGTAGTAGTATGTATTTTTATGGTACTCAAGGCCCTAGAAAACAGTTATGAAGATGATTATAAAAGTATGGAAACTTTTGGATGGAGTGGAACACATATGGAAAGCAGATTATGAAACACTCTGGTAATAGCCTAGTTGTTTTTTTTTTTTTTAATCTGGAGTCTGTCACAATATAGATGAAAATATCAAGAGCTGTTCTCTAAGCAGTAGGATTGTGGATACTTTTAAATTTCATTTTTATGTATACATATATCTAATTTTCTACAAAATTAAATATTAAAAACATTATATATTACATTTGAATTACTTATATTAAGAAGTTGTTAATGGCTGAAAAAAAAGAAACAAAAAAAACTTTTTTTGCCTCCCCATCAGCATTTTGCAACTGCCACTTTCTTGACTTTCAGTGTAGGGCTTTCATTTTGTTTCCATGTGTTCAGACTCAGACCACTGGGATGTGCTCACCTCCAAAGACTAGTGTGATAATAAGAGGAAACACCAAACAAGAACCTTCTTTCCACATGTCCAGTTACTCTTCTCCCTCCCTCTAGGCCTGTCTGAAGCCCAGAATAACAAAGGCTGTTGATAAAAGTACAAATTAGCCTGCAGCTGAGTGGGGGCTCATATCACAGAGCAAGAGTGCCCATCCAAGCTCTCAGTTCCTGTTTCACCTGCATACCTTTTCCATACCAGTTCCTGCCCGCTACTCCTCCACAACACTTCACCCTATCCAAAGGTCACGTACCCATTCATTCTTAAAAGACTAGAGATAGGAAAACCCACAGTTAAGTTCCCTCATTTTACAGATGGAGATATTTCCAGAGAGGGAAAGTACCTTCTCTAAGGTCACACAACAGTACAGTAAATGTTAGATCTGACACAAGACCCATGTCATAGATAAAGGATTAGAAAACTGGGCTCCACACTGTGACAGACACAGGTTCAAATCCCAGCTTTTCACTCCCTAAGCCTTTGCTTGCTCAGAAGTAAATGGAGCAACATAAGGTTGAGTGAGGACAAATCAGGTCACATGGGTCCATGCTTTAGTGTGCAGGGCCTGGCACATAGTACACATCAAACAAATGGCAGCTGTATTATTATTATTACTAACACTTACACTAATACAATAGTACTGTTATGATAGAAATTTGCTGCTTAAAAGCTACATCTCCTTCCTCTAGATCCCTGCCATAAGTTGCCCTTTTCTAAGATGAGGTCACATCTTGGAAGTTTTCTGGTAACTCTGGCCAAATTAAACATCTCTCATTAACCTTAAGTGCCTTGTGCAAGACCTGTCACTTTGCAGCTGACATATTGACACTTGCTCTAATTTCAGTTGTGATGCAGCCACTGCAGTTCTTCTTTTTCAAACCATTTTATTTGAAGTCACTTGAGTGCATTCTGACACCCTGTGATTTTTAAAGTCAAATAAATAATTGCTCCACTTCCTCCTGAGCTTTGATGAAATGTCAAAAACATTATAGAAATTGATGAGAATTTTGTGAAGGTCTTGTCAGTAGCCCACTGAATCCCCATTATCATCATTCCTAGTCAAACTCTAGGGTCATTTAAACAGCACATTTTGACTTAAATTCAGGTTTTAATTATAATAATCAGCATACAATGTTTTTTCATTGACTGTTCACATTTGTTTGGGATTAATTTGGATGACACAGTCAGTACTAAATTAGGACCGATCAATACTAAATTAGGACCAGGAGGGGGAAAATACCCAGATAATTTTTAAATGAGTGATTATCCAATAACTTCAACCTCTTCTCTAAAACATTTTGTGCAGAGTGGTGAAAAAGGATCACATTTGAGGACTGAAATTGGTCACCTTCACTTCTCCTTGCTTGCTAACCTTCTAATCAGAATTCTAGCTCACAGTGACATGTACAAAAAGTGGGCCTTAGCAGATAGGGAAAAGACCAGCCCAACAGAGACCCTGGAAAATTCACCATCTCAAAAATTAAGAACTGGCTTCATTGAAATGGAGACATCCCAAACCAGGCATCACTCTGGGTACATGCCATACTCTAACTACACTCGCTGGTATACTGAGAGAGAAAATAAAGCAGTCAAAGGCACAGGTGCAGTCAGCTGTAGAGAATCAATAATGTCACTCCCAGAAGACTTCTGTGGTTTACAAAGTCAAATCTCTTCAATAACCAGAACTGCATGAACTGATAGACCAAAGTACCTTTTTTATAGTGCCCAGACTGCAAAAGATCTAATCACAGAGTGAAAAAAGCCACAGACTGCAAGCATGCAGACTTGTGTAATACACTAACTGGTGGCCTTGGAAAAGTCACTGTGTCTCCCAGAATCTCAGTCTGCTGGCATATAAAAATGGATATAATGTATGTGAAAATGCTTTAGCCACAATGAAACACTATGTAACTGTAAATGATAATTACAAAAACAATAACTGCTCTAAATATTTATTATATATGCAGCACTCTAAGGAAATAAAAAAACTTCAAATTTGATCTGTATCCTCAAGGTGCTTATGACCATATGAGGGAGACAAAACTGATAATGTCAATGAAACAACTGAACTTCAATACGAGCATGTAGTTGTTCAACACTTTGAGTTTCAAAAAAAACATTTGTTAAGAATCACCTTTGTTGGGGGCCAGAGTGAGGCACTCTGCCCGTGGCAAAAGTCATGAGGAAGGAGGCTCGACATACGCAAAGGCAGGATCGGGCCTCAGGAGTCCCCCTGGAAATCCTCGAGCATCTAGCCCCATAACCAGAGCCTGCCTGCTTTACTACTTTGTGCCCCCACCTACACCTCTGACTTTATGGGGGGCTGTCCCCCACCACCTCTTTCAGAGAAGGAGTTAACCTAGAGCTCCAGTTAATAAAAACTCCTGGGCGTGACAAGAGTGTTTTAACCTACAAACTCCTCTGAAGGTTCTCTAGCCTGCCTGACAGGCTTGTCCGGCCACATGTGATTGCTCACAGCCTCCCAACCATGAGAGGCACGAGATGCTTTAAACCTTCTAAAAACAGGTTCCTTAGAAAAGTTAGAAAACTATTAGTATAAGTATAATGGGCTGATTAGAAATTGTATTGGTGAAGGGTTTTTCATTTGTTGAGCCAATGTTTGTTGCTAAGTCTCCACATCCCCTGCCCTTACACATGTTAATGAATATATAGAAGAAATAAGTATTAACCTTTGATATTAATCACGTTAGACCTTAGGCTAAGTAAATTCTTTCCTTAACTAAAACCCACTACACCCTCACCCTATAGGAATGTAACTTTATTTGGGTGGCGTCTGTTTTAAGAATAATCACCCCTGGAGAAATAAGTGTCCTGGTTGACTGACCGCTGTCACAAGGAGAGGGTCATAAATTGTCAGCAGGCCCCCTGGCCAGAAGATGATGTAACACCCCTAAGACCTCTGTATACATTTGTATGAAGCACCTGACTTTGATAAAAGTCAGGACTGCTGACCCTGTGTGACTTTTTGCATAACATCTCAGTGTATAAAAGTAGACCATGGAAAATAAAGACTTGGGATCAGTTTCTCAAAATACTGGTCTCCCCATGTCGCTCTCTCTCTCACTCTGGCTGAGTCTCCATCTGGAGCACGGAACCCACCAAGCTTACTAATTTTGCCTGGGCTTCTAAGATCCGACCGGGGAGGTCTCAGTGTCTCCTCTCCTTCGGGAGAATGGAAGGACACCTGTGGCCTACGTAAGTGGTGCAAGCTTCTTGTCTTGAAGTTTTATTGGTCTCCCGCGTAAACCAAGCTACTCAGCCTCTTTTCTCCACTGAATTTTCCTACTGAGCTATCCTCATTCTATTACTCTTTACATCTTTAATTAATATCTAATTGAAGCTATTGTATCCTGATCCTCGCTGACACCGTCCCCGCTTCGAACTCCCTGGATCAGCCGAGGCTGGACCCTGGCACATCTTATTTGGGCTTCCCACGTGGCTCAGTAGTAAAGAATCTGCCTGCCAATGCAAGAGACATGGGTTCAGTCCCTGGGTCAGGAAGATCCCCTGGAGAAGAAAATGGCAACCCACTCCTGTATTCTTGCCTGGGAAATCCTGTGGAAGAGGAGCCTGCCAGGCTACAGTCCTGTGGGGATCACGAAGAGTCAGATACAACTTAGCAACTGAACAAGAATCATCTTATTTGACCCTCATAACAGCCCTATGAGGAAGGTAGAATTATTACTACTATACCCCTTTAATAGACAGGAATCAAAATAAGTGAGTTACTTGCCCAATGGGGCACATGGGCACAAACCAAAATCTATGTCTTTGAACTTCTGATGAAGTACATTTTTCTGAGTCATACCTTTTGGTCTATTTATTAAGCTAGGTTAAGTAGTATGGGCCCTATAACTTCTGTAGAAGTTCAGAGAAAGGATGAATGGTTGATGAATAAGAAGTAAGAAAGGTCTGAGATGTATTATGGAGGCATGCCCAAAAGCTCAGTAGGATTTCAGTAGGCTGAGAAGCTATGAGAAAGCACTTATATTAATGTTCCCAGATGTTCAAGCTATACACAAGCCCTTAAGAATTTGATATGGCTCCATTCCCACACTGACTTTGAGAATTACTGCACTGTGAACTGTCATTACTAAGAGGAATCTTCTACCTCAGATGTGTTAAGGCTGGAAAAGGCAAACCACCTAATCAGAGTCCAACTCCCTCATCTGTCTCTCTCACACATTTGTCCTTCCCCACAAAATAGGGGAAGGATAATGTCCTTTTCTTGTAAACTTTTTACAAGAGTACGTTTACATGAGCATAAAAAACACTTGATTTCATTGAAAAATATTGATATAAAGACAAATAAGCATTGGTGACAGATATTTCTGAGAAATTATTTATTCAGTTATTGAGTTAATGAAACCAAATGACCTACTTTAATCACATAGCCTTCAAATCGACATTCCAGAATCTCTCCTTATAGATTGATGATAGGCTAACTAGAAAGGCAAAGAATATTAACAACACTATAAAAATTCAAATATTCCCTCAGTTCTCCAACTAAATTTTGATGAACAGAGCAATGCATTTAAACTGGAAAGAAAAGACTATTGCTTTTTCCCAGGGGCTGTGCATGAGATGGTTGGCAAATGCACATCCATGTCTGGAACACTGGAGGAAAATTCCTACAATACCTCATTGCCAGGGCTGGCCAGGCCATAGCTGCCTACCCCACCACAAAGTCATCCCACCTACATTGGAGGTAGCTTAGGGGGAAGCATAGTGCTATAGGGCCTGGTTTAGTTTTATAGAACCCTTGGACTACTTTGAAGTGCTTCAAGGGTACAAATATTTTGGATTAAATTTAATTTTAGAAAACCACCCTAAATTCTTTGTTAACCTATGCTGGGTCTGACTCTTCTGCGACCCCATGGACTGTAGCCCACCAGGCTCCTCTGTCCATGGAATTTCCTATAGTAAACATAATAAGCTCACTCAAATGTACCATGTTTGAGAACACTAAAAGCCATAGATATATTTCCATATGTAGTATAGAACAGTTTTGAGGGCAGATCTCAGAATATAACTCTTCCTATCACCTCTATTATGGGTTTGAGCTTTATGGACATATATCACTGATTAGAGAAGTTATAGGTCTCCACTCATCATTTTATTTCAAGCCTGTGTGGGTTCACTCACACAAAATTGTACAAATAAGAGGAGGATCATGGAACACATGTATTGGGCCCAATGAAATGCAAGACAAGACAGTCATATCATCATTGCTTGTTCTCACTTTCTGCTTAATAGTCAGTTTGCAATGACAAACGTACACATAACATGTTGCATTATGAAAGTATTATCATAGTATAAAGGATTGCAGCAGGCTAAAGGCTTCTTGTCAGATTTTTGTATTAACAACATGGCATGGAAGTTAACAAATGTTGTTAGTGATTCAAATTTAAAATAAAGACATCCTTTCCTAATCCTCTTTTATGTTTCAGAATCAGTTGAGTTTAAGCATCCTAAGATTGCTGGCACACTATTTAACACCTGTTACTATTTTTAGCTAATACACTTCTTAGGATTCATCTGGATTTTCTCAATACTGGGCATTCAAAACAAAATTCTTTAATAAATTGGATGGCAGGCCTGTCATATGACAGCCACTATCATCTAGACAGTTGATGCTAAATTTCTATGTCCATCACAACAACTGTCGTCATTGTCAGTGACTGATATAATAAATCCTGTAACATTGAATTTATAAAATATTTATAATGTATTTATAACTGAAGTTTTTGCTTCTATGTGTGTGCTAAGTTGCTTTAGTCATGTACAACTCTTTGTGACCCCATGGACTGTAGCCTGCCAGACTCCTCTGTTCATGGGATTCTCCAGGCAAGAATACTGCAGTGGGTTGCCATGCCCTCCTCCAGGGGATCTTCCCAACCTAGGGATTGAATCCATGTCTCTTATGTCTCCTACACTGCCAGGTGGGTTCTTCACCACAAGCGCCACCTGGGAAGCCCTCTGTTTCCATATCCAAGTGGAAAAAAAATTGTTTGAAAGCAAAGCATTCTGCTACTTGAAGGAAGGAAAGAGAAAAGGAAGGAGAAAATAGGGGAAAGAGTGATGGAGAGAAAGAGATAGGGAGAGCAATTTGAGTATCATTGGTCAAGTTATAATATTGGCCCAGGAGACTAGAGCCATGAATTCTAGGTGATTCCATCCTGGATATGCTGTGTTCCCTTGACCATGTAAGTCCTGTCCCCTCAAAGCCTTGAGTTTCCAATCTGTTAAACTTAAGCATTTAACAAGGATTTACTGAGCACTTCTCTGAACTCAAAGCTGTGCCTAGGAGAACAGGTCTGGCTCTGCCCTCATAGGGCTTATCTTGTGAGGACAGAGAGAAAACAACCAGGTTAAATAAGCATAGTAACAATAAGAGTACCTGCCTCATGAGACTATTATGAGGACCAAATAAGATGATTCTTGCAAATATGATTTGAAAACTCAAAACATTGGCCAACTACGTGCTGTCTGGTATTGAAGTTCAGTTGTTTCATTGACATTCTCATGTTTGTCTCCCTGACATGGTTATAAGCACCTTGAGGATAGAGATCAATTTTGTTTGTTTAACCATTTATCATTTCTTTATTATTATTTTTTTTTACTTTACAACATTGTATTGGTTTTGCCATACATCAACATGAATTTTAATGCTTTTTCCCTACCTCATATTTAGAGCATTTATTGTTTTAGTATCAATTGACCCATTTCTCCATGAATATATTCCACATTTTGGCCTCCTTACATTTCCTGGAAGACACCAGGCTCTTTCCTGACTTTGAATTTCCTGTCATGGTGTTTCCAAAGCCTGGAATTCCATTTCTCCCTCTCCCCTCCCCTCTAGACTTCATTGGCTTCCTCCTTCTTATCCTGTAGATTTCAGCATAAATGTTAACTCTTCAGTAAGAAATTCCCTCTCATCCATAAGTAGGTGTTCCCCTTGATCATACATTAAGTCTGTCTCTTGGGCTATTGTTCAAGTCTCATTTAATTTCTTCTCTGCTTCTTTTGACATTTAGCTCAGCTGCTTGGAGTCTGCCCTGCACACAAGGAATTCAAGTCATCAGCCAGAGCTGCTGAGGCCATGGTTGCCCAGCCTTTGTACTCTCTTTTTTTTTTTTTTAACTTTACAATATTGTATTGGTTTTTCCATATATCGACATGAATCCGCCACAGGTATGCACGTGTTCCCCATCCTGAACCCTCCTCCCTCCTCCCTCCCCATACCATCCCTCTGGGTCGTCCCAGTGCACCAGCCCCAAGCATCCAGTATCGTGCATCGAACCTGGACTGGCGACTCGTTTCATATATGATATTATACATGTTTCAATGCCATTCTCCCAAATCATCCCACCCTCTCCCTCTCCCAGAGTCCAAAAGACTGTTCTATACATCAGTGTCTCTTTTGCTGTCTCGTATACAGGGTTATTGTTACCATCCTTCTAAATTCCATATATATGCGTTAGTATACTGTATTGGTGTTTTTCTTTCTGGCTTACTTCACTCTGTATGATAGGCTCCAGTTTCATCCACCTCATTAGAACTGATTCAAATGTATTCTTTTTAATGGCTGAGTAATACTCCATTGTGTATATGCACCACAGCTTTCTTATCCATTCATCTGCTGATGGACATCTAGGTTGCTTCCATGTCCTGGCTATTATAAACAGTGCTGCGATGAACATTGGGGTACACGTGTCTCTTTCCCTTCTGGTTTCCTCAGTGTGTATGCCCAGCAGTGGGATTGCTGGGTCATAAGGCAGTTCTATTTCCAGTTTTTAAAGCTGGAAAGACTACAGGTTCTCAGTCAGTGTTTTAGCCACTTTATGGTGCACATTCACCCTGCTCTGGGGCTGAAACCTGCAAAGGGGACTCTCAACCCCATTCATTTCTTCTTCTAAGTGCCAACTTCTCCATGTGCCCTCCAGCCCCCACTTTTGTTCACTTTCCTGGGCATTCAGTTTTTTTCCAGAGTTTATAGTTGCTATGGAAAGGCAGGTCCAATAGGAACTACTTAGACATTCTAGAAGTCAAACTCCCAGATTGATTCTTTTAGATATAAATCAAGCCATGTAGTGTGTGCATGTGTGCATGTGCGCTCAGTCATGTCCAACTCCATGTGACCCGATGGACTATAGCCCGCCAGTTTCCTCTGTCCATGAGGATTCTCCAGGACACTCACTCCAAGAATACTGGAGTGGGTTGCCACTTCCTTCTCCAGGGGATCTTCCATGTAATACCTCTGCTCAAAACCTTGTAATAGCTCCCCAAATTATCTAGAATAAAAGCCAAGAGACCTACATCAGTCTACATGATCTGTCCTCAATTACTACTCTGCCTTCATCTCCTTTTTTTTGTTTTGCTGTTTTGTTGCTCAGTGATGTCTGACTTTTTTGCAACCCCCACCAGGCTCCTCTGTCCATGGGACTTCCCAACAAGAATACTGGAGTGGGTTGCCATTTCCTTTTCCTAGGGATCTTCCCAGATCAGGGATCAAACCTGAGTCTCCTACATTGGCAGGCAGATTCTTTACGAATGAGCCACCAGGGAAGCCCCCTCTTCTCCTTTTACTCTCCCTTTATTCAATCCATTTCATCCTCATTGATTTTGTTGTTCTTTCATATCAAATGTGTTCTTTACTTCTTTTCCCCTCCCTATAGAAGTTACCCCAAATATCCAGAAGGCAGACTCTCACTACTTTAAACCTCAACTCAAGCTGTCACCTCTTCTTTACTACAACTTTCTACCCCCAACCTTCATGGCTCCCATTCCCCTTTCCCTCTTCATCTTTTGTTTTGTTTGTAGCACTTATTATCTTCTGACCTACTATATATTATTTATTATGTTTATTGTCTATTGTTTATCTCACCTTATTTTTCTATAAGCTACTTCAAGGCAGACACCTTTTTCTCTTGTTTGTTTGTTTAGTCCTGCATCTCCATCCTCTAGAGGAAATCTACCAGGAGAATAGGTATCAGTATACATTTGTCAAATAACTAGGTGGGTGAATAAATAAATAAATAATATGGAAAAATTAAACATATTCCAGGGAAGCAACTACTGCACAAAGTATTTGGAGGGAATCTTCAAACATGAGGGACACAGTTTGAATTCCTTTTGTTCTTAAAGATGAATTTACATTTTGGAAACTACCAAAAGTCTTTCAGAGCCAAGGACAGTCAAAACAGAAGGTGAATAAACCAGACATTATCTTTTTAGATTAAAAAATAAATTATGATATTACGAGACAACATTTAATTCTTTGCTTCAAAGGCAAGCTATGAAGAAATTTTCAGGAAAAAATTCCAAAAATATTTTATTTGCCTGCTGCGTATTTTGAATTAATATGTGGTTTTCTAATGGGACAGTTTTGAAGTTAAGGTTTCTGATTTTTTTTAAGTACCATATTTGTCCTTTGCAATATTGCTGAGATAAACATTTTCACTGAATTTGTGAATAGATAGTGTAGCAAAGTCCAGCTCTTGATTTCTATCAGATATGAGCAGCAAAGAGTGCTTTCTCCTTATGGTGTTTTCAGACATTGTGGGGCTTGTTCGTCTAGTCAAGGCTATGGTTTTTCCAGTGGTCATGTATGGATGTGAGAGTTGGACTGTGAAGAAAGCTGAGTGCCGAAGAATTGATGCTTTTGAACTGTGGTGTTGGAGAAGACTCTTGAGAGTCCCTTGGACTGCAAGGAGATCCAACCAGTCCATTCTAAAGGAGATCAGTCCTGGGTGTTCTTTGGAAGGACTGATGCTAATGCTGAAACTCCAATACTTTGGCCACCTCATACAAAGAGTTGACTCATTGGAAAAGACTCTGATGCTGTGAGGGATTAGGGGCAGGAGGAGAAGGGGATAACAGAGGATGAGGTGACTGGATGGCATCACCCACTCAATGGATGTAAGTTTGGGTGAACTCCAGGAGTTGGTGATGGACAGGGAGGCCTGGCGTGCTGCAATTCATGGGGTCACAAAGAGTCAGACACAACTGAGCGACCGAACTGACTGAACTGAACTGAGGCTGGTGGAGCTGGAAAAGGCAGCTGGGTCTGAAAAATCTTGAGCCCATTGATGTTGATGGTTAGTGACATAGCTGTTGTAGATCAATAATGGTAAAGTTTGTTTAGGGTTAACATTAAAGGAAACTTTTTTTCTGAATTCTTGTATTCTTTTTATTTTTTGGCTAGGTGACTTGTGGGAATCTTAGTTCTCCAACCAGGGATCAAATCTGGGCCCATAGCAGTGAAAGCACGAGTCCTAAACCCCTGGACCTCCAGGGAATTTCTGGCTTCTGGTATTCTTAATAGTATTTGTTTATTATTAATTATTTGTATGACAGACCAATAGTGTAATTGAAGTACTTTCTATGATGCTGTAGTGTTTATTTTATGCCTGTAATCACCCTTCCCTTCCTCTAGGTGATGAATGGCCATATAATTGCACTTTCTTGCACTTCTTAATTGGTCACTTTTTATCAAATGGGATAATAACCTATTGATTAATACTACAGATGCTTATTCAGCAGTCTTTCCTAATACTGGGTGAATTAGAAAAGCACTGCCTTCACTTAGTTAATAGCTTATTTTGCTCTCTGCTCTACTGCCCTCACTCTACATCTATTTTTTTGCTTGTTTCCTGGCATTAGAATATATAGACACAACTGTGTACCCTTATGTTTTTGCTGTCAGCCTACTAAGAAATGAGTGAGCAAGTGATCAGGCTTTCCTATAGTTGTTTCTAAGTCCTTTTCCTGATACTAGGAAAATGCAAGACACTAAATAGATTTCATCTCAACTTCCAACCCAAACAATTTGCAACTGTGTAACCAGTCTAGCTCAATGGGAAATCATGCCTTAATTGTTTAGTGATGTCTACCATCAGCATGTAATAGAGATTTAGGACACAGGCTAAGTTCATTACAGGCCATGGGAACAAGAACAAAGACCTTCAGGAGATGAATAGAAGGTGGTGTTTAAGGGCTGAGAATAACTGTATTTCCTTAACCTGAGCATTCTGTGTTCGTGGACTTTCAGCTGACTCTGTCCTTTCCCTAACACCACATGGTTCTGAATGCAGTGACGAGAGTTGGGAGCAAGAGTGGAGGCAGGGAAGAAACAGGAATTTATCTCCTCTTTGGCTGGAGGTCTCTCCCTACTAGGAACCCAAATTCATAAGATTTTCCTTTTGTAAAGGGCTTTGATACCTCATGGGTAACACAGTGAAATATAGTCCACCACCAACCAAGGCAAGCTAGTTTGGGATATCACTATTTAAACATGTTATGCTCAGTATTATTTGTATCAAATATGCATAAAATATGTAATTCATAAGACTTTATAAACACCACTTTTCTGGCACCTATCAATTCTCCTGGTAGGAAGCTGTTTGTTATGTAGGATGCTTACCTGAGTGGTATGATCCAGTTTTCATTCCTGAGGGATCTGAGCTCTCAGTTGCCCTACTTGTATGGTTCTAGTAGTGGACCATTATGCTTTACCTGTGGGCATACTTGTAGGACAACAGAATAACCCAGGAGATTCCCCCAAATTCCTTTCATGCTCTTCTCTGCCCCGTGATGTTGCAGTACCCTTGTTCTTCTACATAATATCAATCACCCAGCAAAAACTGTAGCATTATGTTTTGCCTGGTTGTCTAGTGGGCCTCAGATGGTCATCACCACACTTAACTTTCCGCCATCAAAGGCAAAAATAAGTTGCATGGGCAGAGTGTTAACTATCTTGATCTGCCTCTTATCATACTACTATGTTTTTTTTTTTCAGCCTGTACCTATGATCTCGAGGATTTTCCTATGACCAGAGGAGTAAAGGGAAAATTTAAACCTAGATTGTAGATGCTGGTCCCAGTCAAGAATCTACCTTCCAATGCAGAGGACACATGGGTTTGATCCCTGGTGGGGGAACATGCCATGGGACAACTAAACCCACACGCTGCAACTAGAGAGCCTGTGTGCCACAACTAGAGAAGCCCACACACTGCCAGTGCTGAGCCTGGGCACTCTAGAGCCTGTGATTCCACAACTAGAGAGAGCCCACACACTGCAGTGAAGACACAGTGCAGTCCAAAAAAGTTGTCTCAACAGTATAATAGCCTCACTTGGACCTGCTCCCTTCTTCCTGAGATGTCTCTAGTATTATCTGCATCTCACATGTTACCTCTCCCTCTGGATTTTAGTCTCTGGACTACAGTTCTCAGGGCATGCTTCTTTCATTTTTCTTCTGTCTCTGCTTCTGACTCCCATCCCTTTCTGGCTTGATTCCTTGTGTATCTTTGAAATTTAATTGTAATCATCTTACCCCTGATCCTGCTTTAGCCAGCAAAGTACTTTAAAAACTAACCACAAGGTTGGAAAGGTTTCTTACTGTACAATTCTGGTTCCTAAAAACTATCTTATGACTAATTTAACTGTTTAATGACATCATAGTTATATTTTATTTTCTATTAACCACTCATCATTTGGGAAGAAAGATTTCAGGTTAAGAGTAACTGTTACTTATGAATAACTCTAAATACTTAAGAGTTATTCATCATCTATTACCAGTAAGCAATTTACTCTCAAGATGATTTATTAAGGCCCAGACTAGCTATGGAACCAGGCCTGCAAAGAATTTACATGTTAAGAAATCTGAAAGTGTTCTTGTCCTCTTTCCAAATATAAACACTCTTGATAATATGGGCATACATTCTAATTAATTAGTCAAAAGTTGCATTGTATAGAAATAGCAATGCTTTGTATCCCAAAGAAAGTACTAGGGGTAGTTAATAAATAATAATTATATTCTCATTTTCAGTAATCAGAAAAATAGCTTGAATAGAACAGATGAATGGCTTTCTGCAGCTGAATAAAAATCAAAATAATTAGCATATGTTATAAAAGTTCACTTTAGAAACAAGCTATTTTTAGGACTCTATCTTTGTAATTATCCCAAGATATCCTACACAAAATAAATAAATAAAAGAATGAATGAAAACTGCCATCAGGACCTCTAACTACTTATTCTGAATAAGAGTGGAAAATGCATGGGCTTGGAAAAACAAAGTGAGAAAGAGACCAAAATATTATTTAAGCCACTGTCCACATAAAGCATACCAGCAAAGTGTACAAACCATAGAGTTATGTCTTGAAGAGCAGGGATTCCCTAAATTAAAAACACCGTGAGGAAGTACTGGCTAATTGAAAAAGGTACAAGAATTCTTTGCAACACCTAAAAAGAACTGAGTAAAATCTGTTGTCACAGAAAGGATAGAGCTCATTAATTTCCCATCTCCTGAAGGTAGAAGTCAATTGACTGTAAACAGACCATCCAAGCTCAAAGATTTATTATTTACCTACTTCTTCTAAATAGCTTAGCATCGTTAAACAGAGTAACAAGGCACAAAATTCAAGTTTAAATTAAGTCATATAGACAAGTGTGTTTCTGGATATTGGTTTAAATAAATACACATCATTCAAATAAATACCAAAAATAGGGATATGACCCTGAATCTATCAATGAAGTGACAGTTTTAAAATACTATCACCAACCAACAAGAGAGTAGAATATTTCAGTTCAGAACAGTTGCTCTAATACTAAAATTGATTTTGGATACTGTGCACATTACAAGTTTCTTTGGAGAAACATGGCCAGGCAGAAAGCCTTTGAAAACACTAACTGTAATTATGTTGCTGTGGAGAATTCTGGATTCAATTGCCATAGATGGAAACCAAAGGATGAGCTAGAAATGCATTTCCAGATGTTTGCTGACCATCTCCACGTATGTGGCCCATATATATCTTTAAGATACACCCAGACTGGACTCATTGTTTCTCCCCTCTCTTGCCAAAAGAAAGCAGAACAAATGAAGAAAAACTTAAAAATAAATGGCTTGTCTCCTCCTTACTTGTTTCTTGTCTGGGAGAATAATGTCAATATTCATCCAGTCACTCATACCAGACACATGGGAATCATGCTTGATACCACCTTCTCTCATACTGCCTGAATTCAGTCTATCACCATGTGCTTTGATTCTGCCTCAAATTTGTCCTGTTTCTCTATCAGCATCAACCAAGTTTATCATAATCTCTGAGTTCCTCTACTGCAAAAGCCTCATAGTCTCCATCACCCACTTCAAACCCCTCCTATTTATTCTTTGTGCAGCAGTGTGATTTTTTTTTTTCCAAAAACAAAAATCTGGTCATGTCACACTGTTGCTTAAACTCCTCTCTGGTTCCCCATTGCTTTTATGAGGTGGGGTGGAGGGGGAAGCCACATTATTCCAATTACCTCTAAGGTCTTGCATGGTCAGATTTGGGTCAGGGGCTGGCTGAATTCCATCACTTCAAAGCATACAATTCCATCAACTCAAATGATACAAACAGTTAAAACCAGTTACAATAAAAATTAGATAATGGTGAAACCTAGAAGATACCCAAAAGAATCCATGATGTCCATGGCTACAAAACTATATCCCAGTTAAAATGCATGGACTTCGGGTCCCCACTGACATAGTAGGTCACATTCAGGTAATTTGAAATATCTCAGCATGTTAAACTGTGACTTGGGTAGAATCATCCATGAAGTAGAATCCAGGTCTCTATAATTCCTGATTAGTATCCCTAATCTGTAACCATATTATAGTCACAAATCTTTGATCCTGTAACAATAGTATGACCACAAATCTCTGACCAAGTAAGTGAAGTCCATCAGAAATGGTTTAACCCTGCTCTCCCAGTAGGGTAAGTGATTTTGCAAACCCAGTAGGGCTGCCAGATAAAATATAAGACACCCATTTTAATTAAATTTCGGTTATTGAAGCTATTCATTGTTCACCTGAAATTCAAACTTAACTAGGTATCTTATTGTTATTAGCTAAATCTGGCAACCCTAATAGCCAGTAAGATACAGAAATAATTATATAAACATTGAAGCAAACCAAACCCTTAGTAAATAACTCTTCTCATTTTAGGAATATGCTTTGTTATTATCTTGATTAGTCTCCAAGTTTGCAATATAAGGTATTTAAGACATTTCACAAAAATTGACCTATTGGAGGTTCTAAAATTATATTTTTAATTTGAAATGTTTAGTTTTCATTAAACTACTAAAATGAGTAAGAGAATTGTGTTATCTGTATATGCAAAGTTTGAATGCTCATCAGAATGTGATTTAGACCACTATCCAGTGAACCAGTGAAGTTGCTCAGTCATGTCTGACTCCTATCCCATGGACTGTAGCCTACCAGGCTCCTCCATCCATGGAATTTTCCAGGCAAGAGTACTGGAGTGGATTGCCATTTCCTTCTCCAGGGGATCTTCCCAACCCAGGGATCGAGCCCAGGTCTCCCACACTGTAGACAGACGCTTTACCATCTGAGCTACCTTTTGGTTAATTAAATTTATCAGCATTACTGTAGGACTTAGAAACATTTTGTTTATTAAGTATGTAAGATTACCTGGGGGCTTCTCAGGTGGCTCAGTGGTTAAAAAAAAAAAAATCCACCTGCCAATGCAGGAGATCCAAGTTCAATCCCTAGGTTGAGAAGATCCCCTGGAGAAGAAAATGGCAATCCACTCCAGTATTCTTGGGCTTCCCTGGTGGCTCACACAGTAAAGAATCCACCTGCAATGCAGGAGACCTGGGTTTAATCCCTGGGTTGGGAAGATCTCCTGGAGAAGGGAATGGCAATCCACTCCGGTATTCTTGCCTGGAGAATCCCAGGGACAGAGGAGCCTAGTGGGCTATAGCCCATGGGTTCTCAAAGAGTCAGACATGACTGAGCACCTAAACATGCACACAAGACGACCCTGTCAAGTATTTGAAATGTCTATTGGAATCATATGTATTCAATTTCCAAATGTGTTTAAAGTAAAAAAATTGAGGGAAAATATATTAAGAGTTACTGAAAGAACAAGTGAAAGTGTCTTTTTAAAAAATTTTTGTACAAACATACCAGATTTATGAATAGAATAACAAAGCTTTACATTGAACTTAAAGGCTTAAGGAAAAATTTGATTTTAAACTTAGAGTTTTAGTTAGTTAGTATTAATGTAATCACAGCTATGTGTAATTTCACTCTTCACTCCAGTCACACTGGCCTTATTTCAGGCTTCTTTAGAGAGATCCCACCGCAGGTATTTGCCACAAGTTGTTTCTTCTTCCTTGAGGCTATCTATGCTCCCACCCCGCCGTACCCTAATTAATTCCTTTTCACCTTTCAGATCTCAGCTAAAGCTTCCATACTTTTTAAATAGGTCAAATCTTTCAGTACACACTCCTCCAGGATAGGAAGAAGAGGCTATTAGCTGTTATGGTTATTATTGCTCTTGTTATTGTTTTTATTTTTACCTCTTACTTTTCCTTCTTAGCACTTATCTTAGTCATAACTTTACACTAATTTTTGCCATTAATTGGGGTCTTTTATAAGCTCCCTCCTAGTTCAGTCAGTAAAGAATCTACCTGCAATGCAGGAGACCCAGGTTCAATTCCTGGGTCGGGAAGATCCCCTGGAGAAGGAAATGGCAACCCACTCCAGTATTTCTTGCCTGGAGAATCCCCATGGACAGAGGAGCCTGGCAGGCTACAGTCCATGGGATCACAAGAGTTGGACACAACTTAGTAACTAAACCACCACTGCATAAGCTCCAGAAGGGCAAAGACTACATTTGTCTTTATTCACCATTTTATTCTAGGTAGATGCTAGCATCTACCACATAGTAACCATGCAATAAATATTGCAGAAAGAAAAGATAGACAAAGGTAAGCAAAGACAGATCCTGTTCTGTTTTCTCAAGAGGTGAACTGTGGGATTGAAAACCTGCATAAGAAGCACATCTACTCACCTTTCTCCTTTCCCTCCTTACAAACTCAGGCCATCTCTTCCCTATACTAACAGAAGGGAAATTTATCTTTATACTCTGGAGAAATTAAACAATTTAGGGACACTAGGCTGAAAACAAAGGACTTGAGTAAGTCTAAATACTGCAAGGGTATTTCCCTAGTCGTCCAACGGTTAAGACTCTGTGTTTCCACTGTAAGGGGCACGGGTTCAATCCCTGGCCGGGGAACTAAGATCCCACACACCACATGTGCTAGAGGTGGGGATATTAAGGTCATTAAAGACAAAGAAAGATTTAGAAACTATTCAAGATTAAAGACTGAACAAAAGTAATGAATTATCCTGAGCCAGAAAAATAAAGAAATGACTGGCAAAGAGCCCCAACAATCATCTTTCTCTGCTTGGCTCCCAGAATGCTGTAACCCAAATTTATATTTCTGACCCAGGAAGAATGGGACATTTCACTCTGGAATGGCAGGTACTGATAGCTGGTCCCCTCATAACCGACCTACAATGCAGACTACCAGTCAAAAACACCACTGATCAACAAGGAACTTATCAGCTTTTTGTGCATAGCCATTAAATACAATTGAGAGCAAAAGTAAAGGAAGTCTCCAATGTAAAGACCAAGATAACAAACAATCCAGTGGAACTAGACAACCCAAAAAGTAGGAAAAAACCTTCAAACATTTATAATCAGTAGCCTGAGAGATTAGAAAGAATTCCCAAATCTATGAGAATATTGAATTTGGGATTTTTTTTTAAGAAAAACGATAATGATTAGAGATTAAGAGCTCTTGGAAACTTAAATTATACTTCCCATATGTTAAAATCCATTACAAGTGGTTAAAGCTAAAGTTGAGAATATTTCCCCAAAATAGAACTAATGATATACATAGAATAAAGTGAGTAAATTAAAGAATCAATTGAGAGGAACCCACACCCAAATAATGCAAGTTTCAGAAATAGAAGACAAGGAAAACAAAGGGGTAGGAAATCAAAGAAATAATGCAAGAAAAATCCCTAGAACAGAAAGATTTGTTTCCATATTAAGTGCCCAGTGTGAACTATTATTGTTGTTCAGTTGCTCAGTCGTGTCCAACTCTTTGAGACCCCTTGAACTGCAGCCCAACAGGCTCTTCTGTCCATGGAATTTTCTAGGTAAGAATACTGGAGCAGGTTGCCATTTCCTTCTCCAGGGGACCTTCCCAACTTAAGGATCGAAACCAGGACTCCCACATTGCAGGCAGATTCTTTATCTCTGAGCACCTCAAATGATTATACCAAGGGTTAAATCAGAATACTTCTTCACAGGTGCAAAGTACTGTATGGGGAAGATTATCCCCATAAAGTCTCCCAAGTTGGACAAACTCAAGTCTCTTCCCTCCTGTGTTTCTCCTTTACTCGCACACTATTAGCACATTCACAAAACTTCTGACACCAGGTATTTGGCTTTTCCCCACACCACCAAGCAGTTCTCCCACAGGAGGCAGGTGTTTGATGATTCAACTCAATTCTAACGCTATCCACTGGGAGTTAGCATCAGATGCCACAGGTTGAGGGCTCAGTCCCATAAGACTGCCCCCCACTTCAGATGCCAAGAGCAAATTCAGGTTGTCACCTGTGCTTCTGACTGATGCCCTATAAACTTGGAGAGTCCAAAGACTCTGGGTTCAATTAATTTGCTAGAGTGGCTCACAGAAGTCAGAGAAACATTTTACAGTAGTTTCCCCCTTATGTGAAGAGGGGATATGTTCTAAGGCCTCGCACAATAGATGCCTGGAACTGTGGATAGCACTCAACCCTATATAGACTATGTTTTTTCCTTATACATCCATACCTGTGATAAATATGTGAACCATGAACTTCCAGAGGTTCAAGCTGGTTTTAGAAAAGGCAGAGGAACCAGAGACCAAATTGCCAACATCCGCTGGATCATGGAAAAAGCAAGAGAGTTCCAGAAAAATATCTATTTCTGCTTTATTGACTATGCCAAAGCCTTTGACTGTGTGGATCACAATAAACTGTGGAAAATTCTTCAAGAGATGGGAATACCAGACCACCTGACCTGCCTCTTGAGAAACCTATATGCAGGTCAGGAAGCAACAGTTAGAACTGGACATGGAACAACAGACTGGTTCCAAATAGGAAAAGGAGTACGTCAAGGCTGTATATTGTCATCCTGCTTATTGAACTTATATGCAGAGTACATCATGAGACACGCTGGGCTGGAAGAAGCACAAGCTGGAATCCAGATTGCCGGGAGAAATATCAATAACCTCAGATATGCAGATGACACCACCCTTATGGCAGAAAGTGAAGAGGAACTAAAAAGCCTCTTGATGAAGGTGAAAGAGGAGAGTGAAAAAGTTGGCTTAAAGCTCAACATTCAGAAAACGAAGATCATGGCATCTGGTCCCATCACTTCATGGCAAATAGATGGGGAAACAGTGGAAACAGTGTCAGACTTTATTTTTTTGGGCTCCAGAATCACTGCAGATGGTGATTGCAGCCATGAAATTAAAAGACGCTTACTTCTTGGAAGGAAAGTTATGACCAACCTAGATAGCATATTAAAAAGCAGAGATATTACTTTGCCAACAAAGGTCCGTCTAGTCAAGGCTATGGTTTTTCCAGTGGTCATGTATGGATGTGAGAGTTGGACTGTGAAGAAGGCTGAGCACTGAAGAATTGATGCTTTTGCACTGTGGTGTTGGAGAAGACTCTTGAGAGTCCCCTGGACTGCAAGAAGATCCAACCAGTCCATTTTGAAAGAGATCAGCCCTGGGATATCTTTGGAGGGAATGATGCTAAAGCTGAAACTCCAATACTTTGGCCATCTCATGCGAAGAGTTGGCTCATTGGAAAAGACTCTGATGCTGGGAGGGATTGGGGGCAGGAGGAGAAAGGGTCGACAGAGGATGAGATGGCTGGATGGCATCACTTACTCGATGGACGAGAGTCTGAGTGAACTCTGGGAGTTGATGATGGACAGGGAGGCCTGGCATGCTGCGAATCATGGGGTTGCAAAGAGTCGGACACGACTGACTGACTGAACTGAACTGAACTGAAAAGAGTAATAGCAATAACCAATAATAAAATAGAACAATTAGAACAATATATTGTAATAAAACATAGTCTTAGTAACGCCCAGAGGAAAACTGAGTGGTGGGAAAAATTTTAGGAAAAAAAAGACTTTTTATTTTATTTTATTGCTATTTTTAATTTGTAAATACAGTAGTCCCACCCACCCACCCCCCAGGGACCCTTAGTGGATCTGAAACTGTGAATAGTACTGAACCTTATATAGGCTTCTCAGGTGGTTCAGCGGTTAAAAAAAAAAAAAAAAAAAAAAATCCTCCTGCCAATGCAGGAGACCCTGTTCGATCCCTGGATTGAGAAGATCCCCTGGAGAAGAGTATGGCAACATGCTCCAGTATTTTTGTCTGGGAAATCCCATGGAAAGAGGAGCCTGGCAGGTTAGGGTCCGTGGGATCGCAAAACAGTGACTAAACAGCTGTTTAGTGACTAAACAACTGAACCCTATAGAGAGACTGTTTTTTCCCTATACATAAACAACCATGATAAAGTTTAATCTAAAATTAGATACTATAAGATATTAATGACAATAACGAATAATAGTAAAAGAGACAATTACAACAATAAACTGTAATAAAAGATAGGTTAATAAGGTCTCTCACCAAAAATCTTATTTTTCTATCTTAACTAAGCACTTCACACTGTGGCCGTACTTTTGCAGTTTGAAGTGTCAGCAAGTCAGCAAGACTAGCATGAATTCCTCTTCACAGTTTCACGGCTAGAACACTTGTTCTTACTGTAGATCTTAACAACTTAACAAATGATGTTTTTTCTTTCCTTCTTAAGTCGAGAAGTTTTACCTTTTTACATAAAGGAAGCACTTTGCAGCTTCTCTTTGGAGTGTCTGAATTGCCAACATCACTATTCCTGAGCTATGAGGCCTTTACCAAGTAAAATAAGGGTTACTTGGACACAAGGCTGTGATACTGAAATAGTTGCTCTGATACCGGAGCCAGCTACTAACTGAGGAGGGGCCAGAAACTCTAGGTAAACGGATGATTCATGATTTGGGCAGGATGAAGTGAGACAACACAAGATTTCATTGTGCTACTCAGAACAGCGTGCCACTTAAAACTTACAATTATTTATTTCTCGCATTTTTCCGTTTAATATTTTCAGACTGTGGTTGATCCCAGGTAACTGAAACCACTGAAAGTAAAACTGCTTGGCGGGGAGGGTACTGTACTTATTAGATTACTGGTTTATTACAAAGGATATTAGAGGATGTGAACAACAGCCAGATGAAGAGATAGTGAGCGCAACATGCAGGACGGCATATGGATGCATTCTTGTTCACCAAACTGGAATCTCTGTAAATCTCATTCTTTTGCATTTTTAAAGAGGCTTCATTACACAGGTGTAATTGATTAAATGATTGGCCATTGGTGATTGAACTCAATCTTCAGCCCATCTTGCCTTCCCAGAGGTCAGGGGGCAGGACTGAAAGTTCCAACCCTCTATTCTCCAGGTTGGTTACGCTGGCAACAAGCCCCAACCCTTCTATGACACAACGGCTTTCCTAAATCACCTTATTAACATAAGAAAACACACTATTGCTCTCAACACTTGGGGAATGCCAAGAGTTTTAGCAGCTCTGTGCCTGAAAAAGGAAAGTGAAGTGAACGTTTCTCAGTCCTGTCCCACTCTTTGCGACCCCATGGACCTATGGAATTCTCCAGGCCAGAATACTGGAGTGGGTAGCCTTTCCCTTCTCCAAGGGATCTTTCCAACCCAGGTCTCCCTCATTGCAGGCGGATTCTTTATCAGCTGAGCCACAAGAGAAGCCCTCCAGAAAAGGGGATACAGATCAAACATAAATTTCTTATTATAAATCACATGACACCTTCTTAGCAAACTATTTGAAGATGGGCTGCACTAAAACAAAGAAGTAAACCAAGGAAGAATGAGAAGTAGAGTCCAGGAAACTGGAGATGACCACAAGAAAACTCTCCCATAAAATGGTGAAGGAAAGTTGAGCTTTCCTGGACGGCCATCATGGAACTGGCTTAGACAGCCAGGAGATTATGAAAGGTAGAGAGAACAGTGGAGGAAGAGAGATATTGGGCTGAAAGAACACCTGTCATGTGATTGTAACAATGGGTTTTAGCTATCTGGTAGAGAGTCTGGGGATAATGTTGTTTAGTTGCTAAGTCATATTTGACTCTTTCGAGAACCCATGGACTGAAGTGCACTAGGTTCCTCTGTTCTTGGGATTTCCCAGGCAGGAATACTGGAGTGGGTTGCCACGCCCTCCTCCAGGGGATCTTCCCAACCCAACCGAACCCACATCTCCTGCATTACAGGTGGCTTCTTTACCACTGAGCCACCAGGGAAGCCCAGAGAAAACATTGGAAGCAGTAAATAAATAAAACAAAGGAATAGAAAATAAGAGGATTGTTAACTTTATGGAAAGTAAAACTGTACAGATTTTAATAGTCACAGTACACTGTATGATTCAGCAATGCATAATAATCAAAATAATGTTTGTACAAATATTGATTTTTTATTAATTTTATTGGACTATAATTGCTTTACAGTGTTGTGCTAGCTTCTGCTGTACATCAGCATGAATCAGCTATATGTACACATATATCCCCTCCCTCTGGAGCCTCTCTCCCACCGCCACCCACCCCACCCCTCTAGGTCATCACAGTCAGATGACTACAATTATTGTCGTTGATAACATCATTAACATACAGACTCAAGTGGTTTCTCCAGGACAAGATGAGCTAACAGACCTCACCCCGACCCCCCGTCATGGACCACCAGACCAGAGACTTGCAAAGCATAGGCATCTTGACTGCTGAAACTACTTTAAGAAATGTTTACAAGACAATGGTTAACCCCGATTTCTTTGTTTTTCCCCCTTAAAAACCCCTAATTCAGAGGCCAACTTGCAGTGGATCTGAGGCTGTCTCCCAGTCCTTCGCTTGGCACCCTGAAAGTAAGTACTATTCTTTCCTTCATCACAACCTGGTGTCAGTAGATCGGCTCTGGTGTGCATCCAGCAAGCAAACCTGAGTTTGGCTTGGTAACAACAGAAATATATTCCAGAGCAGGACTAAGGGATTGGGTAAAGAACTTCTGTTTTCAGACTTGTAATACAATTTAGCTTAAAAAATATATATTCAAGTATAAAAATTGCTTTCCAATGTTGTGTTAGTTTCTGCTGCACAGCATAGTCAATCAGCTATATATATATATACATACGGACCCTCTTTTTTGAATTTCCTTCCCATTTAGGTCACCACAGACCATTAAGTAGAGTCCCCTGTGCTACATAGTAGGTTCTCGTTAGTTATCTATTTTATACATGGTATCAATAGTATATACATGTCAATCCCAGTCTCCCAATTCCTTCCACTTTTTCTATCTTTTCTCCTTGGTATCCATACGTTTGTTCTCTACATCTGCGTCTCTATTTCTGCTTTGTAAATTGTTGTTGTTCAGTCATTCAGTCATGTCCAACTCTTTGCAACCCCATGGACTGCAGCAAACCAGGCTTTCCTGTCCTTCACCAACTTCCGGAGCTCGTTTAAACTCATGTGCATCCAGCCAGCAATGCCATCCAACCATCTCATCCTCTGTCATCCCCTTTTCCTCCTGCCTTGAATCTTTCCCAGCACCAGGGTCTTTTCCAATGAGTCAGTTCTTTGTATAAGGTGGCCAAAGTATTGGAGCTTCAGCTTCAGCATCAGTCCTTCCAATGAATATTCAGGACTGATTTCATTTAGGGTTGACTGGTTGGATCTCCTTGCAGTCCAAGGGACTCTCAAGAGTCTTCTCCAACACCACAGTTTTAAAGCATCAATTCTTCAGTACTCAGCTTTCTTTATAGTCCAACTCTCACATCCATACATGACTACTAGAAAAACCATAGCTTTGACTAGATGGACCTTTGTTTGCAAAGTAATGTCTCTGCTTTTTAATATGCTATCTAGGTTGGTCATAGCGTTTCTTCCAAGAAGCAAGTGTCTTTTAATTTCATGGCTACTGTCACCATCTGTGGTGATTTTGGAGCCCAAAAAAATAAAGTTTCTCACTGTTTCCACTATTCACCCATCTATTTGCCATGAAGTGATGGGAAAGGATGCCATGATCTTAGTTTTCTGAATGTTGAGTTTTAAGACAACTTTTTCACTCTCCTCTTTCATTTTCAACAAGAGGCTCTTTAGTTCTTCTTTGCTTTCTGCCATAATGGTGGCATTCCTCCTTAGAAGACCTCAAAGGCTCTTGTTGCCTTTAAAAAGAAGTCAGACTACTTCAAAGAACTCCACAGTCTATACTTGGCTCTCTTTTCTTTATTGTATCTCCCACTACAAGCTGGTTACTGGGAAAGATTGAGGGCAGGAAGAGAAGGGAGCAACAGAGGATGTGATGGTTGGATGACATCACTGACTCAATGAACATGATTTAGAGCAAACTCTGGAAGATAGTGAATGACAGAGAAGCCTGCTGTGCTGCAGTCCATGGGGTCGCAAAGAGTAGGACATGACTGAGCAACTGAACAACAACAACTACTATAGTACTACAGGTACTTCACAATCTGGCCTTATCAGATCATTTACCATTCCCCAAGTGCTTCCACATATGGACCTTTGTGCTGGCTAACCCTCCACCTGGAATGCTTCCTCCTGCCTCTTTGATTCTCCGTCCCCGCCCCACTCCACTCCACCTTGCTGTACCCACCTGTAGCCATCCTGCCTTCATTGCTCAGCTCAAACCAGACTTCGTTTTGCAGACTTCCCTAAATTTCACCAGACACAAGTCATTTCCCCATTCCCAATACTCCCGTTAGGTTCTGTATCTCTACTGTTAACCACAATTCTTTGTACTGATACATAACTGCTGCTTCCTCCAGATCAGTGTAGAGTGTGAATTAGAATTACCTGGGTTCTTCATAGCAATTCAGACTCCAGAGCTCCAATCCGCCCTGTGGAATCAAAAGCTCTGCAGATGAGTGCTGAAAATCTGCATTTTCACAAGCTCTCCAAGTGATTCTTAGGCTTACTAAAGTTCCAAAACATTTGGCCGACACTGAGACACCCCTCAAAAGAATCATGTCTTGGGACTTCCCTGATGGTCCAGTGGCTAAGACTCCATGCTCTCAGTGCAGCACACATGGGTTCTATCCCTGGTCAGGGAACTAGATCTCACGTGCCACAGCTAAGAGTCCACATGCTGCAACTAAGACCCAGCACAACCATATAAATACAAATACATATTAAAAAAAGAATTACACCTCATGCTTCTGTGGATTCCTTCTCCCTCCAAATCTGTTGCCCAGGATATCGTAATCATTTAATAAAAATTTAAATATTAATTTAAGGTGGTCACAAGAGGAACTTGGAATGGAAGTCGTCAATGGAAATCCCAAGAATTACATAACACCTTCTCCAACTTAGTTTTTTCAGCTTAATTTTACTCTACTTAATTTTACTCTAAAGGCAAGGGAAAGCATTCAAGGTCTTAAGGATATCAAAATGTATTATTCTGTCTTCTCTCCACATTTCCTAATCCACTATTGAGTTTTCAGAAATGCAAAACAAAGGTGTAGCTTTTAATATCTACTACACTAGAAAAAGAACTCTGTGTAGCAATTCTTAATCAGAATGAGAATAATGTTCTTGCCCTTCATCCCTGCAGCTTTTAATATCTGTACACTATATTTAATCACCTGGGCCCCTTAATTTACTGACATTTAAATGATCTCAAATTAGATTTCCTGGAGCACTGTTCCAAATAAGTAACTTTTTAAGATAATGCAAGGTCTTATTAGTCGCAAATCATGCCTCTGGTTGCCACTTGCAGCTTCTACACCTTCTTGAAAAATTACCTTATTTAAAGGATTTTTTTATTCAATGTGGCCAGAGTCTATATAATGATTTAACTATCTGAGATTTTACATTTTAGCCAGAATAATATCAAAATAGTACAACATAATAGAAAAGAAGCTTCTTTCTCATACTTAGTGCAACACAAGTTTGAACACTTGAAATTACAATTAAATATGTGATAATATTTTTATATTTATGTCATATTATTTTCACATATATCATTACATTTAGTCTTCAAAATTTCCTTATGAGGCTAATAAGCATGCGATTGTTTTTTATTGAAATATAGTTTATTTACAATGTTGTATTAGTTTTTAGTATACAACAAAGTGATTCAGTTACATATCCTTTTTAATATTCTTTTCCATTATGATTTTTCATATTCTTTTCTATCATGTTTTCTTGCAGAATATTGAACATTGTTCCCTGTGCTATACATTCAGTTCAGTTCAGTTCAGTCGCTCAGTCGTGTCCGACTCTTTGCGACCCAAAGAATCGCAGACTCCAGGCCTCCCTGTCCATCACCAACTCCCGGAGTTCACCCAAACTCATGTGCATTGAGTCGGTGATGCCATCCAGCCATCTCATCCTCTGTCGACCCTTTCTCCTCCTGCCCCCAATCCCTCCCAGCATCAGTGTCTTTTCCAATGAGCTAACTCTTTGCATGAGGTGGCCAAAGTATTGGAGTTTCAGCCTCAGCATCAGTCCTTCCAAAGAACACCCAGGACTGATCTCCTTTAGGATGGACTGGTTGGATCTCCTTGCAGTCTAAGGGACTCTCAAGAGTCTTCTCCAACACCACAGTTCAAAAGCATCAATTCTTCAGCACTCAGCTTTCTTCACAGTCCAACTGTCATATCCGTACATGACCACTGGAAAAACCATAGCCTTGACTAGACAGACCTTTGTTGGCAAAGTAAGATCTCCACTTTTTAATATGCTATCTAGGTTGGTCATAACTTTTCTTCCAAGGAGTAAGTGTCTTTTAATTTCATGGCTGCAATCACCATCTGCAGTGATTTTGGAGCCCCAAAAAATAAAGTCTGGCACTGTTTCTCCATCTATTTCCCATGAAGTGATGGGACCAGATGCCATGATCTTAGTAGGACCCTATTTTTATCCATTTTATGTATTAAAGCTTGCATCTGCTAATCCAAAACTCCCAATTCATCCCTCCCCAATCTGCCTCCCCCTTGGCAACCACCAGTTTGTTCTATATGTATGTAATTCCGTTTCTGTTTCATAGATGGGTTTATTTGTGTCATATTTCAGATTCTATATATAAGAGATATCATATAATATTTCTCCTTCTCTATCTGACTTCATGTAGTAAGATAGTCTATAGGTTCATCTGTGTTGTTGCAATGGCATTGTTTCATTCTTTTTTATGGCTGAGTAATTTCCATTGTATGTATGTACCACATCTTCTTTATCCATTCATCTGTCGATGGACCCTGAGGTTGCTTCCATGTCTTAGCTATTGTAAACAGTGCTACAATGAACACTGTGGTGCATGTATCCTGTCAAACCATGCTTTTTTCCCAGATGTATGCCTAGGAGTGGAATTGCTAGATCATAAGGCAATAGAGTTGCTGTTATTTTTTTTAGTTGTTATTATTAAGTTCAGTTTATGGATGAGAAAATGGGTTTCAGGGAAGTCATGTGATTTAACCCAAACCACATCATTACCACTGTAAGCATTAGTGGTTTAGTGGTAGAATTCTTGCCTACCATGCAGGAGGCCTGGGTTTGATTCCCGGCCAATGCAAGAACACTCATGTTTGGGGCTTCCCTGATGGCTGAGACTGTAAAGAATCTGCCTGCCATACAGGAGATCCAGGTTCAATCCCTGGGTTGGGAAGATCTCCTGGAGAAGGGAATGGCTACCCACTTCAGTATTCTTGCCTGAAGAATCCCATGGACAGAGGAGCCTGGCAGGCTACAGTCTATGGAGTTGCAGAGTCAGACACTACTGAGCAACTAATACATCATTACAACACAAACCCAAATCTTCTGACACTACAAAGCACGTTCATTTGACTGTTTTGCAGTTTCTCAAACTTCTTGGACTGTCACAATTATGACATATATCCCTAAGGTGTAACTACCCATTTGTCTCCACCAATTCAAGATACAACTGACCATGTACTGACAAACCATGGCCATTCCAACTCCCTACAGATGCGTTTCAGACATGGCAGGATCACATGATACAGGTGGCACCTACTTTGCATACACACAAAGCCAGGCCAAACTAGACTCCCTATTGGAAAAGGATGGCAAAGTACAAGTCCCCTGTTAGTCACATGCTCAGCCCACAGTCTTATCCCTATTCCTACAAATACAGCACACACTAGCCCTGACCTTCACAGAAGAGGGCCTGTGGTGGTGCTGGTGCCTCTCCCCTGAGTACATACAGTTTAGAATAGGATGGAACCTATGGCTGAAGTTAAGGATATAATATATTTGGAAAAGACAATAGACATGGGGGAAAGAGGTGGGGCAAGCATATAATACCTCCATGTAAGTTTGAGTTTGAAAATTCTTGGAGTTTGAAAATTCTGACATCCAAATAAGAATCATTAAAACAGTTAGTTCTGTTTTCCTATACAAAGCAAACAGCAGGTATTTATAGAGCAAATATTATGGGCCTGGCACTGAATTTAACACTGCAGGGAATAGAAAAATGAATGAGACATGGACCATGCCCTTGAAAAACTCACACTGCAGAGAGGGAAGTAGACACATAAACAATACAGAACAGCATGATATGCGGTCTAATGGCCCTAGAATAGGAGTCATCACTACTATTTTTAGTAAGGAATTAGTGGGGCTATATTGTAGATACACCATCAACATCACCAATGCATAACCATGAGTGTTCTATTTTGTGTCCTAAATTACCCCTAGATGAGCCACTCCTAGACTCTTGAAGTGTTCTGTTACAATATAGGACTGCATTGTTTTACAAAGCAAGTTCAGTTCAGTTCAGTTCAGTTCAGTCGCTCAGTCATGTCCGACTCTTTGCGACCCCATGAATCGCAGCACGCCAGGCCTCCCTGTCCATCACCAACTCCTGGAGTTCATTCAGACTCACGTCCATCAAGTGGGTGATGCCATCCAGCCATCTCATCCTCTGTCGTCCCCTTCTCCTCCTGCCCCCAATCCCTCCCAGCATCAGAGTCTTTTCCAATGAGTCAACTCTTCTCATGAGGTGGCCAAAGTACTGGAGTTTCAGCTTTAGCATCATTCCTTCCAAAGAAATCCCAGGGCTGATCTCCTTCAGAATGGACAGGTTGGATCTCTTTGCAGTCCAAGGGACTCTCAAGAGTCTTCTCCAACACCAAAGTTCAAAAGCATCAATTCTTCGGCACTCAGCTTTCTTCACAGTCCAACTCTCACATCCATACATGACCACTGGAAAAACCATAGCCTTGACTAGATGGACCTTTGTTGGCAAAGTAATGTCTCTGCTTTTGAATATGCTATCTAGGTTGGTCATAACTTTCCTTCCAAGGAGTAAGCGTCTTTTAATTTCATGGCTGCAGTCACCATCTGCAGTTGGCAAAGTAATGTCTCTGCTTTTGAATATGCTATCTAGGTTGGTCATAACTTTCCTTCCAAGGAGTAAGCGTCTTTTAATTTCATGGCTGCAGTCACCATCTGCAGTGATTTTGGAGCCCCAGAAAATAAAGTCTGACACTGTTTCTTCTGTTTCCCCATCTATTTCCCATGAAGTGATGGGACCAGATGCCATGATCTTCGTTTTCTGAATGTTGAGTTTTAAGCCAACTTTTTCACTCTCCTCTTTCACCTTCATCAAGAGGCTTTTTAGTTCCTCTTCACTTTCTGCCATAAGGGTGGTGTCATCTGCATATCTGAGGTTATTGATATTTCTCCTGACAATCTTGATTCCAGCTTGTGCTTCTTCCAGCCCAGCATTTCTCATGATGTACTCGGCATATAAGTTCAATAAGCAGGGTGACAATATACAGCCTTGATGTACTCCTTTTCCCATTTGGAACCAGTCTTTTGTTCCATGTCCAGTTCTAGCTGTTGCTTCCTGACCTGCATACAAATTTCTCAAGAGGCAGGTCAGGTGGTCTTTGTAAATATTATAATTTACAAAGCAAATTATAATATTAATTTTTAAATCTCCACTGTGTATACAAAGTTTCATAAGAGACTTCAACAAAGATGCTCTTATATTAGCTAGATATAAAAACTTATGAAACATTATTTAAAGGCGAAATGAATACTTTTGACAAAGAAGTAACAAGAGGAATATGTTTGTTTCTAACAAAAATGTGACAGTATTATGTGAACCCCCCCCCCGACCCCAGTCTCTTGGAGATTTCAAAAAGCCACTAAGGTGTCAAAGTATGCCATTACCTCTTACTTTTTCTGTCTAGAAAAAATGAATACATGTTTCAATTATATTCTTCCCTCTGGGGCAAGAGAGCTAATGTATTATTTATTTTAAAAGGAATTAAAATTAAGATGCTAGCACATCATAATTTCATCTAATTTTTCACCAATGAAAATAAAAAATAAAATTTGCAGAAAATTAAACATGTGTAGATCTCAACCACTTAAATCCCTCAATTCTGATATTAAACTTTTGAATAAGACATCCCTTCGGAAAGCTAGCTCAAAATAACAGCTGTTTTGCACCATTCCTAAAATCACAATCTTCATCAAAAACCCATGTCTTGAACTTTCTGAAAGATAATTGTTACTGGGTATTTCAACAGAAATTTGAAAGGAGTGGGATACCCTGAACTCACCTGTAGGGTAGTTGCACACAAATCTTAGTAAACAATTTTACCACAAACTCACTAGATAGATGTAATGGGCACTGCTCACAAATTCACCTACATGGCTTTTTTGATATGATATGTAATAACAGTAAAATATACATGAGCCTTATTTCTAAGCCCTCAATATGAAGAAAAACTCACTGAAGAAATCGTCTATTCCTTCCCACACAATTCTAGAGCCCTAGGCTTCCCTAAGGCGTTAGTGGTAAAAATCCACCTAACAATGCAGGAGATGTGGGAGACATAGGTTCGATCCCTGGGTCAGGAAGATCCCCTAGAGGAGGATATGGCAACCCACTCCAATATTCTTGCCTGGAAAATCCCATGAACAGAGGACCCTGGTGGACCACAGTTCATAGAGTCACAAAGAGTTGGACATGACTGAGCATCTGAGCGCAACCTACAAACTTCCCAAGGCCACACAGCTGTCCGATAGCTTGCAGCATGGTTGTGAAAGCTGCTTTGAAGCTTGCTCTAAGGGTCATAGCATTGAAGCAATCCATCTCCTACACAACTATACATATGCCTGGCTTGAACAGGCAATCCAAGGGCATAAGAAAGGATGATCCACTCCTTCCCAAGGTTTCAGTTGAATACAGCTGATATCTAGCTCTGTAAACCTCCTTTGAGGAATCATGTCCACAGCATGGCGTCAGGCCACCTCTACCCCCACCCACATGTACAGTGGTCCCCCCTTCTTCGTGGAGAACATGTTCCAAGATCCCTAGAGGATGCCTGAAACAGAGGACAGTGCCAAATCTTATATACACAATGCTTTTCCTATGCATACACACCTATGATAAAGTTTAGTGTCTAAATTAGAGATTAATGGCAATAACTAATAATAGAATGATTGCAAGAATTTACTGTAATAAAAATTATGTGAACGTGGTCTCTCTCAAAATACCTTATTGTATACATTTAATTCCTTTTCCATCTCAAGCGCTTATCACACACTGTGGCCATAATTTTTCAGTTTGAGGTGTGACAGCAAAACTAGCACAAATTTCTTTTTCCTTCTTCACAGAAGCCTCAGCATACAATGTTTTCTTTCTGTATTCGGTTGAGAACTTAGACCTTTTCACTTAAAGGAAACGCTTTACAGCTTCTTTTTGGCATATTTGAACTGCAAGCATCACTACGCTTGTGCTTTGAGGCCATTATTAAGTATAAAGCAAGGATTACTTAGATGCAAGCACTGCAGTGCTGCCTCTGTCTGATAACCGAGGCAGCTACTAGATGACTAATGGGGGGGTTCCTCTGGACAAGGGAGTAATGCATGTCCTGGGAGGGATGGCTGATGTCATGAGCTTTCACTGTGCTACTTAGAAAGGTGCGCAACTTAAAATTTGTGCACTGCGTATCCTGGAATTTACTATTTAATATTTTCAGACCATGTTGGACCTCAGGTAACTAAAACCTCAGAAAGCAAAGCCATGGATAAGGAGGACTCCTCTAGGGCATTCTTAACATTTATCCACAGTCTCTGTTCCAATCTGCTTCACAACCTACCTTTTATTCAGTGTCCTAAGTGATCCTTTTCATCCCAGCTTTGACCTTTGTTATTAATTATGCCATTTACAGCCTCATCTCATACTGGACCAAAAACTTGACACCATTTTCCCAATTCTGAAGTCTCGTTTTTCTCAACCCTGATTTGGCTGTGCCCTCTGATTCTGTTACTTCAGAAGCTCTGAGTAACCACCTGGTCCAATCTTGGCCCCTAAACTGTCACATGTGGAGGCTCCATAGGTGAAACATGTGAAAGAACACAAGGCTGAGGTCCAAATATACAGTTTGTATGTAACATGCACACATTCATGAACACACTTAAATCACATGCTGGTTCACATGGTGCAAAAGTATGGATTGACCCCAATAAATAGAACACCAGGCCCTTGGAATCTCTCCCTCTTTCCCTCTTTTCCCCTTTCTTCCCACAACCTCACTGTGTGGCCCTAGTAGTGAGACTTAACCTCAGGTAGTGAAAGTCGCTCAGTCGTGTCCGACTCTTTGCAACCCCGAGGACTATACAGTCCATGGAATTCCCCAGGCCAGAATACTGGAGCAGGTAGCCTTTCCCTTCTCCAGGGGATTTTCCCAACCCAGGAATCGAACCCAGGTCTCCAGCATGGCAGGCAGATTCTTTACCAACTAAGCCACAAGGGAAGCCCAAGTGGCCCTAGACGTGCCATATAATTTCCAGGATGTGTAATAAATCTTTTACAAATTTTCTCCTGATGGTTATTGCTGAAGTTATCTTTCAATCATAGTAAGAGCCATAAGGGCCAATCCAGCCACAACATTGGTTATTGATCAGCTGAGACCAGCACACAACAGTTATTCTACCATTGAATAATGGCATTATTTTTCTATATCTAAAAAATATCAGCATGTGACACCAGAATTGGAACACATGACATCTTATACCACAGAGTAATATGCTGGGAGCCAAACAACAGAATGCTGATTCTGTATATGAACTGTGCAAACGTTTCATTAAAGAAGACTGAAATAAGTTGTCATGGAAATTGTTCCACTCTGAGACTTACTGAATATACCAATATTGCATTTCTATACCTGCCTCATCTCCCTAAATGTAAGCCACACAGCTTTATAGGAACTATAAATTTTGTTGTAAAAGGGAAAAGAGTTGGTCTAGGTCTTTGTAATAGTTAGAAAAAGCATAAACTGAACTATATTGCTTTTTCAATCATTAAAATTAGAACCTGAATTTTTAAGTAGTAACCTGTGTTGTTTTTGAAAGTGTAAATACGGCACCATAAAATTTACTTCCTCAGTCCACCTTTCATTGTGCATGGTCCTCATTAAATTGCCTAGAGGTAACTAGAGAAATAAATTGAAATTGGAAGACTAAACACCTCCCCCATCCTCTTCACTCTGCTTATATAGGACGTAAAGGGAATGAGAACACTAAACTGAGCCCTTACAAGAAGTATGTGATCTCAGAGCTGTAACAGTCTTTAAGAGCTAAGAGAGAGGACATCAAGACAAATACGGTGGGACTTCCCTGATGCTCCAGTGGTTAAGAATCTGCCTTGCAATGCATGGGACGTGGGTTCAATCCCTGGTTAGTTATCTAAGATCCCATATGCTGAGGCGCAACTAAGACCACGAGCTGTAACTACTGAACCTGTGCACAGCAATCAAGATCCTGCATGCCACAACTAAGACACAGCACAGCCAAATAAATAAATTTCTTAAAAAGAAAAATATGGCTCAGTGTCGCCTCCTTCTTACATTCAGTAAAGCCCAAAGAGAAATAATATGAAAGCTGAGAATGAAGGAAGGCACACTCTTGATGAAATTATTCAAAACACACCAACAGTAATTTAAAATTCAAATGCAAAGGACACGATCTTGGTAAATCACAAACCACTGTGGGTTTGCAAATGAGCTGCTGTTAAAATAGTCTTACTGAAAACCAAGAGAACTCTAGCAGCAAGCTGTGTGTGAACAAGCACCATGGGAGCCTTACAACCCTGAATTTGAGTTTTCAGTAAGCTTAAGCAATGTACTGATTTTAGCTTCTGAAGATCAAGCTTCAAAAATCATTAATCACTCTCTTGGTAATTTTTTTTTTAAATTGAAGTATAGTTGATTTGTGTTAATTACTGCTGTACAGCAAATTCAACTATCTATATGTATGGGCTTCCCTGGTGGCTTAGATAGTAAAGAAGCTACCTGCAATGCAGGAGACTTGGGTTTGATCCCTGAGTTGAAAAGATCCCCTGAAGAAAGAAATTGCTACCCACTCCAGTATTCTTGCTTGGAAAATTCCATGGACAGTCAGACACGACCGAGTGACTAATACACACACACACACACACACATATATGTGTATACATATATATATTCTTTTTCATTATTTTTTATCATTGGATATGGAATATAGTTCTCTGTGCTATACAGTAAGATCTTCATAAGTTAATAGTATACAATAATGGTCAAGTGCATGGACTCTGGAGGCAGATTGCTAGATTTAAATTGTAACTCTGCTGTTTATTGGTTATGTGTCTTTGGGCAAATTACCTAAGGTCTTTGTGCCTCAGTTTTTCAGCCATAAAGTGGGGGCAATAGAATTAACATCTCCCTACAGTGTTGCTTAATCAGTATTTATACATTGCTTGGGGCGGTGCCAGGCATGGAGTAAGCTGTATATGAGTATTTGTTAAGCTAAAAAGCAGGTTCTCCTGCTGCTGCTGTTAAGTCACTTCAGTCGTGTCCGACTCTGTGCAACCCCGTAGACGGCAGCCCACCAGGCTCCCCCATCCCTGGGATTCTCCAGGCAACAACACTGGAGTGGGTTGCCATTTCCTTCTCCAATGCATGAAAGTGAAAAGTGAAAGGGAAGTCGCTCAGTCGTGTCCGACTCTTAGCGACCCCATAGACTGCAGCCTACCAGGCTCCTCGGTCCATGGGATTTTCCAGGCAAGAGTACTGGAGTGGAGTGCCAGTGCCTTCTCTTAGTCATACATAAAACGATAGTCTCTGGAATCCTGTGTCATTTGCCTGCAACAGCTGAAGAAAGAACTTATACTTTTAGATTCAGCTTCCCTGGTGGCTCAGATGTAAAGAATCTGTCTGCAGTGCAGGAGACCCAGATTTGATTCTTGGGTTGGGAAGATCCCCTGGAGAAGGAAATTTCGGCTGCCTGCTTCAGTATTCTTGCCTGGAGAATCCCATAGACAGAGCAGCCTGGTGGGCTACAGTCCACGGGGTCGCAAAGAGTCAGACACTACTGAGTGACTAACATACATGATCCATCAGGTGAAAAATTATTGCCCAGCTGCAAGCCTAGGACCATGTTTTTAGAATCCCTTAAAGGCCTCTCATCTAAGCTATTCATGTTACATTTGAGGAAACAGAGGACTATGGCAGGAAGGGGACCTGCCCAAGGTAGCAGCTATTAAAATATGGCAGAGTTAGAAGTAGAAGCCTAGACATCACTCTCTCTGCCTACCACCTCTCTGCCTTCCTACAGCTGAGTTGTAAATATATTGTGGAAATCTTATTACATATAATCTTACTATACAGGAAAAAATCATACTAGTAAAGATGAGACAGGTTTCCCTTCCTATCAGAAAGTAGAACACCCCTGTGAAATTCTATGTGAGCCACAATGGCATAAAGCAAAGAAGCAATTACCTTAGGACACATCTTGCTAAGGGAGAAACAAAATAAATGGAGACAAAGCACAGATGCTCACAGACGCAATTCAAAGCTATGGTGCCTGATACTGTTATGCTCTGTAACAACTCAGCTTGCTGCAAAACAAAATGCTATTTTTGCTTTTTGCCTTTTTAAGTAAAAGTGAAATTCTTTTCAGATTTCTTTCAGTTAGTGAAAACAGGCACTAATGTAGGTCTTTAGTACAAGCAAAGGGGTATAAAACAAACTTTTGGAAAACTGGGGGGTTGGGATGGTACCTGTATTTACACTAACAACACAAATTGTGTGCTTAACACCTTAGAGGGCTTCCCAGGTGGTGCTAGTGGTAAAGAACCCGCCTGCAACGCAGGAGACTTATAAGGTAATTGCTTCTTTGCTTTATGCCATTGTGGCTCACGAAGTGTCCAATAACAAACTCATCAGTTGAAGTCTTTTTACAGTTCCCTTACAGACCATGATTGTTTGGACTAAAATCCTATTATTTTATCACAACTATCATTATTTCCCAGGAAGTAGTGATTGAGATTTGACCAAGCATGTGACTTGCAAAAGCATGTTTCTTCCTATGCATTTCATTAATCTCAATATTTAGTGCTACTAGAGTAATAATCAATTACAATGCAACAATCAGATATCAGTAAGGTACTATGTAATAAATATGCTACTACACTAAAGAATTACTGGAAAAAACAGGTTAATGAATCATGTACATTATGAAAATCATAGATTCCGTATGTCAGAATTGGAAGATCTCTTAGAGACTGTGCAGCTAAATCCTCACAAAGGCAAGGAAGTGTCGCTTCAGATCAGTGAGTGAGTCTTGGAGTCAGTAGTCTTCTGGATCCCTCTCAAGTATACACCCAAGTTTGGGATTTTTTTGTGTTTATTTGTGTGTGTGTGTGTGTGTGTGCATTTCAGTAAATATATTCCCTGTTTGAGGTTCATATCAATTTGGTTAATTTCAAGATTTTTCTCTAGAGCAAATCATAATCTAACAAAGTTTCACAGCAATAAGTTCCCATTTATGAGTATTTACATTTATGGATATTGGCTCATGTTGGTTCTGCAGCCATAACACATTCATATTTGGAAGAAAAAGAAAGATAATCTGAGAGAACTTCCACATTACAGTTATTTTCCATTATTTAATAAGTGTAATGTTTCATATGTGGCTTTATATATATATATATATTTAAATGTTACATACTAATAAATTAGCTATAGAATCCTGTGGTCTTCTGAAGACAATTATACCAGCAAATTTATTTTCAGCCAACTAAGAAACTAGGTAAAGAGAAAAATCATCTTGCAAATGGAATTGCACAGCAATGACAAGGCTTTTTAATGACTTCATCCCTTTTAAGCTTCCCTGGTGGCTCAGACAGTAAAGAATCCGCCTGGAATGTGGGAGACCTGGGTTTGATCTCTGGGTTGGGAAGGTCCCCTGGAGAAGGGAACAGCTACCCACTCCAGTATTCTGGCCTGGAGAATTCCACAGACAGAGGAGCCTGGCAGGCCACAGTCCATTAAGTTGCAAAGAGTCAACATGACTGAGCAACTTTGACTTCACTTCACTTCAAACTCTCAAGAGCAGATAGTATAATCCTGTAGCAATCATTTAAACTTTTCCTGATTTGATTCCAACAGCTATTCTGACACAATGCTTTTTTTGAAGGACTTCTCAGCCTTGTACAATCAGTCCTTAAAACTTTACACGATGTTCCGTAAACCAAGACCAAGATTCTCACTCATATCATCAGGGCATTTTGCCTCTTAGCCTATCAACTGAACTGTGCAGCTTCTTTGCTTACATCTTCCACTTACTGAAATGAGCTGACTATTTTACTTGCCCACTAACCCACTCCAGTGTTCTTGCCTGGAGACCCAGGGACGGGGGAGCCTGGTGGGCTGCCGTCTATGGGGTCGCACAGAGTCGGACACGACTGAAGTGATTTAGCAGCAGCAGAGCAGTTTGGAAGTAACCACAAAAAAGAATTTCAAAACTGCTCAGTTCAACAAAGGGCTGTTGACCACTAGGAAATGTGCTGGGAGAGGAAGAGATGGAAAAGCAGGGTGGAAGTAAGCAATCCTAGGGCAGGTGGTGTTAGGTAGAATGGGAAATGGAGGGCGGTGCCTGGGAGACGGAGTGAGGGAGGGGGAGCGCACATCCTAGAACTCTTTGTTTACTTGGTGAAAAGTGGAAGCTGTTTGACCAGTAGGGGTTAATTAGGTTGAACATCCTAAACTGGAGGCTAAGTGTAGATTCTCGGGTGGCTCAGAGGATAAAGCGTCTGCCTGCAATGCAGGAGATACGGGTTCGATCCCTGGGTTGGGAAGATCCCCTGGAGAAGGAAATGGCAACCCACTCCAGTATTCTTGCCTGAAGAATCCCATGGACAGAGGAGCCTGACGAGCTACAGACCACGGGGTCGCAAAGAGTCAGATGCGACTGAGCGACTTCACTTCTTTCACTTTCAACCAGATTTGATCTAGATAGTAGAGTTTAGAGGAGAGTTCCATGCCCTTAAGGGAGAGCTGCAGGCTTTAAAACTTCTCAGCTGTAGTGTGGAATTGGGCACTCAGCAGCAAGATAATCCACTACTATTGTCTGTCATCTATCCCCTTTTGTTTCAGCGTACCCCTGTGGCACAAAGGAAATGGGTAGCTGACGCTATAGTGATCTTGCTTTTGTTGACTACATAACACGTTGTCTGAATCTATTTGGGTTGTTTCTTTTCCAGCAGAATCTGTCATGCTGTCTGACATAGTGTCTGTCGGTAAGCACCCCAAGCCCCAGAGCAAAACAACCTGAGTATAAATCCCAACCCTCTCATTTATAAGCTGTGTGATCTTGGGTAAGATGCATAACCTTTCTGTGCCATGAATTCTTCACATTATGTACTATCTAAGCCTCCATGACAGTAAAAGAGTAAGTTTGCTGTGTCAAAGTCCATTCAGTGCCGTGAAATGAGCTACACCGCTTTTTTCCCCAACCATCACATATTCACTGAATGCCTATGCACTAGAAATTACAGAAAATACAATTTTTAAGACATGGAATTTGTCCCTATGAAACCACTTACTGTGAATTCTGGAATAAAGGACATGTGGTTAATGAGTAACATGCAAAATAAGCTCTCCAAGAGAGAGAGACCACTTTGACCTGGGACCACAGTGTGGATTGAAACTAGATATCTTTTCCATTTAATCCCCAATATATTTTAGCAATACCATAGTTGTGTTTCTTCATTATTTCAGAAATTCATCTACCTTTCCTTATTTAAATGATTTTAGGCACCAACATTATAATGATAAACTCATAACTTGGACAGATGGCTCAGCAGGTAAAGAATCCACCTGCAATGCAGGAGACACAGGTTCAATCCCTGGGTTGGGAAGATCCCCTGGAGGAGGAATTGGCAACCCACTCCAGCATTCTTGCCTGGGAAATCCCATGGATAGAGGAGCATAGTGGGATACAGTCCATGGGCTTGCAAAGAGTCAGACATGACTGAGTGACAAAGCGGGCATGCACGAAAGCACAATACATAAAATACATAAGGCCTATGTTTTTGTTCATCATGTGAACTCTATTTCTGTTCAACTGTTCATTATTATCTGTTTAGGAAATACTATATTTCAAGGAAATTATAAAAATACAGTAAACATTTGAAAACCATTTATAACTCTGAGATAACTATCATTGACATTTTGGGATCTTTTTCCCCATTTTTTTCTAAGCATTTTTACACTATTGAGCTAATGTTACGTAATTTGCTTTTTAAATAACTTTTTCCTCTTAGTTTAAAATATATCACAAGAAATAAAAATTCCATATAATTGTACTATCAGTTAACCCCAGATGACATTTTTTTAATTACACATGTAATTTGAAAAATCAAATGTGTAATAGTGCATCCTTCCATTGCACAGATATCAATATCTTTGCAATATATGCTATATAATATGCCAAAAGACCTTCAAATAGGTTTTCAATTATTTGAAATTACAATCAATGCTGTGTTTAATATTTTTATCATCACATATCAAATGAAAATGGCTGAATTTTCAACCAAATTTGCAGGATATGTTTAGAATAGTATGACTCAAAATATAGGCTATTTGAAATACAGGAGCTTCACTTTTTGTGAAACTCTGCTTCACAAAAACATGCTTCAAAGCAGCTATAGCAGAGGCCTCTATGATTGCTAATCAGGAAAACACTGGCATATGCATTAGGATGCCAAGGAGACAAAAATCATACAATACTTAAACAGAAGCCCCTTTTTGAAAGCCACAAAGGCAGATACTACAAATTACAAGCACTGGTTTTCTATTGAATTGTTTCTCAAACAGATAACTCAATGTTATGTGATCCACAGTAATAACAGGGACAGTATTCATATTATGATCATTGGTAATTAACTTGAGCAGCTCAGAAGAGGGTAACTGAAAAATAATTGCCTGTTGCCTGAAGATAATAAACAGCCTGAAAAAGTGATGTAAAGCTGAAAGAGGAACTCACTGCAAAGCATTAATGCAGGAAACAGAAGAAAACATTAGGAAAAAAAAATCCTCATAGATATTTAAGAAGATTTTGTACCCATAGAAGAGTTAGAAGGGTATAGTTGTAAAGCAAACAGTTTATAAACATTATAGATACAATTGTCAGAATAAAAAATAATATACTGCCTCAAGATAAGGCCTAATAGCAGAAGGGACATGGCGGGGAATCAAATTAGATGTCTGTAAATCCCATTAAAGAATTCTTTTAGAATATTTGGGGAAGAGTAGAAGGAGAGAGAAGAAAGATAAGAAAAAAAAGTTGTGAGGTATCAAGAAGAGATACAGGTGAGTCAAAGTCTTTCTAATAGAAGTTCCAGATGGTGAAGAAGAGAAAGGAGAGATTGGAAAACATAATTTAAGGTGTAACAAAAGACACACTTCCCTGAGCTGAAGACTATTGTTTCAAAGCAAGATACTGAAAAATGGCACACTGTGGTATGTTGTTTGCCAGAAGGACCACTATTTTTGCCCTCCTTGTATCTGTGTCCCTTTGCAATGTGACTTTGAAGTTCCTCCCATCAAGGAGCCCCTTCGAATCTGACTTGGCTTCATGGCTTACCAAAGATAGCCAGTGCTCAGTCACTTTAGTCATGTCCGACTCTTTGCAGCCCACCAGACTCCTCTGTCCATGGAATTTTCCAGGCAAGAATACTGGAGTTGGTTGCCATGCCCTCCTCCAGAGGATCTTCCCAACCCAGGGATTGAACCCATGTCTCCTGCATTGCAGGTGGATTCTTTACCACTGAGCCACCTTGGAAGCCCAAAGATAGCCCACATTTCACCAATAGAATGTGGTACAAGTAACACTGTGTTAGTTCCAAGCTCTGTCTTATGAGGCCTTGTGTGCTTCTACGTTTGCTTGGAACCATCCCTCTGATTACCATGTGAACAAGCCTAGGCTAGTCTGCTAACAGGTAAGATGTGACATGGAGCAGACACAAGCCATTACATCTGAAGCCTTCCTAGCACCCAGCTGACCTACCAGATTATCACAGACACATGAGTGATCCCACCTGAGACCAGAAGAACGGCCCAACTGAGCTCAGGACAAATCGCCAACTCACACGCTTGAAAGAGCCAAAAGAACTACCTATACAGAAGTCTGGTGGAACAGTATTTTAGGCAAAGGAATAAGTATGTGCAAACACCGTGAGGTAAGAGCATGCCTGCCATTTCTGAGGGAAAGCAAGGAGGTCAGTTTGGCTAGAGTGGCATAAGTGATAGAGGGAAGGGTAGGAGATGAAATGAGAGGAGGGGTGTGGTAAATTGTAAAAAAGGCCACACATTATTCTACTTTCTATATCCTTGCCCTTGCAATGTGATATCACAGATCCTTCCCTCAAAAAGTAGACTCTGTATCTCTGCTCCTTGGATCTGGGTTGGCAATGTGGCTTACTGTGGCCAAGGAGATATTAGTAAATATAATACAAGCAGAGACTTGAAAAGCACTTGTGCATCAAGGCTTGCTCTCTTGCTGTTCCTGAAGTCCCTGACTGCCATGCAAGAAAATCCAGGCTCTTCCACTGGATAATGACACTCAGTCACTCTTGTCATCTGAGACAACACCTAGTCAGCCCCCGGACATGTGAGGCCATTCACTGCACTTGCAAATGCATGAGTGATTCCAGCTTAGATCAGAAAAGTTGCTGAGCCCAGCCCAAATTGCCAAACCAGAGCTCAATAAATAATTTAAGCCATAAAATGTTGAACTGTTTTGTTATACAACAAAAGTTAATTGATGCACATGATTTAGTTATGAGAATAAAGTGAAAATCATGGGAGAATTCAGAGAGAGGGAATAAAAGTTTAGCTGTCCTAGCTGGCATTGAATTCTTTATCCACAATATGGAATACTATTAGATATTATGATAATGCCCATATCCATCAGAGGAATCATTATGTATGATCAGCTATAGCCTTGCAAAATGTATTTCTTAAATCATAAGACTTGAAGGTCAAAACTACTTGACACGTAGACTGCAGAATGGATGCTGCATTAGCAGATATAAAAACAATATGAATCTCATTGTACATCTCCATTTCAGTCCAGTTCAGAGCTCTTGGATGGCCAGGTACTTTCTCTCCTTTCTCAGTGTTTTGAAAGGAATCTTTTATTCTGAGCAACAGATCTCAACAATAAGCTTAAAATATTCAGTAAATCATGTTGTAAACAGATGTGCTGTCATTCATGCTTTATTCTTCCCTTTATACAGCACAAGAAGAGTAGATTTAGCATAATTCTTAAGGGGCCTAGGATTTTCAGAATAGTAATTGAGCATTGGCTTCAACTGAAAATCACCAGCCGCATTCAGTTCAGTCCAGTTCAGTTCAGTCACGCAGCCGTGTCCAACTCTTTGTGACCCCATGGACTGCAGCACACCAGGCCTCCCTGTCATCACCAGCTCCCAGAGTTTACTCAAACTCATATCCATTGAGTCAATGATGCCATCCAACCATCTCATCCTCTGTCGTCCCCTTCTTCTCCTGCCTTCAATCTTTCCCAGTATCAGGGTCTTTTCAAATGAGTCAGTTCTTCGTATCAGTTGCATTAGACTCAAACAAGTGAGCCAGCCTGTCCTTTGAAGCTTTAAAATCAGGCCTTGGCCTCTCTTCTCCAGCTATGAAAGCCCAGGATGGCATCTTCTTCTTATAGAAGGTTATTTCATCTACATTGAAAATCTGTTGTTTAGTGTAGCCACCTTCATTAATTATCTTAGCTAGAGCTTCTGGATAACTTGCTACAGTTTCTGCTTCAGCACTTGCTGGTTCACTTTGCACTTTTATGTTATGGAGACGGTTTCTTTCCTTAAAACTCATGAACTCACCTCTGCCGAATTCAAGCTTCTCCTCTGCAGCTTCCTTCCCTCTCTCAGCCTTCAGAGAATTGAAGAGTTAGGACTTTGCTCTGGATTAGGTTCTGACTTAAGGTTGTGGCTGGTTCGATCTTCTATCCAGATCCCTAAAACTTTCTCCCTATAATCAATAAAGATATTTTGCTTTCTTGTCACTTGTGTTCACTGGAGTGGCACTTTTAATTTCCTTAGAGAACTTTTCTTTGACATTCACAGCGTGGTAACTGTTTGGTGCAAGAGGCCTAGATTTTGGCCGGTCTCAGGTTTCAACATGTCTTCCTCATAGAGCTTAATCATTTCTAGCTTTTGATTTAAAGGGAAAGACTTATGACTCTTCCTTTCACTTGACTGCTTATAGACCACTGTAGGGTTACTAGTGAGCATAATTTTAATATTATGTTTCAAGGAATGGGGAGGCCAAAGAAGAGGGAGTGAGATGAGGGACCAACTTTGTAACAGTCAAAACACACATATTTATTGATTAAATTCACTGTCTTTTGGGGGCATAGTTCATGGTGTCCCAAAACAATGACAATAGTAATCAAAAACCACTGCTCAAAGATTATCATAACAAATAACAATGAAAGAGTTAGAAATATTACAAGAGCTACCAAAATGTGACACAAAGACACAGCGTGAGCAAATGCTGTTGGAAAAAATGGCACTGATAGATTTGCTTGGGTTCTCACATACCTTCAATTTGTTTTAAAAAAATACACAATATCTGTGAAGCATAATAAAGTGAAGCAGAATAAAATTAGGTATGCCTATTACTACACATATACACACATACACACACACTACATTTTCTTTATGTTTGTTCATCAATGACACTCAGGTTGTTTCTGTATCTTGGTGAATAATTATTGTGAATTATTGTGAATAATGCCAAAATGAATGTGGAAGTGTAGGTACCCCTTTGAGATTCTGATTCCATTTCCCTTGGATATATACCCAGAAGAGGGATTACTAGATCATATGGTAGCTCTATTTCTAATTTTTTGAGAAAACTCCATACTATAGTGGCTGCATCATTTTGCATTCCCACCAGCGGTGTACAAGTGTTCCCTTTTCTCCATATCCCCATCACTACTAGCTGTCTTTTGTCTCTCAAATAATAGCCACTCTAACAATTGTGTGGTGATATCCCATTATGGTTTTGGTTTCCCTGACGACTAGTGGTCCTGAGAAACCTTTCGTGTATTTATGGACCACTTGTATGTCTTGTTTTGAGAAAGGTCTATTCATGCTTTTGTTCATTTTTTCATGAGTTTTTTCTTTTTTGTCTTGTTCTCCACCCCCCTCCCCCACCCCCGCAGCACCACACAGTGAGATCTTAGTTTCCTGACTAGGAATCGAAATGGGATCCCCTGCAGTGGAAGTATGGAGTCCTAACTACTAAACTGCCAGGGAAGTCCCTCTCCTGCTTTGTTTTTGCTGAGTTGTATGTGTTTCTTATACAATTTAGGTATTAACCTCTTCTCAGATACATGATTAGCAAATATTTCCCCCATTCCATAGGTTGCCTTTGCACTCCATTGATTATTTTGTTTGCTGTGCAAACAAAGCTTTTTAATTTAATATAATTCCATTCATCTATTTTTACTTTTGTTGCCAATGCTTTTTCTGTCATACACAAAATATCATTGCCCAGACCAACATCAAGGAGATTTTACCCTAAGTTTTCTTCTAGGACTTTTATGGCTTCTGGTCTTACATTTTAAACTTTAATCCATTTAGAGTTGATTTTTGTATACAGTCTAATATACAAACACATATTCTTCTGCTATAAATGGAATGTCCTATGTATGTCAGTTAGGTCCTTTTAGTCTAGAGATCAAGTCAGCTATTTCTTTATTGATTTTTCTTTTTGGATTTTCTGTCCATTATTGTAATTGGGGATACTGAAGTCCTTTGCTTTTATTGATTGCTCTTAATTTTTGCCTTCAAATCTGTCAATATTTGCTTCCTTGATGTTCAGTTCAGTCACTCAGTCGTGTCTGACTCTTTGCAACCCCATGAATTGCAGCACGCCAGGCCTCCCTGTCCATCACCAACTCCCAGAGTTCACCAAAACTCATGTCTATCGAGTCCATGATGCCATCCAGGCATCTCATCTTCTGTCATCCCCTTCTCCTCCTGCCCCCAATCCCTCCCAGCATCAGAGTCTTTTCCAATGAGTCAACTCTTCGCATGAGGTGGCCAAAGTATTGGAGTTTCAGCTTTAGCATCAGTCCTTCCAAAGAACACCCAGGACTGATCTTTAGAATGGACTGGTTGGATCTCCTTGCAGTCCAAGGGAATCTCAAGAGTCTTCTCCAACACCACAGTTCAAAAGCATCAATTCTTCGGTGCTCAGCTTTCTTCACAGTCCAACTCTCACATCCATACATGACCACTGGAAAAACCATAGCCTTGACTAGACGGACCTTTGTTGGCAAAGTAATGTCTCTGCTTTTGAATATGCTATCTAGGTTGGTCATAACTTTCCTTCCAAGGGTGTTAGGTTTATAATTGTTGTATCTTTCTGTTGAATCACCTTTTATCACTATATGATGACCTTCTCTGTCCCTAGAAATAGTTTTAGACTTAAAGTCTATTTTGTATAATATACATTTAGCTACCTCTGCTTTCCTATGGCTACCATTCACATTTCACTCATTTCATACCATTCACCATCCCATACCTTTTTCATCCCTTCACTTTCTGCCTTTGTGTTTATTTAATTCTGAAGTGAGTCTCTTGTTTGCCATTCCCTTCTCCAGTGGACCACATTCTGTCAGATCCCTCCACCATGACCTATCCATCTGGGGTGGCCCCTCATGGCATGGCTTAGTTTCATTGAGCTGGATCATTGAAAACACAAGAGAGTTCCAAAAAACATCTATTTCTGCTTTATTGACTATGCCAAAGCCTTTGACTGTATGGATCACAATAAACTGTGGACAATTCTGAACAAGATGGGAATACCAGACCACCTGACCTGCCTCTTGAGAAACCTGTATGCAGGTCAAGAAGCAACAGGTAGAACTGGACATGGAACAACAGAGTGCTTCCAAATAGGAAAAGGGGTATGTCAAGGCTGTATATTATCACCCTGCTTATTTAACTTATATGCAGAGTACATCATGAGAAACGCTGGGCTGGAAGAAGCACAAGCTGGAATCAAGATTTCCAGGAGAAATATCAATAACCTCAGATATGCAGATGACACCACCCTTGTGGCAGAAAGTGAAGAAGAACTAAAGAGCCTCTTGATGAAAGTGAAAGAGGAGAGTGAAAAAGTTGGCTTAAAGCTCAACATTAGAAAACTAAGACCATGACATCTGGTCCCATCACTTCATGGCAAATAGATGGGGAAACAGTGGCTGACTTTTTTGGGGGGCTCCAAAATCACTGCAGATGGTGACTGCAGCCATGAAATTAAAAGACACTTACTCCTTTGAAGGAAAGATATGACCAACCTAGACAGCATATTAAAAAGCAGAGACATTACTTTGCCAACAAAAGTCCGTCTAGTCAAAGCTATGGTTTTTCCAGTAGTCATGTATGGATGTGAGAGTTGGACTGTGAAGAAAGCTGAGCACCAAAGAATTGATGCTTTTGAACTGTGGTGTTGGAGAAGACTCTTGAGAGTCCCTTGGACTGCAAGGAGAGCCAACCAGTCCATCCTAAAGGAGATCAGTCCTGGGTGTTCATTGTAAGGACTGATGCTAAAGCTGAAACTCCAATACTTTGGCCACCTGATGTGAAGAGCTGACTTATTTGAAAAGACCCTGATGCTGAGAAAGATTGAGGGCAGGAGGAGACGGGGATAACAGAGGATGAGATGGTTAGATGGCATCACCAACTCATGGACATGAGTTTGGGTAAACTCCAGGAGTTGGTGATGGACAGGGAGGCCTGGCATTCTGCAGTTCATGGGGTCACAAAGAGTCAGACATGACTCAGTGACTGAACTGAACTTAAAGTGAGTCTCTTGTAGGTAGCATATGACTAGATCATCTTTATTTATCCATTCATCCACTGTATGACTTTTGTTTAGTAAGTTTAATCTATGTACATTTAAGGTAATTATTGGTAAGTGAAAACTTAGTATTGCCATTTGGTTCATTGTTTTCTGTTTGTCTTACAGTTGTTTTGTTCCTTTCTTTCAGCTTCTTTATTGTACTTCTTTTTGGTACTCTGGAGCTCTCCAAGGGATATTCTCATTGGCATGCAGTTCAGTTTTTGTTGTTTTTTTGTGGGAGGGGTAAGTGTTGGGACCTTCTTGCTGACATCTGGGCAGAGACAATTTTCAGTAATTCTGGGATTCTATTGAATATATTCTCTGAAATGGAAACATCCATTCATAAGGGCTTTACCCTCATAACCTAATTACTTCCCAAAGGCCCCACCTCCAAATACTCACGCTTTGTTACTCTAAGTGAAAGTGAAAGTCACTCAGTCTTGTCTGACTCTTTGCGACCCCATGGACTATACAGCCCATGAAATTCTCCAGGCCACAACACTGGAGTGGGTAGTCTTTCCCTTCTCCAGCAGATCTTCCCAAACCAGGAATCGAACCAGGGTCTCCTGAATTGCAGGTGGATACTTTACCAAATGAACTACCAGAGGAGCTTATTCTAACAAATTCCCCAATATGTGAAAGAACTCAGTTTAATTCAGTTCAGTCACTCAGTTGTGTCCAAAATCTTTGCGACCCCATGGACTTCAGCACACCAGGCTTCCCAGTCCATCACCAACTCCCTTGGCTGAAAGAACCCAGCCAAGATAAAAAAGCTGCTTCTTAACTTACCCATAGCTGACTGCAGACACATAAATGAGTCTAATGAAGAAGACACACCCAGCAAATTCATAGGCTCATAATAGTAAAAAGATTATCAACTTAAGCCACTGTATTTTGAAGTGGTTTGTTATACCAAAATAGGTAAGCAATACAGGCCCTATCGACAAAGTAATCTGGAAGAGAGGGATTTTGTTTATCTTTTCTATGGTGATCAACTTAACACTGAACTCAAAATTGGGCTACTGAAATGATACATCATAATCCATGTTGATCTTTGCTGTAAAACTTTAAATAACTGTTTTGTCCTTGTTTCAATAAGAAAGCATGTGAAGAATGTCACTACTTGGATTAGTGGGTGTGGGATGAGGGTGAGAAAAAGGGGGGTAAGTAACTGATGTGGACATAGAATTGCAATTGAGGTTTGCTATCTTAAATTTCTGGTGTTTCATGTGTTGGTGCTTATGAAACAAACAGAATTGTGAATTATTTAGGAGTTAAAAAATGAGCCCACCTGAAGCTTCTGGATAAAATTTTTAAGTCTGATGATTTTTGATGTTAGCTACATTTTCTGATAATTGCTGTTTGCAAAGATGAACTGGTCCATACTGAGATAATAAATGTCTGCATTTATTCTAAAAGCCGTTAAGAAACTGGAGTTCAAACTGCCTGCAACAATACAAAAGATACTAGTTCCCAAATTTAAAAAAACACTAATGATACCTTTTAGAGAACTGCTTGATAATCTATTTGAGCTACTCACATCCCACACTTTTAAATTCCTCTGGCGGTGGTAGAGATTTTTCTTTGCAGAACACTGGGGTTTGATGAAGATTGTCTGGAGCTATGCAATTTGTGGCCATTTTAAAGAAAATAAACTAATAGAGAAAAATGGAAGCTGCTAAACTGGGACTGAGGCTGCCAGTGCTATCATTTGAACTCATGGTATGGCTTTGTAACACCTATCATCATATAATAAAGCCAGTAGAAAAGGAAAAAAGTTAGTAGCATCAAAACAAAAATGAAAAATTGGATTAATAAGCCCTCATTAAACCAGAACAACAACAACAACAAAAACAGTGACTTCAAAGCAATAACATGAATGTGGGTATATTTGGGGGAAAAGTAATCCTTTTGATTCATTGTGAAAGTGGAGAGTAGCCACCATGTTACCCTATTCTACCCCAAGCAGTCGTGTGAAACTGTTTCCACTCCTAGCATCCTGAGATTGGTCTTTTCAATAAAAAGAAACTGGGGTCCTTAGATACTGGCATTCTTTAAAATCAACCTGAACATCCTGATCTTGGGAGGAAGCAAGCACACTTTCAAAGGTGTCTGAGTTGTGGCACAGGAGTCAGCATGAAATCACCACTACTGGTCTATGAAAATTTGAACATTAAAAAAGTTATTTTGGTCTCCTGAAACCAGTGGATTCTGTGAAAGGTCAAACGTCCATGATGAGGCTCGAGAGGGACAAAATTAAGTAAGCAAGAAACAAGTTGTGTAAAATGCATATATGATTGCAGTCCTCAGACAAACTCTGTATTAGGACCATCTGAATCTGGACATTATTATAAATTGAATCTGTGGGCTTTCTCACCTACTGGGAACTTGAGGGCAGACACAGCATGAACACCTGAGCTCGTCCTCATTTTTCACATTGTTAATGAGGATAGAACCTTTTTGATGCAGAGCTTGGTTCAGAATAGAGACACAAATTTTGGTATGTTCTTCCAGATGAGATAAGACCCACTATGATCTTCCCTGAGCAAGGAGAATCAGACTGGTAAGGAATGAACAAATACTGGATGCATTTAAATGCTTCTTTTATTACAAAAGAATTAAATGCTCACTTTAAACAACCTTTCACAATGCAAAAATATATAAAATAAAATATGCATTTAAATATTAGTGCAACCACTCTTAGAAATGATATTTCAAACTTCTAAACCACTATATAAAAACAGGAAATGCACTTTGACAAATCTAGCAAGAAAAAAACTAAAAATGTTTAAATGACAGAATTATTACTAATTTGACAGAACTGTAATCTGTGTGAAAGGTTTAATTATGAATTAAAAGGCAGGCATTCTCAGACGAAGTAAAAAAAAATCACATCACATGCTATTTTGGAAAAATAAACTCAAAACAAAACACAAAAAAGTTGAAAATATAGGAGTGGATAAAGATACACCAGACAAATGCTAACAAGAACCAAGTAGGGATAACAAAGAAATGTCAAAGCAAGAAGCATTAAATGGGTTAAAGAAGGTTTCTTTATGTTGTAAATTAACACAATGCAATAAGAAAATCATGAAATTTAACACAATGGAAAAAAAGTTCAAATATGTAAAGCAAAAAAGGTTAAAAAGATACTCCATACTTTTATCTGAAAATTTAGATAAAGCAGTTAAAAAGGGAAAAACTGAATAACAATGAACAAGTTTGATTTAATATGTAGAAATATGATACATTATTACCAAACAAAAAGAAAATACACATTTGCTTTAATTGCCATGATTTGAAAATGTTAAGGAGGCACTACTTCAGGGACTTGTTAAAACAGAGATTTATATTCTAAATGGAATATCAACATAGTCAAAGCATCACCACCAAGTCAGTTTTATTCCAAGAATGCAAGAATAGATAACATTAGTAAGTCTTAGTGTAACTAATACATTAATGGATTAAAGACAATAACCATATTATCACCTTCATAGATACCAGAAAAGGCCTTTGATAACATTCTATATACATTCCTGACAAAACTATAAGTCAAGCTAGAGTAACGAGCAGAAGGGCATTTCCATAACTTGAAAAGGGGTATCTATCAGAAACAATGGCAATTATCATATTTTAGAGTGAAACAAGGAGTTATTTCTATTAAGGCCCAAAACAAGAGAAGGATACCTATTCTTTATTAAGTCATACAAATCTTTGTTGTCCTGGAAGTCATAAGATCTTTACCAATGTGCTAAAAAGGAAAAATGTTAGATATAAACATCAGCAAGGAAAAGACAAACATTTCATTATTTACAGCTGACATGATTGTGTATCTTGGAATTTAAGATCAGTAACTGGAATAAACTCCCACAGAACTAAGAACAGAGTTTAATATCATGCCTGGATACAAGACAAATGCAAAGCTCTATATTGTAAAGATGTCCATTCTTGACACATTACTCAAAAATTCCAAGGCACTTTGAGGAATTTTTTTGTTTGTTTCATAGAAGTTGATGAGTTGATTGTAAAATACATCTGGAAAAAGAATATGTACAAAAATAGCCATGTAAATGCTAAAAAAAAAAAAAAGAATAATGAGTGGGGAGCACATTTCAAAACATATTATAATGCTGCAATAATTAAAGCAGTGAGATACTAGCTCAGTAATAAACAAAAATTGAACAGAAAAGAAACATAAACAACATACCCACAGAGAGAATTCCAAATTGGTGCAGATATAATTCAATACAATAAATAGATTAGGAAAACTAGCTCTCTTCTGAAAAAGTAAACATAGGTCCCTACTTTTCATCATACACACCACATATGCATTAAGACACCAAGCAGTAATATATCAAATATTAGAATAAATATAGGAGATCATTTTTTGGTCTTGCCATGAGGCATGTGAGATCTTAGTTCTCCAACCAGGGATCGAATCTGTGCACCCTGCATTGAGAGCACTGAGTCTTACCCACTGAACTGCCAGGGAAGTCCCAGGAGAGTATTTTTATAATCTTGGGTTACAGAAGCCTACCTAAATATAAGACAAAACCAAGAAGCTATAAAAGAAAGATTAAAATGTTTGCTTTTTTATGTAATTAAAATTTTGCCAAATACCATCCTAAATAAACTTTTAAAAAGACATTGGCAGTATATAGCAGACAAAAGGATATCAGCTCTAACATCCAGAGACCTCCTACAAATCAAGAAGGCAAAAAAAAAAAAAAAAACAAAACCCACAAATGATTCCACAGAAAAATAGGCAAAGGATATGAACAAACAATCTCTAACAGAAGAAATATAAATAGCTAATAAATATATTAAAAGATGCTTAACTTAATTGGTGATTAGGGGAAAAGAAATGAATGAGAATGGGTTTTTCATCCAAAATGCTGACAGAAATTTAAAATAATAATAGTGTCTGGCATGCCGGGAGGGCAGTTTAGCTCAAACCCTTTGATCTAGCAGTTTTATTTCTATGGTATTAGTCTACAAAAATATTTCTACATGTGCAAAAGATAGATTTTAAAAATGTTTTTATAATATTATTTGTAACAGTTAAAAAAAAAAACTGTTGACAACCTGAAGATCTATCATGTGGAAAAAATCAAATAAATTATATGGTTCACCTATTATAGAACTCTACTGGCTGTTACAATGACTTTCTATTGATCCCAGGGCTGGGAGGTGCAGGTGGATCAAGTTGTAGAATAACAAGTATAGGATAATTTTGCTTTATAAAACACACAAGAACACATAAACAGAAAAAGAACTTGGAGGTACAAAACAAACAAATAATCATGGCTATCTCTGGGCTCTGGGACTAGGAGAGGGATATTTTCACCTATTACTTTATATACCACTGTAATTTTACTTTCATGATAAGCATGTATTATTTTTCTAAAAGGAAAAATAACATAAGCTCACTTCATAACATTTGGATTTTTTAAAAACCTATAAGGAAATAGAGAAAAAGTGATATGAATTCTCACCACACAGAGGCATTAAATTGTCGCCACTTTTCTTTTCAGTCCTTATTATGCATTTTTAACATATTTGAGATCGTAATTTTAGGCTTGTCTTTCAATTAAGATAATACTGTATTTTCCCTATAAAAATTCAGAGAATAAAGAGACACAAGAGAACAAAAAGCACATATATTCCCACCACACAGAGATAATTGCCTAAGAAAATATTGTAAAATTCAAGTGCACAGAAATGGATTATGAGTCATCCATTCACACTGTCATAGAACATGCAGACTTGTTCTTTAATTTCATAATAATCACACAGTAATTAGTCAATATGTTTTAATTATAGAATGAATACCACCCACTAACCCATCAAACCTGAGCAGCACTAGAATACTGACAATGACTTCCCTCTACTTCTATTCCAACCGCCTTTCCTCAGTCCCAATTGCCATTATCCTAAATTTTTTATTGCCTTTCCTTTACTTTCTCATAAAATATTTTTAATCCCTAGTATATATGTACACCTAAATAAAATATCCTTCAGTTGTACTTGTTTTGAATAATTAATATAAAAAGAACATCCTATTATATGTAGTCTTCTGGGACTTGATGTGCTGTACTGTGCTTAGTCACTCAGTCATGTCCAACTCTGCGACCCCATGGACTGTAGCCCACCAGGCTCCTCTGTCCTTGGTGATTCTCTAGGCAAGAATACTGGCATGGATTGCCATGCCCTCCTCCAGGGGATCTTCCCAACCCAGGCGTTGAACCCAGGTCCCCTGCATTGCAGGCAGATTCTTTGCTAGCTGAGCTACCAGGGAAGCCCCTGGTCTACACAAATTTATATATATAATATGTTTATCTGTTGTCCACTCATTTCTCTGCTGTATAATATTCCATTGTGTAAACACAGCACAATGTATTCAGTTTCCTTTAGGGACTTTCTCTATTAATACTTCAGTGTATATTCTATTGGTCTATACATTCTTTCCTAGACCTATTTCTCTCACTACTGAAGAGTTATGTCCTTCACCTCTGTATGCCAGTTTCCTCATCTGTAAAACAGGGATGATAGTATCTACCTCAATGGGTTCTTATGAAGATTAAATGTGTTGATGCATGTAAGGTCCTTAGAACAGTGCCTGGACATAGCAAATGCTATGTTAATGTTGTTGCTGTTATTATTATTTATGCCACATAAGATTAAACTGCAAAAATTGATGTTATAACAAATGGATAAATACACTGTATGTTAGCTTTATCTAAAATAATAAAGTCTCTAAACAGGAGTTTTTCTCATTAAAATAAGAATTTCACTTGTACCAAATGGAATTAACTTTATAAAAAAAAATAGGAGCATTAGTAAATTTGCAAAACTTATCACAGCAATCTTATGTGTGTTTATTCTCAAGAAGCTGTTTAATAAACACTATCTTTAAAAGTTGTAAAGAATGAATACACATTTCCTAGTAGCAAAAAACACTACTAGGCTGAAGGAATGCCTTATTCAATTTTTTAAAGCTAATTCTACTAGAAGCAGCAATATTTGCGTTGGAAGACTTGTCTATGGAAAAATCTGAACGTAGAAAGGCTTGGACTTGGGAAGACTAATTTTAAAAAGGTCTGGATCTGGGGAAAGTTTGGAAGACCTGAACTATGGAACATGTTAAAATACCTGGATATCGTAGACACTGGAAGACCTGAATGTTAGAAGACCGGTACACCAGAGATGTTGGAAGACGTAGATATTGAGCCTGCTTTTGGAAGACTGAGTAGTTGTTTGGAAGACATGGAGATGCTGGAAGACGTGGAGATGCTGGAAGACGTGGAGATGCTGGAAGACGTGGAGATGCTGGAAGACGTAGAAATGCTGGAAGACGTAGAAATGCTGGAAGACGTAAAGATGTTGGAAGACGTGGAGATGTTGGAAGACGTGGAGATGCTGGAAGACACAGAGATGCTGGAAGACGAGCAGATGCTGGAAGCCCTGGAGATGCTGGAAGACCTGGAGGTGTAGGAAGACGAGGATTTTCTGGAAGACACACCTTCGTTGGAAGACAAGGATTTCCTGGAAGGCGCACCTTCATTGGAAGACAGGGATTTTCTGGAAGACATGGATTTCCTGGAAGGCGCACCTTCATTGGAAGACGAGGATTTTCTGGAAGACACACCTTTGTTGGAAGACAAGGATTTCCTGGAAGGTGCACCTTCATTGGAAGACAGGGATTTTCTGGAAGACGTGGATTTCCTGGAAGGCGCACCTTCATTGGAAGACAGGGATTTTCTGGAAGACGTGGATTTCCTGGAAGGCGCACCTTCATTGGAAGACAGGGATTTTCTGGAAGACGTGGATTTCCTGGAAGGCGCACCTTCATTGGAAGACAGGGATTTTCTGGAAGACGTGGATTTCCTGGAAGGCGCACCTTCATTGGAAGACGAGGATTTTCTGGAAGACGTGGATTTCCTGGAAGGCGCACCTTCATTGGAAGACTAGGATTTTCTGGAAGACGTGGATTTCCTGGAAGGCGCACCTTCATCGGAAGACGAAGATTTTCTGGAAGACGTGGATTTTCCTGGAAGGTGCACCTTCATTGGAAGACGAGGATTTTCTGGAAGAGATGGATAGGCTGGAAGACATGAATTTGATGGAAGACACAGTTTTGTTGGAAGACAAATATTTGCTGGAAGACATGGATTTCCTGGAAGACATTGATTTTCTGGAAGCCATGGATTTGATGGAAGACATGGATTTCCTGGAAGACATGGCTTTTCTGGAAGACATGGATTTTCAGGAAGACCCGAATTGTCCGGAAGACCTGGATTATTTGGAAGACGTAGATTTGCTGGAAGACCTGGAAGTTATAGGAAGACATGAATTTTCTGGAAGACATGGCTTTGCTGGAAGACCTGGATTTAGTGGAAGACATAGATTTTGTCTGGAAGACGTGGATTGACTGGAAGACTGGATTTGATGGAAGACATGGATTGGTTGGAAGACTTGTATTTTTCTGGAAGATCTGGATTTGATGGAAGACGTAGATATTTCTGGAAGACATGGACTGAGAGGAAGACCTGGATTTCTTTCTGGAAGACATGGATTGACTGGAAGACTTGCATTTTTCTGGAAGACATAAATTAGCTGGAAGACTTGAATTTGGTGGAAGACAAAGATTTTCTGGAAGACATGAGTTGGCTGGAAGACCTTGAAATTGTTGGAAGACATGGATTTTCCTGGAAGATATGGATTTTTTGGAAGACCTATATTTGCTGGAAGACTAGATTTACTGGAAGACATGGATTGACTGGAAGTCGTGGATTTTCTGGAAGACTGGTTTAGCTGGAAGACCTTGATGTTGCTGGAAGACTTGGAATTAGTTGGAAGACTTGGAGTTGCTGGAAGATCTAGAGTCACTGGAAGACCTTGACACTGGCGCCACTGGAAACCCTGGACATTGGAGACATTGGAAGCACAGGATGTTGGAGACATTGGAAGTCTTAGATTTTGAGGACATTTGTTATTCTGGACATTGGAGACTTTGGAGGCCCTGAATGTTAGAGTTAATGGATACTGGAAGCCCTGAAAACTAAAGACACTGCAAGTCCTGTACCTTGGAAGCCCTAAACATTGGAAGATATGGACAATAGAAGACCTAGACATTTAGAAATCTTAAAATCAGAAGGCCTGGATATTGGGAGACTCTGGAAAACCTGGATATTGACATATTTATGTTAAAGGACATAGAATTTGGAAGATGTAGTTTTCATGATGCTGTAAGTCAAGGATGTTGGCAGCCCTGGACATTAGGATACTTGGACATTAAAAAATCAAGATATTAAGAGACTGAGCTATTCAAACACTAAGGATGTTGGAACACCTCAATGTTAGAAGACCAGGTTCTTGGAGATATTGAAAGACTTGGGCATTAGAGGAACTTGTGATGACTAAACATTGTAAAATCAGGATTTTAGAGATACTATAAATTGCAGGAACCGAACTATCTATGTGCTGTAAGATATTAGAAGAGCTAGACTTTTGTACACAATGAAATACATGGACTCTAGAACACCTGTCTAGGAGGCATTGGTGGATTGAGAACATAGGAAAAAATGGCATTTAGAACTCTGGACCCTGAAAGGCAAGACGTAGAATTAGAAGATTAATTTTTGGAGATATTAGAAGACCCTGATATTAAGGAGATTAGAAAACATTGGCAGTGAAGATACTGCAGGCCAGAGAGTAAAAAACATGGAAACTGTAACATGCAGAAGATCTAGAAGATCTGGCAACTGGAGATATTAGATGACATGTAGCTCAGAAGACTTGATATTAGAGACACTGAAAAACTAAAAGGACTAATCTTAGTCCTTTTTAATCTTAGAGATACTGGAAGGTCGTATTGAAAAATAATTTCATACTAGGACCTGATGTGACATCAAAAGACATAAGACTAACAGTCTTTATGAATATAGCATCTCTTCCACTAAAAAGTAAAACACAGAGAAAGGATATTTTAGGAAGATGACAAAGAGGAAACAGGCAAATTAATTAGAAGTAGTTTCAATGGATTGGATCATATTTCATAGTTTCAGTGAACTGGGATTTTGGGGGTTTATCGACTGGCAGCACAAGAGTGAGGAATTATCAAAGAACAAGCAAAGACATGGCCAGGGGAACCACCTGGCTTTAGATCAGGGGTCAGCAAAAGTTATCTGTAAAGGATCAGATAGTAAATATTTATGGTTTTGCAGGTCACGAGGTTTCTCTTGCAACTACTCAACTCTACCATTGTAGCGCCACCTTAGAAAACACATAAATGAGCTGGGCCAGACTTGGCTCAAGGGCCTTAATTTGCCAGGCCCAGCTCTAGATACCACATCTAGGGTGTGGTAAACTTAAGTACATTTCAGCCTAGCACTCATGGAAAAGAGTGGATAGAGCAGTTTGAAGCCCAGCGGTAAATAAAGATCCTATGCATGTGATGCTGATGCTGCTGCTGCTGCTGCTAAGTCGAGTCAGTCGTGTACGACTCTGTGCGACCCCATAGACGGCAGCCCACCAGGCTCCCCCGTCCCTGGGATTCTCCAGGCAAGAACACTGGAGTGGGCTGCCATTTCCTTCTCCAATGAATAAAAGTGAAAAGTGAAAGTGAAGTCGCTCAGTCATGTCTGACTCTTAGTGACCCCATGGACTGCAGCCCACCAGGCTCCTCCATCCATGGGATTTTCCAGGCAAGAGTACCGGAGTGGGGTGCTACTGCCTTCTCCGGCATATGATGCTATTCAGGAGACAAAGCTGGCAAGAACCTAAGAATGAAGTTTAGATCTCCGATTAATTGTTTCAGGGCCCTCAACAAGGATATTTGTATTCAGAGCCAAAATTAAGTGGGTGGTATTCAAGGCCCCAGCCTAGGGGGATAGGGTTCAGTGAGGATGCCCTAATTTAGTAGGTTGGAAGCTTAAGAAGAAACTCACACAAAAATATTTTTTTAAAAGAAGAAACTCACCACTACAGACTAGGGTTATCCTGCCAAGATTAAGCATCACCCACCAAAAGAGAGAGAGAGTCCCCAGCCCAGGGCAGCCAAGGACCTAGTGACAAAGCCCTCATTCTAAGTCCCGTGTTCTTGTCATCCTACCACTGCCAAATAATCTCGAGGTGTTTGCAGTGATGGAGGAGAACAGGAAGGAGATTACAGCTTGGTAGGCTCATCTCAGGCACTCTGGCTTCAAATAATTAAGTTTCTGATTTCTGGTCTTACTCACCAGAGACTGATAAGCTTAAGAGATCAGAATTGAGCTATAGGCTAAAGACAGGGCTGAGGAAGGGAGGGACTATCATTTTTATTGCAAAAAAAAGAAACACTGGCAGACAAAACTGGTTAAGGTACACTGAGATTGGGCCCAGACTTCAAGGTTAAGTGGGTGAACATATAGACAATTGGCAGCCACTGACGATTTTTGAACAAGAAAGTACCAGAATCAGAGTTTGCACAAGGAAAGTTAGTCAAGGGGCAAGATGTTGAATGCCAAAGACTACTATATATATATATATATATATATATATATAAATATAAGTAGAACACCAAAGACTCCAAGTTAAAACATTTAAAGGGTTGGATAGGATGTGAATTATGAGACCATTATAGTTGAATTAAGGTTGAATTAAGTTGAATTACATTTCTGTTGCTCAACATACATAGCATCTGTGTTACGATGAGTACTTAGCATTCTAAATACGACTATTTCAAACTGCTTGAATGCTATCACAGAATACAAGAAATACAATACAAAGAAGTTCAGAAGCTAGTTATGAGGAACTGTCTTGTTCTCATCTAGTAAGATTACTTAGACATCCAATTTCTCTCAAAGACAGCTGAACTAATACTTTGTGTGGTTTAAGCACACAAAGGTCTATATAGCTTAAGGTCCCATATAGCTTTATCTTTGGCTCCTATTAACAGAGTCACTTAGTTATCTTAAAAGTGGAACCAGGTGGATGGATTATTTTCTAAAGAATAGAAATACATCCATGTGAGAAAAGTCATTACCCTTAATCACTGTATAAATAACCACATTATAAATATATCATATGAAATCACTTAGGTCAAGGTATGACAGGGACTAAGGAATTATTGTCAGGTATCCCTCACAAGCAAACAAACAGAAATATTTAACATTGATTTTTACTCCTTCTCTCTTTGTGAGACCATCATGTATAACTTATTTTGAAGGAAATCAGATAAAATTTGGCAAAGATAGTGAATGATCATATTCTAGTTCTTTAATGGTTATTCACATTAAAATAATAGTGACAGCAACAACTTATTGAGCATTTACTTTATGCCAGGCACTGTGTTAAACATTTCATACAACCTCATAGCAATCCTATAAGTAAGCATTTTCAACCCCATTTTACAGATCAGAAACTGAAGTCTGAAATGGTTTAAAAACATGGCCACAGTTACATAGCTGTTAATTGGCAGGGACAGGATTGCAAGCAGGCAGATACCTGTACCTGATTCCCAAGCCTAAGACCCACGCTAATTTCTCACACCTCAACAGGCCAAGGGTTATTCTGCCAGGACTAAGTACCACTCACCCAAAGAAAGGGAGTCCCCAGTTCAAGGCAGACAAGAAGTCACTGCCAAAGCCCTCACTCTAAGTCCCATGTTCATGCCATTAGGCCACTCATCATACCACTGCCAGTTAATCAAGAACCAACTTTGGGTCTTTGCAATAATAGGTTGATTATATCTTCGGCTTTATGTAGTAATGCAAGAAAAATGAAGTGCAACATCTCAAGCACACTAGATTCATGTTTAACTACTCTCCAATTTGTTAGTGAAATGTACTATTTATCCTTCCACCTATTTTCTACTTGATTTTATAGTTCCCCAGAGCATATACACTCTGTTCATAGCACATATTTATTTCTGAACTCTCAGGAAAACAACCATAACACACTGACATCAAAGGCCATTAAAAGGTAATAAAACTATGTAAAGTTCAGTGAGTAATGTATTTCATAGCATAAACATGACCCATACACTCTTTGAGACTATACACGCTGGAGAAGCCCTTTATTAGCATTCAGGTGCTGGCAGCTATATAATCCAAATGTGTAGTTTAAAGAGCCTTCTTTGCATTTTGATCTTAAAAGATTTTAAGCAAACAAAATGCCCTTTTTAAATGTAATGCCAGTTTTCTAATATTTTCTACAAATTTCAGCAACCTGAGCTATCCTTTCTCTCTACCTGCTTTGTCTTCCTTTTCTTTCTTTTTGCCAGTTGTTAAATATGTCTGTAAAGAAGGAAATTTCCATGTACTTCATAAAATCGAAGATCAGAATTTACCTGAGCCATTTGACAACAGAAAGATCCTTTCCATTCAAACTGCATATAAAATTTACCAAAAGAAATTCCAGTTAGAAAAGAAAAAAGGAACACCCATGTACATGGTGCTACTATCATTAACTTCTATTTCTACCACTTAGCCTAAACCAACTTTCACATCCTCCTGTGTTCTGCAGACTTGTGTGTGCTCAGTCACTCAGTCGTGTCCAACTCTTTGTGACCCCATAGACTGTAGCCCACTAGGCTTCTCTGTCCATGGGCTTCCCCAGGCAAGAATACTGGAGTGGGTTGTCATTCCCTTCTCCAGGGGATCTTCCCAACCCGGGGATGGAACCTCCATCTCTTGCTTCTCCTGCATTGGCAGGCGGATTCTTTTACCACTGAGCTGCCTCGGAAGCCTTGCTGACTTGTTAGACAGAACCATATTAAAATGGTCTTTCACCCTCATCAATGATACTTCTTAAATTATTTGAACTGGATATTGCCATAAACAAGAATTAGATCTACCCCAGTATTTTATTTCAAATGGTCTAGGCCCTAGACAAATGTTTCCATATATCAAGCCAAAGTCTAGGCATTCTTACCACCACCAGAATCATATAATAGTCAGTTTCCCATTGTATTATTCTATATTAACAGTTCCTAATGGATGCTATTCAACTTAAAGTTTTATTTCTCTAATTCTAGTCAAATTAAGACAAAAACTTGCCAATACAATAATTTCAATAAATGATAAACTTATCAAGAAACTACATTCTTTAACACCATATGGAACTGCTGATTATACTGGTAAAACAATCATTCGCTTAAAAATATTTACCTCTAGGTATGATTAAGAGTACCCCAGTTATCCATGGAACCTTGAAACAGTTAACATATTTCTCTGCTTTGGTTTATGGAAATGAAACAAAATATCTAGTTTTATTGACAAAGTCTATGCATTATATATATATAATGCAAACCCTATAACTCAGAGTTGATGTTACATTGGTTTCCCTTTTTTCTGTGGCATCTGTGACTAACTCTTTTCTGAGAGGGAGTAAAACAGAAGACAGCCTGAGCCACAGGAACCATTTTTAAAATAACAAGAGTACAAGACAGCAGTATTGCTACTCACCTTGGTCTCTAGGAAAGGGCTTAGGTAGTCCCCAAATCAACCAATCAGGCTGATGCACCTTTCTCTCAAGGTAACAATGTCAGAGATAGAAGGACATCAGAGACCAAGTGTTCCTATTCTCTCCTTGGACAGATAAGGAAAGAGTAGGATGATTTGAATAAGAGCATCCATTGGGCCCGTAGCAGAGCAGAAACTTAGAATGGAGGTTTCCTACCCCCTGGGCTCACTATCATTTGTCTCTTATTTTCTATCATAACTATAGTTTTCAACAGCAGTGGTTTTCAACCATGACTCTATTAAAAAATGGCTTGAGTAGCTTTCAAAATCAACAGCTGCTGGCCTAATCCCCGATTTAGCACGTCTAGGGACAGATCCCAGAAATCTGCTTTTGAAGTTCCCCATAACGATTTGGATGGGCAGCCAGTGTTGAAAACCACTGTGACTTAGAGAAGAGTGTAAGCTCCCCTAGCACTATGGTGAGTCCCTAGATCCCTATCACCCAGTAATGGGTTTTCAACACTCATCTGCCTCCTTGGAACACGTTGAAGAATGTCTGCCATCCCAACTGTAACTACACAAGCCAAGACTTTTAACTTTTGTATTCTTGTCCCCTTTCTCTGATCACTGCAAACTCAGATATAGGGGATCTATCTTACAGGTTTTCCAGGCTAGGGGAAAACTTACTGGATTTCTACCACCTTTAGGGAAGAGGATATTCAACCATTTAAATCACTTGGAAGACCAGATATGAGAACAGAGAGGATGGATGGCAATGAACTCTAGCAGCTTCTCTTCCTTGATTAGGTACCAAAGTAAATCCAGGAATCCACTATAAATGTACTGTCTTCCAGGACACACCATGCCCTTCAGTACCTTATACAATTGCTGCAAAACAAATGAACTTATACCAAATGAATTAACAAGGGGATTTGTATCCTTTCTGTTGAGACAGCAAGTTAAGCTTAAACAGAGTTAAAATAAATTATAGGATCAAAAATTTATCAAACTGAATAGCCCCCTCCTTAGGTCCTAGAGTTGAGTTACTTAAACCCTCATTGTAGGGGAATTTGTGTTGGAGGAATTTATAAGCTTTGGGGGGAAATTGAGGGAGGGAAGGGAGTATTATAAAAGCCCTGACAATTGGTTTGTTCATCAGAATAAAACACTAAGTAAAGTGAGCCTTGATGGAATTTTACGAATTTTACATTAGCAATCGTGATTGTTGAACAACTAATTTCTATTTCTCTCTGAGCTCAAGGTGAAGAATATCATGCATCACTGAAAAGGCTGATCATCACAGTAGTGACAGGGAAAGAGTGGAGAAAATAGGCTTTTATCTGCATATGAGTAAGCTCAGTCTCCTGCATGGATCATCACATCATCAAAGCTGTCAGAGTCTGAATCCCAGGGTTCCACTGTCTGTGTGAGGTCTTTCTGTCTGCTATTTGTAGAATGGGTTTACATGACGCAGTCTGATGATCCAGCCTCTTCTCCCTGTTGAAGCAAGCAGAGAGAAAATGCTTACTGGCCTTTGTTTGAAGCTTTCTTATTCCTGCCTTTATAAGGTTGTGGGTAATCATTTAAGCCTTGCCTGAAAGTCAATAAATATTCCACCAAAGGATCTCTTTTCTCTGAATCATCACAGCAATTTGATTTGCAGAGTGGGTGCTTCAACATTCTTCAAGTTCTGGAAGTTAACCTATACTGACCTCTTTCATCAACTTGTGATGTGATCACGTCTCTGACAGTTGAAATATTTCTCAACTATCTCCTGAGGGTGAGAATCTAACAGTTCAGCAATGTCACTTAATTCACTGTCTTCAAATCCTTCACCACCCAAACATTTTGCAGATGCTACAACATTTTCAATTTCTTCTGGCACTGGAAGGAAACTTTCAGAATTAGTTACAACCTCATTCTGAAATTTCTGACAGGCTCCATTAAGGGCTGATTGTTTTATTTCTCTCACTGACTCTTCTACTATCATTAAAGCATTACATATGGAGAAATTTTGCCAAGCTACTTTCACAGTAATTTCAGGTGTCTCTCTCATAAGAGTTGCCAGGTAGTCAAATATACTCCCAAGTGCATGGGTTGAAGGAATGGAGTTGTACTGGGGTGAATGGAGATGACTTTAACACAAAGATCAGCATTTACTATCACACTTTTATCAGTGGGAGCCGTGTTCAGAATCAGCAACAATTTTAATTCAAGATGGTTTTGGTTTAAATATTGTTTAACCTCAGGAACAAAACACTTCAAAAACCAATCAAAAAAGAGTTTCTCAGTGATCCATATCTTATGGTTTCCATGCATATACACAGAAAAGTGTTTCTGGCATTTTCTTTTAAGAGGGCAAGAATTTTGGAACTTGTGAAGCAAAACGGGTTTAGTCAGAAAATCACCAGAAGCAGTGGAACAAAGAACTTTGGAGCTTATCTTTCCCAGGCTTGAAGCCTCTGGTCTTTGTCTCCTCCTTTGCAATAGATGTTCAAGTAGGCATGCACTTCCAGAACAAGACTGTTTCATCAGCATTGTAGACCTGTTCAGGCATATAGCCATTTTTCTCTATCTGTTCCTTCAATATTCTGCAGTGGCTTCATGATCTGCTTCCTCTTCAAGCCATGTCTTTTCGTATAGACCATGGCAGTTCCTAAACCTATCCCACCACTTACTGCTCACAATGAATGTTATAATTTTCCATCCAGATCAAAATTTAAATTTGCATGTTTGTGATGCCTGCTAGTAGATTTTACACATAGAAAGAGGTCTATTCAGCCTTCTCTGTTTTAGAAGCCACAAATGCAAATCTCTTTCCTTTTTTTCTATTTTGGCATTTTGAGTTGTCTGATTTTCTCAGTGATTCTGGTGTGCCCCTGATGCACTGGCCTTAATAGCTTTCTTACTTTTCTTTATTGATTCATTAGCACCCAAAAATGCCCTACAGAGGTCTTGGTTTCACCATTATCAAGCATTTCAAGAATTCTCATTTTGTTTGCCACCTTTTTTGTCCTCTTCACCCTTCTTGCCTCTCTATCATTTACCTTCTTGGTTTTTTGCTTGGATACCATTCTTATTCAAACTTACACAAAATTACAACTATTGAAAGTTTTCTGTCACTGAGCAATACACAACACTAACATATAAAGAGCAAATGACAACATTCACAAGACAAATAGAAAGGGTAAAATAGCTTTGGCATGACTATACGTGTATGTGATTTACGGCGGCAGAAGGAAGAAAGGGTAGAAGAACCAGGGTACCAGCAAGCAACCCAAATGTTGGTCCTGTCATGTGAGATACTCAGCAAGACAGCATGATGGTAACTGGAATTTGTATATTGTTCCGAAACTCTCAAAGATGCAGACCAAGTAAACTCAAATTTCATATGAGAATGACTTGCAGTTGTGAAGAGATCACAGAACTCAGGAGTCAAGGTCAGGCTACCAGGCTGAGATGAGAACAAGTATCACCACCTAGGAAAAAACAGACACAAAAATGGGAAACGAGGACAGGAACAGAAGCAGTCTGCACAAGTAGCTTAGAAGCTAGCGAGGAGAACAGAAATGTGGAATAATAATAATAATATCTGCCAAATTGCCCTTACAAAAGTTAGACCAATTTGCATGCTCACTAAGAGTGGATAAGAGTTCTTTTACCCCATATGTTCACCAACATAAAATACTATCCGCTTCTGCAATCTGTTCCAAGCAGAAGGTGAATCACAAAGTATCTCATTTTTAATTTTCATCTTTCATTATCTTTCCATATGGTAAGCCATTTCTATTTCATCTTTAAGTTGTCTGTTCATATCCTCTGCCCACTTTTTAATGTTTTTCTTAATGATGTGTAGGCACTATTAGCATACTGTGTGTGTGTGTGTGTGTGTGTGTGTGTGCTCAGTTGCTCAGTCGCATCCAACTCTTTGTGACCCCAAGGAATGTAGCACTCCAGGCTCCTCTGTCCATGGAATTCTCCAGATAAGAATACTGGAGCGGGTTGTCATTTCCTTCTCCAGGGGATTTTCCAGACCCAAGGATCTCCTGCATTGGCAGGCAGATTCTTTACCGCTGAGCCACCTGGGAATCCATTAGCATATTAAGGAACTCTTATTTTTAATTGTAAACATTTTATCCAAGCCTGTCATTTATTTTGTCTTTTACCATAAAGATGTTTCAAATATTTATGTAGTCAAATGTTCGGAGAAGGCAATGGCACCCCACTCCAGTACTCTTGCCTGGAAAATCCCATGGATGGAGGAGCCTGGTAGGCTGCAGTCCATGGGGTCGCTAAGGGTCGGACACGACTGAGCGACTTCCCTTTCACTTTTCACTTTCATGCATTGGAGAAGGAAATGGCAACTCACTCCAGTGTTCTTGCCTGGAGAATCCCAGGGATGGAGGAGCCTGGTGGGCTGCCGTCTATGGGGTCACACAGAGTCAGACATGACTGAAGTGACTTAGCAGCAGCAGTAGTCAAATGTTTCATGCTTTGCTTTTAAAAACCTTCCCCTCCTTAAGAGGATAAAAAAAAAAAAACATATAAAACTAAAAACACACAAAATACATTTTATGCATGCAAATAAGAGCATTAAAAACTGAAACTCCAGGTAGGGAGAATGACATGACTCTATATTTAACTAAATCACTGGGTAAAATTTCATTCAACCAACTTTTCAATGATAGCTATACTTCTACCCATAAAATTCACTTTGGGTCAGAGTTTAATCCTGTGTTCTCTGACTTTGCTAAGGATATGTCACTTTTGCAAAATGCTGGAGCCAAGTTAATGTGAAGAATAAAGACTCTGAAGTAACCTTCCCACATTAGCTTTCAGTTCTGCAAGCTGCACAGACTTGAAACTTTTAGTGAGAGGGTAACAGGCAGGAAGGCTAGGGGTCCCCAAACAGAGGAAATAGGTTGCAAGTGTCAGACGTTTTATCTCTCTCTTAAGCGGCAGGAGGAAACAAACTACAAGCCTCAGATTTTTTTCCCTTCTCTATACAAAATTAAAAGGAGGTTTCTTTTAAATTCTCTGTTGCCATGAGGACACCTGGTTCCACCTGAACTTAACTTTTCTCATACCTTGAGCTAACCAATGAATTTTTCTTATGGAAAAGTGTTTCTTAAGCTACGTTAATGAACTATGTATTTACCTTAGACTCTGTTTTTCTTCAAGTCGGTTTTGACTAAGACAGAACTAACTTGACAAACTTGTTTTACTCAACAAACCAGTATGTTTTCCTCATGCAAATGTTCTCTTAAGCTCTGTTAATGAGACTATGTATTTGTTTGGAAACCTGCCTTTCTTCAAGATTCATGTCAGTCTTCTTATGGCCCGGGGTGACTCACCTTGTGCCAAAGCTATCTCAAAAGGCATGTTGTGGGTGAGGGGCCTGGTGCCACTCTCTGAGTTTTGAGACATTTCCTTTCTCTAATTAGCAGCCTGCTAGTAGATATATAACTTTCTGCTAAAAAATAGCAAGTAGCAATGGGGCACTCTTTCTGCCCTCTTCTGATGTCTATGTCAGAAGCTTTCTCTATCTCTTTTATACCTTAATAAAACTTTATTACACAAAAGCTCTGAGCGATCAAGTCTTGTCACTGGCCCCAGATTGAATTCCTCTCCTCTGGAGGCCAAGAATTCTGGTGTCTTTCATGGCTTAGCAACAACCTTTCATTGGGATGATAATAAATAGTGCAATAATTGCATTAATGCAATTCTTTGCCAGGTATTTTTCCAAAGTACATTAGTTAGAGAGTGTAACATCATGCTTCTGATCCTTGTGAATCTGAGAATGCCTGGCATCCTCTATGAGGAGAAATAGAGCCTGGCTGGTTGAGCTCTGTAGTCATGAACTGGGGCTCACCCTGTTCAAGTGCCCAAAAGGGCAGAAGGATCTCAGGATGTTTTTTCCTGTTAGCATTTTCACCAAGAACAAAGAATTTTATAAAACATCACATCCTTTGAGGATTTGTATGGACAAATAAGATTGAGTTCATTGCAGCTTCTGTTATGAAAGGACATTTGATTACAAGGAGTTTGCTTTTGTAAAAATTGTGCAGAATTAACATCCTTCAAAATCTCCTTCAAAAATCTTAAAACATACACACATATGCAAGTGGTGAGCTCAAAAAGTACAGACCATCAAAATCATTTAACATTTTAAAGTATAGTACTCATAAATGGTAATCAATGGTAAGGTTTCCATGAGAAGTCTTATTTTTTTTCAAAATTTATAAACTACCCACAATGCGTTTACTAATATGTTAAACAAAGATGTCATTCAACTGGCTTCTGAGACCAAAGGGCAATAATACAGCACTTCAAAAGTAGATCCTCGTGATCAAAAATTTCAGCTATTCATTCATTCTCTTCAATCAACTTATGCTGACAAAAGTGCTTATCATGGACAAGGCCATGTAACCTGAGGAATAAAGAAATGAATTAAAAAATCTTGGTCTCAAGGAATTTAGTCTCCTAGGGAAGATAAATAGAACACACTATAAAGGTAGAAAGCCTCATATAAGAGTTGCAAACAATGTATTATGGATTATGGGGGCCTAATCTGCCCCTTTCTGTCCATTTCTTTTATTTTCTTGGCCACGTGGGATCTTATTTACCTGACCAGGGATTGGACCCAGGTCACCGCAGTGGACATGCTGAGTCCTAACCACTAGGCCTCCAGGTAATTCCCATGTCCTTTCGTACTTTATCTACAGTGGTCCAGGCCCTTCTCATTCCTCATCTGAAGAGTGATATAAATTTCTAAATCTGTCTTCCATTCAACCCTATGGACCACACTGCCTCCAGAGCAACCTTTCTAAATATGGGATCTGATCCAGTACTTCCTCCACTTTAAATCACTCCCATGAAAGACGTCCCCATGACTTATTGAATAAAGCTGAACTTCCTCTGTACAATGGCACCTGCCTATTTCCCCCATCTTATCTTTCACTACCTCTTCCCTTCATCCTCTGTAATCTACAAGTCAGCCAGTTAAGGGACTATTTCAGTCATCCAGATTTCCTTAACCTTTAACACTAGTTCAAGTACCACCTCTAACAGGAGGCTTTCCCTGCTCCCTCCAGCTATCTGAGAAGCACTCACTGACTGTCTGGGAAGCACTAATCAAAGCTCTCAGAGCCTCCCTCCCATGCTTACTCTGGTTACAGCACAAACATTTCCCTGTAGTGACGTTTCCCTGTGTATTCATCATTTGTGAATATCTCGACAGTATCTGGAACAGAAGAAGAGATCCTCATTTTATTGCACAAATGCTTACAGTAGAGAGAATAAGAGTTACATGCAACACTCACAAAGGGTCAGCATTTGAATTGGACTTTGAAGAATGGGTAGGATTTCCAGTGTTTATGGAAGGGGCGAGTGAGTGGGAGGTGAGGAGTAAAGGAACTGCTAGGGAAGTATGGGGATTCAGTTAGATGAGGCTGAAACATGGGGCGGCTGAAGTGGATGTTGCTGCTGTGTAGTTGCTGAGTGTGTCCGACTCTTTGTGACTCCGTGGACTGTAGACCACCAGGCTCCTCTGTCCATGGGATTTTCCAGGCAAAAGTACTGGAGTGGGTTGCCATTTCCTCCTCCAGGAGATCTTCCCAACCCGGGGATCAAACCATCATCTCCTACATTTCAGGCAGATTCTTTACCACTGAGCCACCTGGGACAAGTGGATAGTCAAAACACGAAATTGGAAGTCTGTTGAGGAAAATCATGGAGGGCCTCCAATGACAGATTTCTTTGGTGAAATGGAGTTGTGTTTAACTGTCCTGATATTAATGAAAGGGTTTATGTTTGCAATGAACAGAAAAGCAGGTGTTTAGTATAAATCAGACCTATTCTTCCCTGTTACTAGGTCTCAGCACAAACATTTCTAGGAGAAAAAGTTCTAACTAGTTGAGTCCTAAATAATTTAGCGATATCCTGCTGATATTCATTATCACATAGCTATTTTGTTCTTGCTATTTCAATCCTTGGTAACAAAGACAGTTATGAAACATCTTCCCTTTCCTTTTCTGGTTGGATGGGTTATTAATCAAACAGACATCCATACGTTCTTAAATAATAATTTATTTTCCCCACTAAAATTTCATGGAAAATAGTGCACATTTCTTTCTGGATCCAAGCAATCTTTATAGCTCTGAAAATTCTCCTCCCCACCCCTCCCCGACCCCCCAAAAATGTCAAAGTGGAGTCTATGTAGTCACAGTGCCCTCTGCTGGCTACAGAGAGGAACAGCTAAATCCAGGAGGAGAAGGAATGCAACAGCTCACGGAGCTGCTGTGCGATGCACTTCCCCACTTCTTCCTTTTATGTTAAGCGGAATGTTGAGTTAATAGCTCCTCAAGGTAAGCTCCTGAAGGTAAGCTCCTCAAAATAAGGGCTTCCCTGGTGACTCAGATGGTAAAGAATCTGCCTGCAATGAAGGAGGCTCGGGTTTGATCCTTGGGTCAGGAAGATCTCCTGGAGGAGGGCATGGCAACCCACTCCAGTATTCTTGCCTGGGGAATTCCACGGACAGAGGAGCCTAGCAGGCATGGGGTCGCAGAGTCGGACATGACTGAGCGACTAACACACACACACAAGGTAAGCAAACTCATTTTTGCAAGAATCAGGCAAGCGCTCCAACATATTCCACCTTTTTTCCTGTTCTTTTGGAGGACTGGACACATCCAAAGCTTCCAAAGATTTTTTTTAAAGAAGAGGCACATAAATATAAACAATAGTTTCCCTATCTCCTCCATTTGCTTGGCCTCTTGACCTCATTTTCACTGGCTTTCATAAGACAAAAGAAAGCTTTCAGTTAGGGAACTCTGTAAGGAATCTGGCAATCAAGGACCCAGTGGCCAGCCTCATCCCAATCTGGAATACAACCAGGACACCTCCCAAGTTCAGGCTAAATGCACCATTTATCCTCTCTCAACCTCATGACTCATGCTGAAGCTCCAATACTTTGGCCACCTGATGCGAAGAACTGACTCATTAGAAAAGACCCCGATGCTGGGAAAGATTGAGGGCACGAGAAGAAGAGGACAAGATGCTTGGATGGCATCACCGACTCAATGGGCATGAGTTCTGGGAGTTGGTGAAAGACAGGGAAGCCTGGCGTGCTGCAGTCCATGGAGTCGCAAAGAATCGGACAGGACTGAGCAACTGAACAACAACCTTAAGGACGGCGAACAATAAGAAGAAAATAAAAAGATCAGCCAAAAAAAAAGTTTCAAAGGATAGAGACCATTGAAAGGCGATTTTTAGCCAGTGCCTAGCGGAGTCTCTGGCCACCTGCTGCTGCTGGGCTGCCATCTATGGGGTCGCACTGAGTTGGACACGACTGAAGCGACTTAGCAGTAGCAGCAGCAGCGGAGTCTCTGGCCACCTGCTAAGAGAGTTAAAAGCGGTAAGATACGGGAACACGCACTGCAAATAATGGAGTGTGATCCTCATTAAAGGTGTTTTTATCATTGCAATTTCAGACTGAATTGCAATGCCAGGAAACGTTCGTGGCTGGCCCGCGAGGAATAAGGCGTCCCCAAGTTCAGAGACATCCCTTTTCCGGCAAAACCATTTCAAAAGCCCTGCCCAGCCTCCTGTGGGTCCTTTAAGGTATTTATATTCAACCCAGTTCTGAATGGGTTCCTAAGCCCTAATTAAGGAAACACCGCTTCCTTTTGTGCCTCACTTCCGTCGGGTTTTTTGTTTTCTGGGGTTTTTTATTTTATTTTATTTTATTTTTTGGCTTTTGCAATGAATGCTGAGTTTTGTACCTGAGGCCCTTAGGTAAGCTCTCACCTTCCGTCTCCGCGCGCCACACCTTCCTTGCCGCCTCCTTGAGCAAAGCCCGGGTAGGGGAGCCGCAGTTCCTTTGCCTTCCCGGCAGCCAAGGAGGCACAAACTTAAGTCCCAGCTCATTGCAACCGGAAGAGCAAAGAAATAAAAACCACAGAGGGCTAGGAGTTAGGACCACGAGAGCGGCGGTAATCACTGTGAAGTTGCCTTGCCAAGCTGGGGGTTAGGGTGATGCGAGCAGGGTCAAGTCCCTCCCAAGCAAGGCTCGGATCATGTCTTTATGTCCTATTTTCATACATTGTTCTTCTTGGAATATTTTTGGCATTAACTTTGCACTTTAAAGATATTGCATTAAAACTTTCATCTTCATTCCTGAGTATCTCGTTGCCCCCTGCCCCTTATATTTTGGGCCCTCAACTCAAATCCCCTGGCGATGGGTGTGATCGCGTAGCTAGAGGCAGCTCAGGAGCCGACTATGCTCCGGCTCGCTCGCTCGGCTAATTTGGGGGCAGCCCCGCCCCTCCCCTCCCCCTCTCCCCCCGCCCCGAGGGCAACCAGTTTGGTTCAAGGAGAATACCGAAAGGACGTCGGCTCACCTGGTTCCGGCTGCTCCAGACTCTGCGATCTCCTCTGCTAACAGCCGAGGCCCGCTCTGCTCCCGGTGTGGGAGGACTCCTCTCGCATGTGCAGGGCGCCGGCTCGGAAGCAGCTCCCCTCCGCGCCGCCGTGCTTATCCGGTGGCTCTCAGGAGAGAACTGCCTTCCTCAGCGCGTGGCGCGATCATCCCCCGCACGGATGGGAGGACCGCGTGCTGTCACTTCCGACCGGACCGATGACTGTGGGTCATCTCGATCTTCCCACCCCAAGCCCGCGCCCCAACTCGGTCCCAGCAGCGGCGGCCGAGAGGCAGTCTTGATTAACTCGGTCTCAAGGCCCAAGGGACTAGAGACTCCGCGAGGGTCTGTAACAGTCTCTTGGGCGGGCGGCAACTCTTAAAGCTGGACCGAACATCAGATCTGAGTAGGATGTAGCATTCGGTGTCTTTCGTGAAAAGTCACCCAGCAAATGAAATCTGAGCCAACATGTAGCACCAGGCGTGCCTCCGAACAAATACGCCCTCAAAGCAAACTCCACCAATCGCTGCCTGGGCAGCCTTGAAATCGCCATCAAGAGGCATGAACAAGAGTTTAGAGAAGGGAAGGGTTTCTGGTGGGATCTGGCCAAAAATAAGTCCAGCCCCTCAGAATACCAGCGCGGGCCGGGGGTGGGGTGGAGTGGAACTTTGCCCTCTACAAATGCCTATCCGCTGATTACTCCAGGCTTCTTACAAAGCTTGTCTGAGACTGGCAGCTAAGAATGCTAAACAAATACTTCTGGAAAAATGAAAATGGATGTGAAACACGGCTGTTTATGCCACACAGTTGTTTTCATGTGTTAAGGTGCACATTTCCCTCAAAGCTCCAAAGACATATTTTGCTTCAGGAGGTCTGTCTTAAGATTTTTGGTCATTTTTCAGGCTTTAGTCAATGCATTACAGACAAAGTCCCTAAATACAAGAACCAATGCCAGATTTAGCAAATAAAAACACGGGTCACCCAGTTCAAGGTGAATCTCAGATAAACAGCAAATATTTTTTCATGCAAGTATGTCCTTTACAGTATGCGGGACACACTTAAACTTTCAAAAGTATTCGTTGCTTAACTGAAATGTAAATATAACAGGGTGTCCTGTTTTTTTTCTGGCAACTTCTAAGAATAATGCAATGACTGCTTGAATTCTTCTGTTTACAATCCAACAAACAAGACACAAGTCTACATGGAGAGGTAGGCAAAAAATATCACAAGGATTCATAATAACTTATACACAAAAAGGAATAGTCACTTTGAAATATTTATTAGGAAAGCAGTAAAAACCTTATTTATATTAATTGAAGAGCTTGTCCAATAGGGTAGTTAAGGGTATTCATACAGGGATCTGCAAACTTCCCCCTGGGAGCTGGGTCAGGCTTGCAACCACTTCTTGGGTGCTTTTGAGCTAAGAATGGTTTTCACACTTTTCAATGGTAGAAAAGAATGGAAAGAAGAATAATATTTTGTGGCAAGTGGAAGTTATATGTGTTTCAAATTTCAGTTTCAAAACTTCCATAATTGAAGTTTTATTGTAATCAGCCACACCATTTTTTTTTTTTTTTTACTGCCTTGGGCTGTTTTCAGGCTATAAAAGCAAACTTGAATTATTGCAACAGAGATGAATCAACCTGAAAAACCAGAAATATGTACTATCTGGGCCTTTACAGAAGTCTGTCAACTTCTGATATGGATGAAACCATTGCCTGTAAAATGGTGATACCAATAATCAGTAACTCTGTGAGCTATAACTCTGACTTTACTAAACATTTTCCTCATTTGCAGAAACTATTTGCTTGGCTGTCCTTTTTCCAGTAGTCTAGAAAAAGACCATATTTTCATAGATACAAAATTTTGGTAAATTGAAATCAATGGCGTTTGAATGAGATTGGTTTTAACAATACCGGCCACCTCTGCTTTTCACAGTTTCTAATTCACCCTCTGCGCGCTGCTGCACCGCCTCACAAACCACAGCATCTCTGTGGCTTTTATAGCCCCAACTTGCTCAGCATTTTATCAAAGCAGTTCGCCTGCCACCTAGTGGGAAAAGGTGGGAGTGTATGATTATCATTTATTTAGGTAAACTGGCTAGCGTTAAGCTGTAGGACCTTGGACAGGGATAATTACAATAGTAATTACATTTGAATGGTAGTTTGTCATTTACAAAGCACTTCCTTGTATAGTATTTTAATTAATCCTCTCTCCAGACAACACAGTGTTATAAGCAGATCTTCTTTGATCTATTTTTCTGTTGACAAATGGAGTCAGAACATTACCTTATTTATTCAGGGTCATACCAATAGGCAAGTGTTTTGTTCACAGACACCCTCTGAACTTAGGTTCCCTCATTTCTACATGTCTAGCTCTACTCTATCGAAAGCTTCTATTTGCCACAAGTATATATATTTTAGTAAATTTCCAAGGATAGTCTTTTTAAACAAACATGAGCCATCCAAAATATCCCTTGTCAAGAAAAAATTCTAAGGAATACAACATGATTTATTCTAGGTAAATGTTTAATTAATGTTTATCAAAACCAAGGTGTAAGTTAAGATCCATTTTCTGAGGGAGGGTGAATAAATTGGGCAGAAGACACCTAAGGCTTAATCCTTGAAGGGCTGTTTGATTACTGGCAGAATACCAGCCACCTTTAAATCCTTTTTGATTAAGACATATAATAATCATCTTTCCAATGCAATATGATTCCTTTACTTTTAGACCTAAAAAATTATGTTTGAACAGAGCTTTCAGAGTGTAAGCCACAGAGGTCTCAAAAAGAGATGCATTTTAATTGCTCTGTGTCTCAGGAACTTCCAGAGGTTTGTTGTGAATCTGCAAAGGGATCTTTGAGCTCACTATGCTAAAGCTCATTTGAAAAAGGAGATTTGTGGTCTCCTCCAGTGCTTATTAATGTGCCTCCGTCTTGTACAGCAGCCTGTGTGCTTTAGTGATGACCAAGAACCAGATTAAGTGAGCCAAAGGTTAGGGCAACCCAAAAGAAAGAGACACGTATACAATGACATTTCATTGGCTGAATCTACAGTTGGACACACAATGGGAATGTACTCAATCACGGGCTATCTGTGAAATGCAATCATACTTGTTGACTGCACCCAAAATCACACAAAGGGTCAAACGAGAAAGAACAGTTTCCACAGCTTTGCAGATCATGGTTTTTGGACTGTGCCTGTTTCTTGTGAACATGGCCCCTGTGGGAATACTTTAGTATTACAGTCATCCCTCAGTATCTCTGGAGGGAGGCAGGGAAGTTGCGGGGGGAGGAGGCTGGTTCCAGGACCCCACTCCACCTCTCGCAGATAGCAAAACACACAGATGCTCAAGCTCCTTACATAAAATGGTGTAGTATACTTGGCCCTCCATATCTGCCAGTTTCACATCTGTTGATTCAACTGTGGATTGAATTTTTCACATTCAGTTGGTTGAATCCAAGGATGTGCAACCAGAGGAGGTTCAACCTGGGGATAGGAGGGCAGACTGTATTTGGAAATAGCTACACTTTCATATTAAAATTACAGCTTGAGGTAAGGATGTGAAAGCTAAGGCACCTGGGACTTGGGAATGAAATTCTGTTATTGCCTCACTTTCAGCACAATCTTAAGTTTAACCACAGGTGATGCCTACTGTTTGCAAGCTTTGCTGATGTGATTTGTATTTCTGAAACTCTAACTTGGACATAATCTTGGACCTGTTTTATTGGTTGCCCCCATTTTCTTGACAGCTAACATTGTGGCTGAGCCATTTCTGGCTGCGGAGGCCTGGCCATGCACGTGGCTAGTACATGGCTCAACTCAGGTGTATCTTCACAATTATGCAAAGAGGGTAGTACTGATCATTTTTAAATAGCTCCTGAGGTTCGCTACTGGTTTTCTCAAGCAAGTCAGGTCATCCTAAGTTGTCCCTATAAATTCACAGCACAAAAGTTCCCTAAAGTTGCTACTTGTTTATATCACAACTAGTATCGTTGCTGCTACTGCTAGTGCTACCAACAACAACTGACACATAGTGTTCCCTTTTGCTAGGCACCATCCTAGGAGCTTCATATACATGAACTAAATCAATCCTCAGAGGTTGTACCTGTGGGACACAGTCTATTGTCACCCCCAGTTTACAGATGTTAATACCAAGAACCAGAGAGGCTAAGAGACTCTCTCAAGGTCACTGATGAATCTGAATATAAATGCAAGCAGTCTGACTGCAGAACCCTAGCTTTTAATTAATATTGCCTCAATCCCAAAGCACAATCAGAAGAAAAGACACACTGCTTACTCAGTGAAGTCCAGCGACCCAGCTTGGCATTGACTACCTTCCACGGTCCGGATGCACCTTATGTTCTCCTCACATTGTGCCACCATTCAGCTGAGTTTACTTCAGCCACTTCAGAGGACTTACTGATACTGAGCAGGACTCTGTGGAGCTCCTCGACACAAAAGCCTTTTGTGTCCCCCATTGCTTGACTACAGGAACTAGGCTTCATTCAGCCTCCAAGACCTTCCCTGAGTTCCAATGGGCAGGTTCAAACAGTTGCTTAATTAGGGAAGGGAGGGGATGCAGAGATAAGGGAGGAACAGTCAAAAAGCAGCCTTGGGGCAAGGTCCTGGATTGCCTGGATACACACAACAGCCTTGCATTGATCTGTTTTGCAGATACTGAAACCCCCTCCAGGTGGGAAAAAGTTAAAGATTAAAGATGGTATGCTGCCCACAAGTGTACAGCCCTAGACCAGTTGAGACCTGAATGCTGATGACGCTGACTCCTATTACATCACCACCAGCCCATCAGAAGAATGTCCATTAGCTGACCATACCCTCTTTGAACCATTACTATAAAACTTCTCACTACCCTCTCAAAGTTGGGACACACAATTTTGAGGGCATTTAGCCTGCTGTGGACCCTTCTGCCTGGTAAAGCAGTAAAGGTATTTTTACTTCTCTCAAAACTCTCTGAAAATTAATTTGGTGTCAGGGTACAGAGGCCAGGTTCAGCTTCATTGCCAGGAAGAGGTCACACCTTGATTCATGCTGTCCCTTCTGTACTATCCCCTCCATCACCTCTTGCTTTGTTGAACTTCTGCTCATCCTGTAAGGCCCAGCTCCAATTTGATCTCTTTGGTAAATACTTGAGGCCCCAGCTGGAAGTAAACATATTCACCCATGAATCCTCCCTCATAACTCTTTGTCTGAATTTCTCTCAGGCACTTAGCACCTTTTACATGGTATTAGAGCTCTTTATGTGCATAGCAGTCACATTCACTAGAAGATAAATTCGCTAAAGAAGACTCAGCTCAAACTCTGCTTCAACCATGAGTCCCTCCTTGGCTTCCCCAATGATATTGGCTCCTGTGTGCATGCTAAGTCACTTCAATCATGTTCGATTCTTTGTGACCCCATGGACTGTAGCCTGTCAGGCTCCTCTGTCCATGGGATTCTCCAGGCAAGAATACTGGAGTGGTTGCCATTTCCTTCTTCAGGGGATCTTCCTGACGGAGGAATCGAACCTCTGTCTCCTGCACTGCAGTCAGATTCTTTACCATTGAGCCACCAGGGAAGCTCTTTTAACTCCTAAGCTCCCTCACTACTTTGTTCTTACCTTAATTGTCTGTAACACTTAACCTTATCCCACAGGTCTGTCATTAGTTTGGATATCTGCCTTTTCCTAGGAGGTAAACTCAAGAACAGAGGTTGTTTTATTTGGCTTTGTATCCTCAGCCTAACATAACCTCTTGTTCATTTGTTTGTTGAATGACTGAATGAATAATGAGTGAAGCCTTTCCTGAATTCCTCCTGCTAGAAGTAATCACTCCCTTCTCTGAACTCTAATAGCTTCTTGTTCTTCCTTGTGGCACTTTCGTTTCTTACCTTGTATTACAGTTATCCACAGACAAGTCTTAGCTCCTTGTTAGACTATAAGCACCTTAAGGTTGGGCAATGCCTTAGGTATCTCTAAGGTTTGATCTTAGAAATAGGTATCTCTATATTTCCATCACCTGGCAGAATTACTGGTCCAATAAATGGGCTCAGTAAATATTTTTGAGTGATTCATCACAATGAATATAGCCCCTTAATGATGGGCTCGTAGGTGTCCCCAAAGAAAAAATGAAAAAAGGCCGAGCAGGGTGGGGATTAGCCATCCAGACTGAGGTGAGCCTTGTGTGATGGAAGGGCTGTGAATACTATGGGACCTGTCACTCACATGGATACAAACAAGTGGCCATCACTTATCATTGTGAGAACTGACATTAGAGGCAATTCATTATCCTTGGCTTTGCAATTGGAGAAAGTAGAACAAACACCACCATCTTCCAAAAGAATAAGACCAAGTGATAAAAGCCTATAAAGAAAAAAATTAGTTTCAAGTTCATACAATAGCTGTACATGTTCTAGAAAAAGAACTATGCATTCACTGGCCAGTGCAACTATATCCTGAACCTAGAATTTCTTTCACATTATTAAGGATTTATCTTAGCACCTAGTACTATAAGAAAACTAATTAACAAGTATATATGATAATGTGATTGTAGAAAGGTTTTAAAAATCATAAAATAATCATGTGGGTCTACAAGTTAATACTGGATCATTCTTATGACATAATTGATAAATCAGCAAAAATAAAATATTTTTCAGAATGAAGTAATCTTGAAAACTGAATTATTTATAGAACAACACATGTATAATTTAACGGAAGAAAGGAAAAGAACACTTGCTGAGAACCTACCACCTGTGGAATACAATCCTCAATGATTTTACCCACATTGTCTAATTCATCCCTCTGAAAAATCATGAGAGGTCACATGAAAAATCATAAGCATCTGAACTGGAACTTGGTCGTAGGTCACATGTGTCCTCCCCTTTATTCTTCCCCTCTTATTAAGAATTCACTGCAAACATAGCTCATTGGAATTCCTCATCAGTACTGTTTAACTTGAACCCTCCCAACACCAACAGCATTTGAGATGCTATCTGGACCAGTTAATTGAATTTCAGAGATTCATTCAAAACATCTAAGTCCCAGTACTCAATATTTCTCCCATTAACCTACCCTATTGTCACTGCACATCAAGTATCTTAATGTAGTTAGCTTAAATTAAACCTGTTAAGTTACACAGACTAGTGTTTCTAATTTTTTTTTTTCATCTCCCCCAAACACACTATTTTAGTAGCCTGAAGACAGAAAGTCAATTGTGGCAATCCAGCTGTTCCAATGAATCAATAATCCACTTGGCATCTGGCTGTCAAATATCAAACCAACCATCATCAGAAAATATGGAGCCAAATTCTCTAGCCTGCCACTAACTAACTGAGTGGGTCATTTTTCCTTAGCAGTGGTGACAGTCCCTTCCAAGCAATGGTAGGCATGAAAGTAGTATGGGACCAGCACGCAGACAGGGGACTTACTTGAAGGTATTACAGACAGTTTCAGACTTCGGAAAAGTTTGTGAGAATGTATAACACCAAATTTAAGTAATAGAGTATTCACAGTTTTGAAAACACTAAGCACTTGTCAAAACAGCAGAGTTAATTTCTTTTAGAATTAAATGAAGGAACAATAATTAGGTGTGTAATTATCCATAACAATGTTTGTAAGATTTGTAATTATAGTTAATTGCTATAAAATGTGTTGATTTTAAAAGCTGTTAACGAAATTGAAAATAAAGTAATGGCACTGTAGATGCACATTTCCTTACGTTCGTCCAGGCACATGGGCTAGGGGAAAGCCTCAAATGACGTTGCAGCCCAGCTCACTGTAGTAGCTGCTCGGCTGGCTATATGTTCAGCTTCCCTTACTTTTGTTGCACTGCTCTTTTTGCTTTCTCACTTTGTCTCTGCACATGTAACAGGTTCTATTATTCTCTGCTCCCTTTCCCCATTCCATAGAGCTCCTGTGAAGGAGATACCAAGAGAAACTGATCCATGGATTAAGAAAAAATAAAATGAAGTCATGGAGGTGATCTGGCTTTAAAGTTGGAATACCATTGGATTGGGTTTCCCTGGTGGCTCAGATGGTAAAGAATCTGCCTGCAATGCGGGAGACCGGGTTTGATCCCTCTGTTGGGAAGATCCTCTGGAGAAGGAAATGGCTACCCACTCCAGTATTCTTGCCTGCAGAGTCCCATGGACACAGGATTCTGGCAGGCTACAGTCTACGGGGTCACAGAGTTGGACACGACTGAGTGACTAAGAGTTTCACCATGGGATTATTAATGCCAGGGTTAACTCTCTCTACACTTGACCTGATGGCAAAGCACATCACTTTTATTCTCTGCAGCCACAACTATATCTTAACACAAAAGGTTTCCAATTTCACCCTTTCTGATGTTTTGTTCAAATGTGATTTGGGTTATAATTATAGTATAAAGATGGACTTTCAGGGGGAAAAAAAAGCATGATGTTATCTTTTCAAACTTCACCTTACATTAAAAAATCTAAATTCACGGCTCTGCAATATCTCTTTGTTAAGTTAAATCACCACCCTCTTATGGGCTGTCCTTAAAAAGAAAAAGTTGGGTACTTATTACTTGTTTGTTCTGTTTTTAGTGGGGAGAAATTTTATAAGCAGTTCAGAGAATTATTTTTTCATCAAGCACTTAAAGGTTCATGTTTCAATAATATATAGTTACTAATCACCATTCTAACTATTGCTTGTCCATTTTAATAGCTCTTTACTTAGTAACATTTACTTACATTGGGCTATAAATCACCTGCATTTAACATTTTTCATATTTGAGAACAATTTGATCCATTAAAATATCTCTGCAACATTAAACGTATACTCTGGACACTGTGAGACTCAAAGCCAACTGGCAAAAGATGCTATCTTTAGCTTTCCATCTATGTCTAGTATATCTTTTGTGAAAATACATGGGGAGTGAAGATACCCTGAGTCTAAATATTTGATTAACTAATTAGCCTTTAGCAATTTGCTCCCAATAAAACCCCAGCACTTTCAGATTGATTTGAAAAAGTGGAAAATTTCACTGCAATATTTACATTCAATAATTCATTCATCTATTCATCCCACAGACCTTTCCTCAGCTGCTATTCTGGGCACAGCATCACCGTTTAAGGTGCTGGAGATATGTAGAGTAATTCATCGCATGTCCTGACAAAGGTATGAGGTAGGTCCTACTGTGATTCCTATTTCACAAGTGGAGCTTTAAGAAGTTACTGGCCCAATGTCACATAGCTAGTAAGCAACAGAGCCACTCCATAATAACTCAGACAACATGACATCTTTTACTGAATTTTTCACTCAGGGAAGTAGTATTTAACCAAAAATCCTAGACAGAGGATTGGAAAAGCCTCAGGACACTGTGGACACCAAGGACTATTTACTGGAAAAAAATGTTAGTCACTCATTTGTGTGAGACTTTTTGTGACCCCAGAGACTGTCAGGCTCCTCTGTCCATGGGACTTTCCAGGCAAGAATACTGGAGTGGGTTGCCGTGCCCTTCTCCAAGGGATCTTCCTGACTCTGGGATTGAAGTCAGGTCTCCTGCATTGCAGGCAAATTCCTTACGGTCTGAGCAACCAGGGAAGCCCCTATTTACTGGAACTTTCCCCTTAACTCTCTACTGCCTTGACAAGACATTATCACCACTGTAAAGTGAAGTGAAGAAGTGAAGTGAAGTCGCTCAGTTGCGTCCAACTCTTCGTGACTCCATGGACTATAGCCCACCAGGCTCCTCCATCCATGGAATTTTCCAGGCAAGAGTACTTGAGTGGGTTGCCATTTCCTTCTCCAGGGGATCTTCCCCAACCCAGGGATCGAACCTGGGTCTCCTGCATTGCAGGCAGACACTTTACCATCTGAGCCACCAGGGAAGCTCCTATCACCACTGTAGGTGGCACCAAATTTGGCCATTCATGATCACAATAACTCAGCACCTCTTTTTCAAGCAGCCCTACAGTGAGAAAGTGCTTAGACTTCCCAGGATCCCAAGATACAATTCAGTAGGATCTGATTTAAAAGCCTAGAGTTTTTTGTTATTTTGCCAATCTATTCTGAACTCACACCAGGTCACCAGCCTTAGTCATCCATAGAGACTGAGCAGCCACCCAGAGCTCTATGAACTAATAGGACCTTGGAGGTGCCTCCCAAAATTTGAGGGTCAGGTTAGGAGATGCAGCCTGTGCTACTAGGAATCAATGTGAACTCAATGACTGCTCGTTCCAAAATAGAGGATGGTCCAGTTCCAATCAAGCTGCCTTTTCTATGTTACCTTCCTTAGACCCCTTACAAGTCCCCTTCAAAAAAATCCCCCCACTAAAACAAAAGCCAATGGCACCCTACTCCAGTACTCTTGCCTGGAAAATCCCACGGACGGAGGAGCCTGGTGAGCTGCAGTCCATGGGGTCGCTAAGAGTCGGACACGACTGAGCAACTTCACTTTCACTTTTCACTTTCATGCATTTGAGAAGGAAATGGCAACCCACTCCAGAGTTCTTGCCTGGAGAATCCAGGGAAGGCAGAGCCTGGTGGGCTGCCGTCTATGGGGTCTCACAGAGTCAGTCCTGACTGAAGTGACTTAGCAGCAGCAGCAGCAGAACAAAAGCCAAACAAAGTAACACAAATTTGGCAGAAGGAATTCTCTTAACCAAACAGATGGTCACACTCTTTGACCCCATGTTCCTCTCTGAAAACAGAGCAAGTAATACTAAGTATCTCCCTGGGAGGCCAAATGGAATGCAGTAAGCTGATTTTCAGAAGTAGCAGCTAAGACAGAATTAATTTAAGTTAGTGTTTCCTGTATGTTTTCTTGATTTTAACAACAGAAGAGCTAAGAAGAGGGTCCGTTCATCCTGGAAAATTAGTTGAGGGTCTGAACTAAGTCTGTTTGAATATTGCATGCCCCCTTCATCCAGCAGCTGGCCAACCTGGAGATATACATGTTTCTGGCATTCATGTCACAGAGTCCTGTATCATTATGATCACACCATCTACAGCCTTTTGGAAGGAATTCAGAGCACAGAAGAAATTATCACTATGAGTTGCATTAGGTGAATCAAAATCATTAGGAGGAATCAAGTGTTTGTGATTCCCCATGCGATTCTAAAGTGCTTCCAGGGCTGAGAACTGCAAGTTTAGATGGTTTCAACTTTGAGAGGTTTCCAAGTAACTGGAACTCAAATCACATGCAAAAGGAGTTACTCTCTAGACCAGGACTATCCAATTAAGATATAACATAGTTCATGGGTAAAATTTTTAAATTTGCAGATAACACATGTATAAAAGTGAAAAGCAACAGGTAAGTTAATTTTATAACACATTTTATATAACCAAATATATCCAAAATATTAGACACAAACATAGATCCACACTGACACTTAAACACTGATTCTGTCTTTTGTGCATATTCAGTCATTGACTGGCCACCCCCCGGCAGGCACTGTGCTAGATGCTGCAAGGTACACACAAGTCAAGGCGATTTTCATTATAGGGGACTGGAATGCAAAAGTAGGAAGTCAAGAAACACCTGGAGTAATAGGCAAATTTGGCCTTACAGTACAAAATGAAGCAGGGCAAAGGTTAACAGAGTTTTGCCAAAAGAACGCACTGGTCATAGCAAACGCCCTCTTCCAACAACACAAGAGAAGACTCTACACATGGACATCACCTGATGGTCAACACCGAAATCAGATTGATTATATTCTCTGCAGCCAAAGATGGAGAAGCTCTATACAGTCAGCAAAAACAAGACAGGGAGCTGACTGTGGATCAGATCATGGACTCCTTATTGCCAAATTCAGACTTAAAGAAAGGAGGGGAAACCACTAGACCATTCAGATATGACCTAAATCAAATCCCTTATGATTATACAGTGGAAGTGAGACATAGATTCAAGGGATTAGATCTGATAGACAGAGTGCCTCAAGAACTATGGATGGAAGTTTGTGACATTGTACAGGAGGCAGTGATAAAGACCATCCCCAAGAAAAAGAAATGCAAAAAGGCAAAATGGTTGTTTGAGGAGGCCTTACAAATAGCTGTGAAAAGAAGAGAAGTGAAAGGCAAAGGAGAAAAGGAAAGATATACCCATTTTAATGCAGAGTTCCAAAGAATAGCAAGGAGAGATAAGAAAGCCTTCCTCAGTGATCAATGAAAAGAAATAGAGGAAAACAATAGAATGGGGAAGACTAGCAATCTCTTCAAGAAAATTAGAGATACCAAGGGAACATTTCATGCAAAGATGGGCACAATAAAGGACAGAAATGGTATGGACCTAACAGAAGCAGAAGATATTAAGAAGAGGTGGCAAGAATACACAGAACTATACAAAAAAGATCTTCACGACCCAGATAATCACAATGGTGTGATCACTCACCTAGAGCCAGACATCCTGGAATGTGAAGTCAAGTGGGCCTTAGGAAGCATCACTACGAATAAAGCTAGTGGAGGTGATGGAATTCCAGTTGAGCTATTTCAAATCCTGAAAGATGATGCTGTGAAAGTGCTGCACTCAGTATGCCAGCAAATTTGGAAAACTCAGCAGTGGCCACAGGACTGGAAAAGGTCAGTCTTCATTCCAGTCCCAAAGAAAGGCAATACCAAAGAATGCTCAAACTACCGCACAATTGCACTCATCTCACACATTAGCAAAGTGATGCTCAAAATTCTCCAAGCCAGGCTTCAACAGTACATGAACCATGAACTTCCAGATGTTCAAGCTGGATTTAGAAAAGGCAGAGGAACCAGAGATCAAATTGCCAACATCCGTTGGATCATTGAAAAAACAAGAGAGTTCCAGAAAAACATCTACTTCTGCTTTATTGACTGTGCCAAAGCCTTTGACTGTGTGGATCACAACAAACTTCAAGAGGTGGGAATACCAGACTACCTGACCTGCCTCCTGAGACATCTGTATGCAGGTCAAGAAGCAACAGCTAGAACTGGACATAGAACAACAGACTGGTTTCATATCAGGAAAGGAGTACCTTAAAGCTATATATTGTCACCCTGCTTATTTAACTTATATGCAGAGTACATCATGAGAAATGCTGGACTGGATGAAGTACAAGCTGGAATCAAGATTGCCAGCAGAAATATAAAAAACCTCAGATATGCAGATGACACCACCCTTATGGCAGAAAGTGAAGAAGAACTAAAGAGCCTCTTGATGAAAGTCAAAGAGGAGAGTGAAAAAGTTGGCTTAAAACTCAACATTCAGAAAACTAAGATCATGGTATCTGGTCCCATCACTTCATGGGAAATAGATGGGAAAACAGTGGAAACAGTGACAGACTTTATTTTGGGGGGCTCCAAAATCACTGCAGATGATGACTGCAGCCATGAAATTAAAAGACGCTTGCTCCTTGGAAGAAAAGCTATGACCAACCTAGACAGCATATTAAAAAGCAGAGACATTACTTTGCCAACAAAGGTCCATCTAGTCAAAGCTTTGGTTTTTCCAGTAGTCATGTATGGATGTGAAAGTTGGACTATAAAGAAAGTTGAACACCAAAGAATTGATGCTTTTGAACTATGGTGTTGGAGAAAACTCCTGAGAGTCCCTTGGATAGCAAGGAGATCCAACCAGTCCATCCTAAAGGAAATCAGTCCTGAATATTCATTGGAAGGACTGATGCTGAGGCTGGAACTCCAATACTTGGTCACCTGATGTGAAGAACTGACTCATCTGAAAAGACCCTGATGCTGGTAAAGATTGAAGGCAGGAGGAGAAGGGGCCAACAGAGGACGAGATGGTTGGATGTCATCAGTGACTCAATGGACATGAGTTTAAGTAAGCTCTGGGAGTTGGTGATGAATAGGGAAGCCTGGCACACTGCAGTCCATGGGGTGGCAAAGATTCGGGCACGACTGAGTGACTGAACTGAACTGATCCTTAGGATGTATAAGGGAACATACAACCAGCTGACATACAACCCCCAAACCTAAGTGTGCAGAGACATGCATATGCAACACTATGAGAAGTGCATCTTTTTACTGCTTCCGACATGTATGATTTTGTCTAGCTCATTTTAACCTGATCAGGGTAAGAAAAGGACACAGAGATGAGATGGGGAGAAGAGAGAAACAGTCTCGAGAAACACCAGCACTTGAAATCTGGGCTTGAGGATCAAAGCTACAGTCTTAGTTTTTTCTGTTTTAATCACACAGTGGTGAGAAGATCACCATTTACCCAGAAAAGTCATGCATTCTTGCTTGTCCAGCTTTGCATTACCCCCAAGGAGGTGGGTGTGAATTTTTACCAAAAATGTGAAAGACAGCCTTCCCAATCAAAGATATATTTATAAGACATGAACCTATTTGCCCAGAAGAAGCAAGAGAATCTTCACTATGAGGCTTGTGCAGAGCTCAGTTAATCTGGCAGTGTTCACGAGCCTTATTGGGAAGATACAAGCCAACGGCCAGCCCTGGCCATTGGAGCAATAAACACAGTGCAAGACGGCTGATGTTAGCATCAGAGAAGCCTTTCCCCACAAGAAAGTCTAGGGCCTTGCTCTCTCCACCTCCTTCTCTTGACCTTGGAGCTGATAAGATTTTTAGGTTTTGCCATAGAGTGTGCTGAGTGGGACTACCAGAGGTCACTCAAGATTGGATTTCCTGTTTGAGGTGTAAGGGACAATAGCAATGCATTTGAGATGAGCCTTAAAGGATGGGGTGAGTTTGAACAGGCAAACTGAGGAAGAGAAACACTCTAAGTGAAGGCAGTGGCATGCAAAGGGAGAGAGGGAGAAGAGCCTAAAGAACCAAGATGAGCCAGAGTGAGGCGACCCTACACTTCCAGATCACGAATTCCTACAAGTCCATGAAAGAGGCTGAATCAAAGTTCTCTGCTGGGGCTAAATCTAATGCCATGTCCCTAGAAGCATCATCACCCAGCAATCTGGGATACGGGTGAGAGGATGACATGGAAAAAGTGGATGAACAGTTGCAAACATCTCTCTTCCCCGGGCCAAGCTCCTCTCTCTCCCAAAGCCGTTTCAACACCTCTGTCTTTCTTAAGCCCCCGTGTAATAATGAGGACTCGGGAGTTAAATGTGCAGAGGGCTTTCTGAGCTCCTACAGGGAACTCAATAATAGAGCTTTACAAACAAGGGGCTTTCAAAGTCCTTAATCCCAAGAAATTTAATAATATTCACAAACACAAGTTTAAATGAAAACCTTGAAAAGCAAAAAATGTCTGCTACATTAATACAGCATTAGTGGACTGTAATAAGGTTTTGATTTAATCTCTTTAGAAAGCCCTTAATACTCTGCATCAAATACAAAGCTAATCTTCTTGTTTCCTCTGAAACTCTACCTCAGCAAATTGTTCATCCAGCCATGGCAAAAAATTGGAGCCTCTTCAAACTTTATTCTGCTCATGGGCAAACCAGTGGAGATTTCCAGGCCTTATTTTATACCACATGCATCTCACTTTCGACTTACAGTGTATTCTGTAGATTAGACAATCCTCTATCAATAGTTATGTTTTTAAGTTGCAAAGCTTAAAAATACTTTCCAAGTAGTTGCACACAGAAAGGACTTTTCATCCTCCTTCAGTCATTCTTTTTTTCTCCTGGTGATCTGTCTTATGTCAATTTAATTATTAGACTGGCCCAAAGAACTCAAGAAGGATTAAAAGGAAACTTCCCCCTCCCGACACTGCTCAACATGCCAGTAAATAGGGATGCGGTAAACTCTAATTATCTGGCATGCCATAATAAGATGTTTCATTGCCTGGATCAACTAGATAAAATTTACAACAGGGAACTGACCCTTAACTGATTGGGTTGAGGGAAGCAAAAGAGATTGACTAACGCAGAGAAAGAGAGCTGTACCCCTCCCGGATCAAGTGTCCAAGGCTGCCATTAAACTGAAACTCAATGAAATACCTTTGCTGCCTCATGGTTTCATTTCCTCTACCCAAGAAGCAGTTTCCTGAATATTTCAATTAAATTTGAAGCTCATAACTTTAATAAAGTTTTATGAAAATGAACAGTGAGATGGTTTCTTCTAGAGTGGAGGTTAATACTTTACATTATCTCAATTCTTCATCTGTAAAGGAACACGGGGTGCCTTTAACTGTATAAGGCGTTAGCATCCATCACACACTCTGCTCCTTATTAACAGACTGCTGGCTTGGGAGAGGGAGAACAAAGTTTTGCTGCCCCTGGCCCAGTTCTGCTCTTTGTGAAGGCAGTTGGGCACAGGATCCCTTCCAACTGCCAGCTGAAAGGGGACCAGAGATTCAAGTCAGGACACCTGGCTTCGTGAGCTCACAATGACTGCAGTCCAGAGTTCCAAACTTTGAAAAAAAAACACAAAACCCAGTGCATCCCACCCTCTACCTAAATAAATTTTTAAAATTTTAATATTGCATTTCTTATTTTTCCTACTAATAAAACTCCTATGCATTTATGGTGGACATTTTTGAAAATGGATTAATTTTTTGTTTTTCAAATGAATTCAGCTTTGCATTTGAAACTTCATGATGTTTTCTGCAGAAACTAAAGGCAGGGCAAAGGCAAGGAGCCAGATTTGAAACCGTGGGAACTCCAGCCCCAAGAAGAGAGATGGGAAGAGCAACAAATATAGTAAATGCCAAGAGTAAGAGGCATTAGAATACTTAATCATGAACACATTGCAATGCAAGCAAAGTCTTCACCCACGTGACTTTTCTTTCCAGAACATTCCCAGCACCTCAGTCTGTTCTATCTCTATAGCTACATGTACAGCAATCACCCCTCTTGCCCTAATTTTGAGTTTAACTCTTGCATGGAGTGTTCATTACATAATTTTAAATGAGTCATCATTGTGATGTGTGCTGGTTACATAAACCCATCAGGAATGTGAACATTCTCATAGATGTAGTATCACACTGCATTATGAATCCACCACATCATGTCTTCTTTACATTCTACTGGGGATTATTATTTAGTTAATTATATATGGAATATATAATACTTTTCAGCCCATGTAGTAAATAAACCTTTTAGCTAAAATCTAGAGGAAGAAACAGATTAGATTGCTATATTTTTACGTGACCAAGTCCTCTTTTCCTCTCCTTGCAGATGATGTTGTATATTCCTGAGGCTGTGGTGGAGGAGGGGACATGAAGAAAGAAATTTTCAGCTTACTCCCACTTCACTGTGAGCAATGCACATGATGAATGTAATTCCTCAATCCTATCTAAGGTTCACTTTTCCGTAATTTCTCAGGCTCCCAGAGTCCATATGAAATGATATTTAAATAAACTAAGGATATGCAGAAGAAAAATAGATAACACAGCTTTCAACAGAAGATAAACTTCTACCCTCCATTTCTGTTCCCCCCTGTACCACCATAAGGCTTCCCAGGTGGCTCAGTGGGTATAGGATCTGCCTGCAGTGCAGGAGATGCAGGAGACATGGATTCGATCCCTGGGTTAGGAAGATCGCCTCGAGAAGGGCATGGCAGCCCACTCCAGTATTCTTGCCTGGAGAGTCCCATGGACAGAGGAGCCTGGTGGGTTATAGCCCATAGGGTCGCAAAGAGTGAGACACAACTGAAGCAACTGAGCACGCACGCACGTGCCACCATGACTTAACTTTCAGTGAGTAAAATACTTTGGGTTAGAAGCTTTGGTTATCCCTGGGGTTCTTAGTGAAGCAGGTTTAAGGCACCTTTCAGATGCATTTAGACTGTCTGGAGACTTTGGGTGGCCCAACACTGCAATCTGATCATAAATGTCATGCACTCAATAGACGAATGATATTCAGCTTAAGGAACAAATGGTCCAACTGCACCAGGAATACTGTCCAAACTTTGGGATCCTGGGGACCTGGACTCTCAGGAGGAAGAAAACAAGGGTAAGGATAACACTGGCTAAACTGTCAAATGGAGAACGGCAGACAGAGACTAAGCTAGGCAAAGAGAAGAGTTAAATGTCTTCAGTGACCAAAAGTGCCACATGTCAGCAGGATATAACTTGTCCCAGAGTTCAGAATGTGCCTCCCAGGGAGGCAGACCTCAGTCCAGTACAAAGCAGAACTACTGAAGATGGCCAGAGGCTGAATGGACTGCCTCAGGAAACACTGAGCTTCTCATTTCTGGAGGAAAAAAACCATTTATTGGAGGTTTCAAAATTAAGATATAATGATTGCACTAAATAGCCTTGAAGGGTTCTTTGCAACTCTATAATGATATTATCATCTTCCTATAAGTGAGGTCATCACTGAGTCCCCAACCTGCCTTCATCAACAGGTGTGGCCTCTCTTGGTTGGTGTGGGAACACACAGTAGGGATTTCAGGCAGTGCTGGAGGCAGCTCAAGAAAGCTCTGATTCCAACCTGAGCAGGGCCTTACCTAAGTCAGGTACAGGCACCTGCACAGATGGCCCCTTTCCATCTGGTTCATGAAGTCCCCCAGAGCACCTTCCCCACACCTCATCCTCTTACCTACAGGCATCGTTATGCCTGTACCAACCTTTGTGTGCAACAGCCAACTTCCCTTTACAGGCTGTCTTGTGATGAAAGTCTCTCAAAATACATGTGCCCAGTGGCAAGCTCATTAGCACATAGACAGCTGCCTAATCACCATCTTTATCCCCCATCTCCAATCCTGATCTAGGCTGTCAGGCACCCTCCCCAAGCCAAGTTGCTAGGCAGCTGGCAGTCTCAGATCTGGATCAATCACAGACCAGATGTTGGCTGCTTGTTATAGGTTTACCAGATCTGCAGCCTTTGTGGCAGACTGAAGCTGGAGTGCAAACTCTAATGCAAAAACATTAAAATAATGCTCATATCTCCTGGCTATTTCATCCCCTGCATGGGAACACAACATAGTCCCCTCCTGTTTTCTAGTAGATGCTTGCAACCAAACACACTGCATCGTCTTAGGCAGGAGATAAATAGTTTCTTCTTGGACATTCATTCCTATAAAACTACACCCCATCCTCACTTTTGCCACACACAAGAAACAAAAAGTCTTATACCTGATATGTGAACTAAAGGAAACTGTCAATCACCACACCCCATTAGTGACAGAAGACATTACCAAGATATTTCCAATGGCATTTTCTGTGACCTCCACTGCATCATAACAAAACCCTGCAGTTGTTTAAATAAGGCTGGCAGGATGTACCACAAAGTCACTATGGGCATTCTTGCATACTTCCCCACCCCACTTCCAGGAAAATGAGTTCCTTCACATGATGGAAACAAAAGTCTACTTTTCTTACTGAGATAATGGCAACTCTGAATACAGCTCCATTTTGAGAAATAAGAAAGCTCCTGTGGCCATCTGAAGTGGCTAGTACCTATGGCTGGGTCCTCCTTAACCCCAGATATAGCCCACGGGCTTCCCAAGTGGTGCAAGTGGTAAAGAACCCACCTGCCAGGTTCTGGCATAAGAACTCCTTATGCCAGGAGACATAAGAGACACAGGTTCAATCCTTGTGTTGGGAAGATCCCATGGAGGAGGGCATGGCACCCACTCCAGTATTCTTGCCTGGAGAATCCGCATGGACAGAGGGGCCTGGCAGGCTACAGTCCATAGGATTGCACAGAGTTGGACACAACTGAAGTGACTTAGCATGCATGCATGCCCTAGAAAAAGTTCTCAGGACTAGGTCCCAGGGACGCAAAGGATCTTTCCTGTCCACACTTCCTCCCATGTCTTTTCAGCCCTCTAGCCCTGTCCACATAGCAGTGATTTCCAGCCAGGAGCCTTGACCCAGTCATCTAGGCAGCAGTGTGATGTGCCTCAGCAGGCTCTTGACACGGCAGGGGTGCTGACTGTCTGGCTCTAGGACCCCCTTGGATATCTGCTATACAGTCATGGGGCAGAGTGGCCTCACTGCTGAGTGCAACTCAGGCACCAGGACCCCAGCAGATAGGTGCCGCCCAGACTCCATGCCAGGGAAGGGGCATAAATCATCTTCTGTATCTGCTTCAACCTTTAGAGATCACAAGTACTTCCATGGGCATTTCAATCTAATTCTAACAATTAACCTTATCTGGGGTTAAGGTGAAATGTCACTGCCATTTAACAGATCACAAAAGAGAAACACAGAAGATGCCCCAGGTCCTATGAATCAGTGGGGAAGGCCATACAAAGTACTGTTGAGTGATACTACCATTCCTGTGATGTACTTCTACACCTATTATTCCTAACAACAATAGTAGCTTACGAATACTGTATTTACAAGTACTGACAGAAAGGATTCAGGACAGAACATTAGAAAAGCAATGCTTCTAATTTAATGTGGCAACTTCAGTTCATTATTCTCTGGCAAGTGTCTCCTTTTGAACAACATTAGCTATATAATTTGTGGGGTTCAGGGCAAAATGAAAATGTGGGATTTCCTTTTTAAAAAGGTATTAAGGATTTCTAGACCATGACAGCACAGCATTAAAGCAAGCATGGAGCCCTTCTAAGCTCAGGGCCCAATGAGGCTGCACTGGTCACAAGCTGGGCCCTCCTTCTGAGCTTTCAAGAGACACTTATGGCTCAGTACAAGTGTAAGGACAAAAGAGGAAATATGGTTTGGATTCTCTTATTTTTCTCATTTCCTGAGAACTCTGAAATTTGTTTCCTCTTATAAATATATCATCATGAGTACCATTAGAATCAGAGATTCGCACAATTTCCGGATGATAAATCTAGACTGTGTTTTCACTTCATTGATTCTTGACATAATGGACTTCCTGTGGAGTTTTTATTCATCTGCTCACCCTTTCAAATACTATGTAAAACAAAAACTAGGAAAGCAGTTCTATCTCCATCCCTCCTTCTCTTAGACCCTTCAATCAAGAAAGGATACGGTGAATATGTTAGAACTAAGCTAAGCAGGGACAGGCAGAAAGGCTGTGTCGGTTACCCGGCTTGCAAAGAAGAAACAGTGCCATTGAAGGCACAGCCACACACAAGGCTGTGCTAAGTGATTCTTACTCCAGAGATGCTAGATATTTTTAGTTTGGAGAGAGCCAGTCTGTGCCCAGCCGAAGCCCCACCCATCACGATTCTTCCCTAACTCTCCCACTTCCAAATTCAGTTCAGTTCAGTCGCTCAGTCGTGTCCAACTCTTTGCAACCCCATGGACTGCAGCACGCCAGGCCTCCCTGTCCATCACCAATTCCCGGAGTTCACTCAAACTTCTCATGTCCATTGAGTCAGTGATGCCATCCAACCATCTCATCCTCTGTCGTCCCCTTCTCCTCCACTGCTCCCACTTCCAAGCCAGGAAACAAATAAAAGAAAACTAGGAAAACCATCAAACAACTAACATGAAATGTATATTGCAATGTTTTTTAAGTGCTCTATGATAAAAGTTTGAATAAGAGCCACATTTTGGGTTTTGTGTATCCAATCACACACAGAAAAGGTGTTTTCACTAAGCTGATGTCTTGGAGTTTGGCTTTCTGTCCTCTGTGATCCTTTCTTTCTTGACAAATGACTGACCATATTTAACCAATTCTAAGATGCATATTTTCTTAACATTTTCATGTCTCTCAAATCAGAATGTGTCTTATAATCAGGGCATTTTACAATCCCTGTCAGCCAGGAGGCAGTTGAAAGGGAAATGTCACTGCCATACATACTCAAACTTGGTTGTGGCTATTTTGGTATCATGATATATGATAAAAATATATGTCCATATATGCCAAAAAAAAGCTCTTTTGGTAAGTATAAAATTAAAATTTTATGGATATGAAAGCATTACATCACAGTTTATTTGGAAGTATTTTTTTCTTAGTGTTACATAAAAACATATTACATAAAAAATCTCAAATGTGATGAAGCATGTCATATCTTCTGTAGAATGCAATATCTGCCACTGACAATTTTGAAGAGCTTGAAAAACTTCACATATATCCACTGAGAAGCCATCCAAAGTTCATTCTGGGAAAATTTCCAGGTACTAATAAAAGACTACTTTTCCAATATCTTTAGTGGAATATTGGTTTGTTTGGGGTTTTTTACTTTTTCCTAAGAAAAACAACTACAAATTTCAAGCCTAACAACTAGAAATTCCCCAATTCAGAAACCCAAATACTAGTAAAGGAACTGGTTACATCAGAATATCAACATTAGTGGACAAATCAATCTTTTCTGTGATCATGCTATTTAGGGGAAGTTAGAGAATTTTAATCTGAGCTCTACAGTAGCACTATCATATAAAACATATAATGCAAGCCACCTATATCATTTTAATTTTCATGTTACAATATTTTAAAAAAGTTTAAAAAACAGGTGAAATTAATTTTAATAATGTGTGTTGTTTCACTCAATATAGCCAAAATATTGTCATTTCTACATGTACTCAATATAAAAATATTAATGAACAATTTCACTTATGTGTGCCCTGTCTTTGAAATCTGCTGTGTTGCATTCTACACTTAGAATATATTGCAGTTGGCACTAGTGTGTGTTTAGTCACTAAGTTGTTTCTGACTCTTTGCAACCCCATGAGCTGTAGCCCACCAGGCTCCTCTGTCCATGAGGTTTCCCAGGTAAGAATACTGGAGTGGGCTGCCATTTCCTTCTCCAGGGGATCTTCCTGACCCAGAGATCGAACCCTGGTATCTTGCATCTCCTGCATTGTCAGGCGGATTCTTTACCACTGAGCCACCAGGGAAGCCCAGTTTGCACTAGTCACATTTCAAATGCTCAATACCCACATGTTGCTAGCGGCTCCAATATCAGACAATGGAGGTCTAGTCAATATACACATTTATCAGCAAAACAAAAATAATCCCTTTCAGAACCTTTGGCTCAAACATGATCAGTCATAAAAACAGTTGGCAGAAAATCAAGAGTGGCAGCTACCTCCACTGCACTCCTGTGACTGTGAACTACAAAAAATTGATTATCCTAACTGACAAAACATTGCTCTGGAGCAATCCTGCTGAAGACAGTTTAGAACAGTGGGCTTCAAACTTGGCTACTCATCCATGAATTCTTTTCAGAAAGTATGAGAGCAGGGGTAGTTTGCAGGGAATCCACACTCAGCTTCTCAACATCCATGCCTCTTCTTGCCTAAAACTGATCTGTTCAAGGACAACTTTTTCCCACTTGCTTAAAATTAAGCATTATTTTGCAGCTATTCTCAACACTAATCACTTACATCTGTCATTAACTGGAAAGAAAACACCTCCTAATAGCTGCATATACTGTCCATGCTGATTCTTTTACATATAATTGAAATGTTTTTTGTATTACAAAATGTTTACATTGGTAAAACATGTACAGAAATTGTATGTGATTTTTTTCAAATAAGGTACATCATTCAATTAAACTAACTAAAACGTGTTTTCTCAGATTGTATCTTGAAATATCTTTCCCAATGAAAGTCAATCCTCATTTCATTTTATAATTACAGATTTTCTAGTACTTATTATCAAAAAATTAAATATGGTTGTTGCCAGACCAGTTATTTTTTAGCTCTATATACTTTTCTCTTTTATAAAATATGGCTGAAAAGTTTAATCCTGTGGCCTAAAAATATTAATGTCTTTAAAATTTTTATACATTATTCTTAATTATTTCCAGAAACCCAAAATTGGGATATTTGTTTACCAAAAGAAGCTATGCATGCCATTCAATTCCTTGTTTTATAACATGTTAGCTACATATTACACTGTTTAATTTTAAATTACATATAAGAAAAAAAATTATTAAATTTTTATTATTTATTTTTATTTTATTAATAAATTTTATCATTAAAATTATTATTAAATATTAAAATTAAATTTTCTTTATTCTGAAATACATTAAAATCTCATTTTAATCTTCTATTTACTTTGCTAGTGAAATATTTAACCAGAGGTGCCCCCAAATTGATTTCTCCATGGTTTAAATAAGGCTCCTCAAAATGCATATTATTTCATATTCTCCATTGAAAAATTAAATTGGACACTTTATCTGAAGATAAAGCTGATTTGGCTGATTATTTTGATATGAACATTGCCTTTGTCAACTGAGTTATATTATAAATGTTTTCTATGAAATCAATAATCCAAATCAGTAGCCTCAAAGTTTCATATTTAGGGTAAATAATAAACTAAAGGGATTTTATCAAAATTATTGTATTAACTAAGTGACACTTATCTAAGTATTTTGATTTTCCCAATCTTTGTAAGTCCACTGAATTAAAAACAATGTCTCAAAATGAAAGAATGATATATAATAGTCATTTGCTAAACCTCGGTAATAAGGTTATTCTGGTAAGCCTCCCAGAAACACTAAAATTAATGATTCAGCAACAAACCCTTTTATAATTCGGGCTTCTTTTCTTTCAAACAATTAAAGATAGGCTCAGCCAAATTGTCTGTTAAAAATAAAAAAAATTTAATTTAAAAAGTTTGTCATTAAACTTTTTTTTATGACTGGTCACCATGTGATTTTTGACCTGTGACTTGGACACTCATTCCATTCCCTTCTCCTTATTTATGGGAATAAAATTTATACTGTACTCTGTTTCATTAGAAGTAAGAGTCATCCTCCAAGTCATGAACTAACTTGGGGAAAAACAAACAATCAAATTCACTTAGGAAAAGCATTGCCAACCAAATTCTAGTTTTCATTTTTAACTTTTCAAAATGTGTAATATTTTATACTCTTCTGATAAACTGTGTGCTACTAATAATTTAATAATAAAAGATTTAGTACTTAGAAGCTTAGCATTATGGGAAAATTTATTTCAACCTATATTTTTGCAGAGATGTATGGGTGACCAATAAAAGGTCTTTGAACATTAAAATAAATTGCATTAGGATAAATTCTGTGAGGGAAGTTGAATGGAACGGCAATTTCCAGGAAATAATAAAATCATGTAAAATTTCTAGCTGTTCGTGGTTTTTTCTTATTTGTTTGCTCTTAATTAACAATGATGAGTGTCTTGTTAACATGATATTTTTAGCTCATTGGACAGATTAAGGTGAAAGTCAAATTCACTCATTCGACTCTTTGCAACCCCATGGTCTATACAGTCCATAGAATTCTCCAGGCCAGAATACTGGAGTGGGTGGCCACTCCCTTCTCCAATTAGCAAGGTATTTTTAGCTCATTGGACAGATTAAAAATGTGATTAAATCATTAATTAAAAGTATAAATATTTATAATATGCCACAAATGATAACTGTACAAATAATTAAACTGATGATAAGAAATTTCAGATGCTAACTTCAAGATGTTTGACAGGGTAGACAGTTTCTCAAAATTATTTTAGGTAGCCTATAATTAGCAAGTTTGAAGACCACCACTATAAAACATAGTCTCATTGAATCCCAGAGGAAAACTGAGTGAAGGAAAGAATTTTAGAAACAAAGACTTCTTTTTATTTTATGACTTTTTAATTTCTGAAGAGTTCCACCTTTATTCCCAGGTATATGTTCGGAGACCCCCAGTGGATACCTGAGACCGTGGATAGTACTGAACCCTATATAGACTATGTTTTTTCCTATACATACACATCTATGATAAAGTTTAATTTATAAATTAAGCACAGTAAGAGATTAATGATAATAATGAAAAGAGTAAAATAGAACAAATACACTGTAATAAAAATTACGTGGACGTGGTCTCTCTCAAAAATATCCTATTGTACAATAAAATGCTTTTTCCATCATAACTAGGCACTTATCCTTCACTGTGGCTGTAATTTTCACAGTTTGAGATGCAACAGCAAATCTGGCACCAATTTCTTTTTCCTTTTTCACAATTTCATGGGTAGAAGATGCATTCTTACCGTAAATCTTAGCAACCTCAGCATACAACGTGGTTTTCTTTCTTTATTAACTCAAGAACTTTTAACTTACAGGAGCACTTCATGCCTTCTCTTTGGTGTATCCCAATGGCCAGCATCACTACTCTTGTACTTTGAGGTCATTAAGCAAAATAACGGTGACTTGGACACAAGGCTGTGATAGCTCGACGGTCGATCTGATACTAAGTGACTAACGAGTGGGATGTGCAGGACTAAGGGATGCTTCACATCCTGGGTGGGACCGAGCAGGACGGTGCAATATTTCATCATGCTACTCAAAATGGCGTGCAATTTAAAACTTATGAATTGTTTATTTCTAGAAATTTGTATTTAATATTTTCAGACCACAGTTGAGTGCGGGTAACTGAAACATTGGAAATCAAAACAGCGGATAAGGGTGGGGACTATGGTATAGCAGAAACCACTATAACTTGATGTATACCAGCTTATTCACCAGGGCAGTTATACAATCTTGCAAAGGTGAAATTTTAGGGAGTATTTCTAAGCAATACACAAATACTGTACTTACTCAAAATGATCACTAGGTGGCGAAAGACACCCTCTTCCCCGCTTCCGTCAGCTCTCTCAATCTTCCTATCTCCTGCAAAAAGGAAAAGGAGAGGAATAACGTAGAACGGTGACAAGGACACACAACAATAGCAAGAAATATTTGTTTTAGTTGTTTCCATTTCCCAAGGACAATAATAAGTCCTTCTCATCTCTGAAAATTTCAGAAATAGCCTTGTCTGGGAAGGTCATTTATTCTTCATTAATATCACTTACAAATATTGTTAACTAATACATCTCTCTGATATAACCATGCACTTTAACTACAAAACTCAAACCCTGTTCAGCTAAGTACTTCAGCCCTAGAAAAATCAAAAAGCAGCAGCAGCAGTGGCCTCTGGGACATTCCAAGCACGAGGTTAAGCCCTTCATTGCACTGAATCTGCAAACAGCTCTAAGAGCTAGGTGTTAATATCATCCCCAGGATACAGGTGAGAAAGCAGGAAAAGAGCCCCAGCTCATTGAGTCAGTAAGTGCCAGATATGGGATGCAAATGCAGGTTTGGTTTTGTTCAAGTTCAATAGCCACACCCTTAAATATCACACTCTGTGATACTTTGGGGTTGTGTGTGTGTAACTGTCTATGGGTCTTTCTATATTTGTCTATTCATATTTATATTTCTGTGCTTCTGTGTGATTTTTATGTCCATGATTCTGTGCAATGTGGAAGTGTGTGTCTGTGTGCACACACACAAACACGTGCAATCCAGAGCTTTCAGAGATATTTCTTGTAATTTCCACATCACTTTATATACTTTAGCCATCAGAGGGAGCTCCCTAATTTTCATTTTCTCTTGAAGAGGCTAAGAAAAAGATACACTAAAAGTCACATTCTTTTATATGTGGTTGAGTCGATTTTCATATGTTTAAGTCTGCATGTGTCTCTATGTCTATGCACGTGGAAGTCTGTGTTTCTGTCTGTAACATGATTAAGCCCATGGATACACCTATATGCTTACACTGACAGATGTACTAGTGTCTGTACATTCTTATATTTTATGTACATTTAGACTTAGTGTTGTGTGGGCATAGAAGTACATTTGTAGATCATTTGTGCATATGCACACATGAGCACGAGTCAATGTGTGTATATATTGACATGTGAGGGTGCATCTCTGTGCATCTGTGCATTTGTGTGCCTGTGGGTTTGTCTCTATTTCTACATGTATATGGTAAAGAACCTACCTGCCAGTGCAGGAGACTTAAGAGATGAGGGTTCGATTCCTGGGTTGGGAAGATCCCCTGGAGGAGGACATGGCAACCCACTCTAGTATTCTTGCCTGGAGAATCCCACGGACAGAGGAGCCTGGAGGGCAACAGTCCATAGGGTTGCAAAGAGTTGGGCACAACTGAAGTGACTTAGCACACATGCATGCATATGTGTATGTCTCTTGCTTTTATAGGGTGAAGATGTTCTGTGTCTGTGTATTTCTGGATGGGGATGCCTGCCATCTGAGTGCACATTTGCATGTGAATTTGTGTGTCCATATAGGCAAGTGCATTTAGCGTGTCAGCATCTATGTGGTTGAAGTCTTGTCTTCAGTGTGTATATCTCTGCATGAGACCGTGTGCATAAGATAGCACCCATGCCTGCATGGACATGTTTAGTCCTCATGTTTACTGTTTGCAAATATTCATCTGTGTGGGCCTCTGCGTGTCTCTGTATCTGTGTGTACATGACATAGGTGTGTGTAGGGGTAGGAGTCCATGTGCCTACATGTGTACATTCTTGCCTATAAGCCTCTTTATCTGTGTCTCAGGGCTTCTCTATTCACACATGCATGCCTTGGTGTTCATACATCTGTTCCTCCACCTCTGGTTGGATGTGTATGTCTGTGTGACCATCCTCATGTCTGTGGGTGCATGTGTGTGTGTGTGAGTCTGCATAAGTCTGTCTGCATGAGAACTAATGTCTTTGGACGACTCTCTGGGTGAATGCATCTGTGTGTCCAGGGGCAGGTGTTTATGTTACTGTGTGCATTTGAGGACTCTGTGTTTGGGAATTTTCCCTATGTGTTCTGCTATGTCTCTGCTCCTCTTGGTTTGTGTATGCCCCTGTGGTACCGATGCCCACTTCTGTTTGCATACATACATATGACAATACACACACGTGTCTGTGCAACTGTGTTTGTGAAGGCGTGCCGGGCTCTGCCAGTGTGGGTGCATACCTTTCTGTCTGTGTGAAAGACATGCATGCTTGTGTCCCTGTGTGCCTCTGTGTTTGTCCGGTATATCTGTGGGTCTCCGTGTCCATTTGTACATTCACGTGGAATGTGTTCACGTGTGTAAATCTGTATAGATGTACCTATACCAGCTTTGGTGTCGATACCTTTGTGCGTCTACATGGGTGTGAGTCCATTATTTCTCTGTCTCTGTCTATATGCCTGTGTCTCTGTGAATCCAACTGAGATTCTGTGCATGAATGTGACTTTGTTCCTCTTGTGCATCTAAGTGAGTGTGTGTGAGTGCAGACGTATTTGCCCACATATACCTCTGCGTGGGTCTCTAGGCCTGTGTGCCTATATGCCCATATCTGCAGGTATACACTTCTGCATATGAATCAATCTCCCTCTCTCTTCCCTGCCTCATTCTCTCCCCTGTATCTATATATAATGCTTATATCTCTATATATAAAAGTTTATGTCTCTATATGTATACAGCATTGTCTCTGTGTATATATGCATGTAGAGATTTCTTTATGGATTGTCTCTGTTGTGTCTGTGTCTGCATGGATATGTCTCCACTTACAGTGCATGTATGTGTGCACACCTACATGCTTGTGTGTTTCTACGTGCACACCAACATGCATGAACATTCCCATGTGCATCCCCATGGTCATTTCTATACATATGCATGTGTGCACGTTTATATGTTTTCATGGTGAGCATGAGCATGTAGGTTGCATGTACAGGCAGGAACATGTATGCACAGGTATGTTTTAATAACAACTATGCCTCTGTGTGTAGATTCATGTACTCCTGTGAGCATGAAAATGATAGTAAATACATATTTAAAACACATGTATCTACCTATGAATAAATCTCTGTACTTCAGTGTTTGCGTAAATGTCTCCGTGTCTCTGTGTATCAATAAAAACACATACAGCTGTGTCTGCATATGGACAGCTCTGTGCAGCTTATGGGTGTGTGTGTAGACAGGCCAACACCCATGTGTCTGTGTGAGCTTCCATGGGTTTGTCTACGTTTCTGCATAAACATCTGAAGTGTCTAAGAAGAGACATGTATCTCATCAGCCTCTAGAAGCATCTATATGTTGTCATATGTCTGTATGTGTATGTATCTGTGTTTTTGCAACTTTGAGGTTATGAATTAGTAAACACATCCTATGGATGCCTAGGTTGGTGTACATATGTCTCTGCATGCTTCTCTGGGCCTGTGTGAGTGTGGAGTGTATATTTCTACCTACAAGGTGCTCTGTGTCTACCTACAGAACTGTGTACATTTGTATGGATCTGTGTGGATGCATATGTGTAGACATGTGTATGCATGTGTAGACATGACATGATCCTTGTTGGGAATCTGGGTTATTTGCTCATATTTGTGCAAACACGTCTTTGGCTGTGGCTGAAAGAATGTATGATCTGTGGGATGATGACACACCTGTAGGTCTATGTCAGTGTGAATATCTGTGGCACTATGCATGTGTGTGTGTGTTCTGGTGTGTAGGTACTTATCTGTGATGAATGTTATGTATGTTGACTACTTTATTGGACAAAGACTTTTCTACTCATTTCTTCAGCTGCCTTTCTACTGTTTGGCCAGCAGAGAGGGCTCAAGATTTTCTTCCTGCTCTTGAAATAGCCACAAAAATAAGCATTAAAAGATGGCCTTCTTTGGAAAATGTGGATTATTAAAGACAGTAACTATGGTGTAATAACACAGGGTTTATAATCTGAAGGCCAAATATGGTGGCTGCTCAGATCTTCCAGTCCTGATGCCATCAGGGACCTTTTTGCCAGAGACCCTGGCATGCACCTACCTATCTTCCTCCTCCCCCTGGGCCTAAGCAGGGCCCACCTGCTGCAACCTTTTCCCCATTCTACTGCTTCTCTTTGACTAGAAATTCAGATTAAGATACCTGGTGTCACATAGTCCAACAGTCTTGGAGGCAGGAACCAGCATCATCCACAGTTGACAAATGAAGACTGAGGATCAGAAGATTAAAGCACATCATGAGCACCATATGACTAATAAGTGGCAGAGGCAGCATTCAAAGCCAGGCCTGATTGACATGAGAGCTTTCTGCCTTCTGCTCCACCCTGAACCACTTCTACTTTCGAGTGTGTCCCGTCCCCAGTGCTGGAGCCAGGACTGGGAACAGGCACAACTGCATTCCCAAGCCTGTGTCCTGAACCTTGATTCTTTCCCGAAACTATCTCATTTCATCCTTGGAACAGCTGAAAAGGAAATATTTCACCCATGTTTACAAATGCTTATACAGAGCCAAAGAAATGAAGTCACGTGTCAAAATCCTGTGTGAGCATGCAGGTCCTCAGTTTGTGTGCTGCTGCTGCTAAGTCGCTTCAGTCGTGTCCAACTCTGTGTGACCCCATAGACGGCAGCCCACCAGGCTCCCCCGTCCCTGGGATTCTCCAGGCAAGAACACTGGAGTGGGTTGCCATTTCCTTCTCCAATGCATGAAAGTGAAAAGTGAAAAGTGAAAGTGAAGTCGCTCAGTCGTGTCTGACTCTTAGCAACCCCATAGACTGCAGCCTACCAGGCTCCTCCGTCCATGGGATTTTCCAGGCAAGAGTACTGGAGTGGGGTGCCATTGCCTTCTCCACAGTTCGTGTGCTACAGAGTAACAACTTGTTGCTGAGGCTTAAACGTGATAGCATGGATGTCTCATGAAGTCAATCTGAATGTTCCAGAGGACACACACTAACTACCCTGCTTTTCTTGTGAGGCCTTCTGAGTATTATGTAGCAAGTCTGGGTGTTATGAGGGTATCTGTGAAGTCTGGGGCCAGGCTGGGCTTTGTGGGATGAATATGTGTGCTGTGGATTGTGTGTCTCTTGGTATGGCTCTTCTGTGAGGACCATGGGACAAGTCTGAGTGCCCCAGGGCTAGTTTCTGAGTTTAGGCGGCATGTCTCTGTGTAATTGGAGTGAGGCTAAATGTTGTGTGTTGAGTCTGTCTGAAGGAAGGTGAGTCTAGCTGTTGTGGGGCAAGTGTGTGTGAAGTATATGGAGTGTTAGTAAATGGTAGGGCCTATGAGTTTCTTGTGGTGTCAGTCCATGACAGGTATGATTCACATGTGCACTGTGATGTTGTTCTCTACATTAAGGGAGGAATAGCTATAGGGTGTGAGGTGAAGCTGTGGATTATGGGTTATCGCTATGAATTATGGGTCCTGTGAGGTCTGAGGTTTGGAGTGAGTGTGTTTTGCAGGAGTGATTCAGAGCATTGTGATTTTTATGACTATGATTTTTTGGATTTGTGTGTGTGTTTAGTCACTCAGTCATATCTGACTCTGTGCGACCCTATGGACTGTAGCTCACCAGGCTCCTCTGTCTATGGGATTTCCCAGGCAAGAATACTGGAGTGGCTTGCCATGCCTTCCTCCAGGGCATCTTCCCAACCAAGAGATTGAACCCGTGTCTCTTGCATCTCCTGCATTGGCAGGCAGATTCTTTACCACTAAGCCACCAGGGAAGCCTTTTTTGGATGTACCATCAGGTACATCTATGGACTGAGGAACATGTCCTCCCAATGTAGGGCATATCTAGCTGTTGTGGTATATACACTGCAGTCTGTGTGTTGTGGGATATATGCTTGAGTCACAGGGTGAGACAACATGTCATGGGTTGATTCTGCAGATTCTATAGTAAGTTGTTATGTCATAGGGATAACCTTTGCACTGTAGGATATGTCTATGCCTCACGGGCAATCTATGTGGCTTCATAAAGAGGGACAGTCCCATAAGTAAAGTTGTGTCTTTACATAGTATGCCATTTCTGGAAGACATGGTCTGTGCTGCACACTGTATGATTAGACTGTTTCTGGATGGGGTGTTGGGTATATTCTGGTGTTTTAAAAAGAGTGCATATTATTAGGGGTGAGTCTGGGTGTGCAGGAGCTTGTGTATTTGTGTTAAGATTACCCTGTGTGCTGTAGGCATATCTGCTTTATGAAGTAATTCTGTGTTGTAGCATATGCCAGTGTATGACTGAACATGTCTTGAGTTTGGAATCTTTATGCTGGGTAAAGATTTGTTCTGTGAAGGATGTTTGTGTGGTAGGTCAGTCTATGCATTATAGGGCGTGTCTCTCAGAGGTGTAGGACACGACTGTGTGCTGTGAGGCTTGTCTGTAGTATTGTGGCTCATGTATTGAATTGTGAGATTTTGTGCAGGCAGGTAAGTCTGAATATTGTGGCGCATGTCAGTGTGTTATGGGGAGAACTTGATCTGGAGTGCGCTTCTAAGTTGTGATTTTGTTCTAGGTGTTTCCAAGTGAATTTGCTTTGGGGAGGAAGTCTGAGCCTGATGTGGCCATTCTGGAACTGTTGGGCATGTCCCTGCATTTGCAAGGTGTTTTCTACATTGTAGGATGCACTTTTTCACTGGAGGTTTTGCTAAGGTGTAGGGATGACAAAGTACACTAGAGATTGTGTCTAGGTTGTAGGTCAAGGGTATCTTGTGGGGCAAGGCTGTGTTGGAAAGTACATCTGGTGAGGAGAACAACTCTGTAATGGGGATCATGTCTTCCTCCTGTAGGGAAGGTCTGTGTGTCCTAGGGCAATTCTGGGGGTTGGGGACACATGTTTTCTTTGAGGGGTAAGTATTTGCCTTACGGAGCAATTGTGTGTGTACATACTGGGGTGAATCTGTGCATGAGAATGCAGTTTTGTGTTTGTGGGAGAAACCTCTGTGTCACAGGGTACACTTGCTCATCGTAGGTTAGCTGCAGCTAGGGATTATGGAGCTAGTTTGTGTGCTGGAAGACACATCTGGGTGTTGTGTGGCAAGACTGAATTGGTGGCTGGATATTTTTTAAATCTATTTTTACCATTGGGTAAAATTGGGTGAGTTGATGTTGTAAAGTGAGGCTGTGCAGTATCGGGAGAGTTTAGCTTTGTGGAAGTTATCTGTGGGTTATAGGGCATGTCTTGGTGTGGTGGGGTAAGCCTGGACATGGTGGGGCAAGTCTGTCCATTATAAGGTCATTGTGGATATTGTGAGACATTTTGCAAGTACTGTGGTGCAAGACTGATTCTGAGGCAAAGCTAAGTGTTATAGAGACGTTGGATGCCTCAGGGAGCAAATCTTGGCTTTTTTGGAGAATTTTTGCATTGTGAGAGAAACCTGTATATGGTGATACTATTCTATGGGCTGCAATGGGAGTCACGTCGTGGATCATGTGTGATATCATCAGTTGGTCTAGGTCATTGAGAGCTGAGTTTGGAGTTCTGGGAGAGTTTAGGCACTGTAGGGCTCATATACATATGGCAGAGTGGTTTTTGGAGTTGTGGTGCACATTCTGTGTGTTTGGGGGCATCTGGTGGTTGTGGTGCATAATGGGCTCATTGTTTGCTTTGTAGATGAGTTTCTGCCCTATGGACTTATTCCATGTGTAGGGGGAAAGCCTGTGCATTGTAAGATGAATTTGGAAGTTGTGTAAAATTATGTATGTACTATCAGGCAGGTAGGTTTTCTGTCACACGTTTTAGAGCTCCTGGACAAGACTTTGCTGGTGGGGGAGGGAGCAAGTCTTTGCATTTGAGGATGTGACCAGATATGGTGGAGGAGTCCAGTTGTTATGAAGTGCATGTTTTGAGAAGTATTTGTACCTTGTTATGCAGTTCTGTGTGTTTCTGAGGGGGTCTTCATCTTTGGGGACATATGTATGGATTGTGGCGTGTATACAGGATGTATAGAACAGCTATGGGGGAAGCTGCCCACTTTGTGTAATTTGGGCTGCTGTGATGTAAGTCTGGCCAATGTAGCGAGAGCTCGGTGGTGTGACTGGATTATGCCCATTGTTTTGGCAGTGTCTTAAGTTGCGACTGTTGGCTTGTACATTCTATTGTGTGTACGGGCACTGTGGGACACACATGAGTGTGTGTGCCATGCTGGGCTTGATGCAGGGTGGGTTTGTGTATTTGGGGCTAATGGTGAGTGTTTGGTACAAGTTTGGGAGTAATGTGGTTAAGTGTGTGGTGGCACGAGTTTGTTCTCTGGGGTAGATCTGTGAGTTGTTGGTTGCGATTGTGCAGTATGATGTAATTCTGTGCATTGTGGGGTGACTCAGAGAACTGTGAGCCGAGTTGGAGTGCTGTTGCTCTTTTCTATCCATTGAAACTCAACTATGGGCTTAATGAGGGTGTTTCTATGGGGGCATGCTATTATATTTTAATGTGGTTTGGCAATTATTTTTAGAGTCTGTGTGTTGCACTGTGAGTTTGAGACTCCAAGGGGCAAATTTGCATGTTTTGTGACAAGTCTGAGTTGGGACAAGTTTGTGGAGTTGGTGTGGTGTGGGACAAAAGTGTGTGTCAAGCTCATCCGTACCCTGACTAGCAAGCTGATGTGCTGTAATGTAAGTCTGTGAGTTCTGAGAGGAATCTCTATCTTGCATGTGTGAGTATATTGTAGGTGTTTCTGCACGTTATAGTGCATGTGTGTATACTGCTTGAGCAAATCTTCGCATTATGAGCTAAGTGTGTTAACTGTGAGAGGGTTCTACAGATTGTATTCAATAGAATGGGTGGTATCCTAAGATGCTATTCCATGCCTTGTTGGGAGAGGAGGTTGTCTTGTCATTGACTGCAAGTGTTAGGGAGCACTCATTTTGCTGAGGGACATGTGTGTACAAATGCATGTATGTGTATTTGGTGTCAACTGTGAGTGTTGTGTGACACATCTGTGTGTCTTGAGTCGACCCTCTACAATACCCGGGGAATCTGCCCAATTTGGGCTGGTTGTGTGCTCCTTTGTGTGGGTCTCTGAGTGGTGAGCACAGTTTTGGCACTGTCTTTGGAGAACATGTAGGAGAAACGTGCGCTGGGGCACATTTCTGCATTGTAAGAAGAGTCTTGTGGCATGAGTTGTGTCTCCTCATTGTGACTTGACACTGCACCGTGCGGCATATCAGGGCTTTGTGACACGATTCTGTGCTTTCTGAGAAGAGTCTGGGTTTCGTATTTGTATCTGCCTGTTGGGTTTTGGCAATTCTGCACACTGTGTGCTGAGCTCAGAGTGGTGAGGTGAGTCCTTGTAATGGGTTGTGGATAAGCGTTGCAGGGTGTGCCTTTGTGCTGCGCATGACAGGTCTTGGTACTCTGTTGCTGCTCTTGTTTTCCCTGTAAGCCAGGTGTCTGCCCAGCAAGGTGCAGGGTGTGTGTGTATGTGTTGGGCACCACGTCTTGGTTCTCGGCCACATTTGTGCTCTGTTGTACAGCTATGTGTTTTGAAGGCAAGTCTGTGTGCTGTGCATTTCTGTCTGCATTAAGGATACGGGGTTTAATGGTACTGTGAAGTGAATCTGGGCATTGTGGGGTTGTCCTGGATGTTGCAGCCCATGTCTGTGTGCTCTAGGATGTGCCTTTGTGTACAGGGATGAGCGTGTGCTCCATGGGGTAAGTCTGTGCACTGCAGGGAACCAAGTATGTTAGCAGGCATGTTTGCATTGTATACAAGGTGTTCTCCTATCTGTCCAGACTGGTGTGTGATGTGTGCCTTGCACAGTTTGTTTGGGCAAGCCTGGGAGGTAAGGGAGCATACCTGCACATTATAGGGCCTCCTTTGTGCTAGGGAAACTCTTGGCAGTGAGCCTGGGTGTTGTGGGTCTAGTGTTTTCATTGTGGAGTGTCTGTGGAGCAAACCAGGTTTGTAGAGTGAGGGTGTGCATGGTGATCCCAGCCCATGCACGGTATGCCTTTTGTTATGAGGCAGGTCTATGCACTGAGGGGTTTACCTGTGCTTTGTTGGGGTCGTTTTTAGGCCACACTGTGGACATGTGGGATGTCACTTCCCTGACTAGGAACTGAACTCGTGCCCTTGCAGTAGAAGTGCAGAGTCTTAACCACTGGATCACCAGGGATGTCCCTTTGTTGGGCTTTATACTTGGCATGATGGTGCTATGAGATGAAGGTGTGTAGGACATGGCAGGCAGGTGTTTGTGGAGCACGTCTTACACTGTTATCACTCTGTGCATTATGGAGTGGGTTGTGTGGGTTGGGGTTGTGTCTGTACTTCAAGATGAATATCTGTATGTTGTGAGGCATGGCTGTGCAGCATGGGGTGGTCTGTCAGCAGTAAGTTCCCTCCAGATGTTCTGATGTGAGTGTGAGTTAGGCAGGCAGACATTTGCATTACCAGTCACAGGTCGTATTTGAGGGCTCTGGGCCTTGTGTATCTGTTGGAGGACTAGGTGGACACAACTAAAGGTGTTTGGGGCCCTTGCACTGTGATGTAATTCTGTTCCCTTGGGGGGGGGCGCTGTGGGTTGTGTGGACGTCCATACCCTGTGGAAGACTCCCAGGATTTCAGAGACTAGACTGCGCAGTGGGACAAGATGGTGTGTCATGATGCCATTCTCTACTTTGTGGGAGGAGTCTGCAGTGAAATCAAGTCTGTATGCTATAAGGCATGTCGATATGGATCAGCTCTCCATTAGAGAAGTCTATGTGTTATGGATTGTTTCTAGGGATTTTAAAGTGAGTTTTCTGTGTTGTGGGGCCAATGTGTTCTGTGGTATGTGAATTGTAGACCCCGTGTGTGTGTGTGTGTGTGTGTGTGTGTATGACAAGGTGCATTTAGTTCAATGGGATGAATGTTTGCATGGATGAGTTTGTGTATCATGGGTGTGTTTGTGCACTGCCAGGTGTTGTGTGATGCGTCTACGTGTTCTGCACAGTAGGTGCTTCCTAGTGTTGTGGGCTAACTGCAGTCGATAGGGAAATTGTAAGGAAAGGGTGGTGGGAGTGAGCTGTGATGTGATTCTGGGCTGCATGTTGTGTGTTAATTTGAATTATTTTAGGTCGAGTTGTACCATTATGGTCCAGTTGCACGTGTAGAAGCAACAATAACAACAACAACCAGATCTGCTAACATCTGTAACACTAATTCTGTGCCAGGCACTCTTCTAAACACGTTATAAGCAGTCACGCATTTATTCTTCTTGACAGCCCTAATAAGTAGGTACCATTATTACTCCCAATTTATACCTGAGAAAAATAAGGCACAGAGACATTAAGACTCCTTTCCAAAGGCACATGATTAGTTAACAATACACATGTTCTTGGAAGCCAGGCAGCCTGAATCCTAAAAGTAAGTTTTAACCACAATCTACACCGCTTCTTTGTTTGGGGATGTGCATATTTCCGGACCTTGTGGGGTTTGTGTCGGTGTGGTGGTATAATATAGGGTGCAGAGCCCCTACAGAGAGCAGAAATTCATCCAAGTGTGTGAGGCTTCTCCCTGAGTTTCGGGATGGGTCTTGTGCAGAGGGGGCATTGTTTATATCAAGTTTGGAAGCAAAGATGCTAATGTTTTGCCCTGTGTGGCAAGGCTTTCCACTGTGCACTGACTGTGGCCACTGTGCTGAGCTCTTGCTTTAAAGGACAGGTATGTGGTGATGCAATTTTGTGAGCTGTCAGATGAATCCCGTGTGTTTGCTGGAGTGTCGATTTGGAAAGGTGTGTTTACATGTTGTACATCTAGTCCCTGGACGATGGGTATTGCTGTCCTAGACTGAGTCATGTAGGGGAAGTCTATAATTGTGATGCAGTTCTGTGAGTGATGAGGGGACCGCGTGTGCTGTGGGAAACGTGTTTATGTTGCAGGGGTCTGCAGGTTTTCTGAGGTCATTGAGGAGGGAATGTGTGTACCTGTTCAGTCATGCCCAACTCTTTGTGACCCTATGGATTGTAGCCTGCCAGGCTCCTCTGTCCATGGAATTTTCCAGGCCAGAATACTGGATTGGGTTGCCATTTCCTACTCCAGGGGATCTTCCCAACCCAGGAATCGAACCCCAGTCTCTTGTGTCTCTTGCATTGGTATGCAGATTCTTTACCACTGCGTCACCTGGGAAGCTAATTGAGGAGGGGGGGTCTGTGCATTTTAGGATGCCTCTGCATAGGGTGTGTGTGTGTATTGCTGTACAATATTTCTGCGCATCTGGGGCCTAGCTGTGCTCATGTTACGGGAAGCATCTTTGTGTTGTTGGGGCATGCTGGTGCCTTGGAGGCAGGTGTGCATTTGGGCTGAGGACACTGTGTTGGAGAGTGAGGGTGTGTGTTACACAATGCTGAGCACTTACACAGTAAGCACCCTAGGGGTCTGGGAGGTGGGACACGTATTATGGAGTGTTCTCTGTGCTCGTGAGGCAAGCTGGGTGATGCTGTATGCTGTGGGATGAGTCACAAGGCACAAGACTTATTCACTGAGGAGCATGACCTTAGGAGCATAGTTCTGTGCTATATCCACACATGATGGGACAAAATCTGTGCATGGTAGGGTGTGTTCATGTGACAGAGGGCACATCGCTGAGCTGGAGGATGCATGTGTGTGTGCATGTGTTGTGTTGTGGGTCTGGATACTGTGGGGGTGAGTGTGTATATTAAGCAGCAAGCCCATGCATCACAGAGCACACTTCTGAACTGTGATGAAGCTCTGTGTGTGGCGAGCAGGATCTGGTTTAGGATCCTGTCCGTGCTCTGTAGGGTGTGTGGCTGTTGTGGCAAAGCGCCTGTGTGCCGTAATGTTCCCAGATGTTCTGGGGTTGACCCTTTTCACATTAGCAATGGTACTATCAATTACATTGTTAATTACATTAACAACTGAAACAGTTCCTGTGTGCCAGGCACTGTATTAAGCACTTAGCGTATCCTAATCCATTCAATACTCACAACAACCCTTTTTAATAGATACGGCTGTTATCTTTGTTTTACAAATGAGCAAACCAAAGAATAGAAAAATATACTTACCCAATGTGCACAATTAGAAAGGGGTGGAACCTGGATTCGAACCCAAGTAGTCTGGGTCCAGAGGCCTTGTTCTTAGCCATTACACAAGTGGTGTGTGTTGAGGGCCAGGGCTGCAGCTCAATGGGATGGTAAAGCACATCTGTAAACTATGATGGAAATCTTGGCATTGCACAGGTAATAGTGTGTGTTGTGTGTCTACATATCGGGGAAGGCTCATGTACTTTATATAGGTGTTCTACCTTAGGGTAAATGTGTGTTGTGTTGCAATTCTGTGCATTGAGGGAGAAATCTATGTATTCACAGGCATTTCTGTGAATTCTAAGTTTTGTGGGTGTGATTATGTCGTGGGGCAAATCTATGACTTGAAAGGCTTGACTGAGTATTTGGGGTGAGGCTCAGGGTTCTATGGTATTTGTGTGTGTTGTGGAGCAAGTCTGTGTGTTGATGGGAGAATCTGTGCATCTAGATGAAGTTCTGGGCCTCCTTGGGCCGACTTCAGTGTGAAAGCCATCTGTGTGTGATGGGTGAATCCACAGGTTGTAGAGCAAAGGGTGGTGAGTGTTTGGGTGTGTATGTGTGCACTGCGTAATCACCCTAAGGAGTGTGGTTTGGGTGAAGTGAATCTGCATGACAAGTGTGTCCTGTGACATGACTCTGCATCATCGAGTGCAGGGTTGTGCTTTGTCATAGGTTGTATCGAGGTTGTGAGGTGACTGTGAGCTGAGGGGAGAATCTGAACATTTCACGGAAAAGTTAGGTGCTGCCATGGCATGAGCATGTCTGTTGTGGAACAAGCCTGTGCACTGTAGGGCCAGTTTGCACACTGGGAAATAGTGCTATGAGTTGTGAGGTGTGTCTATGTATCACAGAGTATGTCTGAAGAATTTGACAGGGGCTTTCTTGATCCAAGGCCACAGTGTGCCTTATGGAGAAGTGTATATTTGGAGGAGCTCTGGATTCTGTAGGGCACATGAGGGTGCCATAGGGTGAGTGTTGGCATTGTGTGGTGACTGTGTTTGTTGTGGAGTCAACTGGTGCATTGGAGGGAAAGATGGTGCGTTGTGCCATAGTCCGAGGGGGTAGGGGATACATGTTAAGATGGTCTTTGCATCTCTCTGTGATGGGATGAGCTTGTCCAAGTGCAGTGGGGCGAGTCTGTGCTCTGGATTTAATCTTGGTGCTGTGGGCTGAGTCTTGGAGCTGTGGGGAGGGTCTAGGTGGTGAGGGCACATCCTTGTGCTGTGGACACGACTGTGTTCCACCGAGAGGCTGTGTGTCCTGGGGCCAGTCCGCTGAGTCAGAGAGGGTCTGTGTGCCTGGAGGGAGGGCCTGGGTCCTGGGGAGACAGCTGGGTTTGTGGGGTGAGCCTAGATACTGGAGACAGTATACTGTGTGCTGTGGGGAGCATCTTTCAGCCAAAAGGAGAATCTGTGTGTGTCCGGGAGACTCCGTGTGCTGTCAGCTGGCGGGGGTGGGGGGTGGTGGGCTGTGTTTCATGGGGTGAGTCTGTGTGACTTGAGTCATGTCTGTGTCCTGCGGGCCACGTCCGTGTCCGTAGGGGCGGGCTTGGGTCCTGTGCTGCTTGTCTGCGTGCTGTGAAGTTCGCCTGTCAGCGGAGAGTCTCTGTGTCTCTCTGTGCGGGTTTTCAAGCTGTGTGGTGAACTGTGTTCTGGGATGGGGGAGGCTGTGTGCCTGGGGAGGGAGGCGAGGTCCTGTGCCCGGAGGAGGGCCTGCGTGCTCTGCAGGTCATCTCTGTGCCCTGGGAAAAGTCCTCTCCCTTGGTGGGAGTCCGTGTGCTGGGTCAGGGAGATGCAAGTGGAGTCTGCGCCCTACAGAGGACCTCAGCTATGGGTTTAGTGGGTGGGGCATCGGAGAAATCTAGGTGCTGTGGGGACAGCCTTTGTTCCATGGGGAGCCTATGTGCTACAGACTGAGTCCCTGCTGTGTGGTGAGAGTGTTGTGTTGTGGGGCGTATTGGGGGTAGGAGGGCGTGTCTGTGACCTCTGGAGTGAGTCTTTGGGCCTTGAGAAGATGCTTGGTTTTGGAAGAATCTGTGTTCTGTGGGCTGTGTCTGTGGGCTCTACGTGTGCCAGGGAAACGCTCTGTGTGACATGGGGACAGTCGCAGGGGCTGTGATGGTCTCTGTGTCTGGGGTAGAGTCTCTCTGTGTCACGGGGGGCACAGATCTGCATGCTTTAGTGAGACTTTTGGCTGCGGGGAGGATATGTATGCCTCTGGGTGAGGCTGGGTGATGTAGTGAAATGTGTGCTGTGGGGCACGTTTGTGGCCCTGGTGCTTCTCCACATGCAAAGCAAAGAGTCTTTGTGCTGTAGGGGTAACTGCAGTGCTTGTGCTGTTTGGCCAGGGGACATTAGAGGGTGAGTTTGTACATTGTAGCACCAGTCTGTTTCAGGGCAAGTCTCCTTTAATATCTACAAAGAATAATAGCCAACACTTATACACTGATTATCATTACCGGACACTGTTCTAAAAGTGCTATTATTACCCCCATTTTCCATCTGAGGAAATTGAGGCACAGAGACATTAAGTAAAATTGTACCTGTGATCATGCAACTAGCCACCTGTGGAGGTTTGAAACAAGGCAGTCTGTTACCTTTGCCCACACCATTATGAATGCCCTGGGGGCCCTGAGGCGTAATATCCCCTTGTGGGTGAGTGGCCTCAAAGATTGGGAAGACTTCATGATCTCTGGTGGACATACTGAAAGCAGGTAATATAGGAGGAAGAAAAAGGGGGTGGCTCAAAGCCTTCCGAGGATTAAAAAAAAAATTAAATGCTCTGTATACCATAATGGTGGCATTTCAGCCCAGAAGAACTGACATCAGGACAGCAAAATAACACCTTCAGCGTCTGGAGCCCCCATGACCCCTCCCTCGCCTCCACAGCCGCATTCTGCCACTGCGGAAGAAAGAATGCGCATGCCCTGGTGAGCTGCCGTTGCCATGGAAACCAACCTCCAGTCACAAACAAATCATAGCCTAATACAGCAAATCTAGAAATGATTGGGGCTGCGGCTGTGAGCCAAAGGAGCCCCTTGCAGTAAGGGCAGGCAAGGCATCCTCCCACCCACACCCCCCTTTTTTCTTCCCGAATCAGTAAAGGCTAGAAGCAAGTCAGAAGTCAATAGCGAAAAGAAGACTGTGTTGGGAGTGGGGGTGGCAAGGGTCAACAGTGGGTGGCGGGTGATTTTAATAGTCAAATATTTCTTTCAGAAACATTTAGCCCACCACCCACTAAAAGACTCCGTGGTTTATGCTTGAGCCTTTCACCTGCAGTAAAAAGAGGCGAATCACAGGGGTATGTCCCTCTCTACAAGAGATGGTGGCAGTGGTGGCATGGATTGGGACTCATCCTGCCTCCTTTAAATCCCTAGATCAGACTACCGCCAGCAACAGGCTGCAAACATTATTTATTTTTGTTCCTTATACATTTCTTACATTTTCCACTTCTACCATTCTAGAAAATTCCAGGAACTGAGTCCAGTCAGCTTTAATTCTCCGAGTACCTGAGGAGTAGAAAAAGAGGTTGAAGGAGGAACTTTAGGAATAACACTAACCCCAGGAGTATTGTTTGACTACACAATTAGGCTGTCAGCTGTGTCTAGGAGGAATAGCACATCTGGAACAGTGGTTTAATATATCAGGATTCCTCGATTTTCACTTGTAAAACGCATCTCAGAAAGATAATTTTTTGACTATTTAAAATGTTTAAATCCTGTTTGAAAACCACTGCCCTAAACTGTGTGTGCCCTGAATTTGTGAAAGGCATCAGAAAGAACGTGATGTTATAGTATAGAAAGCTGTCAGAAGCTGCAAGAAGGTACCAGTGCTATTGTTGGATGTAACCTTCTTGAGTAGAGAGAAAATGGCCGACCTGTGGAAAGCTACACCCTATCTAGTGGGAGGACAGTTCTTGCCATTTCAAATCAGTGGAAGAAGGTTGGATTATTCAATAAATGATGCTGAAACAATTGGTGACCTATTTGGAAAAAACACAAAATTAGATCTACTTCATATCATATGCCAAGAGTTAATTGCAAAGAATGAAACAAGTAAATGACTAGGAAAAATGCAGGTGAATACACTCATAAAAGAAAGAAATCACAAAATCAAAACTTGATAGTTATGATGTCTAAAAATGTAAAGCTGCAACACGTTTAAGAAAACTCACCATAAATGATAAAACATAAATAGGCAAATAAACTGAAAAATAATGCTTTTACCACATATGATAAATAAATGAGGCGATATTGTATGGGGTTGGCGGGGTAGGGGAAAAACCTTAAACTGGTTCATACCATTTGATCCAGGAATTTCACAGCCATGAATTTATCCTAGGAGAAAAAAACAAACAAAAAAGCTCACTGAGGTTTATATGGAAAGATATTCCTTAAATTATAACAGCAAAAATTGCACATAATTGGACATTTAGTGGAACACTTATATGATCGAAAATTAAGCATCCACAAAACATCGCATTCTTGTGGGATATGTTAAAATATGGAGAATTTCTCTCAATATATTGCTTAGTGATTAAAGCAGATTGAAAAGGATATGTGCGTAGGATCTTCATTTTATATATAAATACATATTTTATGCATAGATTTGCATGTTTCAGAGAAGAGGGACTGGACTATATTAACAGCAATTAGCTCTTGGTTATAGGATTATAAGTAATTTGTATAGGCATCTTTAGGTTTTCCCCAATTTTCTACAACAAATATGTGAATTTTTATAATAAAGGGGAAAGATGGCAAGATATTTTAATAAGATATTGGTTTTAATAATGGCTATAAAAGGGATGAGAGTATGGAAAAGAAAGTCTGGGATTAGAGACATTAGAAAGCAAAGAGTATATCTGTCCATGTTTATCAACAATGGAGCAAACCAGATAAACTCAAGATGTGTTATGTAAAGATTATAGTCATATTTGTACGTTAGTAGGTACAGAATTTCTTATACAAGATGGACTCCTGGAAAATTTTCTTCACTACAGCAGAGGATGGTCACGTGTCCCTGGATGTGTCAGTCATCCTCTTTGCCGCAGTGCTCTGTTCGAAGCCCCCCTCCCTCCTATGGCTTCATCACACTCTCCCCACCACCTCCTGCAAAACATGCCACCAGCAGACATTTTCAGCTTGGAAAAAATGGCCCCTCTTACCAACTTTCTTTAAAGCTATTTCATTCTTATCTTTTCCTCCTTGACTGCTATTTTGGCATCTAACTCAAAAAATCTACTTATCTATCTTTGTCCTCCTTTGCTTCCTATTGACAAAGCAATCTGAATTTCAGAGAAATAAAAGACCCAGCACTTCAGCTTTTTTTTTTTCTTTTTTTCTTGCAGAAACGTATGTACTAAAGCAATTTCCAGGTACAAGGAGACACTAAAGGGTAAACATTTTCAGGCACGATTCAGAAACAAATATAAAAGCTTTGTTGATAGGAATCTGCTATTTTTTTCACATCCCTTTCCCAAGAAAGAAGCACTTATCATATTGTCTTTACTGTAAAAATCGATGTCCACAAATACAAATGAATTATTTTCCAAATAAAGGCACAGTCACAATAGTCATTATTTCTCTTTCATGATGTTTCATCCTAAAACCAAATTTAAATCTTTCTCATTCAACACACGTTCATCTCTCATGTGAAGCAATTAATCTGAACATTACAGGGTACCCTCCTTCTCATTTTCTCTCCTGTACAGACATCTAGTCACATGATTTTCTTAATTAAAAAAAATGAGCCATGGTATTTTTTTCCCCATTGCAAAATAACATTTTTCTCATGCTCTCTCCATACCGTGAAAGGAAATCAGATCTTAGAACATTGTGAATCGTCATCCATTTCATCACATCTAATGCAAACATCCTAAAGCTGCCATAGCATTCCCAACGCAATTTCTCATTTCAATAACATCTTCATCGAGTCCTCTTTGAGGTACTATCTTAACCAGAATCACAAGAGGGAAGTTTCTATACTTCCTTCTAAAAATTCATTCACTTTTTCAGAAACGAGCTTTAAACTAGAAAAGTGACCGTGGAATGTTTAGAATTGAATTAAGCCATTTTCTCAATGCCATGGATTAAAATCAGAAATTCCTCCACAGTTATGTATTATTTTGATCCATCAAAACATGTCGCTTGCTATTAAAAAAAAAAAAAAAAACGTTTCAGATATCTATGTTACAAAAGATTTCTCCGCTACTTACCAGCTGCCTTCGCTCTGCCTCTCCACCAGCTCGGAGGTTGTCGCACTGAAGGGGTGGGGGGAAGAGCTGCAGCGGCTGCTGGAAAATGAGCTGTGCTGTGAAGAAGGGATTAGCTGGAGCGAAAGGAAAAAAATGCCTTGGCATTATCCTCAAAATTCCTCTCCAAACATAAAATCATATTAAACATTACATGCTAAAAAGCGCATGCTCAACAAAGGGCGGAATTTAACAGTGAAGCTGCTGATCTAAAATATACCTAAATTGCCTTGCTTTCCAGTGAAACCCCTACCAAGCCATGGTCTTTGGCTCTCCCATCTCCTAGCAACAGTCTCATTAATATTTTTCTCTGCAATGGTCCTACTAGGCATCAGAGAACATTCACAAGGTCTGGTCTCTGGTGGTGAGCATTACCATTTTATTGTTCAAGATGCGTGCGTTTTCCCCAGTAAAGGCAAAGCAGGCATTCAATAACAAGTTCTCCCTGGAAAGATTTCAGATTCCAAAGACATTCTAGTCAAATGACAGAGATTGTTCTTGTCTGGCCCCTGTCCCTTGGTGCAGTGCTGTCACTAGACCCCTGAGCTAAAGATGGGCATTAGCAAAAGATGCCTAAACTTTCTGTGATCGCCAAATTACAAACAGCAGCACAGCTATAAATCCAGGCTCTAAATCAGTGTTGCTACCCACTGTGCTCAGAGAAAAAAATTAATGCACAGAATTCGTTCGTATCCTTAGCCCTGTAACCATGCTCCCACCCACCTTCTTGGTTACTGGAGGTACATGTTGCAAAAATAGTGGATGAAATATAACCAAATCCAAAACAACCCACTTATCTATTATTAACATGGAAAATATTAACTACATGTTAAGAAAAAGAGGGTGGGTTACTATACAGTATATATAATATGATCTTTTTTGTATCTTATATGGCTAGGAATAAGTATACATAAATAAAACTGAAAGGATATTTACCAAAATGTTAGGAATAACTATGTCTGGGTTTTCTATGGATGGCAAATTTGAGGGGTGTTTAGATCATTTTTTTCTTTTTGATTATCTATTTAATAACTTTTCTATAATTAACATATATTCCTTGGGTTATTAAAAGAGAACCATGCACAACAATGTGAATATACTTAATGCCACTGAACCGTTCACTTAAGATAGTTAAAATGATGCATTTTATGGTGTGCATATTTTACTACAGTAAAAGAAGAGAGAGAAAACCATTCATTCATCCCTCAAACATGTATTGAGTCTCACCACATTCAAAATACTGGGGGTAGAAAGTTACAGTCTCCCTAGACTGAACCAGGAAGAAATAGAAAATATTAACAGCACTGAAATTGAAACCATGATTAAAGACCTCCTAATAAACAAAAGTCCAGGACCTGACAGCCTCACAGGCAAATTTTATCAAACATTTAGAGAAGAATTAACACCTGTCCTCCTGAAACTGTTCCAAAAAGTTGCAGATGAAGGAAAATTTCCGAACTCATTTTATGAGGCTACCATCACTATGATACCAAAACCAGACAAAGATACCATAAAAAAAAAAAAATGGAAATCACAGGCCACTATCAATGATGGACATAGATGCAAAAATCCTAAACAAAATACTAGCAATCCATATCCAGCAATACATTAAAAGGATCATATACCCACCCTGATCAAGTAGGATTCATCATAGGGGTGCAAGGATTTTTCAACATTTGCAAATCAATCAATCAAATCAAACCAACCATATCAACAAACTGAAGAATAAAAACCACATGATCATCTCAATAGATGCAGAAAAAGCTTTTGACAAAATTAATCACCCGTTTATGATAAAAAAAAAACTCTCCAGAAAGTGGGCATAGAGGGTATATACCTCAACATTACAAAGGCCATATAGACAGACCTACATTTTTCACAGAACTAAAAGTCTCAAAATTCATATGGAGACACAATAGACCCTGAATAGCCATAGAAACCTTGAAAAAGAAAAACAGAGCTGGAGGACTCAGGATCCCCGACTTCAGATTACACTATAAGACAAAGCTAGTATCATACTCAGTGGTGAAAAGCTGAAAGCCTTCCCTCTAAGATCAGAAACAAGACAAAGATGTTCACTCGCACCATTTTTATTCAACATAGTTCTGGAAGTCCTAGCTACAGCAATCAGAGAAGAAAGAGAAGTAAAGGGAATCCAAACTGGAAAAGAAGAAATTAAGCTATCACTGTTTGCAGATGACATGATACTATACATAGAAGATTCTAAAGATGCTACCAGGAAACTGCTAGAACTCATCAATGAACTTGGTAAAGTTGCAGGTTACAAAATTAATACACTGAAATCTGTTGCATTTCTATACACTAACAACAAAAGATCAGAAAGAGAAATTTAAGAAGCAATTCCTCTTATCATAGCATCAAAATACTGGGGGTAGGGAATTATACAAATGAATAAACACAGTCCATTACCTTTCTAAAAAACTCGTAATCTAACAAAGAGCTAGCCCTCAAATTTCTATATGAGTTTTTATTATACATGACATGTACAATTGCCATACTTAGAAGTATTTTATTATTTTTTTAAATGTCATCCATTTGGGATAACATTTATAATTAAAGTTGTTACATTATCTGCCTAAAAATATTGGACACTCAGTGGTGGAGGAAGAAATACATAAGAAATATTTTTAAAAGATGTGCATTTTCATATTTGTATAGAATTGCTACATTTTAAAAAGGAGGAGCAGGGAAACTGTTTTGGATTAAAGATTAAGAAATATGACCCTAAAAAAGAGCTATGACAACCAAATGCAATATGTGATCTTGGATTGGATCCTCAGTAGAAAATACTATAAGAGTCATTTGGGGAAAAATTGGGATATTTGAATATAGGCTAGATATTAGGTAATATTAGATCAATATAATAGTTGGTATGATAATGTGGGATGATGGATTTGTTCTCATGAGACACATGTTCAAGTATTCAGAGGTGAAGTGCCATGACGTCTACAAATTACTCTAAAATGCTTTAGAAAAAAATCAAAGAAAGGATAGAGCAAATTAGCAATATGCTGGTGGCTCAGTGGTAAAGAATATGCTTGCCAATGCAGGACATGTGGGTTCAATGCCTGGATCAGGAAGATCCCCTGGAGAAGGAAACGGCAACCCACTCCAGTATTCTTCCTGGGAAATCCCATGGACAGAGGAGTCTGGCGGGCTACAATCCATGGGGTCTCAAAGAGTCAGATACGACCTAGTGACTAAACAACAAGTAATTGGTAAATCTAGATTGAGTACATGCAGGTGTTTACTGTGTTGTTCTTTGCTCTAAATTTCAGAAAATAAAGAATAAAATGCTTTAACAAAAATAGTATTGCACAATAATTATATTTAAAGTTATTACAGGCAGATTCTTAACCGTCTAAGCCACCAGGGAAGCTGAAATGTATACACGTTTTAGAACTAATGAGAATTAAGTTTGTAGTCCCTCCATACGAACCAATTGAATGATGAATATTTGCCATGCGCCATCTACTGGTAAAATCCTGATTTACCAAGACTGAAGGATTTCTAAACACAATATAATTGACTCATTAAGTATTGTTGTTTAGTCGCTCAGGCGTGTCCCACTCGTTGAGACCCCATAGACTACAGTATGCCAGGCTTTCCTGTCCTTCACCACCTCTGAGAGCTTGCTCAAACTCACGTCCATTGAGTCAGTGATGCCATCCAACCATTTCATCCTCTGTGGTCCCCTTCTCCAGCCTTCAATCTTTCCCAGCATCAGGGTCTTTTCTAAAGAGTCAGCTCTTCACATCAGGTGGCCAAAGTATTGGAGCTTCAGCTTTAGCATCAGTCCTTCCAATGAATATTCAAGATTGATTTTCTTTAGGATGGACTGGTTTGATCGCCTTGCAGTCCAAGGGACTCTCTTCTCCAACACCATAGTTCAAAAGCATGAATTCTTTGGTGCTCAGCCTTCTTTATGGTCCAGTTCTCACATCCATATATGACTACTGGAAAAACCATAGCTTTAACTCGATGGACCTTTGTTGCCAACATAACGTCACTGCTTTTTAATATTCTGTCTAGGTTGGTCATAGCATTTCTTCCAAGGAGCAAGTGTCTTTTAATTTCATGGCTGCAATCACCATCTGCAGTGATTTTGGAGCCCAAGAAAATAAAGTCTGTCACTGTTTCCATTGTTTCCCCATCTATTTCCCATGAAGTGATGGGACCAGATGCCATGATCATAGTTTTCTGAATGTTGAGTTTTAAGCCAGCTTTTTCACTCTCCTCTTTCACCAAGAGGCTTTTTAGTTGCTGTTTGCTTTCTGCCATAAGGGTGGTGTCATCTGCATATCTGAGGTTATTGATATTTCTCCTGAAAATCTTGATTTCAGCTTGTCATATTAGTACAACTTTATTGTAATAATAAAACATATATTTATTATAGTGTATTAATATAGTTAAAAGGCTCCCTTAATTTTCAGGATTTGTTCATGGTTGTAGGGGAATGCCTCTGCTCAGGTGTGCTACCAACCTGCCACCTCTCCACACAGGCAAGGCTCAACCAACAGCAAGTTGACCTAAGTCTTGGTGAAATGCTCTGTGATCCTCCCTGGAACATGTTGAGATAAGCAGCCTTGTGAGGACTGTTTCTCACCTCCTCGCTGTCTTTTGGAGGGCTGCCAAGAGGCAGCCTCCCTCATTCTAGTGAGGCATGGGATTTTCCATCTTGCTTCCTCCCTTAGGGTACCACTTCAAGCTATAAAACAAATTAGATGTAACATGAAAATAGCTCCTCCATGATAGAGTGACTTGCTGCTCACGTCACCTGTCATCTTGTCCCTGTGGTTCACTGTCATTTTGTGGGACGAGGGACATGAGGAGCTGACACCATGCTGACCTTCTGATCTTGCTTTTGCTGTCCTTGTATGTCAGACTCCATGCATCCATTTGGCTCATTGACTTCTTTTTTAATATTTATTTATTTGGCTTTACCAGGTCTTAGTTGCAGCATGATGGATCTTTAGCTGGGGCATGTGGGATCCAGTTCCCTGATAAGGGATCGAACCTGGGCCCCCTGCATTGGGAGCACAGAGTCTTAGCCACAAGTGAAGTCCCTTGGTTCATTGACTTCTTACCCACTGTATATATGCAGGCTAGCAAGCCAAATTTAGCAGCTCTTTTGCTAAAGACCACCTCAATGTATCAACAAATTGTGTGTGTGTGTGCATAGAGAGAGAGTGCACATATTTTATATGTTCTGTGAAACACTGGAAGCTTTCTTTTTGAAATTGGAAAGAAGATTAGTGATACCTGCTTTCACAACTTATATTAAAAACTCTGCCAGAGTGCGGATGTGGTGAAGGGTGGTTCCCAGTATAGTAAAATTACATAAAGGGGTAAAAAGGAACAAAAGGTAGTATGAAAAGATTAACATAGGCACCCAAGTAAGCACTTAGTCATATGTGAAAAAATAACAAAACACAGAGAGAAAACTATATGGCTTCATTGTGAGTCCAACAACTACTTTAGGCCAAATAAGTAGAGATGGCCCTCAGCAACCAGCCCTCTTTTCTTCCAGGCATCTCAGTGCAATGGCTCCTGATTTGACCTGCCAGTTTGGTCACCTAATGGGAACTTCCAGTCCTATACAGGAGCCAACATTAAGGGATTCCTAAGGAGCATCAAAAAGCACCTGCAATTACTGCAATGCATTAAATATATAAAAATCATACTTAACTCCCCCATCAAAGTATTGATCACCATTGGTAGTTACTAGGGTAATGACCCCATATTTTGAAAATTGTTAAGTAAAGGGAAATACTCAGGCATTTACCTCAATTTTCCCGTGCAGGCTATATTTCAACATAGTCAAGTAGCTAAGTGGAAGCACTTTAAATTTCCAACTACTACATGCAGAAGAAATGAAAGAAGTAGGAAAAAAACCCACCATTTTGTAACTCTCAACAAAACAATGTGTCTAGGCAACAATCTTCCATGATTGTAAAAACCATTTAGTGAATGACTGATGAGGAATTTCTTTTCAAACAACAAAAATAACTTCCCAGGCCCAGCTTCCCCAATATCTTTTGAAATGTTAGTATAATTTGTGATAGCAAGTCTGGTAAAGGATACCAGGAAAAGGGAGAATTGTGATTTTTTTTAAATTTTATTTTATTTTTAAACTTTACATAATTGTATTAGTTTTGCCAAATATCAAAATGAATCCGCCACAGGTATATATGTGTTCCCCATCCTGAACCCTCCTCCCTCCTCCCTCCCCATACCATCCCTCTGGGTCGTCCCAGTGCTCTAGCCCCAAGCATCCAGTATCATGTATCGAACCTGGACTGGCATCTCGTTTCATACATGATATTACACATGTTTCAATGCCATTCTCCCAAATCTTCCCACCCTCTCCCTCTCCCACCGAGTCCATAAGACTGTTCTATACATCAGTGTCTCTTTTGCTGTCTCATACACAGGGTTATTGTTACCATCTTTCTAAATTCCATATATACGCGTTAGTATACTGTATTGGTGATTTTCCTTCTGGCTTACTTCACTCTGTATAATAGGCTCCAGTTTCATCCACCTCATTAGAACTGATTCAAATGTATTCTTTTTAATGGCTGAGTAATACTCCATTGTGTATATGTACCACAGCTTTCTTATCCATTCATCTGCTGATGGACATCTACGTTGCTTCCATGTCCTGGCTATTATAAACAGTGCTGCGATGAACATTGGGGTACACGTGTCTCTTTCCCTTCTGGTTTCCTCAGTGTGTATGCCCAGCAGTGGGCAGAATTGTGATTTTTATCTTAAGTTCTAAAGTGGGTGTTACCATTTCCAAAAAATGTATAAATATTTTCATTGGAGAGTTCAGAGAAGAATATTTATACAAAGGAATGACTTTAGTTTAGGCCTGATCTAAATGATTAGGGCTTCCTTGGTGGCTCAGACAGTAAAGAATCTGCCTGCAATACAGGAAACACAGGAAACCCCGGTTCAATCCCTGGTTCGGGAAGATCCCCTAGAGAAGGAAATGGCAACCCACTCCAGCATTCTTGCCTGGGAAATTCCATGGACAGAGGAGCCTAGAGGGCTACAGTCCATGGGGTTGCAAAAAGTTAGACAAGGTTGAGCAACTAACACAGACACACACAAATGATTTCCTGATGAAAATGCAATCCAATTGAGATAAAATATTGGAAAAGAAATAAACTGTTTAGGAAGACTCTTCAAAGATACTAAATTAGGACTCTGGATTCTTTCAGAGGCCACCATCACCCTGATACCAAAACCAGACAGAGATATCACACAAAAAAGAAATTACAGGCCAACATTAGAGATGGACATAGATGGAGTATAACTGATTCACAATGTTGTGTTAGTTTCAGGTGTACAGTAAAGTGAATCAGTTTTACATATACATATATCCAGTCTTTGTTAGATTCTTTTCCCATATAGGCCATTACAGAGTATTGAGTAGAATTCCCTGTGCTATACAGTAGGTAGGACTCTGGATTCTTAAGGCAGGTCATCAACAGCACTGTGTATGTGAGACTTTGGGTCCCCATTTGGGAAAAGAACAGCACTGCTGAACCACAGCAGACACTAACCAGATGCAACAACAGAGCCATGCTCGCCACTCTTGACAGCAAGGTGAGATCCTCAGGACCCATTTCAGTGGGAAAACAAGGAACAGTCTCTGGCAGAAGGACTGGCAGAATTGGAACCACATTCACCAAGACTGGTATCCTGAGCTGTTGATGTTTCCATGCCTGAAACTGCTATGAAAAATCACCAATTACTTTTAAATCAGGAGATAGAAGAAGATAGTGTTTGCAATGTAATGCCCAAGGAACCTGAGAATATAATGCATTTAATTAATTTTCTTTGCATAAAAAGAAAGCCCATGGATTTTTCTAGCCTTTTTTGCATCTATCAGCACACAGTCTTTAGCAGAGATTGTACTGGTGTCAGTACAGCATAAATACAATCACAGAAGGTCACCTAAGAAACTTGACTTTTCTGCCAAGAATGTGAACTGAAGTGTGATTTCCATCTGAATTCAGAAGCTTGGATTATAAGGAGAAAAAAAGGCCCAGAATTTGAGCTTATCTTTAACCCAATAGGAAGCATTAATGACTTAAAACTAGGTAGAAAGCCAGAGAGTACAAATGAGCAAAAGAGGATGAGCCTTGGTGATGAACCTGAGATAGCTCTCTTCAGATAGCTCTCTTCTGCCCTTCTCCAGATGAAACATGGAAATTTCATGACCTACTCCTCATACAATTGAAATTTCAAAACTCTTCACCTTTCTAACTATCCTCCTTTGCAGATTGCCTTTCAGAGAGTAGTGCTACAAACTCGTTAAAATAGTCTTGATTTTAGCTGAAGGACACAAAGAAGACTAATGTTACTTCTTTTATTTCCCCCTCAGAAAAGTTTTTTATATCAGCATACTCAGAATACACTTTTGTGAAAAATAGTATTTAATTAATATACATTATAAAATCATTAATTTTATCATTTCCAACTGTCTAAATACCAAAAGAATCTCACGTTCTGACAGAAAGAGGAATCATTTTCTATATTACACCAAAATTAAAATTTATCTGGACTCCAACATCAAGAAATGAGATTTTTTTTAAATCAACATTATGAAGTCTACCTAGAAGAGATCAACAATGACTTCATAGACTTACTGCAAATATATATAATATTTTTTATTTTAGTTTTTTGAAACACATGACCTGTCCTATTTTAATGATTCATATATTCTACAGAGGGTTCTAATGTAGAGGTCAGAGAAGAGGATTTGGAGGCTAAAGACCAGTGTTCAATCTAGAACTTTCTAGATTACTGCATTTCTATCCCTTGTGCCAGCTAACACATTATAAATGTCTGAACGAACACAGAAATTACACTAACAATTATTTCTTCATCTATAAATTGGAGATAATACCACCTACTACACAGAATATTTGTAAAGAACAAGTAAAAGAACTAATGGAAGCCATAGCGCTTTGTTAACTTTAAGACTCTGCCTGGAGAAGGAACTGGCAACCCACTCCAGTATTCTTGCCTGGAGAATTACATGGACAGAGGAGCCTGGAGGGCTAGAGTCCATGGGGTCATGAGGAGTCAGACACAACTAAGCGACTAATACCACACACATTTGGTGTTTAACAGCTGAAGGCTACCAGCAAATCCCAGGTAGGAACAGATCCCCTAGAATGATAACAGCAGAGGAAGAGGGGACTTTCAGGCTGTCCTAACTGCACAGATGGAAAGGCTTCCTATGAACCAGGGAGCTTTGCAGCACTGCTTATTCAAAGTATTCTCTGGCTGTTTACAATATTTTCCTTAGTCTGCTATGTGCAATGATTTATTTCCTGCGTGTCTCTCTAGAATTGGCCAGTTGTGGATGCTCAATGTAGTTTTGATGAAGGAAGGAAAACTGGGAGAGAAAAAAAAAAAAAAAAAGACTCTGAGTTAAAATTATTTTTTAAAACATTTGTGATAGTAGGGTTTGCTGTTTAATAAAAATATCAAATAAATAAACTCTAATCTTGGCTTTGATGTAATAGTGTTGTGAAGACTAGCTAGGCAAGTCTACCATCTGTAGAGCATGCTGACTGGCTGGAAATTCTTGGGCAGGAGCTGATACCACAGTCCAGTGTTACTTCTGATGATCAGAACTGGACACTATATAGGCAATCAAGGCGGAAAGAGGAAAAAGCCAAGCATTGTACTAGATGCTGTGGTACAACAGTGAATAAGACAGATGAGGTCTATGCTTTAAAAGAGCTTACAAGTTTCAGACAGAAAACACACCAATATGAGGAATCAAACACATAATAAGACTGTTAAGATAATTATGAGTGCTACAAGAAATTAAAACAGAGTTACATGATAGAGTACCTTAGGTCCTCAGGAAAGACCACTCTGAGAGACTGACACTTGAAGCATGAGCTGACTGATCAGGAGGAAACCGAGAAACGAAAGGTAGAAGTGCTTCCTGAGCTGACAGGAAAACTAACGTAAAGGTCCTAAGACTGAATAAGCCTGACATGTACAGAGACAAAAACATGGAAATGGGTAGGAGGTGAGGCCATAAAGATTGACAAATGTCAGATCACACAGGATCCTATTGGTAATGGTAATAAATGTGGATAGCTAATTGCAATGGGAAGCTATTGCAGGGACTTAAGCAGGGAAATTACATGATATAATTTATATTTTAAAATTTTAATTTTGGCTACTGTTTTGAGAACAGACTGTATGTTGGCAAGTTGTAAAAGCAGAGAGATTTGTGAAGAGTGTCTTATAGAAGAGGAGTCCAGGCAAAATATGATGATGGCTTGATTCAGGTAGAAGCAGAGGAGATGGTGAAAAGGGATAAAATTCAGGATGTATTTTGGAGGTGAAGTCAAGAGGGTATATTATTGCTGCTATAACAGAGAAAGAAAATCCAGGTAAGAGAAAAAGTCATTTAGGATGAGTTATTAGTTATTAGATTAGATATTGACCTAAGTAACTGGATGGATATATGGTGGTGCCAGGCAATTGATGGAGAGAGAGAAAGAGGAAGAGATTCTGGAGTGAGGCTAAGCCTGTTTATGGGAGGTGGTAGCCCAATTAGGAAGAGTGACAGGAAGGAAAAATGTAAAATGTTATGAACCCCAAAGGGCACCCTTTCTTAGAAATAAGAGAAGCACTTTGAAAGACAAGATGGGTAAGTTTATAGATCCGCTGAAAGATTATGAAAAGAATTTCTTCATCAGTCACACAAGAGGACTAGACTATTTCAACAGTTTCCAAACTACCTGTGCATCAAAATCACCAGGAAACATATTTTCAAATGGAAATATGCAGTATCTCCCTAATACAGAATTAGTAGATCTTGGGGCTTGATACCTAAGAACTGGGATTTTTAAAGTTCCTTAAGGGATTAAGATGTTTAGAAATCACTGGACTGGAAGATTCTCAACATACTATCACCTGAAATGTGCTGTTTAATAAATCACCAATATAGCATGAATTAATTTATCTCAAGCCTAATTATTTACTAAGGGTTTCCAGAAGGATTAGAAGATGAAGGGATAGAATTAAATGGCCCTCTAACCTATACTTGTCTCTACACCTCTGTCAACATCATTCAGGAAGAGCTGAGTCCTTGTGGGTGGGTAGCAGTAGCCAGCTGGACTGGGTACGTGGCGTATTAAAGCCAAGAATAGAGAATAACTGATGCTCATTTGTGTCTGACCCTTTGTGACCTCATGGACTTTAGCCTGCCAGGTTCCTCTGTCCATGGGATTCTCCAGACAAGAATACTGGAGTGGGTTGACAATGGAAGGACCAAGTCTCAGGGGCATTAGATGTTCACTAAAGATTAAAGGAATTCAGAGAAACTGAGTGTGATGTTTAGTTTGCTTTATGTGTGGCCACATGGCTAGTCTATAGTAGAGTTATCTGATCAAACACTTCTTGAGGTGCTACTGTGCAGATATTTTGTAGATGATGTTAACCTTTACCATCAGTTCATTTTAAGTAAAGGAGATTATCCTCAATCATGTAGGTGGGCCTCATCCAATCAGCCGAGAGACCTTAAGAGCACAACTGAGATTTTTCTGAAGAAGGAAATCTGCCTATGGATTGCAGTATCAGCTCCTGCCCAAGATTTTCTAGCCTGTTAGCATGCCCAAACTTGGCTTCCAAAACTGTATAAGCCAATTCCTTGATAAATAGAAGGATGGGTAGATAGATAGAGATAGATAGATAGAGATATCATAGGAGATATATATGTATGTGTGATATCTCATATATATATATATATATACACACAGATATAAGATACTTGTGTGTATATGATATATGTGCTATATATATCTCCTACTGGTTCTGCTTCTCTAGTAGAATCCTTACTTAAACAGTGATTAAAGCTTCAGTGCCATGGACAGATTGACTGTCCAGAACTAAAACAAAAGAGAGCAAACATCAGGGTCCAAAGACAAACCAGTATGGAGGGACTGAGTCAGAGATGAAATTCAGAGAACTCAGAAGAGAGACAGAGTGGGGCCAACGCCCCACAAGATCATTTGCAATCACAGAATGATGGGAGAAAGACAAGAATGGGGTCTTACAGGAATAAAGCAAAAACCTGCCATAATCAACTGCTTAGGGATATTAGGTAACTACTAGATGGGCTTTGCAATTATCCAATTTGTCTCCATAAAGGAAACTCTGGGAGGCAGCCACTTGGGTTTGGGTCTCTGAATAGTATCCCAAAGGTTAGAGGTATACTGAGCTGTTGATTTACTACGGATGTAAATCTGTGGTTTCAGACACTACCGTGAACTTTACACTGATGATTTTATTTAACCATCACAATAACTCTGTGAAAGAGGTGTTATTTTTACCCCCATTTTTCAGATAAGGAAACAGCTTCAGAGATCAAGTAGTTTGCTCTACATCAACAACTAGTAAAAGAACAGGACTGGGGTCCAGGCATTTTGATAACCAAATCCCTCCTGTTTATATTCTACTGTCTCCTCTATTTTATTTGTGTGATTAGTGTCATCCTGAATTGTCATAAATATCTTGTCTGCCTTTTGTTACTAAACTACAATCTCCCTAAGGGCAGAGATCTAATCTGAATTCACCCCTATGCCTACACTCTCAGGACTACATTCCATTCTAAGCAGCCCTCTAGGCCCGCCCCTTCATTCTCTTAGTCACCCCATTGGCTGGCTTGATTCTGTGGAGTAATACCATTATGATGATTTGAGTGACTTCATATTACTGGCTTCTCTTCAGAGTTGTCAAGCCAGCAGAGGATCTTGGTTCAAAGGCCAGAGAAAAGACAGATAATTAGACTTAACTCTCCCTTTTCTTCATATAACGAGAGAGTTAAAATATTTAGATAATGAACAAAGTTGCAATGTTCTTTCTTCTTTTCATTTTTGTATTTTTAATGGAAAGTCCACTTCATTTGAACATGATTTATTCAGGTGAGTAAAAGTTAACTGAACAACTGGTAGGCTTAAAAAGTTACATTAGCCACAGGGGAAGTAAAATTGTATACAAGGGTAATTATTTTTCACTGTTAGAGGTTTTAAAGACAGTTAACCATCTCAAATATTTTGCAGCACCCATAAAATTGAATCAATCATCAGCCAAACCAAATGAAAACAATAGCGGTCATCAACAGAGCGGATTTCCATCAAAGTACTCAGGTAACTCAATACAATATTCACATTCGGTGAGATTACAGTTATTTCAAAAGAAAATGTGGACTAGGCTTCTTTCACATACTATATGATTCTGTCTTTGCCTGTGTATTGGCTATCAGCACCGTCTATAAAATACAATAAATTAGATAATCATTTGCTCATAAATTAAGTACTATAATCTTCTATGTCTTTAAGATGAATATTCTCTTTAAGGATTGTTGCTTTATTTTCTTTGACTATTTTTGCTTGGCACACACAAAATCCTCCTTCTTAAGCAGATCATATGAACATGGCTGTATGACTTTAATTGTAATTTGAGGCACTTGTTTTGGTGATAAAGGGTATTAGTCCAGACACATAATTTACAAGGATACAGCTTTCTTTAAAGCTAGTTTCTTTTAAAGCAAGTTTCTTTAAAGTCCCTTGTTTTACTTTGGGTTTTATTGTTCAAATGCTAGTGGGAATTCTGTTTATCTCAAATGAGGAGCCAACACCTGAAAGCTATAGTAAGAAAATGAATATTTGTTGGAGACATATGTTGCATATAATGCAACATGTATGCAAAAATGATTCAATTTCTTACAAAGTGACTAATAGCTATATAGCAGAATAATTTATAATATATTATATATAAATATATAATATCATTTATGTTAGTCTTAGTTCCTCCCTGGCACTGACTTTCTTGGCTTCCTAACCTGTACTACAGCAAGGCAGATGAGAAACCAAATGGAATCTTCTTTTTTTTTCTTTAAAGTATAGCTGATTTAAAATATTGTGTTAGTTTCAAGTATACAGTATAGTGATTCAGTTTTTTGCAGATTATATTCCATTATAGGCTATTATGAGATTAAAAATATGGAATACTTCACAACTTGCATATTATCCTTAGGCAGGATCCATGGTAATCTCTATATCAAAATGGAGTCTATTATTAGTGTTCTATGTTAATGACAGCACGCATTCAATGTGAATAGTTCCTCATAATTTTGTAAATACAGTAAATTATTCTGCTGGATATGGAGTACATTACATTAATTTTATTAACATTCAGCATTTTGGCTATGGAAAAAGCACATTTTCAGCTTCTTGTATAATTCCAAGTTATGTCCTTATCTCCCTAAACCTATCTCTACTCAGTCCCCTCCCTCTTAACTCCTTCCACAGCTGTGTAACTGCTAGTCCTGACTCCAGTCTTTCCACACAATTCTTGGAACTTGAGGGCCTGGGAAGGTGTGTGAGGGCCCACAGCCATTGTCCGGGACCTTTTGCTGCACAGCCTTTTTATTCAAATTAGAGAAAGGCACCCCCTCAGGACAGACGGATGTGGAAATGAAGTCTCTCTGGGGTAACAAATTGGTAAAGCTCCCTCTGGCTGGACATAGAGAAATGCAAATCCTCTCTGGGTTTGCATAGCCTGTGGGCTCATGACACAGCAAATGGAATCCGAGGCTGATCTTCTGGCCTTCCTGCCGGCTCTCACCCACCAGGGTCCTCTGTGCAACACAGAGATTACATAGTCAGACACTGCAGTCCTGTGCACTTCTGCAAGTTTTTCCTTCAGTCTTGGCTTTCTCCTGGAACCTATTAGACCACTTGAGTTGACTCATTGGAAAAGACTCTGATGCTGGGAGGATTGGGGCAGGAGGAGAAGGGGACGACAGAGGATGAGATGGCTGGATGGCATCACTGACTCAATGGACGTGAGTCTGAGTGAGTTCCAGGAGTTGGTGATGGACAGGGAGGCCTGGCGTGCTGCGATTCATGGGGTCGCAAAGAGTCGGACACGACTGAGCGACTGAACTGAACTGACTGAATGAGCCAGAAGGCCACTGCTGTGTTCTGCAAAGCTCTCCCTTCTTTCCCTTCTGAATGTTTGCTAAATGCCAGCTATGAGCAGACCACTGCTCCTCAGCCATCCTCATCCATCACAAACACATGGACTGATTCATCCTCCAAAAGCTCATGTATGAATGTTTCATCACTTGTCTCTCCAAGACCACAGAACTTGAGTCCTGGCCAGGACACTGGAAATCCTGGCTTATGGTCCTTCTTCTAACCCTCACTTGTTTCTTGTGAGCTTGGACAAAACTCCAGACCTCTTTTAAAATCTTTCGTGCCCCTAAGCTTCTGTGGTCTGGGGCTCTGGGGCTCAGTATAGGTTTAGTCATAGAGATGAAAGAGAATTGTTTACCTCTTAAGATTGAGAGGTAGTTTCCTGGAAAAATCCTCTCACTTTTTAATCATATGAAAAGATGCTTACTTCAGGCATAAGAAGAGATATATAAATAAAAGTACACTAAAATATCAGCTTTCAACTATCAACCAAAATGTTTGATAACATACTGTGTTGCCAAAGAAACAGGTGAACAGATAAGCTCACATATCAGTTGTAGGTGTACAAATGGGTTTAACTTTTATAGTAGTAAGTTGTCAATATCTATCAAGAGAAAAGAATGCACATGTAATTTTTGACCCAGAAACTCAATTTCCAGGACTTGTTTCCTAAAAAATACACTGTTCCATTTCCTTAGTCCATTTACTCTCCCATTCTCCTAGAATACAGTCTAATATATTTTCCTGCCCCCTCAAATCCGTAACATTTTCCACAGCCTCACACCCAGGTGATGATCTCGTTTCTTCTTTCACTAAGAAAATACCAAAGGTCAAAAGAGAAATTCCACCAGCTCCCAGCGCTACTTCCCCCTTCTACCTGCATCTGTAGTCATCTCTGCACTCCTGCCCGTTGCTACCACGTTAAGGCCAACCCCTCCACCTGTGCACAAGATTCTACCCATCACCAACTCAAGGACACCCTCCTGTCCTTGAGGAGGACATTCCCATTTGCATACAAGCACATGTCATTTCTCTCATCATCTCCTTCCCTCAGTCCCCTCCCGCTGCTACTCTATTTACAGTGAATTT